>NC_060884.1:26468105-27109355 GCF_014805685.1 Silurus meridionalis
AACATTAATGATTACACTGTTGAGTTGTGGGAGTTCACTCAAAGTTCAGTCATATTTACAGGGTCTTGAGCAGACAGGAGTCATAGCACGAGGGATTTTCTACTTTTCTCTAGGTCACTGCATTCGAGGCAGCAGAACATGTGAGTTTAACTGACATGAAAACAGGGGAGGTGGTTGTCAGGGTGGGATTGTAACAGTGAAGTGAACATTCCTGAGTGTATGAGGCACTGTTTTCTTACCTTTTTGCCCAATACTGTCATTAGTCTTGGTATTGTTATGGTCTGGTTTGTTTCAATCTGTGTGTTGTGATTAGCAATCATCTGGCCAGTGTAGGTCTCTTTCTTTTTTTCTTTCACTCTCGCTTTCTTGTGACAATCAAACTCCACAGTCTCATCCCCCTTTCCTTCCTGTATTGTATTGTTAGGTTGAAACTGGAAGGAAGGGGAAAAGTGACGGTGAGAAACACAGTTTAGGGAGAAGAGAAGAGGGATTAAATACTTTACTACACACATGCCAGGTAAAAGAATTCTTCTCTATCTATCTCTGTCTTCCTCTCTCTCTCTCTCTCTCTCTCTCTCTCTCTCTCTCTCTCTCTCTCACACACACACACACACACAAACACACACTCTCTCTCTCTCTGTCTGCAGTTGCCTTTCCAGCACAGGTGAAGCACAGGTATATATACTGTATGTGTGTGTGTGTGTGTGTGTGTGTGTGTGTGTGTGTGTGTATATGTGTGTGTGTGTGTGTGTAAGACCAAGTCCCCCCTCCAGTGCTGCACTTTCGTTTTTTGCCTCATCTTCTGAGTGGCTCGGTTGCTGCTGCAGTGCAGGAATAACAGAATAGCAGACAGGCTTTATCTCCAGGCACAGAGGCAGCTTGCAGACAACGTCGATTCTGTCTGGCGCCCAGCCAACCTGTTTTGCATTTAGGTGTGAAGATGGGCTTCTCTGTATCTGCTGTGTGCATATTTCCTGGGCATTCTTTTGCAGTCAGCGTGCAACGTAGTACATGTTCATGTACTGTGTAGTGCTGCTTACTTTCAGAAGCTTTGCAGTTTAGTGTAGTGTAGTGGTTGTTACCATGCAGACTTTCATTTCCTTACTGAGTTGCTTCATGACCCTCGAGTGCAAAACTAGCAGGAGTGTAACATTTCATACTGGATTCTTTTTAAAAGGTATTTTATTCCACCATCCATATCAATGATCTGTAGGTCTGGATTTTGTTTTGGGACAATCGATATCCATTAAATCGGTATCACCTATATAGACATCTAACAACCTTTTTCTGTCTCTCGCTCTCAGTGTGTGTGTGTGTGTGTGTGTGTTTCACTTCTGATGTTGTATCCTGTTAATCTGAGATGACACAATGAAGCATTTGACACACACACACACACACACACATACACACACACACACACACACACACACACACACACACACACACACACACACACACACCTAGAGCTTTGCTGTCACTCATTACATCAAGATCTCAATCCCTCTCAACCATCACCCTTTACCCACACCCACATCCTCCACAATTCCTGTCATCACTCTGCATCTCGCCATTCCCTCTTTTGTCCCCCCTTGTCTTCCCATGTTGAAAAATACACTGTAGCTCTGACTTCACACATTCTACCAAGTTCCTCTACTAATTAACCAGAGCTCTTTTCTCTGCATCTCTCCCTCGCTGCTCTGCTCTACTCTCCTCCCTCTTCCCTTCATCTCTTAAATCCACAGAGAACTAATGGAAAGCGTTTTCTCGTTATTTTCTTTACCACTGATGCTCTGAGTAGCATTAGCTACAGGGCTAGAATAAATAATTTATATCCAGTCGCCTCACATGCCTAATGAAAGCTTGCACACTCGCATGTGTAGCTGAATTATGTGCCAGTGTATCTGTATGTGCTCTGCTGTATATACACATATACTCTATATTTCTTATGTGTGACATCTTTTCATTCTTTGCATAATATGTTATATACAAATTTTGTGGTCCTTTAATTTTTTCCTCCTCAATGCTTCTTTCTTCTCTGAAGAACAGATTTTTTGACTCCCTCCTCCAGATACATGCACTGTGGACTAGTTAGTTCTAAGACCTGCCATTAAAAAGGACAAGACTAGTGAAGTAGATGTAGAGGGAATAAAATAAGCACAGAGAGAGAGAGAGAGAGAGAGAGAGAGATGCTACTTTCAATTATACTAATAATGTTTAAGTAAGTAAACCAGTGTTACCTTTACAATATACTTTACATAAGAAATATAACAAGCTACAGTAAAATAAACCAGAATCACTAATGAAAAAAAGGTACAAGCCTGGAAATACATGATGAAATTTGGACATATTCTACTGAAATAGGGGTGCCTCAATACCATTTTTAGACCAAGTATGAGTAGGATTGCATGTTTTTGGATACTTGTCAAAGCCAAATCTAATGCTAACATGAGTAACCTATTTTGTATTAAGCACGTTATCAGGGGAATATATATATATATATATATATATATATATATATATATATATATATATATATATATATATATATATATATATATATATATATAGGGCTGAAACGATTCCTTGAGACCATTATTACTGACACACCATTTGCTAAACTCTGGACCACTCTGGAGTCTCATTTACAAACGTGGCATGTGCATAAAACGTACGTACGCCACTTTTCAGACAAAAGTTTTGAAACCGTGAGGGCGAGGAGAAAATTCAGACCAAAGAAAAAAATAGAAAGTTTCAAAGTTTGGGATCATTTCAAACTGAAACATGAAGAAAAGACCATACAGTGCATTTACCTTTTTTAAAGTATTTATGATTTTTTATTTATATATGTATTTGCATTTTGATGTAATATGGCAGTTAAATGCACTAAATGGGTTTAGTTTTAACAGATTGCAATTTCAGCAATAAAAATATAAATTACATTTTCTTAAGAAAAGGTAACAGATTACTTGTTTGTTTTAAGAGACCAGTCTTATTTTCTCTTGTATATTATGTTTGGCTCTTTAATAAAGAAAAAGTACTTCTTATCCGATTACTTGATTAAGCGATGAACTAAACAGTAGAATACTTGATTACTAAAATAATCAATAGATGCAGGCCATATAATACTGTATAAATATAAACAAATACTGTATAAATATATAATATACAACCACTATTGTCAAAATAGCTGCCAACACGTGATAACAGCTGTACGTTGTGTAACCATGCAAAGCCACATGTCCTGTTCATCATGTTCATGTTTTTATCTGCTTGACAGGACCATACAAATTTGTGTATTTTGTATTTGAGCAGTCAAAATTTGGTGCTTTGAGTACAGTTCTCTCATACTGACCACTGGATGTTTAACATGGCACCTCATGACAAAGAACTCTGAGGATTTGTTAGTGCTCAGACCATACGCCACACACTGCAACAAGTCAGTTTGCATGGCCTTTATCCCAGAAGGAAGCCTATTCTATAGCTGGCTCACTAGCAAGCCTGCAAACGGTTTGCTGGAGAACCTGTCCAAGAGCATGAATTACTGAAACCATGTCCTGTTGTCTGATGAGATAAACTAAGATAAACTTGTTTGGCTCAGATGGTGTCCAGCATGTGTGGTGATGCCCTGGTGAGGAGTACCAAGAAAATTGTGTCATTAAAGGAAACATGGATTCCAACATATACTGTAACATTCTGAAGCAAAACATGATGCCCTCCCTTCATAAACTCAAAACACGAGCAAGAGGTCAACTGCCTTGCTGTAAAGTTGTATATAGCTTTTAAACCATAGTTGTATTATAGTACAATGAAGGCCGACCTGGGAGTTCAGAGTGTAGAGTATAAAATGCTGTGAAATGCAACTTGACCTAGGAGCAGAGTAAAAATCTGAAGCAGGCATTTTTCAGTGCTCAAAGAGTTCAGTAGCTTGTAGAACTGAATGGCCCCTCTTCTGGATGCTCACTTCACTGTGTTGATTTTTAAAAGGACCATGGTTAACGATAAAGCTCAACACCGCTTTTTCTCTCTATGGCAAAGTTATACTGTTTTCTTGATATCTTTGCACAGTGGTCTGCTTTGCTTTGCTTCATTAATTAATCCAGATCTCTGACAGCATACATTAGTTTTATGTCGCGCACTCTCCCATGGTGTCTCCTGTTAATATCAGGGAATTTATACAAGCACAAGTATAATAAATAACCACAGAATTAGGCAGATACCTAATACCAATAACAAAGCATCTGTAATGTGTATGGGGTTATCTGGAATTTGATTTATGCCAAATGGACCTCTATCTCTAAGTGTTTCACTACTAATCTGCAGCTTCTTCAGTCATCATTCTTCTTCAGCTTCTTCAGACTAAAGAAGCTGTTTAAATGAGTAATGAAACGCTTTTGATTTAACCAGATGATAAAGGTCCAGTTGACATGACTCAAGTTCCAAGAAAATACATCTATACCGTATGAAATTGTATATTATCCTATAATCCTATAATGATATATATGAACTAAAATATGCATCCCTGTTACATGTACCTCAACCAAAATACATTCATAACATGTAACATGTAAATCTGGGCCATAGCCATACAACAACTTGATCAAAGTCTGAGATCCACCATGAGGTATATATATATATATATATATATATATATATATATATATATATATATATATATATATATATATATATAATCACATTTCGCTAGCAAGGTTTTAGACATCTTTGAGCAACAGACTGACAGATTTTTCCAGTATATTTCTTAAACTGGCCCCTTAAACAACTTTATTTTATAAAACAAATTTATTAAAGATTTAGGCAAGAATGAAGATAACAATTTATAACATTTCCATGTGATTTCCATGTGTTAAAAGTTGAAGTAATAAAGAATCAGAATCAGAAATATCTTTATTAACAAGTATGTTTACACATAAAAGGAGTTTGACTTAGCAACAGGAGCTTCCAGTGCAGGAGTAAGTACAGACATAGTGCAACATATAGTGCGCTATATATGTATAGTGTATAGATGGAATATAACAAAATATAAGAAAACAGACATTTAAGTAATGCACTATATAGATAAGTAGGAATATTGTTTAAATAAATGTACATATATGTTATTTACAAGTGTGTAGTTTACAAATGTACCATTCAGATTCTATGTCTAAATGTGTCAGTTATGATAGACAATGTATAGTTATGAATATTTTCATTGTTCAGGCTGAATATAGTCTGCAGAAAAAACTGTTCTTGTGCCTGGCTGTTCTGGTGGACGGTGCTCTGTAGTGCCAACCAAAAGCCAACAGTTCGTAAGAGAGAGTAGGCTGGGTGTTTGGGGTCCAAAGTGATTTTCTTAGCCTTTATCTCCACTCTGAAGGTGTGAAGATCTTGGAGGTTGGGCAGGGGGGCACAAATAATCCTCTAAGCAGTCCTGACTGCCCAATGTAGTCTCTTGATGTCTGATTTGGTAGATAACACAAACAAGACATTTATGGATGTACACAAGGCAGACTCAATGACGGGCAAAATAGAACTGTTTCAGCAGCTCCTGGGGCAGGTGTACAACCCTGGGGCAGGTTACATTTTGCGAAATCAGTCGTTCCTTTTTTTTTTTAAGAGAGGATAAAAACTGGTCAAGCGGGCAGCAAGTCACCAATCAAGGTAGAGACAAATTTGTGGACTGCTCTTAGAATATTTCTTACTCATCCAGAGATAGAAGCCGAAGCAGAGAGGAGCTTTTCAAAGCTGAAACGAATCAATAGAGGGAGATGTTGGGTCATGGCGTGGTTCACCCAGGACATCATTAAAGCTAGACCCACCAATGCCAGTTAGTGGTATCTACTTAGAATGAACAATCAGTTCAGCATCGAGGAGAACATTTTGAGAGGAATAAATAATAAAAGAACTCCTGACTCGAACTTGCCACAGATTTTTTTGTTGTTGAAAAGGTTTTGTGCTCATGATAATTTATTAGATATCAATCAGTGTTTAACTCATTTAAATCATTATATTAATAGATTGGTGTGTTAAGAGTAACAAAGTCTTTTTACATAAACTGAGTTGATTAAGCAAGAGTCTAGTGATAAAAATGATAAGACATTATAGCCATAATAAATCCTAGCATTTGGATACTAAAGTACATTTTAAGTAAAATACTTTTGTACTTTTACTCAAATGAAAGAGAAAAAGGAGTACTTTTACATTTACTGTAGGAATATTTTACCTACTCAATCTCTACTGTATCTCTACTACAGGCTTTGTGTACTTTGTCCACCACTGATTATATATTATATTATATTATATTATATTATATTATATTATATTATATTATATTATATTATATTATATTATATAATAACAAAAGGTTTTGTCAGACATCATTACATTTTTGCAATGGTAAAGATGAATAAATAGCACTCCAGTGTAAATGTTTTATGTAAAACTAAATATTTACATCTTTGCAAGGGTTACATTTGTATTTCTATAGCTTCATATTTGTGTATTTGTCTATCCTACATATATCCTTTGAGGTATTAACAAAAAATTTACAGAGACTTTTTGGAACTAACATTAGTAGACTATAAGCGCATTTCTGGTAAATACATGATCATTCAATAGACCTAATTTGAAGTTGGACATTTTGCAACACAGCAGAAAAAAAAACAGTCTGTTTTTATTTGACATGTTCTGCCTGATTATTCAGAGTAGAGTCAGGGTCACAGTAAGGTAAACACTGTTTGCAAGCATGCGTGGGTTTACTGTTTTTTGGTTCTGCAGTGCTGAATGGATCTGTCTCCCCACCATGAAAGAACAGAACTGATGAGTGGACAGAGGCGCAGCTGCTGAGCTTGTAGACCTGCCTGCAGGTGCATTTGTGTGTGTGTGTGTGTGTGTGTGTGTGTGTGTGTGTGTGTGTGTGTGTTACATTTATGTAATCACAAGAAGGTAGGGCAAATCAAATTCTTCTCTCTCTCTCTCTCTCTCTCTCTCTCTCTCTCTCTCTCTCATTTCCTCTGGTCCTCTATTCATTAGTTTAATTCAATTTCATCTATGCAGAATAACAAATGGCCTTTGTCATTGAGAATATACAGTAGTTCATATGTGGGCCAGTGGGACACATTTCATCCACAGTATAATAAAGATACACAGGCTTCAGATGAGTTAGTAATTAGATTTCAGCTGATGAAGTACAATTGCTTCCTCAGTATGGTGTCAAAAGGCCATGCACAGGCCTGCCCTGTTTGGTATTTCATTTCCAAAAATGAATGCATGCTCTCTCTCTCTCTCTCAAATTATTATTATTATTTTTTTAGCGTCATGCATGTTCCTTTTGTTGAAATTACCTAGTTGCACAGCACAGTGCACTTTATACTAAAATGTGATTTGATAGGATTTAGAGAATAGGTGGGCAGGCCAATCCAATATTGATAACACTTTAGCTGACTGTTTGTGCTCTAAATAACGGTTACAGAGCTTGGATGTATGTTTTGGGTTACTGTCTTGTTGTATGATGACATTTAATCTAATTAGCCGCAGTCATCTCATTGAATTATGGAATGGTTGCCATGTTAAATCAGTATTTCACCTGGAATAAGTTTCCAGCTTTCTTTGCTCTTAAACAACCACAAACCATTACCCTTCAACCTCCATGTGGAAGTTTAATACAATGACATTGCTAATACACTGACATTCTATTGGCAATTAATCTTCGTCTTCTTCTTTTGTCTCCTCCCATTAGGGGTCGCCACAGCAGATCAACTGTCTTTATACCACTCTCTCCTCTACATTTGCCTCTTTCCAACCAACTACCTGCATGTCTTCCTTCACCACATCCATAAACCTCCTCCTTGGTCTTCCTCTTTTCCTCCTTTCTGGTGGCTCCATCCTCAGCATTCCCCTACTCATATATCCTATGTCCCTCCTCTGAACATGTCCAAACCATCTCAATCTCGCCTCTCAATTTGTCCCCAAAACGTCCTACATGCTCTGTCCCTCCTATAAACTTGTTCCTAATCCTGTCCATTGTCGTCACTCCCAATGAAAATCTTAATATCTTCAGCTCTGCTACCTCCAGCTCTGCCTGCTCTCTTTTACTTACTGCCACTGTCTCTAAACCATACGACATCACAGGTCTCACCGCAGTCCTATTTCAACAGTCCTTTTCACTCTCACAGATACTCTTCTATCACAAATCACTTCCACTGCCACTCTTCTCCACCCACTCCACCCTGCCTGCACTCTTTTCTTCACTTCTCTAACACACTCTCCATTACTTTGCACAGTTGACCCCAGGTACCTAAACTCATCCATCTTAATCACCTTGTGTTCCTGCAACCGCATTTTAGTAAAATATTAAATCACTGTTGAATCACACTTTTTGGCAGATATGAAGTGAGGGCTAACTGTCACTGGCACCAGTATTAGTGGCAGTCATTCAACATTGTGGTTAAAGAAGAAACCAAAATGAATTAGATTAATTTTTCTGTGTGTGTGTGTGTGTATGTGTGTGTCTGTGTGTGTGTGTGTCTGTGTGTGTGTGATTGTTGGTTTGCTTTTGCTTGTCGTATTGTTGTGTTTTTATGGACCGTGTGTGTGTCCTTCAATAAATTAAATATAATTGATGATTTATATGCAAGTCAAACAAGATGTAATCGTTCTCTCAAATTACATTTTTCTATAATAAAACATGTCTTTATGTTTAAATGCATATACTACTTCCAAAACTATTTCCAAAAGCATTGTAATCTTAACCATTGGTGCAAACAATATTCATTCTATTATACATTCTATTATTACAACTGATATTCTAAATGTTTAGAATTCAATCAGCTTTTCCTCCAAGATGTTTGGGTGGAGTGCAAAAACAATATGTTGCCAGGTTGATTGATGACCTGCTCACCAGCTGCAGCACTGGCATCCTGTAGTGCTTCTCTGGCAAGAAGGGGGATTTCTGAGAGTGTTTGGACTCTTTGTTGAATTGCAGTATAAAACAAAAAGCACAACAACTATTCAAACAACTTTAATAGACTTCAGGCTGCTGTCAAAAACTCTGAGATATATGATTTGGAAGTTAGAATAAATTATGTAGTTATAAGTAGTAATTGCAAATGGTATACTGTAAGTGATAAAACTTGAATCACTTTTAATCTACACCGATAGCTTCAAGTCAGGATCCACTTTTGTGACTCACCACTGCTTTGTACATTTGATCAAAGTCTCTTTTCCCAGAAATGATCGAGTCCTTGATCAAATTTTAAGCCTCTGGCCCAAACAGCAAAGATCAAAATCAGTCTCATGTGCAATATCGGAATAAATTCCATCTAAGCACAGAAGGTAGTTATGTTTCACACACTTGCCTTCAGGATTTTCACAGTTGTTCTACAGTAACCTTTACAAGAAATTGCTTACACTTGTCAATGGTTCATTATCTGTTTCATTACACAAAATAATTGCAACTTCAGGGTTCTAATGGATCTCCTATCTAACACTGGACACATTAATAATTGCAGTGCTAATACTTTTAATAATTGCAGTACTATACAGCACTATAGTAAAGCAAAGAATATGGCAAACAAATACATCATATCTAATTAACAAGACCTTCTTTGATAATTAATCTGACTGAGAATGATATATAACTTGCAGCCAGTTTATATTGTGATAATGGGAATTTAATATTCACATTTGTAATTTGTAATTTTACTATTCTTGTCTTTCAACAGTCTGCTAATATTTAGAACAGAGAGAGACAGAGCGAGAGGGAGAGTCGATGACACTGAAAGACACAAATGATGGACAAGAAAAGTGGTAACAACTGTTGTTTTTTTTAACTATTTTGTAAATGTAATTACTTAAATGGAAACCAATGTCAAACAATCATAAAAAAAACATTTGGATTTGTGTTTCAGCAAATGGCTTTTCCACAAAGACGTCTGAGAGTGGGGGACAAAGGAAACAGCTGCCATATTCTGTGGAAACACCCTACGGCTTTCACCTGGATCTGGACTTCTTAAAATATGTTGATGACATTGAGAAGGGTAATACTATCAAGAGAGTGCATATACAGAGAAAGAATAGGGGGCCAAAATATAGCACACTGCCACGCAATTTCAGCCTTCCAGGACATGGTGCAAGGCCTGCAGCCAAAGACACATGGTCTAACACATCGACCCTGGGTTCCAAGCCCAAGTCACGTGTTACTGAGGTCCAACAACTTTTTGATTTTAAAGCCAGCAATGACAATGCTAGCAGTAGCAGTAGTAGCAGCCAAAGCCCCTCTGCAGGTCAATCAAATGTGCAAGGCAGCAGCTTCCTCTCTTCCCCCAAAACTGTGGAACAGGTCCATATTCCAGCTTCCCAACAAGACCAACAAGCTTCCCTGAGCCTTAATGTGAGGCCTCACTTGTTTCGAGCATCTAGCATGCCTGTTAATGTACCGCACAGGAAAGCTTCAGACTCTACTGATGACCAGAGCTCTCAATCACAAAATGGCTCAACTGAAAAACTGTTTCGCCCTGTAGATTGTAGTGACAGAAGAGGGAGTATTCCCCAAGACAGGGCCAGCCTGCATCAACAGATAACAACAGCACTGAAACGGGTGCGAGAACTGGAGGAGCAGGTCAGGACAATCCCTGAGTTAAAGGCTCAGATATGTTCTCTAAGAGAAGAAAGGGAGCAACTGCTCCAAAGAATCCAAACACAGGCTCAGTTTAAGACTCAATCAGAGACAGAGACAGATGAAAATCCTCCGCCAGAATCGCAAGAAAGTGCTAACCGTCCTTCAGCAACAAAACAGCAAGAAGCTCCAACCATTTCCCAGGACATTATGAGTGACAGTCATACTAAAATTCCTGAAATAGAGTCAACTAGAGATAAGCTGGCCCAGAACCTTGAAGGGCCACAAACTTACACAGTTTGGGAAAGAGGACCAATTCTAGGTGTGGTCTCTATTCCAGTGATACGTATTGAAAAAGTTGAAAGCCCAACTGATTCAGAAGAATCAGAGAGAGCATTGGAAGAATCTGAGCATGAGACTGAAGTATCTGAAAAGCTTTCAGAACAAGGATTAGAAGAACAGGAGGAAAAGCTAGAGACTCCATTAAAAGACAAAGAGTCTGACCTAACAGTAGACGTTCCCATAAAAGAGGAGAAAGAAGATATATCTGAAGGCACAGTATCCCAAGATAAAACTGAAAAACCAGAAACAACTGATCAGCCTGTTGTAAAAATGGAAACCTCGATAATACACGAACAAGATGTTCTCACTGTCCATGAACTCAAAGAAAAAGTCAAAATATTGGAGGAAAGATTAAGGCAGGTCAGCTGTGATCTGGAAACAACAAACTCCTTATTGAGGGAACAAGTAGAAGAGAATAGGCAAAAAGATGTAACAATTGGGGAGCTAAATGAAAAAGTAAAAGAACCCATTGCACTCAGTGTAGAGCAAGAGTCAACGGTTCCACAACCGCTACTTCCACAATTCATAATTACTTGCGATGCATCAGTCAATACTGACAGCAAACATGTATTAGAAAAAGCAGTTCTAACAGATATTGACCTTAAACCTATTGACAGTATCAAAGAACGAGACCAAATGTGCTGTAGTACTCAAACAAATATAATTGAGACACGAGAAATGGAGGTGTTAGCACAGGTGATGACAACTGAAAAGGTTGTGGGTGTGGAAATTGTTACATGTGACCAGGCAGTTGAAACTGTATATGAAAATATCCTGGAGGCCAAAGAAAGAAAAGAGTTTGAAGAAGAAAGTGTAGATAGAGATGATGCAGACAAAGAAAAAATGAATGAAAGCATGATCACTGATAGTGATGTGGCTGAAGAGTATGTAATCATAGAAAAGACTGAAGATGATTTGGTTGGAACAGTACCCAAGGATAATGCACAAGTCAAGTCTATGGCTGGGGAAACAGAATTAGTGGAGAATGTTGTTGTGGCAATAGAAACCATTAAACCAGATTCAAGCACAATTGATCAATTACAGCAAGACCAAAAGCAAAGGCAAGGACAAGACATTCACCCGCAAACTCAGAGGCCTGCTGAAGCTTCAGCATCCCCTGCAGCCATAGGCCACGTTGTTACTCGGATCCAAGGTCTTCTAAATGAACAGTGGGCCAGCCTGGGGAGTGGGAGCCAGGAACCAAAACCAGAGGGCACGCAGAAACAGCCTGTCTCAAAGATCAGCACCATCCAGAGTCACCTCCGAGGGTCACTTAGTGCTCTGTCAGCCTTTTATTCTCCGGTTCAAAAAGGAGGTGCAGCAAAGCAGTCCGGTACAGTACCATTATCTTAGTATTATCTTAGTTGCACATGTACATGCTTGACACAGTGGTGTTAAAAAAAGTAATGATTTTGGCTGGTCAATTCTTATACATGAACATTTTTCTTCATTTATACGTTTGACATATCATTTTATCCAAAGTGTCATGTAGTTGAATTGGAAAATAAAGAGATATAAGCATAGCTAAGATGGGCATTCCTCAAAAGAAACATAGGATTTTAAAATTAACCTTCCAATCAATGGGTCAGGATGGTCAGCTATCTTAAACACTAAGAATCTAAAACATGGGTGAACCATGACCCCATGCTTATGAGAAAACATAGATCCACTTTAACCCAACTCCTGAGAGGGAAGACCTGCAAAAACAAATCTATGGAGCTGTTGAGACAGCAATTTCCTTTCCCCAGGACTGGAGGTCAAATCAACATTGGTTTATGTCCTTCAAATAGCATTTGAAAAAAATATTAGTCACACAAAATAAGTGGTGGACAAAGTACACAAACTATGTAGTTGAGTTTAAGTAGAGATACAATAAAAGT
The DNA here is from genome assembly GCF_014805685.1 of Silurus meridionalis. Lineage (NCBI taxonomy): Eukaryota > Metazoa > Chordata > Actinopteri > Siluriformes > Siluridae > Silurus > Silurus meridionalis. The sequence goes on from NC_060884.1 coordinate 26,480,940, forward strand.
ACACCCTTTAAACTTTTACTTGTGTAAAAGTACAAACATATTTACCTTCTTAAGTATCCAAAGTACTATGATTTATTATGGCTATAATGTCCTATTTTAATTTTTGGCAAGACTCTTACTTAATCAACTTCCTTAAACATTTTTATGTAATAAAAGATTTTATTGTTACTCTCAGCACACCAATCTATTAATAAAATGATATTAATGGGTCAAACACTGATAACAGTGTAGTATGGCAGTATTTTAGTAACTACTAATGCGTACAGGTAATTCTTAAATTTGACATAAGCTTGCATTTATGCAGCCACAGTCAAGCTTTTTCGTTTTGCACATTAATCAGGAATTCCTGAGTTAATTGAATATTAGTTAAATTCTTTTTAATGTCAGTGGTGTGATAAGAATTTATAAATGTACAGGTGTACAGACATAGCAAGCCACAAAATTGCAAGATTTAGTTATATATGGTTATATATAGGTGTATTTGTGAAAGCTAGGCTTTATGCCTATTTTAGAAAGTTAATGCAGATTGCACAAAGGCAGCCAAAGGGGAATTAACCTTATTTGTAATCAATCTTCTATCTAGAGGATTGATTTTGTCTGAAGGGGCCTGTGCCAACCACACATCCTACAATTCGACATTCTTTGATTTATTTACTTAAATTTTTTCACCAAAGACATAAACAATATTTCTTAGGGCAGTAAATATAAAAATAATAAAAGGTTTATTGTTTTTACAGTACAATTGTAGAATATATTTAGGGAGGATAAACAGTTGCAGAGTTGGCAAAAATGTCACATCTGATCACTCTCTCCCTTTCCAGGCCTCAAATCTATCATGAAAAAAAAAGACTGTCCTGACAAGCAGGGTACTGGAGGAGCCAAGAAAAACCTGAAATTTGTTGGCGTAAATGGAGGGTAAAATTTTATTATAATTTTTGCTATGCTCTGCATTTTTATCTTCAGTTTTCACCATCCATGTAATGGCTTCCACTTAAATTTTTTTATTGTATTATTATTATTATTATTTTTTACAAACAAATACTTTTATGCACCACTGGGGTACTCATCAGTTGGATGACTGAGAAATAAGTTTGATCTTAGTAGATGCTGTATGAGGTGGGAATGCTAATTTATTACATAATTCTCTACTTGGCCAATGGTACTGCAAAGACAATATATTATTAGTTGACATGGCATGCTAAAAGCCTTTTTACATTTTTGTATGTTTTCTGTTTTGTGATTGAAAACTTTATTTGACAATGACCTTTTTGAATGGAGAAGTTTAACAATTAGTCAGTTTAGATATGTGCATGACTGACTTTGAGTTTACTTGTTGTTTTTAAGCAGTTTGTTAGTGCTAAGAAAATAAGCCTACAAAAGTAACGCATGGTATGCCACAAGTTCTGGTTTAGTCTGTCAAATGTCCTCCCTTTATATAAAGACTCTTGGGCATTTCATTTTTTAACTTTTTTTATATATGCAGTAAAACAAATTCAACAAATTTTAAAAATTTTAAGAAAAAAATGTGTACAAAATCAAATGCCTTCCTTCTAAATTACTGAAAACGACTGTGTTATAGTTTATTGCTGTTTTCTGTGTATTCAAATACCGTAGGATCGAGAGCAGGATATATTTATTATTTATCATCATTTTGACCCCAGATTAACTTTCCAATTTGTTGCATTGTCACAGTGGCCAGGCCTTGGGAAAGTGCAGGAACAACAACAGTTTATTTGTTTCGGTTTGTTTGGATCAAAATGATTATTAATATAAATAGAACCAGAGGTTAGAGAGTGATTATTGCTTTTAAAGATCAAATGCGAAACTAAGAAACAGAAGGAGTGAAGACTGAAGACAACAATTCTTGGGTTACTTAACTAGACTCAGAGCCAAGAAAATGAGGTCAATGACAAAAAAATAAACATATGATCAGGGACGACCCTAGGCTGTATTTTATCTAAGCTAACCTAACTAACAGCAAAACAAACCAAGTTAAGATAACATAAAGAATACAAAGGTTGGCACCTATCCTCGCACCTAGAGTGTTTAGACAATCACAAGACCTATGTGGTGGAATGTAGACGTGCACACAGTCTTACCTAATCTCAAACCAAGTGAGCGGGTTTGATATGATGGCAAAAGCAAGGTAAAATATAAATAAATAAATAAATAAATAAATAAATAAATAAATAAATAAATAACATAAAATAATAAAACAAATAATACAAAAAATATAAGAAAACTAAATAAAACAAAACAAAATAAAATAAAATACATTAAAAAGAGGAGGGGCTCTAACAGACTTCTAACACAGGGTGCTGCTTTCAAACTCTAGGCTCCACCACTTTCCCAGCCACTATTAAATTATGATTGAAAGGGGGCTCCACCAATAGTAGGACAGCAGAAGCCAGGTCAGCAGAGAAAAACATGGGACTGGGGGAAAAAAAAGAGAGAAATACAAACAAAACAGCACAGACACGTATAGTAACACACTATTTGTTGGACCTTGGTGTAACCAAGATGCTGATTAATTATTTAATTCCCTTGAGAACTGCTCATTTTTAATTAATGTTTATGATTTTTTTTTTAAACATGCTAAATCATAAATAATTTTTAATTATTGCTTTATTTACTGATATTCGAGTACAACATTAGTGGCAGAAATATAAAAAGAAATCATGTGCGATTAGAAAAGTGTGTACATGCACACATCTGATTTTTGAGAAGTTCACTAGTTCGTAGCATGCTACAGATCACCCAGTTTTATTTTGGACAAATTAATAATAAATATAGATGGTTTTATATACTAAACAAGTATTAGGTCATTTGTGAGAGAAGTACCCATAATGAAAGGTACACAACCTCATATTCAGTAATGCAGATGGAATATATAATCAGAATTAAATAAATGACTTAGTCACTGCTCAATCTGCCAAAAAAGGCTAATGTCATATTTTTATCTTTGTATTAGTCATCAGAAATTGTGTCCAAAGGTCAATGTGATTTTCATCAATTAAATTAAAAGTGCTCTGTCTTCTGTTTTACATCTGTTCCTATTTCCCCTGTTTCTTCCATGAACTCAAAAATCAGGCAGAACTTCAAAATGTAAGTGCATGTTTTGTTTGCTACTGGCCATTTTGATAAAAAGCCATGATTAAAAAGTAGAAATAACCTCTGCTATAATAAAAAACAATCTTTGCACTTTGGAATAGGACAGGAAATAGGAAGGATGGCAAATCAGCTGATTTCAACCCAATGTAACACCACTGGGTGATTTTGGAGATCATCTTTTTAGACTAATAGTTTTATGCCAAGGTGACCTCTGTTGGAACAACTGCTTACTTATAATAGTTTGTTCAGACTCAACACTCACTCATATATGTAGTAAAAGTGATTTTACCATAGATTGGTTGAAAACTGATGGAATTAGTATATAATATATATTCATATGTAAAGTTACATTTAAATATATGTTATTTAAATGGCTTGTGGGATCCAGCCAGAGTTTAAGTTAAAGTTCCAAGTTTGAGTTAAATTGCAATTACTACAGTATGCATTGTTGTACTAACTGCTGTAGTGTTCATCAGTTTTAAACTAGGGCAATAATATATATATATATATATATATATATATATATATATATATATATATATATATATATATATATATATATATATATCTCACCGTATTTTCCGGACTATAAGCCGCTACTTTTTTCCCACGCTTTGAACCCCGTGGCTTAAACAACGAAGCAGCTCATTTATGGATTTTTCCTGGGTTTTTCCCGGTTTCACAAACTTCAAGCCAAAAAACTGAGGCCCATAACATTAGACCAATGAAATTGCGGAACGGGATTAGGTGAACCAATGAAACTCTTTATATTAAATCAGATGCGCTCCCACTGGCAACAGCGTTACGGGTTAGTCAAAGAAACTTAGAACTGAGCATCAAAAAATAATAAGGACATATTCCTCGGTCTTCCACACACGCAGTAATACCGGAAAAATGTGGCGGCAGGCTATTCCCAAAATGCCGCTCTGCTCTTAAAGTAGCCACAACATATTTCACCCGTTACACCGTGTTACAGACACTGTCTTTCATTAAAGCCTGTGTAAAGTTTATTAGTATCAATGTAGACGGCTTATAGACAGGTGCGGCTTATTTATGTTCAAAATAAAAATCTTTGTTAAATTCAGTGCTTATATATATATATATATATATATATATATATATATATATATATATATATATATATATATATATAGTGAATTTGCGTTGAATTTGGCTCTTCTACATTACACTTATACTGACTCACACCATAATTTTATATAAAAAACAAATAAACTTCTTTGTACATGCAATAATTCCTAACTAGACTGGTGGGAAGAATGGTCAATAATTACATGTCTTGGCAGATGTAGTTATTTTTGCTATCCTGCTATAAAGCTGATCGATTTGTATTCTAAAACCTGTAGAGGATGAGCTAGGATTATCTTAAGCGGAGTCTGGCAGGACTGTTGTTAGAGATGACAGCTAGTAATTTCAGAATTTAACCACACAGCAATGATCCAGGCAAACAAAACAGCAGCCGAAGAAATTCAGATAACCACAGCCCAGTTAGTATGAGGTTTCATTATACCATTCTCTGTACTGAAAAAAGTTTTAAATAAATAATCTACTCAGAAGTCAGACTAAATAACCCAGTTGAGTCCCTATGTCTATCATATTGAGCATAATGTGTGCTTTGTTCATTTTCAATTTTGCAATACAAAAGCCCAACCAGAGCTGATATTTAACATCGAAACTAAACAGCAGCAAAAATTTCTAATGTATCTCAAGAAGAAAATCTTGAGCACAAACCTGGGGTCTGTCTGCATTCCAGTCAAAGAGAAAAACTTATAGGTTGTGTGAACTCTTTTAACCTTTTTTAAAGCAGTTTTACATAGAGGTTTATCAACGGATTATAAAAGATCAAGTAAACATTACCTACATAGGATTTTTTTTTTAAACTTTCTTTGTACATTATTGTGCTATGAGTGGAAAAAGGGCTTAAACCATTCGTTTATGTTCATTCATTTTTAGAAAGAAAGTGAATAATAATACGGATGATAAAGGTTATTCAAGCTATTTAAAATAAAAAAGTATGCCTGACAATAAAAATCATGTACATTTTTTAAATTGTAAGAAATAAATAACACAATATCACAACACTTCCTACATATACTGCCTCAAACGAAAAATACCATACTTGCCTTAGTAAGAAATTAAATGGCCTTACTTTCATAATAAAGATGAAAAACACATGCATTTTAATTGAACCATGATTTATTAATTTTTTATATTTACATTTCACTGCACAATTGTTTTTTATGTACTAGATGCAAAATCCCTCTTGCTGTAATTTAACTGGACAAACTCATGAACACAGCACTTTAACTGTTGGTCTTGTAAAATGATGAGAATTACATGGTTCCTGATACGGTTTTAATGAAAGAGCTGGAATTTTCAGCTGAGCAGATAAAACTGGTGTCTCATAACACATCTTAGAGGCACTCATATTTCCTTTGTACATTCATAGCAATCTACTGCTGTTTCATTGTTTAAACGTGTGTTCTTTTATTCAGATACATATATGAACATGTGGATGCTTTTATTTTGATTTATTATTAGAATAAACCAAACTGTCTGTAATGTTGTCTTTTTTTCATATTTGTTGCCGTTTTGTACATTGGTTGCTGGTTGATTTGCTGAGTATTATTATTATGTCACCTTAATAATGCATCACTCATATAAGCCAGTTAACCATAAAAAAGCCTGGCATCAATAACCGAGGCTGTCTTTGTTGTTTAGCTATGAGACAACCTCCAGTGAGGAGTCCAGTGGGGAGGAGAATGAGGACGAGAAGGAGGAGGAGAATGAGGAGGAGAAGGAGGAGAGGGATAGCTTGGAGACAGAGGAGCAGGAAGATGAAATTGGAGGTGCCCAGGAGGAGGTGAAGGAGGCTGCTACTGCTATGGAACAGCCTGAAGAAGCTCAGGCAGGTTGGTGCCAGGGTGCTGAGGAGCCTCAAGACCCTCAGGCCAGTGTTGATCCCCAGGAGGAGCAGCCCAGCAGGTGAGACAGAGGGGCGATGAAAAAAAGAAAAAAGAAATCAAGTAAAATTGAGCCAAGTTTAAAAAAACATGATTACATACCATATAATAGGACCCAATTTTGTGCTTTCTTATATATATTATACATTTGTAACAAAATAACAACAACAACAACAACAACAACAACAATAATAATAATAGTGCCACTTTCATACCCAGATGAAGTAATTTTTTTCAAATTGATCATTGATGATCTCATTTAAATCTCATGATTGGTTAACCAACTTGACCTCATTATGCATTTTCTTTCCATTATTCTGTCCCATGAATTCTTTTCATGGGTTGTCAAAATATGTACAGTAAGTGCACAAGCAATAAGCAATGTTGTATAAAAAAAATATCATATTACTACACTATTGTTATTGTTGTAAGTAGTATAAATGTTATTGCATACCTTTCAGTATTTATAATATACTGTACTACTCACATTTGGTGCTATTTATTGTGGTATTTTTTTTTTGTTTGTTTTTTTTTAGATTTTAAGAGTAAACAGTAACAAAAAAAAGTTTTTGTTTGTATATATTTGTTCTATATAGTTAAAAGTGTGTAATATCATTTTTTCACTCAGTAGTTCTAATACTAATACTTATTTACTGTTATACTGGTATAACAACCCCATCAACATTAAACATACACACACCCACAGAGTCCTAAATATAGCCATCCTGTGCATGTTACACTTAGAGTAGGTGTTGAGATATTACAGTTATATTAAAAAAAAATAGAACGTACAAAACAAGCTACCCATTGTAGTAGATGACAAGTATTATCGTGACTTTATGGTCAAAATTTAATTATGTGAACTTGAGGAAGAGGTTACATTACTACTTTCACTAATGAAACATGTTTTTACATATACTATAATGAATAGAACGTTTTCAGTAATTAAAAAGGTTCATAAATAAGGATGTGTGGTGGACCATATTAACAGCATGTACTTAGTCTTACCCTCACACACACAATCCCAACCTTTGTTATACCATTCAGCAGTCTGTAGATAGTAAGCAGGCAAATGCTTACTATCTACAAAATGACAGGTTTAATAAACTTAACCATGAGAACAAGCTCAATAAGCCAGGAAGCCACATATAGTTCTAGGGGAGAGCAGATAAGCATATGGATGTCTGGAATTGTGTTCTAAACATAAACCACAGCTCTAAATATGTGCGGTAAAGAGGAAGACATGCGCTAAATAGAGCATGTGCTAGACCGTGCTGTGAGCGGTGGTTAACACAATACAGAGCACATTCTGGATTTTGGAATTAATTTTGGATTTCACTCAGACAAAAGTCACCTGACCTTCACATGTTGACAAGCACATGGTGCAAATTTATACATGTGGTTCTCAGACACATTTTTGAAATGAAATACATGGTATTATTTTCATGTTAATTTTTCACATATTGGACACATGGTTTCATTTTTAGAACCACTTACTCATACATTTTACTCACATGTATATTTACTTTTTACTTCACATGTGATTTAGGACATGTATCAGTTTCATGTTTCATAATACATGTTCTCAAATGTGTATCACATGAGACCACAGTTTAATCACCTAATCACATGTTAATTATGTGCATGAATCTTCTGTTAGTGTATATCATAGGCTTCATAATGCTTTTTGCATTAAGGTTGTCCTGTTTAAATGTTCTTATTTTTTTACTTGATTCTTAATACGTGATAGTATTTCACATTGTTTTAAAAGAAAAATTGGATTCAGTACTGTGAATATATTTATATTTTAAAAAAATTTAAACAGACTTTTGTTTTGAATGTTGTTTTACATTTACAGTTTAAATGTAAAAAAAAAATCCTGAACCAGCCAATCTCAGTTTATTTACATTTTTAGAATTATAGCCTCAAAATCCACTCTGAAAAAGCATTACTTGCTTCTGTATTTATTGTATTAAAAGTCTTTGACTAGCTAGATTTATTAATGAACATAGATTTGTGTTGAACACATTTTGTTTATTTTGTTATTTCTGATTTTACTTACTGCTGGGATGTTGTTTGTAATCTTACAGTGAACTTGTAGATAAAAACTTCATGGCTGCCTGTCACTACCTAAAGGATCGAATGGCAGAGGTTTCTGTCCCAAACAAGGAGATGGTAAGAAATGCAATTCATTGCAGGCAGAGTAGGGTTTTTAAGATATATTTTTTAAAAACAATGCAGATAATTTTGTTTATTCAGCTTGTTCTACCGCAAAAACAATATGCAAAAAATGATTAGGGCTAAGATGATCAAGAACTCATCTGTGACACTTAAAGAAAGCAATGGATCTTCATCATAATTTAATCTGTTACAAAATCTTTGAGATAACCATCGTCTCCAATTGGTATTATTAAAATGAAATCTCTTATGAATGGAAAAAAAACAGTTTGTGGATGATAATTTTTTTGAATAGTGTAGATTATTTATGTATTTAACATTAGTCTTATATAGCATTCCATTGATCTATTGATCGCAGTGCATTAATCTTAATGTGACATACAGTGGTCTATCAGACATCAGACTACATCAGTACTGTTGACTTAAATACTTCTTTTTGTTTGTTGTTTGAGACAATTTCATTGAGCAAAAATGTCAGAAGTTCAGTGTCAGAATTGCGTGTAACTGAGACACACCTATGCTTGTCAGGACTCTGTCGTGTGCGTAAGTCTGACTCAACTTTATAACACTTAAGCTGTAGTTATACACAAGGTGTGAACACTATGTTCTGTTTTAGTAGTAAATCCTCATTATATATGCTTAACTCAACTTTTAACATGGCCCTTCTACATTAAGCTGTTGAAGTTGATGCAAAAAAAATTAAATAATTACAAGTGAAGACCTCAGGTTCAATTTAATGTTATGATACAGTGACAGTGAAAATGTTAACCAGTGAGTCCTGCCTTTGTGGTATCATCTTTAGAGGCAGGTTCTAATGGTGATCTATCAGGAATGGTTTCGTGTATCCAGTCAGAAAGAATCCCAGGCAGATACGGTCACTCAGTATCTCAGAGAAGTTGGAAATCACACCCCAACTCTCCTGCGCTATATAGTTAACCTGGCTGATGGCAACGGCAACATGGCTTTACACTACAGCGTTTCACACTCCAACTTCCAAGTAGTCAAACTCTTACTGGATACTGGTGAGATGAAACAATTTTTAAACATTAATGGCTTTGTGGTCGAAAATGCAATTATTTACCTTTGATCCCTAATTGTTATGTTAATATGAATTCTTTAAAAGTTTTTGTATATTAAATTGTGCTCCTAAGGTTTGTGTGAAGTGGATCATCAGAATAAAGCCGGCTACACAGCGATCATGTTGGCAGCACTGACTGCAGCAGAAGGTCCTGAGGACATGGAGGTGGCCCAGCACCTACTGAGCCTGGGCAACATCAATGCTCGGGCAGGGCAGGTTGGTACATACGTACTTGTATTATTTGTACCAGGTAGGTACAAATATCCTGTAATCTTTGGATACACATAGTTTAGTCTAAAATGTTAGCACTTTAAATGTAGTTATCTATACAAACACACACACCCCACATACCACAAAAGTGCCCTGCCCATATCATGTCTTAATTCTACATTCTGCCCCATCTGAAATAATTCTCCTAAACAAAAACGCAATAAAGCCATACAGTTTGTACTCATTCAAACATACAAGCATTTACTTAAGTTATCTTGCAGCAGTCCTCATTAGCTAAGAGAAAAAGTATTATTTGTCTTTTTAGCTTACAAATTGTTTTTGAGAACTGAAACTATTAGAATTTTACCGATTCATCCTAATGCTGTTCTTCTGCTTTGACCTTTTGAACTTGCACTTGATGTGTCTTCTGCTGCCGTAGACAATCCTACACAAACATTTGCACAAGGATACTATACACTTGTCTCTGTAAAGATGTTTTGTCAATATCGATCGTTAAAAGTGATGTACAAATCCCACTTATTGTAACCCTCGTATTAAAAGCATGCTAGTTGTTTGACTGACAACTCAAAATTCTAGGTGAAAATGTTTGTAACTTGTACCCAATTTAAAGTGTATTCCTTATTCACCAGGGTCTAGTGTTTTACAGACCCTGCAGAATATGCAGAATAAAGTGTTTCATGAAGATAAAAGAATACAAAAAAAAATCTCTATTCATTCAAACTGTTTCATTTCCCATAGTCTGGTCAGACAGCACTGATGCTGGCTGTTAGTCATGGACGTACAGCGATGGTGCAGGTTCTTCTTGACTGTAAAGCTGATGTGAACATACAGGACCAAGACAGCTCCACGGCTCTCATGTGTGCCTGTGAACACGGCCATGCTGAGATAGCCAAACTACTGCTAGACACACTTGAATGTGACACTAGCCTGATAGATAAGGTAGGTGGTTGACACTCACACACACACACACACACACACACACACACACACACACACACACACACACACAAATTTTAGTGCAGCCAGAAGTCCAATTTATTAAAACTAAAAAATTTATTTGCATTTCCTTTTTATTTAGAGAGAACATTTAATGAAACCCCTGAAGAAACTTGGTCAGCTTTAAACACAACACTCCCATCTCGTGGTTGAACTGTGTAGCAACATTTGGATCATTGTATTTGTTTTAGCAATTCGAGGTGTAAAATTATAAACTAAGATTAACTAGCAAATACTGAAAACACTATAGAAAACCACCACATTAAAAAAGACCACGAAGATGAAATACAACTCTGAATGATATTACAAAATCTCCATACATAGGAAAAACTTTGTGCTATTTAGCAAAAATTTAATTTTGCTTAGCATCGATCGTCTACATGTTTAGGGTTTAATTTTCTGGTCTCTTCCCTGATGATGATATGGTGTTATGCATGTCATTGCACTTGCAATTAGAATATGCAAATTAATTCCTTTAAATTATTATTTTTTGCTGTAAATTCATTTTGTCCAAGCACAATACAAACTAAAATAAAAATCTCAGAAGACTACATATTCACACTATATCTACACATACCTGTATATTGACATACACATATAGACAGATATAATTTGTTTTCCCCATGATTTTAATTTAGCCTAAACATCCTTTTTAAGAAGAGGTAATTTGACCTGATTTTAACCCAAGAAACAAACATTTCTTATGTATTTTTTTATGTGTGCATGTTTTGCTGTCTAGAATGGGAACACTGCTCTGTCTGTGGCCATCAAGTTCTCCCACTCTGAGATAGTGAACCTTCTGAAGGCCCATGCTGAAGAGGCTGTAACTTCACACACTGCAAGTCTTCTATGAGGTTGCTTGTACACTTCCTCTGCAGTAGCAACAGTACCTGCATTCACCCTCCAGCTGCCTCAACCAGACAAACTGACCAGTGAGACTTATTTGGAAAGGGATAAAATGCACTTTCCTTAACTTGAATAAGCAAGAGGCCAAGTTTTACAGTTCTCTAAAGCCCAGTTTAACGTCAAAGCTCTTAACTTAATGTGGATGAAGCATGGTACATTGTTACACGTTGTGTCCTGTTTTTCAAGTATTATTATATTTTTGTCACGTAGAGAGCATTATACATGAATGTTACTATAGAGTCTATCAAATACACACTATATTTATTTTATATTGCACCTTGCTATACTGTTTCTTTTATTATTATTTCTCGAAAATATATACAAGGCCTGTCTGAATATAACCTGATGAGCAAAATTGTGTCTTCCATCATGAAGGTTATCAGGTAACGATTTTCATGTTAAAACGTAAAAGGTTTATTTTGTCATTGTTTTTAACATGAGGTCAATAAAATGGCAGGACAGCTCCCATACCAAATACGTTCAATCAATAAAACAGAACAAAAAAAACGTTAGGTCAATGCTGGACTCGTCAATGTGCATCACACTCTCTGGTCAGGTGTTTTAAATAATTAGTATATAGTGAGCTGAGCTAGAGAAAGTCTGTTTGGTCATTTTGGCTTGGCACTTTTTCCTCCTTTCTCCCTTTCTTATAAGTATAAACTGATTTCAGCTTAATAGACCAGGGGTGGACAAATCAGTAGGTTCTCTGGCAGCGAAAGACTACATGTCTTCTAATGTTTACAAACCCAACAAAAAATGTTGCTTAAAACACTTCAAAATGACTGAAATTTATTTATATTCTATGACGGCTCACTCTAATCCCACTGCCTGCTAGGCTACACACATTTCCTTTTACTAGCCAGACTAATTAGCAAACACAGATGATACACATCCTTTCCAGAATTAGAAGCTTGTAAGTATTAGGAAACACTGACAAACCCTAGCAGAATAACGTCCAACATAGATTTGCTCTACGACTTTTCTGATAGCACAGTATGTCATTGAATGAGAATAATTAAAGATGCTAGCCAATTCCATTTGCATCAGCGTTTTCCTAACGTCTTGCTAATTAATTACTGCTTTATTTTAGATTCTACAATATGGCCAGATGTATTGGGTTTCCAGGCATCCAAAACATATGACTGAGTAGCAGACTGGAGCATTTACTAGCCATGAGTACTTTATAATACATGCATGATTTCTAATCATGTTTATCAATGCTTTGCTGGATCAAGCTGGACCTGGACCTACAATGAATTTGGTAATGATTATCATTAAGTATTTACACCTGCTATTGCGTTGGTGCTGAAGTATTATCAATAACCCTTGAAAAATATGAATAATGTGGAACGCAATGTTCTGCAGAATTTAACAATGCAATTTTGCTAAGTTTGGCTGATTACATTATTACAAGGTATTGGTTTATTACGCAAGAAAATCTACTTAAATGCTATATATTGAAATAAACAAAGATGATGGTTGTTTTGCATGTGACTGCTCTACAGTGCATTTTCACAAAATGGTGGATGACAGTGATAGATGATAGTCAAAAATGAAAGCATCCTCACTTACCAATGAATTATTTTATCAGCTGTTTTCCAGCAGTACAGAAACAAACTATAGACAATAGAAGTGAAGAAGATACTTTGAGCGTCCTTTGCACACTGTCATAGCAGTTATATAGAAAGGCACTTCAGCAATCTTGGCCTTGTCCATAATGTACCAAATTTCCAATATGGCAAAGATTATCTTGTAAAAGAATCCATAGAAGGCACACACAGGGTGAACCAAATACATTTTTAAGGGCAAATCATGTTGTTAGACTACAAATAATTATTGAAAGTGGTACTTTATCGTAAAAGCGCTCTACATGGGACCCTAAAATAAATAATTATTTATTTTTAATGCTATATTTTACATGCTGCTATATGTATGGATAGAGTATTCACATAATATCTATAAATCCAATATGTTTTGCTTATGTGTGTCTTTAAAACATGTTTGTATAATGTATCTTTTTATACACTGGTAAGAAATATTTTTCTTTTTCTTTTATTTTTACTAATTTTCTCTATGAAAAATATATCACCTCTGACACCAGTGATTCCAGTACAACCAGTTCAGCAACATGAAACTAAAAATGTCTATTTACTTTTTAAATAGTTGTTTTTTTTTCTATTGTATTATATGTAAGTAACCGGACTGTGATGTTTCCCCTCCAACATATTCTTTCCCCAGTAAAAGTAATATGAATAAATAATAATATAATTACTATATATATATATATATATATATATACAGTACAGACCAAAAGTTTGGACACACCTTCTCATTCAAAGAGTTTTCTTTATTTTCATGACTATGAAAATTGTAGAGTCACACTGAAGGCATCAAGGGCAATTTGACCAAGAAGAAGAGTGATGGGGTGCTGCGCCAGATGACCTGGCCTCCACAGTCACCGGACCTGAACCCAATCGAGATGGTTTAGGGGTGAGCTGGACCGCAGAGTGAAGGCAAAAGGGCCAACAAGTGCCAAGCATCTCTCGGGGAACTCCTTCAAGACTGTTGGAAGACCATTTCAGGTGACTACCTCTTGAAGCTCATCAAGAGAATGCCAAGAGTGTGCAAAGCAGTAATCAAAGCAAAAGGTGGCTACTTTAAAGAACCTAGAATATGACATTTTTCAGTTGTTTCACACTTTTTTGTTATGTATATAATTCCATATATAATTCCACATGTGTTAATTCATAGTTTTGATGCCTTCAGTGTGAATCTACAATTTTCATAGTCATGAAAATAAAGAAAACTCTTTGAATGAGAAGGTGTGTCCAAACTTTTGGTCTGTACTATATATATATATATATATATATATATATATATATATATATATATATATATATATATATATATATATATATATATATATGTGTGTGTATATGTATATGTATACAAGGTTGTTTCTGAAGCTCTCTGATATATAAGGAAACACTTGTGTGAAAGTGGCTCTGTTATGGTGAGAACTTCTATCAAAGGCATGGACTTTGATTCTATTGCTCTATTCTTGTGCTCTAAATAACAGTGCTCTGTAAGGGGGAAGAAACTCCGCAAAGCCAAAAAGCACAGTATACGTACATGTACAGTATATGTTGAATACCTATAACAGAATAATGAATGTTTATTTTGATAAATGCTTCAGCATCTGGAGAGTTACATGAATGACAGAGAAAATGCAATAGTGAGTTGAATATACTCAATTTAATACCAATATTATGCGAAATATAAATTGTGTTTGTGATATTCTAAACATTTATGAAAGCAATCCTTCTCAATAAAGATGCAGACTTGCGAATGATTTGTGAGCATTTTGTGAGCTCAACGTTACGTTCTTTTTAGCATTTTGAACAAAAATGAGTTAACCCTATTTTCACATGTACTGTTATTATTGTTGTTTTCTTTTTATTTGCAAGACTTTTGGTTTAGAATCTGGAAATAAAATGAATCTCCAAATTTATTTTATAAGGTTTCATTTGCCAGCCAATCATCATACAGGAAGAACAACATTTAAGATGGATTTTCTACGTCCCAAAATGCTTTGAATGTCTTTAGTTTCTTATTATTTATAATTGATTTAATGTGATTAAAAGACAGCCAGAAATCAAGCCGTATTGCTGCTACATAGGTATTAGTTTCAGACTGTGGCAACTGTTCACGAATGTAGTATCATAAGGGTCTTTAAATTACTTATTTAAAGTATGTCATGTAGACTTTGTTCAGCTGTAGAGAGTTTAAAAATAGAATGGAAAAATCTTTGATGACCATCCTTAAAAAAACTGTCAGGTGGAACCTTATAATGCTAACATTAGCAATTACAAACTTGCTATTCATCACCCAACTGCACTTTCCAAAATGTATGCCCAATTAGTTTAATAACTTAATTAAAAATGATTTCATACCATTACATTTATACTTGGGAAAATCCTTATTATATTCTACGACTGGTCAGTGATGTAAAATTTCAATTAAAAAAATACACAAATCAAAACAATAAACTCAAATACTTACACTGCATCACCTATAGATACATTGTCCAGTGCAGGGGTCACCGACCTTTTTGAAACTGAGAGCTACTTCTTGGGTACTGATTAATGTGAAGGGCTTCCAGTTTGATACACACAGTTTTCAGTTTAATCTGAAATAACCAATTTGCTTAATTTACCTTTTTTTATATGTTATTATTAATAATTAATGATATTCATCTATGTGAAGACACTGATCATGTTAATGATTTCTCACAATAATTATCAACAATGATTTAACAAAGTAGGAAACAGCTATTTTTAGAAAAGGCCCACCGGCTACTCATGTTCCTTGCAGGCACCACGTTGGTGACCCCTGGTCCAGAGTATTACCGTTTTAATAAAATATATATTATATTTTGTTGTATGTTATATAAAAAAAATGAAAAGGTTACAGGTACATTTTAATTCTTCTGTAAATGCAGGGTATAAATGTGTGTACTGAGTGTGGGAGGTCATTTAGGTTAATGTGGGGATTGGTTGATGTGTTTGTTCTGAGCATCTTAGAGAACCTGCCACAGTTCTTCTGGAAACTTTGACTGTCACGCTTGCATCTGTTTTTACAGGTAATCCCTATTCCTTTTATATTCATTGCCAAACATGGTTATGCCAAACCTGTTATGTATGCTGTATGTTATATGTTTCAAAATCTCGAAATTGCTCTTTTGCTTAAATCTTAAATCTTAAATTGCTCTTATTGATGCAATAAAACATAACATTTCCATTAAAAAGTAGACTAGTCTTAGACTTTAGCTCCATGTACTGTATATTGCTAATTGCTGAATGATATCAGGTGAATAGACAGTCAGACACAACAATGACTCGCTTATTTCTTTGTTTAACAACTTGGCTTTTTATTTAATTTGGTCGCTCAGAGTTTGTGGACTTCATAACAGAAACATTTAGAGACATTAAAAGATCATAATCATTATCATAATCATTAAAGAAGTAAAAGATGTGTAAACATGAATAAACATTTGAATAATCTAATGTTTACAAAGAGATTATCCTATTTACCAAGCAGGTGTTCACTGTTAAAACCATACATCTCAGTGTTGCACGCGGTTTCTATTTTTGTATTGTTTATTCTGTAAGTTTATTCTTACAAAATGTGTTTAAATGTGTGTTTGTGTCTGTTGTGGATGGATACTAACTCTGTTTACAGTTCATACTGCATATTCATATATCTATACCTCTCTATATACAAAATATTTATTAATGATCAGGTCTTTCTTTCCAATTAGGGGGTATGGGAGTGCGGAGTATCTACATTCATTTATTTATCTCTAACACTTTATCCTGATCAGTGGTTGTTGTGGATCCGCACAATTCAAAGTTTCAGACATGGCCAAATAAAAATCAAACATACAGTAAGAAACTGGAAATTGTATTAATAAAATTAAATAAATATATATTTTTTAAGCCAAACATTGGTCTTCCATTTCATGTATGTTTGAGGCTCCAGTGATTACCATGTACTGTCAAGTCAGACATTCTAATAAGGTTGCAACTTTAAGTATGTTGATCTAGCACAAACTTATTAATCAGAAAAACAAATATTTTGCATTAAATTGATAGGGATTTTCTTCTGTTATAGCAAACATTGTGGTAAACAGATGTCAAGAACTGACAGGACCACCCATTATCTTATAATAATGCATTCTTCATCCTACTGAATAAAACTAATAATAGTTAAAGGGTGTGCTCTTTCCATAGATTATATAACACGGAGTGTAATCAGGTTTTGTCCATCAAAATGAAGTTGCTTCTAGCTTTCTACTTCTATTCCTGTCTTTTCTCCTCAGGTAAATATGTTACATTCTATTGCATAGATTAAAACATTATACAACAGTACTATGATTTTTTTTTTGTTTTGTTTTTACATTTTGCAATTATTTTATACTTTACCTTGCCGTATGTGACAAATTCTACAATTTTGTTGAAAATGTAATGTTATTTTAACAAGATCTATATTTTATATCAAGACTTGATTCTTAACTGTAGGAACTAGAAACAGGAATTAGGAATTAGCAGTGTAGAAAGTCCTTAGTATTTTATATAAAAAATATAAGAAAGTATATATACCCTTTGTTTTATCGAATTCCAAAATACATAGTGCAGAAGTCGAATATTAAGATTCATCTAAAGTAGTATAGCTAGAATTACTATTCTTCAGCTATCTAGAAATTAAAAAATTGTTAGCATGTTTGTATTTCAGATTGTGTGATTCTCTAGCTGCATTATTCTTGCATTAAGTTTCTGTTTAATTTCCCCCCCCCTAAGTAACCTTGCTGAATTGTTTCAAGTGCACTAGTGATTCAGGAAGGTGTAGCACGACATTTTCACAACAGTGTCCACCTGGAAACTTATGTGCTGCTCTGATATACAATTACTCTGTGCCAGGTATGCTTTGGACAAAATAAGTTCAAATTTGATTCTTTGTGTAAAAGAATGTAACTAATAACTGAACAGTTCAATGAATGATATGGGCTTTATGTTTAAATATCTGTTAAAGGGTTTTCTGTGAATAGGAATGGAGAGATTCGAGGCTGTTTTCCACAGGCTGTATGTAAACAAGTGAATCCAGGGGGTTTAAAAACAAGTTACTCGGCTAACATTGGAGTGGCGAAAGGTTTTCTATCCGTCTCTTGCTGCCAGTCGGATTATTGTAACCTCATCATTATCTCTGGTAAGAAAATATGGTATTTCGTATAGTAATTGTATTTTTTCTAATTCAGAAGTAATGTAAGATTTTATCATGGCAGAACTCCAAGGTTTTCTAGAGCACATTTGCAACAGCCACATCTTAACAGCTTCACATCTTCACATCACAGTGGTGAACTGCTTAGATGAATTGAGATTAAATGGGCACACCAATATTATCTAACAAAAAATATTACAATTAAAAGACAATACAAGAATAAATCCCCTCATTTATCACATACATTCATCTTGTCACAACTTGGATAAAAGATTTTCATACATAAAATTAATTTTAGCCATAAACAATCATATTTCTGAGAAGCTAATTCTTGAAAGATTTAAACACTCATGGTGCACTGGGACAGCTGTGTATTTATACTGCCCCTTAGTGGTGATAAACTTAATTTTTTATTAATTCCTTTAAATTTTAATCATGGGCTTTAAACCGGGGGTCCGCGACCCCTAGTGGCATCCGCGGCGGTATTGCAAGGAGTCGGCTAATTAATGATGAACCACGAATAATTAAGAAAAAAAAAACCCTTGGGTAAAAACATCAAAGATTATATATATATATATATATATATATATATATATATATATATATATATATATATATATATATAAATAAAATAAAAGATCTAATAAAATAAAAGTTGAAGTTCAAGCAAATGTATAATTGTCCACCTGAAATTTCTTTTTATAAAACTGCAAATCTATTAAAATAAAAAACCTAATAAATTGTGATTTAAGTGCAAAATATATGTTTGTTGCATGTATGATGCATAAATCTTTTTGAAAAAAATTTAAAATATATGAAAATAGACAATAATGTTTGTACAACAACAACAACAACAACAACAACATAGTTCTAATTGTCTTTACATAATATAACTAGCATAATATGATTGGTTTCTAATAATATCACTGGCTATGTTTAACACATTTTGTATCAGGGGTCCCTGCCCCATGTCTCTATCGCCTAAGGGGTCCTTGACCTGAATAATGTTGAAGACCCCTGATTTAAATGATTTTTTTTATCTTTACCATAAAGCAGCATTTTTTAGTTAAGTGTTAGTCAGTACCACATTTATTGTATTCAATAAATTAATTATTACCTACATAATAGAAATTAAAGGTCTAATCCAGCCTTGTTTAGTATATTGTACCATTTCTAATTTACATTTTTAGGGTTCTGAATATATTCTTATCCTTAGGTACTTACACTAGACTTGTAGTCTCAATCATATCCTCATGCTAAACATATCCTCATTCTAGTTCACTAGTATAGTACCTGAGAACACCATTTACCTTAAAACTAAACTTCAACTACCATGAAATAAAAACACAAATCAAGAGATTTAAATGGTATTCTGTGAAATTGCAGATGTTTCTTTGAAGATGAACAGAATTATATATATATATATATATATTGTTTATGTGACACTGTCTCTACCCTCTTGCTATTACTGAGTACTGAATCATTATTATCCATTGTAAATATCTGAATGCTGCTTCATATTACCGCATTATTACTCTGTATATATTTGACAGACAAAAAACCAAATGGACTTCAATGTTTAAGCTGCAGGAAGTTAACAGACACAGTATGCAGATCTTCCATTTCTTGTGTGGGAAATCAAGATCATTGTATGACTGGAACAGGTTGGGCGCATGCAATTACTTTCACTAATATACCACATAAATGTTGCAATATCAATTTGGAATACAAACATTTTAAATCTTAATTTGACCTGTTTTCAAATTATGATATGTAAAAAAAAACAAGGATTCATGATATCATCAAACACAGTTGTTGTGTATTTTAACGCAACAAAAGAAACTGTCACCATTTTAGTAAATTCTGAAGGTTTTAACAAATAAAAGTGACATATGTGATGCTAGGAGTCAAATTTGACATGCCAAGTATATAAAAGTTATGGGTTGCTTTGTAAATCAAATTTGGCTCAACTACCCATATCACAGCACAGTGTCAATGGGGGACACATAACCCCATGGGAACACAACCTTTCTTGTGGAATATTGATACCAATCATTTTTGGGGTGTGGTGTAAACAATATGAACAGAATTGTCTGAACATTGTTATCTATAAATAAGGCTCATGTCTGTTATCAGATTTATTCTGCATCATCATTCATTTCAACATAAGCACGAGATTCAGTTGCGTTTCTTAGGTTGTCCTCTTTATCAGATGTGTCTTCTTGTTCAGGATCATACTCCACATCATCCTCATCATCAGACACATACTGACTTTCATGACCAAAAATATGGTCAATAACCTGATAGACTGCTCAGAGATTCAGTGTCTATGGGGTTACTGACCACAGAAAAACATGATGTTGTTAGATGTTCTATTTGAATTGGGAATTTTGAGCAAAATTATGTTTGATTATGTGAAAAAGTTACTTTTATTTATTTTATTTTTTTACCTATTTCCTAACATAGATCGTTGTGTGCTATTTTTGACCCGTAACACAACAGATGTCACTAAGGCTAATAATATTAAGTAAAAAAAACACAATCAATATATTTTGAAGGTATTCTAATATTTATCTATTATAGTGAAATAACATAAATACCCATCGGCTTCACTATCACAAATATAATGATTACATTTAAACATTTTGCAATGAAAACGAGTGGTATCAACTTATATGAATAGACAACGTGCCCCCCCAAAAAACATTTAAAATTGTGTATCCATGGTTATGAATGCATAACAAGTTAAAAACAATACTGGATAATAACATTTGTTCTTTGAGCATTTTTGGATGAGTTGTTATGGGTCTAATGGGTCTTTTTAACACATTACAAGGGTTAAAAAAAATCTGAAATGTCAAATCCGAAAGAGAAAAAAGCCAAAAGAAGCAAAAAAACAAAAACAAATCGTTAATAAAATGATGCTCAAACATAATTAGCAGGATTTAATCAAGGTGGTAGGTGGAACAGTGACTTGGTCTGTAGGTCGTGTGGTGACCTCTGCTGTTTGGGAATGTGAAGCATAATATGGAATTGTGTTCACATCAGTTCATTATAAAAACAATCAGCTAGAGACAGAATTATTTGTCAATACATCAGAAATCTAAATGATCCAAATTTCTGCGCCTTTACTAGTCCTAGCAGAACACAATGTGTGGCTACTAGTTATTAGTTGCGTATACATCAAGCATGCCAGGAGCATGACAGGAATTATTACGTTATTAGAAGCTCAGGGACTCCTGCATGCAAATATTCAAGAGTTTGCACAAAGGGAATTTAATATAAGCTTTAGAGCATCTGCCTGTCATTTCCTCAATCCAGACAGTGTCTCATTTTCTACATTTCAGAATTAACTAGTGTATATCTGAGAAAAAATACTGCCAATCAACCCTCAGCAATCAATTATATTACTGAGGTGCATTTAATTAAGGGGCACACTTGTGTTTTTACAAAGTTTTACTCTTTAGTTAGGTCAGGTATTAAGACAAGTATTGTAGATGTAATATTATACTATACAGGTACAACAAATCCTTTAGTCATTCCCTTTGCTTTGTGAGACCGGTCCTTCTGAGTTGCATTGACTCACTTTGGTTTGATTCTTGTAGTTATCTAAACAGATTGCTAGAGTGTTAATGAAGAATTTACAGACAGTACTCTGCTGACCCCTGCTGGCTGGGGGGAATTCGGATGTGACATTTCTTACCTTTTCAAATGATCTTATTCCAAAATGATAGATGCAAATGAATGAACTTAAATTTCATGCCAATCTCTGAAATGTACTACCCATCTATAATATTATATTTCTTTCCCCAGTTTTAAGCCTGGCAAACTTAACAATCAAGGGATGTGCTTCTAAAAGTTTCTGCACTACAAATTTTCAAAATTCCACATTGGGAGATGTCCAATGTTGCAAAGGAAACTTGTGTAATAAGAGTAAAACTTGGAATAGGCCGGATGTTGGCCTGTTACTGATGATCCTAATCTTTACAAAAATACTCCAGTAAGAATTTAATCAGCTGCTCTTTCCCTCAAATTGCACAATTTTGCTCTACCTATATAAATATCATGGTATGTGTTAAAGTATTTTTGTCATTTAATATTTTCATATTGTATTTTTATTAGGTTTTGTTGATGATTTTAATGTAGATGAGTGTGAGTGTGAAGTGCTGATTTATTGCTTGGCTTATAGGCTGTGTAAATTGTTCAAATTCGTTTGTATGCATTCTGAAGATGCAAGGTCTAAAACATTGTTCAGTATTTGCACCAAAATTTCTGTCCAGTGATAATAAAAGCACTAAAACAAACCAGGACTCATTTCTATTCCTGAGATTTTAGTTATTGATAGTAAATAGTAGAATTAGATATAGCAATAGAACAGTGTATACACACATGTAGGAACGCAGCAGCAATGCAGCAGCCCGTGGCACTTCTTCCTAAATTGATTTATATTCTTGAGATATGGCTGATGTACTGTAATCTCTGGCAATGTATGGTAATACAATTACCAGCATCGACAGTTTAGCAATACAGAATTAAATGTTATATTATGTTATATTGCTGGAATATGACCACATATGGCTGGGAAATTATATTATATTATTGATTTGTTTATAGTAGTTACTTCACTTTTGACACAAGGAACAAACATACAAGCCTTTTTTTTTTTTCTAATTTGGCCTTTTTATGCATACATGGTCATAAAATGACCAGTGATTGTATACATGGAGTACAACATGTAAAAACTTGAATAAATAAATTTCAAATGATGCTTCTCTAATGATTTCTGTAACAAAATTGTAAAATGTATTGGTATAAAATAACTAATTGTTGTTTAGGAAACTTAATAGGAACTTAATAAGGAGTAAAGTCTGGGAAAAGCTGAAGCAGCAATTTATTATTACAACAAATACAACAAATCTTATTAACACATTTTATTATCAATTGTTATCGACTTTATCGATTAGTTGTTGCAGCTATTTTATGTGCATTTTTTTAGCATCGCATTCAACTCTTATACTTCCCTTCACTCTTCTAGAAAGATGTTCCTACATTCGGAGTGTGCTTATGTTCATTTGTGCTCATTCAGACACAAGGGTGTTTGTAATGTCAGGTACTGTTGTAGGTAAAGTGGGGAGGCCTGGGGTGCAGTCAGAGTTCCAACTCATTTCAAAAGTTGTTCAGAAGGGATGAGGTCAGAGCACTATAGCAAGAGATCTTCCACTCCGGACCATGCAGATAATATCTTTATAGTTTTTTTTTTTGTGCACAGGGGCATTTTCATGCTGGAACAGGTTTTGGTCTCCTAGTTCAAGTGAAGGGAAAATGATGTTACTGCATCCAGAGACACACTACACAATTGTGTGCTTTCAGCTTTGCGATGACAGTTTGGGAAAGAACAACATATGGCTGAGAAAGTCCAGTGTCCCAATATTTTTACATATAGTGTGTGTGTGTGTGTGTGTGTACGTGTGTGTGTGTATATACATGTGTATTTTGCTTTAACTATTGTAGCTAACCCCTAGCCAGACAATGGTGAAGCGTACTGATGTTTCAAAAAGCCTTTATTTTGTGTTCAGCCTTCAGCCTTTCCTTGGGAAACACAAAATCTACCTTTCCTTGATGAGAAACCTTTTCTTAGTGAAACACCGTAAGAGCTACAGAACAGATAAATAACAAATAAAACAATCAGCTCTTACAAACATAAACATGAATAGCCATTCAAAAGAAACCCCCTGTGATGTCACACGATGATGTCACAGATGTGGCAGTGACAACAACACATTAAAAACACTTCACAGTTAAATAGATTAACCAAAATATTAATACATATACACATCAAACAAATCAATCATAGTACCTTGTTCCCGTTCCAGCTAGGTGCTTATTTATCCCTTACTTTCCTTAAGAACCTTGTGCTTAATTATCCCTTACTTTCCTTAAGAACCTTGTACGATTTCAGAGCATTTAAGCGACATGACTTTCCTTTACCATGGTGTACGTCACACTAACTAGTGGGGGGCAGAGTCAAAGGATTATACCGTAAGGGGGCGGGGCTAAAAGACAATACCGTATGGGGGCGGAGTTAAAGGACTATACCGTATGGGGCGGAAGAGACCAAACAAAATGGAGCTCAAAATCATTACCTTACTAACTCTTTTCTAAGAGTTAGTTACACTCCCACCAATCATGAGTGAATAATGGGACGTACACAGACTACATTAAGCACGAATGATTTAAACTGAAAATTTACCTTTCCGAAAACCGTATAAGAACGAAGACAATTTATGCCAAAGTTGTAACGTAGCAACGACTATGTACTATTATGTACTATAGAGGGAAGGAGCAGATTTAATTAGACTCCAGCAACAGAACAAGCTTCTGGATTGGGCGCTCAACTTCTGACTTCTTGCCAAGCTTACGGTCACCAAGCTGGGGTTTAACTCTCCGTACAAGTCCGTCTTTGTCAGTAGTGACTTTTGAAACTCTACCCAATCTCCACTCATTCCTCTGCAAATCCTCTCCTTTCAGGATTACGATATCTCCAACTTGTAAATTCCTTCTTGGAGCATGCCAGCGCTGTCTAAGAGCTATGTTGGCGAGGTATTCCTTTCGCCATCTACTCCAAAACTGTTCTGCAAGGTATTGAACATGTCTCCACCTTTTCTTGCCATACATATCTTCTCTGATGAATTCACCTGGAGGAGGTAAGGCCCGAACAGATTTCATTGTCAGAAGATGATTAGGGGTGAGTGGTTCGAGGCTATGGGGATCACTGAGATTGTCAACAGTCAGAGGACGGCTGTTGACTATAGCCATAGCTTCATAGAAAAAGGCCCGTAACGAAGCATCATTTAGTCTACCAGAGGAAAGAGCGAGAGTGGATCTTAGGACACTTCTCACAGTCCTTATATGTCTTTCCCACACCCCTCCTGAATGGCTAGCATGGGGTGCATTCATTCTGAAGTCGCACTGCCTATTTGCAAGAAATACAGCAAGACGATCTGCATCAACTTCCTTTAGAGCTTCTCTGAACTCATTTTTGGCTCCTACAAAGTTGCTTCCTGGGTCAGACCTGATCAGACGAACAGCACCACGTATGGCGATGAAACATCGAAGGCCGTTGATGAAAGCATCTGTCGACATGTCCTCGAGAATCTCAATATGGACAGCACGGGAACTAAGACAAGTGAAAAGAAGACCGTATCTCTTGTTCTCTTTTCTTCCTTGTTTTGTAAGGAATGGCCCGAAGCAATCCATGCCACAGAAAGTGAAAGGAGGGGATGGCTCCAACCGTTCTGGCGGTAGATCGGCCATCTTTTGCTCCTCCATAGGTCTGCGTAGCCGTCTACAGATGACACATTGACGAATGTAGGATGCAACAGCCCGGTTGATTCCTGTAATCCAGTAGCCACTGCGCCTTATTTCGTTGATAGTAAGACCTTTACCTTGATGTTTCATCTTTTCGTGATGATAAGCAATAATCATCCTTGTGATGTGATGATCTTTGGGAATGATTGCAGGGTGCTTGAAGAAGTTGGGTTGAGAGGAGTTGCATAGCCTCCCTCCCACCCTGAGTATGCCGTCGTCATGGAGAAAAGCGTCAAGAGCGTGCAAAGGATTATGCCGTGGTAGAGGGATTCCTTTGCTCAGCAGTTTTAGCTCTTCTTGATACACATTTTTCTGCAGAATTTTGATTAGATGATGTTCTGCCTCTTCACGTTCGGTTACAGTGGTGAGATTGTTTGATCTGTTATTGCTTATGCGCCTTAGAATGCGTGCAATTGCTCGTATAGTTAGCGACCAAGATGAGAACTTAGACAGACGATCAATGAAGCTTGCGTGTTCCGTGGTTTTAGTACTGAGTGCTAGAACACTCCTGACCTCTGGATCTCCGACTGATAACTCTGGTACTTCCTCTGTAGCCAGCTTTATTTCCTTGTTCCATAAGAACTTAGGTCCGCAAGCCAGGTAGATGATAAAACTCACTGGCAGTCAAGCCCCGGGAGGCGTGGTCAGCAGGATTCTCATTTGTCGGGACATATCGCCACTGTTGTGGGGCTGAGCTGAGCTGAATCTTTTGAACCCGGTTAGCTACAAACGTGTGGAACCGTCGCGCTTCATTTCTTATGTATCCTAAGACCACTTTAGAGTCAGTCCAGAAGAATTCCTCTGCATTAATGCATCCCAATTCCTCCTTAAGCATGTTGCTTATTTTCACGGAAACAACTGCTGCTGTTAATTCTAGTCGTGGGATGGTTGTGACTTTGGTTGGAGAGACACGTGATTTTCCTACAACCAAGGCACAATGAACATCTCCCTTTTCGTTTTGAAGTCGCAGGTATGAACACTGACCATAACCCCTCACACTGGCATCAGAGAAGTGATGCAGCTCTGTCTTAGAGACCCTTCCAAATCCAGCAGGTGAGTAGGTACGGGCTATGGTAAAATTATCTAAGTGGGCTAGATCTCTTTTCCATTGTTCCCATTTATGTCGAAGCTAATCAGTAAGAGGATCGTCCCAGCCAGTACCTCGCCTGCACATCTCTTGAAGAATGCTCTTTGCTTTGAGGACGACTGGCGCTACAAATCCAAGAGGATCGTACAGTGAAGCTACTGTAGATAAAATGCCGCGTCGCGTCGCAGGCTGTTCTTTGAGGCTGACGTTAAGCTTGAAGCGGTCAGACTCCACATCCCATTGAATCCCGAGAGCTCTCTCGAGTGGCAATTCATCAAATGAGAGATTCTTATCCTTCACGTTGGTGGCTCGTTCGGAGAGTGGTATACTCTCTAATACCCTTTTGTCATTAGACACAAATTTATGTAGTCGGAGACCGCCCATGGCGCAGAGTTCACGAGCTTCCCTGGCAAGCTGAATGGCATCTTCGGTGTTTTCGACGCTTGCGAGCCCATCATCCACATAAAAGTTCCTCATAACAAATCTTGAGCCTTGAGGGTAGATGTCGCGATTCTCCTTAGCTAGATGTTTCATCCCATAGTTTGCACATCCCGGAGAAGAAGCAGCACCGAACAAATGTACCTTCATGCGAAACTCGGTGGGCTGTGAGTTCAAATTTCCTTGCTTCCACCAGAGGAAGCGCAAGAAGTTGCGATCAGATTCAACCACATGGAACTGATGGAACATCTTCTGAATGTCGCACATCAACGCATCATCGTGTGACATCACAGGGGGTTTCTTTTGAATGGCTATTCATGTTTATGTTTGTAAGAGCTGATTGTTTTATTTGTTATTTATCTGTTCTGTAGCTCTTACGGTGTTTCACTAAGAAAAGGTTTCTCATCAAGGAAAGGTAGATTTTGTGTTTCCCAAGGAAAGGCTGAAGGCTGAACACAAAATAAAGGCTTTTTGAAACATCAGTACGCTTCACCATTGTCTGGCTAGGGGTTAGCTACAGTAAGAGCTTGACCCGCACCGATTCCAATAACTGTTGTCTACAACGGGCCACGGAGGGTCTTCAAAGCGCCAGTTATTGGAATCGGTGCGGGTCAAGCTCTTACTGTAGCTAACCCCTAGCCATGTCGCACATCAACGCAACTGGGTGCTGTCGGAAACGGATGAGAACTCCACCTAAGTTGTTCAACATGTCGGGCCCAGAGAGGAGGTGCTCATTCAAGCTTGTTCCTTTGTATCTGGCTGAGCAATCAAAGACCACACGAAGTTTATCTGGCTTCTTCGCGTGACGCACACCATGATGGGGAATGTACCATCTCTCCCCTTCACTCCCACCGTCATTGACCTGCTCAGCATCTCCTTTCCCAATGACTTCCTCCATGAACTCAACATAATGTTCCTTATACCTTTCATCCCGTTGTAATTTCCTTTTAAGGTGAAGAAGGCGCGTAATATCTGAGCCTTTGTTGTCAGGCAGGCTGGGCCTGGTTTTGAAGGGCAGAGGCATTTCATAATGTCCAGACACATTTTTCCTTATTCCCTTCTCCAGTATGTTAAGAAATGTGATGTCGTCTTGTGACACAACTTTGCTGTCGTCATTGCCATCTTTGAAGTCAGACTCAAGAACGCGAATGACATCGGTAGGAGTTAACGGAGGTAGCTCTTTAACTGTAATTCTGTGACACAGATGATGTGTGCTCAACACATCCTGAGTTTGTAGTGAGCGCCCTACAATACTCCATCCTAAATCAGTCCTTACAGCATAGGGTTCCTCGTCGTCTCCTAAAAGGACCTTCCTTGGTGCCATAGCTCTTGAGCAGTTGTAGCCAATCAAAAGACCTACTACACAGTCCTTCAGTGGTTGTATTTCATCCACTATTTCTGCCAGATGACTCCATTTTTTAGCCGTCTCACAAGTGGGAATGTGAGAGCGGTTGACAGGTATGCAGTCCTTTGTATAGGTAACCGGAAGATCGACTTGAACTGCAGAACTATATCCTCTAACACGAAGCCCAGAGACACCTTCGCTTGTGATCACCGTATCCCTGCCGCTCATAGTCGTCAACTTGAGTTTCACTGGATACTTGTCAGCATTAAGACCATCACTCACTTCTTGGTCAATAAACGTAGTATCGCTTTGAGTGTCGAGCAGTGCATAGACGAGTTTCTCAGTGGTTGGATCATTTTAGATGAAACCCAGACTGGTATCACCATAGATGTGTTTGATGAGCTTTCACCTGCTACACTGAGTGACGCAGCAGCACTTTGATTTGTTTCTGGTTCTGATGTAGTCCTTTCTCTTTTATAGTTGTCATCATGCAGGGCTGAAGGATGCTTTCCTTTACAGTGGTTACAGAAAAGACGATGACGGCAGTCTCTCACGCTGTGGCCGGGTTTCAGGCAACCATAACAGAGTTTCTTCTCCTTTATATATTTGCGTCGCTCAACTAATACCATCTCAGTGAACTTGTAGCATGCATGTAGTTGGTGTCTATTATCTTGACAAAAGATACATGAAACCTTAACTTTCCCCTGTTCTGACTTGTGTTTTTCATTTTTAGTGACTATTTGAGTGGTAAACACACTAGCTTTGGTTTTCTTCACATCTCTGAGGTTTCTCTTCTCAGTGATAGAATCTGACAAATGAAGGGCATGGAAGGACGTAATGGGATTGCAAGCAATCTCGGCTTCGTCTGACGTGAATCTAGCAAACTCCTTGAAACTTGGGAATTCTTGATTTTCATTTAGACTTTGCGTGACTTGTCGGTTCCAGCGTAAAGCTGCCCAGTCTGGTAGCTTGTGAACGAGCTTCCGATTTTCTTCCCAGTCGTTTAATATGTCGAGACCCTTGACATGAGGCATGGCATCTTGACAAGCATTCAAAAAATCTGAGAAGCGTCTCAGTCCTTCAGCATCCTTCGATGGAATTCTCGGCCAGTTGGTGAGCTTCTCTCTAAACGCTCTCTGAATAGCGAATGGCTGGCCAAAGCGACGATTTAGTTTGTCCCACGCGTCTTGGTATGCTTCATTGTCATTTCGGTAAAAGTTGCCATCTAAAGCCTGCCGTGCTGAGCCACCAATGTACTTTTTTAGGTAGTATAGTTTTTCGGCTGGCGTGATTGCCCTTTGGTCTATGAGTGAAGTGAATGCTGCCTTCCATTCAATGAATTGTATGGGATCGCCGTTGAAGACAAATGGCTCAGGAACAGGAAGCCTATTTAAGGCTATGTTGTCTTGAAAGAGCTGAGTGAGAGAGGGAATGTCTGTATGATGGGGCGTTGCAACTTGAGAGAGGGCACTGTAGTTACAGGTGTATTCTTTGCTTCCATGTTCCTTTCCTTCTTGAGATAAATAGCATCCTTGTGATCTGTCTCCTTTCGTAGATTTTCAACTTGGCTTGAGCGGCCCTTATCTCTTTCGCTGCCTGTAATCGCTCCAACTTACGCCTTTGTGCCTCTAGTGTCTTGCGTTGTGCCTCTAGTGTCTTGCGTTGTTGTTCCTCTAGCTCCCTTATAGATTCCTTTTGCTTTTCTTCTTCCAGCAGCATCTGATAATTTGCTTCCTTTACTGCTAGTTCAGCTGCTGCGTCCATGCGTTTTACTATCATGGATGACGTTATGGAGTAGAGATCGGACTGGCTGTGACTTGTCCAAGAAGCTGCGGATCCATAGACAGACTTTGCATAGTCGTGGCGGAGCAGTTCGTGAAGGCGGTGTCTTTCCTGCGGCTCATCAAACCCGCTTTCCTCATTTATAGCTCTGCTGTATGCAATGTTGATGATTTCTGTGGTCACAGCTTCACACGTATCAACTCTTCTTCTTATGTCGATGGAGGGTGAGGTGAGATTTCGAATATCATAATAAATGTTCATCATGTTATCTTTACTTTTCTTAAGCTCGTGAATGAGAGGCCAGAGCTGACTCTCTGACATATAAGTCTTTAGCTGATCTCTTGCCTTCCTTACGTGGAGCTTCCACTGTTCGTACATGGCAAACAGCCTTTTCTCTTTTCTCTTGGCCTCTTCATATTGGTGCGCGAGCATCTTCTCTGTAAGATGGCGTGTGCGTTCAGAGCGTCTTGGACCTTCAAGAGCATTATCATCCTTATTAAATTTGCCTTGGAGATCAGTTAGACATTGTTGTTTAACTTCATTTGTTTCCTTCAGACACGGTCGCTCTGATTGGTCAACCATTATGTGGGTTTCACATTGTAAATCTTCATGCTGGTAACTAGCCATCTGCTCCTCCACCTCTATCTCATTTCCTGACTGTGACATTATCACTTATAAATTTTAACTCTAATGGCGGAAGAAGACCCCCTTAACTGATAAGAAGCCCTGAATAAGCACTGTATAAACATAAAATATCAGAACATCAATTTAAGCAGCTGACATATATGCATTAACATATAGACACTAGAATTATTGTAAATGTCAGTGTAAATATTACAATGAACAAGTTATCAACAATAATAAACTGCCACATCTGTGACATCATCGTGTGACATCACAGGGGGTTTCTTTTGAATGGCTATTCATGTTTATGTTTGTAAGAGCTGATTGTTTTATTTGTTATTTATCTGTTCTGTAGCTCTTACTGTAGCTAACCCCTAGCCAGACAATGGTGATGTAGCAGAAGCTGTAACTGGCGCTGTGAAGACCCTCCGTGGCCCGTTGTAGACAACAGTTATTGGAATCGATGCGGGCCAAGCTCTTACTGTAGCTAACCCCTAGCCAGACAATGGTGAAGCGTACTGATGTTTCAAAAAGCCTTTATTTTGTGTTCAGCCGTCAGCCTTTCCTTTGGGAAACACAAAATCTACCTTTCCTTGATGAGAAACCTTTTCTTAGTGAAACACCGTAAGAGCTACAGAACAGATAAATAACAAATAAAACAATCAGCTCTTACAAACATAAACATGAATAGCCATTCAAAAGAAACCCCCTGTGATGTCACACGATGATGTCACAGATGTGGCAGTGACAACAACACATTAAAAACACTTCACAGTTAAATAGATTAACCAAAATATTAATACATATACACATCAAACAAATCAATCATAGTACCTTGTTCCCGTTCCAGCTAGGTGCTTATTTATCCCTTACTTTCCTTAAGAACCTTGTGCTTAATTATCCCTTACTTTCCTTAAGAACCTTGTACGATTTCAGAGCATTTAAGCGACATGACTTTCCTTTACCATGGTGTACGTCACACTAACTAGTGGGGGGCAGAGTCAAAGGATTATACCGTAAGGGGGCGGGGCTAAAAGACAATACCGTATGGGGGCGGAGTTAAAGGACTATACCGTATGGGGCGGAAGAGACCAAACAAAATGGAGCTCAAAATCATTACCTTACTAACTCTTTTCTAAGAGTTAGTTACATAGAACGCGAATGACATCGGTAGGAGTTAACGGAGGTAGCTCTTTAACTGTAATTCTGTGACACAGATGATGTGTGCTCAACACATCCTGAGTTTGTAGTGAGCGCCCTACAATACTCCATCCTAAATCAGTCCTTACAGCATAGGGTTCCTCGTCGTCTCCTAAAAGGACCTTCCTTGGTGCCATAGCTCTTGAGCAGTTGTAGCCAATCAAAAGACCTACTACACAGTCCTTCAGTGGTTGTATTTCATCCACTATTTCTGCCAGATGACTCCATTTTTTAGCCGTCTCACAAGTGGGAATGTGAGAGCGGTTGACAGGTATGCAGTCCTTTGTATAGGTAACCGGAAGATCGACTTGAACTGCAGAACTATATCCTCTAACACGAAGCCCAGAGACACCTTCGCTTGTGATCACCGTATCCCTGCCGCTCATAGTCGTCAACTTGAGTTTCACTGGATACTTGTCAGCATTAAGACCATCACTCACTTCTTGGTCAATAAACGTAGTATCGCTTTGAGTGTCGAGCAGTGCATAGACGAGTTTCTCAGTGGTTGGATCATTTTAGATGAAACCCAGACTGGTATCACCATAGATGTGTTTGATGAGCTTTCACCTGCTACACTGAGTGACGTCGCAGCAGCACTTTGATTTGTTTCTGGTTCTGATGTAGTCCTTTCTCTTTTATAGTTGTCATCATGCAGGGCTGAAGGATGCTTTCCTTTACAGTGGTTACAGAAAAGACGATGACGGCAGTCTCTCACGCTATGGCCGGGTTTCAGGCAACCATAACAGAGTTTCTTCTCCTTTATATATTTGCGTCGCTCAACTAATACCATCTCAGTGAACTTGTAGCATGCATGTAGTTGGTGTCTATTATCTTGACAAAAGATACATGAAACCTTAACTTTCCCCTGTTCTGACTTGTGTTTTTCATTTTTAGTGACTATTTGAGTGGTAAACACACTAGCTTTGGTTTTCTTCACATCTCTGAGGTTTCTCTTCTCAGTGATAGAATCTGACAAATGAAGGGCATGGAAGGACGTAATGGGATTGCAAGCAATCTCGGCTTCGTCTGACGTGAATCTAGCAAACTCCTTGAAACTTGGGAATTCTTGATTTTCATTTAGACTTTGCGTGACTTGTCGGTTCCAGCGTAAAGCTGCCCAGTCTGGTAGTTTGTGAACGAGCTTCCGATTTTCTTCCCAGTCGTTTAATATGTCGAGACCCTTGACATGAGGCATGGCATCTTGACAAGCATTCAGAAAATCTGAGAAGCGTCTCAGTCCTTCAGCATCCTTCGATGGAATTCTCGGCCAGTTGGTGAGCTTCTCTCTAAACGCTCTCTGAATAGCGAATGGCTGGCCAAATCGACGATTTAGTTTGTCCCATGCGTTTTGGTATGCTTCATTGTCATTTCGGTAAAAGTTGCCATCTAAAGCCTGCCGTGCTGAGCCACCAATGTACTTTTTTAGGTAGTATAGTTTTTCGGCTGGCGTGATTGCCCTTTGGTCTATGAGTGAAGTGAATGCTGCCTTCCATTCAATGAACTGTGTGGGATCGCCGTTGAAGACAAATGGCTCAGGAACAGGAAGCCTATTTAAGGCTATGTTGTCTTGAAAGAGCTGAGTGAGAGAGGGAATGTCTGTATGATGAGGCGTTGCAACTTGAGAGAGGGGCACTGTAGTTACAGGTGTATTCTTTGCTTCCATGTTCCTTTCCTTCTTGAGATAAATAGCATCCTTGTGATCTGTCTCCCTTTCGTAGATCTTCAACTTGGCTTGAGCAGCCCTTATCTCTTTCGCTACCTGTAATCGCTCCAACTTATGCCTTTGTGCCTCTAGTGCCTTGCGTTGTGCCTCTAGTGTCTCGCGTTGTGCCTCTAGTGTCTTGCGTTGTTGTTCTTCTAGCTCCCTTATAGATTCCTTTTGCTTTTCTTCTTCCAGCAGCATCTGATAATTTGCTTCCTTTACTGCTAGTTCAGCTGCTGCGTCCACGCGTTTTACTATCATGGATGAAGTTATGGAGTAGTGATCGGATTGGCTGTGACTTGTCCAAGAAGCTGCGGATCCATAGACAGACTTTGCATAGTCGTGGCGGAGTAGTTGGTGAAGGCGGTGTCTTTCCTGCGGCTCATCAAACCCACTTTCCTCATTTATAGCTCTGCTGTATGCAATGTTGTTGATTTCTGTGGTCACAGCTTCACACGTATCAACTCTTCTTCTTATGTCGATGGAGGGTGAGTTGAGATTTCGAATATCATAATAAATGTTCATCATGTTATCTTTACTTTTCTTAAGCTCGTGAATGAGAGGCCAGAGCTGACTCTCTGACATATAAGTCTTTAGCTGATCTCTTGCCTTCCTTGCGTGGAGCTTCCACTGTTCGTACATGGCAAACAGCCTTTTCTCTTTTCTCTTGGCCTCTTCATATTGGTGCGCGAGCATCTTCTCTGTAAGATGGCGTGTGCGTTCAGAGCGTCTTGGACCTTCAAGAGCATTATCATCCTTATTAAATTTGCCTTGGAGATCAGTTAGACATTGTTGTTTAACTTCATTTGTTTCCTTCAGACACGGTCGCTCTGATTGGTCTACCATTATGTGGGTTTCACCTTGTAAATCTTCATGCTGGTAACTAGCCATCTGCTCCTCCACCTCCATCTCATTTCCTGACTGTGACATTATCACTTATAAATTTTAACTCTAATGGCGGAAGAAGACCCCCTTAACTGATAAGAAGCCCTGAATAAGCACTGTATAAACATAAAATATCAGAACATCAATTTAAGCAGCTGACATATATGCATTAACATATAGACACTAGAATTATTGTAAATGTCAGTGTAAATATTACAATGAACAAGTTATCAACAATAATAAATTCAAATGAGGGAAATGTGAATGTTAAATCCTCAATAAACACTGTTAACTAAGTTAACTAAACACTGTTAACTAAGTGGATAAATGCAAAATCCAAAAAACAAAAATCTATGTCCTTAATTAGACAAAGTCCATGTGGACTTTGACCTGATCAGTGAGAGAAGCCGTTCATCCGTTGCTCGTCGTATCGTTGTACTATAGTAGATTAATACTCACGACCTTGCATCAATGTCCGTAAGTGTGGCTGTACTTGACCATTGCACCGAATCTGTGAGACTGCTGTCCGAAGTATAGGTCAGGCGCGAGGAAGCAGCTTGATGAGTCCACGCTGATGCCTTGTGATGGTGATGTAGCAGAAGCTGTAACTGGCGCTTTGAAGACCCTCCGTGGCCCGTTGTAGACAACAGTTATTGGAATCGGTGCGGGTCAAGCTCTTACTGTAGCTAACCCCTAGCCAGACAATGGTGAAGCGTACTGATGTTTCAAAAAGCCTTTATTTTGTGTTCAGCCTTCAGCCTTTCCTTGGGAAACACAAAATCTACCTTTCCTTGATGAGAAACCTTTTCTTAGTGAAACACCGTAAGAGCTACAGAACAGATAAATAACAAATAAAACAATCAGCTCTTACAAACATAAACATGAATAGCCATTCAAAAGAAACCCCCTGTGATGTCACACGATGATGTCACAGATGTGGCAGTGACAACAACACATTAAAAACACTTCACAGTTAAATAGATTAACCAAAATATTAATACATATACACATCAAACAAATCAATCATAGTACCTTGTTCCCGTTCCAGCTAGGTGCTTATTTATCCCTTACTTTCCTTAAGAACCTTGTGCTTAATTATCCCTTACTTTCCTTAAGAACCTTGTACGATTTCAGAGCATTTAAGCGACATGACTTTCCTTTACCATGGTGTACGTCACACTAACTAGTGGGGGGCAGAGTCAAAGGATTATACCGTAAGGGGCGGGGCTAAAAGACAATACCGTATGGGGGCGGAGTTAAAGGACTATACCGTATGGGGCGGAAGAGACCAAACAAAATGGAGCTCAAAATCATTACCTTACTAACTCTTTTCTAAGAGTTAGTTACAACTATTGCATTGATTACAAACTATTTCAGCCAGTTACAATTGATACAGAGAACTTGTTAACACTACCATCATACTGCATAATCTAAACAATGCTGCTAGTTATGAACAAAATTTTTCAATACTTAAGATAAGATAAGATAAGATAAACCTTTATTCGTCCCACAGTGGGGAAATTTCTATGTTACAGCAGCAAGACAAAGAAATTAAAATAGATGCAAATATATAAAAAAGAATATACAAAAATAAATACAGAGAAATAAAAACAAATAATAATAATAATAATAATAATAATAATAATAATAATAATAACAAACAAAGAAATAAAAATAAATGCAAATATATGAAAAAGAATATACATATACTACAATAACAGTATATACACAGTATATACAATAACAGTATATACTTGTGCGGGTGGATGAACTCTCTAAATTTAAAGCAACATTGCAGCAACATTAATGCAGCTGGAGACAACTACTTGTCCTGATTTGTGAGATTGTTTTTTATTTTTTTTTAATACAGCATCTGGCTCATCACAAAGGCCAAAGTTTCTCTCCAAGCAAACAATTCAAAGATTCAAAGGTTTATTTGTCACATGCAAATTCATTGCTAGTTCGAAGGTGCATTGAACTGAAATACACTGTGCGTAAGGAAAAATTAATAGACCCAGACCAGATAATATAGCTTGTTCAGAACTACATAACTAGCATTTTTAACTGTTTATGCTGAATAATGTAGCACTTGGGTCTTTAGGACTCCCTTTTCTTCATTACTTTCCTGAATGTGTCCACTGACAGTATTTTCACTAATGCTTAAATGAGCACAAACCTGTGTACCTAATTGTAACAACATATCACATATAGCTACAGAAGAAGAATAAGCTGAAATTGACTAATTAATAGATCTAAAATACTGAGTAAATAAAATAAAAACAATGAAGGCTTTAATGAAGGTTTAGCATGAATAATATATTTTACTTTTACATTCTACATCATTTTTAATGAAATGTTTCCTAACTTCTCATGCATAGATAGATAGATAGATAGATAGATAGATAGATAGATAGATAGATAGATAGATAGATAGATAGATAGATAGAACTTTATTGTTATTGCATTGTACAGGTACACAGCAACGAAATGCAGTTCGGCATCTACCAGAAGTGCAAAAATGTAGGAATAGTGCAGATAAATATATAGCATATATAGCAGAGGAAATGTGCAGAAGTGAAAGATTATAAGATTATGGCATTTAGGAAATGTGCAAGCTGAATAAATGAGTCTAATATATACAGTATATATATACACGTTATATACAGTGCTGTGCTAGTTACTTAGAAATAGTACTAGTAAATAGAAATAGTTACTAGTTACTTCATTCAAAAAGTAACTCAATTACTTTGTTGATTACTTACACCAAAAAGAAATGCGTTACTGTTAAAAATAACTTTTTATTTACTTTTTTAAAGATTGTTCTTTGATGTTCCCATTAATGCCCTTTTATGCGTTATGGTCTATAAACACAAAACTGACTTAAACACAAAGTAATTTTTAAACACTATTTTATTTAAGTCAGACCAGCACAAACTGAATATATCACAAGGATTTCTGAAATAAATAACAAAACAAGCTGAATAATATATTCACAATCAAAAACTAAAGTGGCTCCTGCATCATAAAAGCTGTTGTGTTCAGCCCTTAAAATGTTCCTTTTACAGTTGAAGTATGAAAACTATCAACAATGTAGAACAGAACACCGGGTTAGCTTCTAGCTTCTAGCTCCTAGCTCCTCAGGCATGGAGTTTCTGGAGGAGCTTCGACAGATTGGAGTTGCTGTTTATCGCAGTAGATACGAGCTTCGAACCAGAAAGACACAGCTTACATTTGAATAAAATGTTTTTGTCTTTATGCTCAACTAAAGTGAAATAATGAGCATATTTCCACTTTGAGAAACTCGTCTTGCTCTCGCCTCGACTCGCCATTACTGCCGCACAGACCTGAATAAACGGAGACACGCCCACAGTGCGTCTTCTTCGTGTTTACAGTGGTTCATCCACCAATCCTACAATGCGTCGCTGCTGTGAGCAGGTTAGACTGTAGGCTACACTTCAGCCCAAATGAATTCATTAAAAAAAGTAATGGACAACGCACTATATGGTAACGGTAACGGAGTTACTTTACTTAAAAAGTAATGTTACAGTATTAGTTACTGTCAAAAGTAACTGCGTTACAGTAACGCGTTATTGCCCAACACTGGTTATTTACACATACATGAATGTGCAATGTTGGGCAGAATGTACAGTATGGATATAAAGATACATATAAATAAAAAGAATAGTGCAGATATAATAAGGAGTAAAAAAGATATACTATGTAATATCTACATGTATCGTAATGAGGTTATATACAGTGTTTTGTTTTGTGTTTTTTATTTTTTAGTAAACTAGCAGTGTAGTGTAGAGTTCAGTAGTGTGATGGTGGATCTAAAAAAGCTGTCCCTGAACCTGCTGGTTCTGGTGTGTAAGTTCCTGTATCTCCTTCTTGACGGAAGGAGGTTAAACAGTTTATGACTGGGATGTGAAGAGTCCTTGATGATGATGTGAGCTCTGCACAGTTGAAGGTGTTCAATGGCAGGTAGTAGGGTGCCAGTGATGCTTTGGGCGATTTTGACCAGCCTTTGCAGGGCTTTACGTTCACACACAGTGGAGCCTCCGTACCATACAGTGATGGAGTTGGTCAGGATGCTCTCGATGATGCAGCAGTAAAAATTAAGCGTTCAAATCCCTGGGGAGAGATGAGCTTTCTTGAGACTTCTCAAAAAGAACAGGTGTTGTTGTGCCTTCTTAACCAGAGCTGAAGTGTTCTGGTGCCACAACAAATTTTCAGAGATGTGAACTGCCAGGAACTTGAAGCTGGATACTCACTCTACCTCAGTTCAATTGATGTTGACTGGGGGATGTCTTCTGCTGTTGGATTTCCACAAGGCCAAGATGAGCTCTTTAGTCTTCGAGGTGTTGAGGGCCAGGATGTTGGTGGCACACCATGCTATCAGGCTTCGGATCTCTTCCCTGTAGGCCGATTCGTCGTTGTTGTCGATCTGGCCGAGCACGGTGGTGTCATCTGCATACTTAATGAAGATGTTGGAGTTATACAGTATTAGAAGTTTGTCCATTGTATTGTCAGGAAATTCTTTAGGGAATTGTCAGGAAAGTCTTTTGAGTGTGAACAAACATTGAATTCTAGCGTGTGC
Organism: Silurus meridionalis; assembly: GCF_014805685.1. Taxonomy (NCBI): domain Eukaryota; kingdom Metazoa; phylum Chordata; class Actinopteri; order Siluriformes; family Siluridae; genus Silurus; species Silurus meridionalis. The sequence goes on from NC_060884.1 coordinate 26,520,226, forward strand.
TTAAGATCCTGGGTCATATATTAAAGTCTGGAGTTCAATGATTAAAGATTGTACAATGTGTGGATTTCCATTTATCTGTGCTACATACTTTTTTGGGGGGATTTGGGTTTGCATCAACTTCTATTGCAAATCTGATGTTAAGCTGAAGATTATTTTAATATAGTATGTATTCAATATATAGTAAAAGGCAGAGCAGGAAAAACAAAAACATAAATAAAAATAAAAAAACTCGTGTTTGTATTTATGTAAATTTTTTTTGTTTGAATATTTTATATAGTAAGATTTTATTTTCAGGCAATTGAATGCTAATAATAACATGAACGTGAAGAGAGAATAGAGTGCGCACCCTGTCTGTTTTCTTTATTTTACAAAAGCACAATATTGTGTTCAAACTAGTTTCTTCCTCTAGTGGTGGATAATATCCAAGAATTTGCATTTGCATTTATGGCATTTGGCACACACCCTTATCCAGAGCAACATTTATCTCATCCATACAACTGAGCAACTATGGGGTTAAGGGCCTTGCTCATGGGCCCAACAGTGGCAGCTTGTTGCAGCTGGAATTTAAACTCATGATGTTCAGCCTCAAAGTTCATCACATTAACCACTAACTACCACCTTTCAAGTGGGAGAAAATATAGAAAACTGTCTATGCATGTTACATATTCTTCATTGAACATACTGTTATGTACCGTATATGTTTGCTCTTTGCAAAACAAGCTTTATTATTGCTACTACTATTTGTGGACTTGTGGCTAAGGATCTTATACTCTAACAACCATGGCCCGGGTTTAACTCCTGTATATGAAACCAACCAGTGAACGATCAATACTAGTCTCATGCCAGGTTCAATCAGGAGGGTTGTGTCAGGAAGGACATCTGGTGTAAATTCTCTGCCAAATAAAAAAAACAGATTAATGACCTTTTGTGGTGATTCCTAACAGGAGCAGTTGAAGGGCAACATTATTTTCAAATAAAATAATCACATTCCAGTGTGATACATAAGTGTATAAAACACAGTGAGTACTAATGTAATGGATAACTGTTGGTTTTGTGGATGGATGTAAGATTTCTTACCATTACAAATTAATTTCCTACCCACCCCAACAAAAACTGTTATCCTTCCCTTTAAACTGAGCATTGTCACACTACTCGTATCAATAGATAATATACATAGCCAACAAAATAATTGGAACTTAATTACAGTAATTAATTATGCAGTATCCTGTAATATAAAATAACAATGATTATCCAAAGCTTTATCTTTACAATGTTTATAAATATTAACCTAATTTAAGACATCTGAGTTGTCCAGGGCTGGGACGCAAAGGTATCAATTACCAAATGATATATTAAAGAAACATGAAACATCATACAACACAATAATCCAAATGATACATAAGACAATAAGGTAATTTATTTTATACATTTTTTTTAAAGCAAATATTTTTGGAACAGTACAATACACTGAACTTTGTAAAAAGCTTTTGGATCATTGCTCAGTATTTGCTTCTGATTAGGTAACAGTACAACAATACAAACAAACCATTTTCATTTCTGGGAAATCTGAGGTAATTTTTTTGTTTTTAATTAGCTAGCATGTAGAAAAGAACTTTGAACTTATTTATCAGAATGCGATCGATCAATAAAGATTGAGTTTTTTAAATGTATTTATTGGATACTTTCAAAGTATGTTAACTCTCTCGGTTGCATGAAGTAACCACTGCAGTGATGTTCTGAAAGAGAGAACGCTATTCTCCAGTGGAATACTCCATTATTCAGTAATGCAGTAAAACTGTCCTATGTGTACATACTGTATAACCACAAAATAAAAAGATAAAAACCCTGGTGTAAATATGGTAGCTTCTAATGACTGGCACAAGTGCAGATTTTAACTCCGCCCACACCAATATAAAAGAAGAAATTGTCCATTTTCTTATCAGTCCCAAGAGGTCTATTTCTGGTAGTATATTCTTTATTAGAAATTTCAATTACATTTAATCATTAACCCTGGACATCTCTAACATTCATGAGACTCTTTTGACTAAAATAAAAGAACTAATCTATACATAAATGACAATGTTTTAAAATTACTAGTTTTTCAAAATAATTTTAATATACTGTGACATGAGTTTTATAAAGAAAATAAAATAAACAGGGTTTTATCACTATGAATCTTTTTACATATTTGCCATTATTTAAACATTTGATATTTGTTAGATACAATTCAACATCAAGATGAAGCTGCTTCTGGCCTTGTTCCTTTTATCTTCTTACTTGTCTTCAGGTAAAATTATTTTCCTTACATTTACACACCTTGTATCTATCAATAATAATAATAATAATAATAATAATAATAATGATAATAATAATAATAATAATAATAACATTTGGCACTTTTCCAGAGTTACTTATATTTGTACAACTGAGCAGTTGCTTTGTTTAGGGGTGGTACATTGTGGTACTGGGATTTGAACTCATAACATTAAAAGTCCAACACCTTAACTACTAAACTGCTACCTCAAATAAAAATAGTAATAGGTTGAGTATAGTTATTTTATTGTCCTTTTTTTGTTATGCATTTACTATGCATTTTATTTCTAACAGTGTATAATGATCCTTTCATAATTGTATATAAACAAATTATTCTATTCTTTCTTTTATAGAATAAAAATTTATACAAAATGTATAATGTATTTTATTTTCTAAATGTATATATGTATGTTTATATGTTGTGTATTTGTCAAGTAGAGTGAACTGTATTAATTTGCACATATTATTATTATTATTATGTATTGTTGTTTTTGTTGATACAAAAACAAAAGTAGATATTAAGATTTCTTTACACAAACCAAAATATTTGTGATTGAAAAACTTAAGGCTACAATCCAAAGTATTGCCAGATGTGTTGTACATAATTGTATGATACACTCTTCCCCCTTTCCCTAGTGTTCATGTTGCATTGTTTGGACTGCACAAGTGAGTCGGGTCAGTGCAACACTGAACTTAAACAAGAGTGTACTGACAACCAAGTATGTGCTACTTTGAAGTACAGGTTTTTTATATCAGGTAAGTTTCATTGAATGTTTATATATGAGGCTAAATCTATTAATATTTCTGACTGTAATGTCATTATTATGCAAGTTCTTTTCATTTAGTAATGAAATATTTCAAAACTAAAAATGGATAATGGACAATATGATCAAATTGTATTTTTATAGGGGTTAATATAAGTAGTACAGAAGTGAAGCGCAGCTGCCATTTAAGAAATGAATGTGAAAGGTGGAACACATCAAATGCAGGCATCATTTACTCAGGAAATATTGGAATAGCCTCTGGCACATTGTTCGTATCCTGCTGTGACTCTGATAATTGCAACAACATAGTCATTCCTGGTAAGAAACTTGATTTTTGTAGATTGTGCCATTTCTAAATAACATTTCTGACTTATTTAGCTATTATTATATAAATTATTTTTTATTATTAGTAGTAGTGTTGTAATAATAATAATAAATACAAATAAACAACAACAATAATAATAATATAGAAGAAATACTATACTATTACTACTACTACTACTATTTATTTAATCCAATCCACATTTATAATTATGAAATGAATTTTGTTTCATAGAACTAGACAGCAAGCCTAACGGTCTACAATGTATGGGCTGTAACAACTTGGCAGACACAGTCTGTAATACTACTGTGTCCTGTGTGGGAAATGAAGATCAATGTATTAAAATCCAAAGTAGGTTTTACCCCTAGTTTAATCCTTACTAATAAAATGGCTATAGCCTTATTCTTTTCTTGAGGACTTTGATTTCAAATTCAAATTGGCTATGTCTATATTTTTTTCCCTTAGATGAATCACCTGTATTTTGGACCCCAGCTGAAAAAAGTCACACCATGGGATGCATCTCTAAATCTATTTGTGACATGAATACTAACAAACTGAAGTTGAATCAAACCTTGTGTTGCTCTGAGAACTTTTGTAATAAGTTGTGAATTCTGTATCAGGCTGGCTTTACTCTTTCTGATGTATTATCTAAAAATCATCAAAAACAATTATACATTAATTTCCCACAAACTGTATATTGCACTCTTCAGATTTTTTTCTTAAAAAGTTTATAACAATGGAAATGAGGATAAGGGCAAAAAACAGCCATAGAATATTTGCTGATATAATAAGTAAAAGTGTCTAACAGTAAAATGCCTTTAGTGATTTACTTAATGTGGTCAAACTATGAATAAAATGTCTTCATTGTTGCATAACTGTGCATCGTGTATGACTCAAACTGTATTTTAATTGAAATGAGCAACATTTCTATTTAATGAAAATATCTTATAAGCTTATAAAATATATAAATTCTAATATATAAAATATTGTACATATATTCAGTTGTAAAAAGAAGAATTAGATCATGAAGTACTTCAGCTGGTTTCACTTCCAACAGAGAGAACATCACCTGCATACCACATAATTGATTCATTTTAAAGGCATAGGCAGTGTAAACATTTACTTAATATTTCAGCCCAGAGTTACTCTTCAAACCACATGGACATTTATACCTAAGGCAAAAAAAAAAACATTCACACAAATAGATTATGTAATGTTCTGTTTGGTTGGATGTTGGATATCCATATAATTTTTCTTTGCATCTGGCACAGCAAATAGATACAAAAACTATCAAAAAACTATTACAAAACATTTCAAAATTAGCAATCATAATATAACGACACTTTAAATAAATAAAACAAATTTCATTGCTCTTTTAACAAACATGAGGCTTTACAGAAATATATAGATTCTGATGATGAAACCCTAGCTGACAACAGGAGAGAGATGTTAGTGAGAGAGAGATTGCTTTAAGGAGATATTTGCAGGGGTATCATTTCAGTCTGTTTGTCATTACTTGTAAATGAACATGTCCAACTTATTGTGTGACCTCAAAGGGCCCTTGGTACATCTTTTGTATTTGGCAGACATCCGTTAAGGGCACAGCAGTGGCAGCTTGGTGGTAACTCCGAGGAGAGTCGCACACCCAGTGAGCTGGATGAGCGTTTCCTGCACACCGTGTCACAGCCTCCGTGCCGGGGCCTACCATTCTTCCTCGACCTGCACACCGAGGTGTCTAGGTCCTGGGAGACCCCATACACGGCCCGTACCTTTTCCCCACGTGCAGGGTTCAAGGAGTGTGGCTATGGGGTGATGCCCTGGTCCTGGGAACAGGAAGTGCGCACCCTCCTAAGGAAAGGGGCCATCAAGGTGGTTCCTCCCTTAGTCAGAGAGTCAGGCTTCTACAGCCAGTACTTCGTTGTCCCGAAAAAGTTTGGCGGATTGCGGCCGATCCTAGATCTGCGCTCCTTGAACCACTCACTCGTGAGTTTCAGGTTTAGGATGCTCACCCTCAAGGAGGTAGTGTCTCAGATCAAGTCCAAGGATTGGTTTGTCACAATAGATCTAAGGGACGCCTATTTCCACATAGCCATCTTTCCACTCACAGGTGGTTCCTAAAGTTTGCTTTCGGGGCCGAAGCTTCCTAATATCAGGTCCTCACGTTCGGCCTAGCACTCTCACCCCGCACATTCTAAACTATATCGATGACTGGTTGATATTAGCTCGAGCTTTATGTAGTCCAGAAACGAGATGTCATTTTCACCTGTATGAAAGGAACTGGGGTTAAGACTAAATGCAAGGAAGTGTGCTTTCTCCAGTACAGAGAACCACCTTCTTGGGCATAGTGTGGGACTCGACCGTGTTGCAGGCAGAACTGTCTCCCGCCCAGATCAAAGCTATCCTCACAGCAGTCAGGAGAGTAAGAGAAGGCCAGACACTTACTGTGAAGCAGTTCCAGAGGCTGCTGGGTCTCATGGCAGCAGTGTCCAAAGTAATCCCACTTGGCCTCCTCCATATGAGACCCCTCCAGTGGTGGCTCAGAGACAGAGGGTTCTCCCGAAAGGGAAATCCACTCCGTATTATAAAGCTCAAGGCCCCGTCTTGGGAGCTCCTTGTAATCGCATAACACTAATGACGGACGAATCTCTGACGGGGTGGGGAGCGGTCATGAGTTGCCACTCCGCCCTAGGCCGGTGGAACGAGCTACATCTTTCATGGCACATAAACTGCCTGTAGATGATGTCTGTGTTTTTGGCTAAAAACTAAAGCACTTAAAACCTCTGAGACCCGAGAGATTGCCATGTGCTGGTCAGTACGGACAACACGTCAGTGGTCTCGTACATCAACCACCAGAGGGGGGTCTCCGATCTCGCCCCCTGTACAGGCTGGGGCAGCAGATCCTCCTTTGGTCCCAGGGAAAACTCCTCTTGTGAGATCAGTTTATATCCCTGGCCAAATTAAAGAGCGGACGCCCTTTCAAAGCAAGGGCCGAGGCCCGGGGAATAAACGCTTCAGGAGCCCAGGTGGATCTGTTGGTGACTCAGGAGACTTTACACTGTCCCCTCTGGTTCTCTCTCTCTCACCCATCCCCACTGGGGCTGGACGCCATGGTGCAGATGTGGCCGAGGCTAAGTCTGTGGGGCCTCCTAGTGGCACCTCGGTGGCCGGGCAGACCATGGTTTACGGACCTGGTGTCCCTCCTCGAGTGACCTCTTTGGGAAATCCCTCCCCAGGGGGATCTCCTCTCTCAGGCAGGGGGAACCCTGGTTCACCCCCGCCCAGATTTATGGAAGGTATGGCTGTGGCCCCTGAGAGGGCACAGTTTCTAGCAGCTGGTCTCTCTACTGAGGTAGTGGAGACGATCCTCCATTCCAGAGCGCCCTCCACTAGGAGGTCATACGACGCTACATAGCACCTGTTCACCACATGGTGTAAGCACCACCAGTTAGACCCAGTCTACTGCCCGGTTGGTTCAGTTCTGGAGTTCTTGCAGAAACAGTTCACCACAGGGTTGGCTCATCAACCCTGAAGGTTTATGTGTCTGCTATCGTGGTTTATTGTACCCTGCCCGCGGGGTAGTCGCTAGGGAAACACCCTCTCGTGACATGTTTCCTACGCGGCACCCAGAGGCTGAGGCCTGGGATGCTATCCAAAGTGCCTGTGTGGGACTTGGCCATTGTGTTGGCGGCTCTATCTGAGCCCCCCTTTGACCGAGGTGGCCCTTAGGTACCTGTCTGTAAAGACCGTTTTCTTCTGGCAATATTCTGACCTCCTTCCACCAGTTCTGCTGCATCCATGTTGAGGTGGATCATTCAGTCATGTAATGATGCAGATGCAGTTACAGTTTTAATATAGACAGGCAGACGAATCCAAAACAGTCACACAGGTAACAAGCAGCTTGACGAAACTAGACTGAGAGCAAAGTTGTTTAATAAACAAAACAAAGACTTACGGGCCTGGAATAATCGTTGTGCACATAGACAAACATGAGTTTGTGGTTTTGGAGGGTGGAATGGGGAATCTAAGGGTCTGAAGAATCTAGTCTATGGTGGCCATATTTGAGGGCTGCAATGCCTGCTGGAAAGTGGAGTTTCTTATATGATCTGACTTGACACATTACAATAACCCCTTTAAGGAAAGGAGTAATTTATTGTCTTTAATACCTATTAAAAGCCCACTGAGCATTTAATTTAAATTTTTAGTACTAATGAAATGAATAATACGGAAAAAAAATTTATGAACAATTCAGATTTATGATTAAGACGTATATAGTTAAGATCAAAACCAATGTTGAAATGTAATTAATTTTGATTGAAAACTTTTTTGAACCACGGATTATACTAGACAGGAAAAATACCTGCTTATTACCTCAATAATAAAATTAAGGTACTGATTTCAAAGTGACTGAGGGGTTCTTTTTTGAATGCACATACACAAAACACAAAGACTGGAAATCTTAGATCTGTGTATTGTAGATGTTCACAAATTACTTTATTTCTACACACATTCTTGGCCCCATTCTCCTGTTCTCTTTGTTAGACTTTCTGCATATATATTTTATGCCATACTCTGGAGGCTTTTACCATAAATTATACAGACTCACTAAGCTTTCCATTTGCTAGACAGATGGTTTTTTTTAAAGGAAGAAAAGGAGGACTTGTTCATAATTCAGAGGTAATACTGTCCAGGAAATAAATAACTCAACACACAGACAAATAAACGAACAGAACAATAATACAAAGTACAACTCCCTTCACAATGTAGCATAATACCTGTTAAAACTTGAATAATGCTAATTAAGAAGATATCAGTTTTTTTTTTTTTTTTTATAAACTATATATACTTATATATCCAGTTTCTGGGCACTACCATTTCCCAAGACCTGAAATGGGAGTCCAACATAAACTCCATACTCAAAAAGGCCCAGCAGAGCATGTACTTTATATGCCAATTAGGGAAATATAGTCTGCCACAGGAGCTGTTGATGCAGTTCTACACTGCATTCATCGAATCTGTACTGTGCACATCAATCACCATCTGGTTTGGAGCAGCAACAAAACAGCAGAAAAAAATCATTGGTGCTCCCCTGCCCACTCTCCAGGACTTGTACCATACAAGAACCAGAAACTTGACAAAAAAAAAAAAATCACTACTGACCTTCGCACCCTGGACACAACATTTTTCAGCTTCTCCCTTCTGGCAGGTGCTACAGAACTCTGTTTACCAAAACTGCCAGACAAAGGAACAGTTTCTTTCCTCAGGCAATCACTCTCATTTATAACTGACCTTATATACCTTCATATGTATAAGAACTGCATTATCAGAACTATCAATTATTACATTATCCGTATGTTACACACACTATTGCTGCTGTATATTGTTCAAAGTTCTAAAGTAACATCATACCTGACACACAATTCTGTTATTTGCACTACCATGCACTCTCACACTTTATGTACATTACTGATCTGTCATATAATCTGTATTCCTTTTAAATACTCGTACTGTCTATATTGTCTCACATTGTCTGTCTTGACTTTTCTGTTTCGTCTTGTATAGTCCAAGCTTAATGTATAGTGTTATTTATGTTTGTATTTGAGAGTCACAGCTGAAACCAAATTCCTTGTGTGTGTCAACACACATGGCAAATAATCACAATTCTGATTCTGATAACTATGTGGAACTTTTGAAGATGACTCTCATTAAATGTGCATAAATACAGCACTTGCTTTTTTCCTCCTGACCACTTATAGGAAAACTTTTAAACTGTGGTGTTGTTACTATTGGACAACACAAAGGGAAATACTGATATACAGGACACATGAACAGCTACAGCATGAAACACAGGCACACAATTACCAGGATAAGATGCCCACACACACACACACACACACACACACACACACACACACACACACACACACACACACAGTAATCGCGAATGAAAAACCACGATAAACGGATGCCACCCAAAATATGCTTTTTTTTTTTTTTTTTTTTTTTAAAGCCATAAATCATAGCCATACATCATCCTCCCACGCACATTAAATACACACAGAAAACATTTGCAAGAATATAGCGAGATGAATTTTGTGGAGATTCATAGAAATACAGTACACATTTATAGTGAGTATATGGAATGTACAGTATTTTACTCCATTTTATAATAATTAATATAATTAATACAAATATTTGTATTATTAAATTCATATGTAACAAAAACATTGTTGTGTAATGGCGAAAATATAAATTATAAGTAAATATAATAAAAAGTTACTTGTTCTTAGGTTACGCACTCAATTTAACAAATTCAATTTTTTACTTTTGTAGATTTTCACCCTAAACAATTATTACTAAATTGTAAAAAAGCCTAAACTAAATGTTTTTTATAGAGGGGAAGGCAAGAAGGGTAATGCCAAGCTTCAGCTACAGGTTATATCTGAATTATTTTACATTTGTAGGAATTTATTATGTAACTAGTAGACCAAATTAAATTAAAACATTGTAATTGTTTTTTGAAAAACTGTTTGTTGAGAAACATTAAACTTAGAAATGTCTGATTTCATAAATTGTACAGTTTTGGGTAAAAACACAAAAAACTAAACATGAATGCAGTAATAGCTTAACATGTTGTTATTCCTCTATATACTGTTTTACAGTTGCACACCCTGGTTGTATGCTCCCTGTCATCCAGTGTGGAGGTTCCACACTGTACCCCTTAGCAAAATAAATCCTCAAGAGTAATTTGGTAGATCAAATCATGAATTTAAGTTTTAATTTAAAATCCATGTGTATTTAAAATAATTAAAGAACCCAGCCATTAGGGAGGCACAAGCCAGTGCATTCTTAGTGCCGGTCCCAAGCCCGGGTAAATGGGGAGGGTTGCGTTAGGAAGGGCATCCAGCGTAAAACACGTGCCAAATCAAATATGCGGATCACAAATGAGAATTTCATACCGGATCGGTCGAGGCCCGGGTTAACAACGACCGCCACAGGTATCGTTAGCCGACAGGGTACCGGTGGAAATTGGGCTACTGTTGGCCGAAGGAGGAGAAGGAGAGGAGGAAGACGTCTACAGAGACGGCAGGGAAAGGAGCAGTGTAGGAGAGTGGAGGTTCGGGTTGGTACTTTAAATGTTGGTACTATGACGGGTAAAGGGAGAGAGGTAGCTGATATGATGGAGAGGAGAAAGGTAGATATGTTGTGTGTTCAGGAGACCAAGTGGAAAGGGAGTAAGGCCAGGAACATTGGAGGTGGGTTTAAACTGTTTTATCATGGTGTGGATGGAAAGAGAAATGGTGTAGGGGTGATTCTGAAGGAAGAGTACAGTAAGAGTGTAGTGGAGGTGAAGAGAGTTTCTGATAGGGTGATGATCGTGAAGGTGGAAGTTGAAGGGATGATGATAAATGTCATCAGTGCCTATGCTCCACAAGTTGGCTGTGAGATGGAGGAGAAGGAAAGATTCTGGAGTGAATTAGATGAAGTGGTAGATGGTGTACCTAGGAAAGAACGGTTAGTGATTGGGGCGGACTTTAATGGGCATGTGGGTGAAGGGAACAGAGGTGATGAGGAGGTGATGGGTAGGTATGGTTTTAAGGAGAGGAATGTGGAAGGGCAGATGGTGGTAGATTTTGCTAAAAGGATGGAAATGGCAGTGGTGAACACTTATTTTAAAAGAAGGAGGATCATAGGGTGACGATAAGAGTGGAGGAAGGTGCACACAGGTGGACTATGTGCTATGCAGGAGATGCAACCTGAAGGAGATTGGCGACTGTAAGGTGTTGGCAGGGGACAGTGTAGCTAGACAGCATAGGATGGTGGTCTGTAGGATGGTTTTGGAGGCGAGGATGAAGAGGAGGAGAGTGAGGACTGAAAGAAGAATAAGATGGTGGAAACTGAAGGAGGAAGAGTGTAGTGTGAGGTTCAGGGAAGAGGTCAGAGAGAGGCTCAGTGGTGTTAAGGAGGTGTTGGATGATTGGGCAACTACTGCAGGAGTGATGAGGGAGGCAGCTAGAAAAGTACTTGGTGTGACATCTGGAAATAGAAAGGAAGACAAGGAGACGTGGTGGTGGAATGAGGAAGTGCAGGAGAGCATAAGGAGAAAGAGGTTGGCAAAACAGAAGTGGGATAGACAGAGTGATGAGAAAAGTAGGCAGGAGTACAAGGAGATGCGGCAGCAGGTTAAGAGGATGTGGCGAAAGCCAAGGAAAAGGCATATGAGGAGCTGTATGAGAGGTTGGACACTAAGGAAGGAGAAAAGGATTTGTACCGATTGGCCAGGCAGAGGGACCGAGCTGGAAAGGATGTACTGCAAGTTAGAGCAGTAAAGGATGGAGAGGAAATGTGTTGACTAGTGAGGAGAGTGTGTTGAGAAGGTGGAGGGAGTATTTTGAGCAGCTGATGAATGAGGAAAATCAGAGAGAGAGAAGGTTGGATGATGTGGAGATGGTGAAGCAGGATGTAGATAAGATTAGTAAGGAGGAAGTGAGAGCAGCGATTAAGAGGATGAAGAGTGGAAAGTCGGTTGGACCAGATGACATACCGGTGGAAGCGTGGAGATGTTTAGGAGAGATGGCAGTGGGGTTTTGACCAGATTGTTTAACAGGATTTTGGAAGGTGAGAAGATGCCTGAGGAATGGAGAAAGAGTGTGCTGGTACCGATCTTTAAGCATAAAGGAGATGTGCAGACCTGCAGTAACTACAGGGGTATTAAGTTGATCAGTCACACCATGAAGTTATGGGAAAGAGTAGTGGAAGCCAGGCTGAGAGAAGAGGTGACCATCTGTGAGCAACAGTATGGTTTCATGCCGAGGAAGAGCACCACAGATGCCATATTTGCTTTGAGAATGTTGATGGAGAAGTATAGAGAAGGACAGAAGGAATTGCATTGTGTATTTGTGGATTTAGAGAAGGCGACGACAGGGTGCCAAGAGAGGAGTTGTGGTACTGTATGAGGAAGTCAGGTGTGTCGGAGAAGTATGTAAGGGTGGTGCAGGACATGTATGAGGACAGTGTGACGGCAGTGAAGTGTGCAGCAGGTACGACAGACTGGTTTAGAGTGAAGGTTGGACTGCATCAAGGATCGGCCCTGAGCCCTTTCCTGTTTGCAGTGGTGATGGACAGGTTGACGGACGAGGTCAGACAGGAGTCTCCCTGGACTATGATGTTTGCGGATGATATTGTGATTTGTTGTGAGAGTAGGGAGCAGGTTGAGAAGAGCCTGGAGAGGTGGAGATATGCACTGGAGAAGGGGAATGAAACTCAGTAGGAGTAAGACAGAGTACATGTGTGTGAATGAGAGGGAGGGCAGTGGGTGGTGCGGTTGCAGGAGAAGAGCTTCAGAAGGTGGAGGAATTCAGGTACCTGGGTTCAACAGTGCAAAGTAATGGAGAGTGTGTTAGAGAAGTGAAGAAAAGAGTGCAGGCAGGGTGGAGTGGGTGGAGAAGAGTGACAGGAGTGATTTGTGATAGTAGGGTATCTGCAAAATTGAAAGGGAAAGTTTATAGGACTGTGGTGAGACCTGCGATGTTGTATGGTTTAGAGACAGTGGCATTGAGTAAAAGACAGGAGGTGGAGCTGGAGGTAGCAGAGCTAAAGATGTTGAGGTTTTCGTTGGGAGTGGCGAGGATGGATAAGATTAGAAATGAGTTTATTAGAGGGACAGCGCATGTAGGATGTTTTGGTGACAAGGTGAGGGAGGCGAGATTGAGATGGTTTGGACATGTGCAGAGGAGGGACATAAATTATATTGGTAGAAGAATGCTGAGGATGGAGCCACCAGGTAGGAGGAAAAGAGGAAGGCCAAAAAGGAGGTTCATGGATGTGGTGAGGGAAGACATGCAGGTAGTTGGTGTAAAAGAGGCAGATGTAGAGGACAGGGTGGTATGGAGACGGATGATCCGCTGTGGCGACCCCTAATGGGAGCAGCCGAAAGAAGAAGAAGAAGATTTAAAATAATTAAAGAAAAAACCCTTAGACAAAACTGACATTGCAGTAGATAAAAAACACAATTTAGTAAAGATTTAGGTTAGTGTGATACTGAAACATGGTGTGTTGACTTTTAATTGGTCCTCAACTAAATTGTATCTTCTTTGCAGAAAAAATATGGAGAGGTTCTCTGATATTTTGGTGTCATATCCTACTGCTGAGCCTCACAGACGCTTTGCCCATCCTGGTATTTTCAGCAGCAGAAAGCCTCAGAGTGCTGGAAAGAAGCAAGACCATACTACCTAAAATGCCTTATTGCAAAAGAGGCTGTTGGTCATCCCGTGTTAGCTTTGCCATGAGACTGCTGCCTAGGTTGGTTTTCATTAATGTTAAACTTTATTTACCCAGGGTAGACTTGCTGAGAATTAGTGCTCAGTGCCCTGCTTTATAGGTTAGGATGCATGCTTGGGTACACAGATTAAAACCACATTATTGAGAAAAGTAAATCCAGGACCTTCTTGCTGTAAGATGACGGTGTTTAACACTGAACCACCGTGTTACCAGGCAAACCAGTGATTTTAATGACCATCACTGGTAAAAAAAAAAAAAAAGAAATAAAAAAATTAACTATTCCGGTATATTTTGTAGATTTTATGTTTTTCACAATAGTGTGCTGTGCCATTATGCTTACAATTACAGTTGTGTCAAAACCTATTGTATAGCACATGGTATTGCCATTAGCCGAAACTAAGACATACATCTTTAATTTTTGTCCTTCGCAAACAAAAAATAATAATTTGTTAGCTGTTGCAAAACAATAACATCCTTTGCATCCTTCCAGCATGAAGTCTAAACAGCACAGCTGTTTGGAATTTAGCGAGTTAGACAAATGTAAACAATGTGTGACACTACACAAGAAGTTAGGTATGGTTAATTATGCTGAACTGGGATTATAGGAACTTGTGCAATGTCTCTCAACCATTTACAACATGCAGAATTACTTAACTGTTGTAAAATTATGTGGATCATTTTTTACATTCTTTTTTGTTCCCAGGGCGTTTTGACTTGCATCAGCCACTATATGTTTGTCAGACGTGCCAGCATCAGTGGACCCCTGACTTGAAGGACCTCCTTAGGAGTGGATATTGGCCATCCTCGATCACCAAAAAGGACCTCCTGAGCTCCTTTCAGGAAGTCAAGGTCATCTCTCCGGGATTCTCCAGACAAGCCTTTGCAAAGCGGCTGGAGCGTCGCACTAAGATTGGAGGAAGAGTGTAATTGTTTTACCATATTAAAAAAAATCTTTCTATAAGCAGATATAACCACATTCCATTTCATCTTATATATCTTCCAGTCTGGACATATCAACAGCAATACACTACAGCACAGCTTCTTAGGAGTTTTCATATTTATTTGAGGAACACCAGCTCTGCAGGCCATTAAATGTGTATGCAAACACGCTGTTTATATTTGGCCTCATATTTTACATCACATGCCAGCTCATTAAAATAGTAACTATAGTAGGCTTCTAAAAGGTTTTACTGAAACTGCTTGTTTCTCACAGACGATTTTCCGGTTCAAAATCTAGTTTCTCTGGCTGGTTTCTCCAACATTGCCTATCCTAGCTTTAACAGTGTAACAACAATGCCTCTGACATATAAGTGTATGAGGAAAAAACAAACAAACAAATAAACAAACATAGGAATATTCATTTCAGCATTCGGTTAGTAGTATTTTTTTAATTTATGATAGACTCATGTAATTCATTCCAACAGCCCTAGTACAGACAGATATCATCAATTATGTAATATCAGATATCAGACTTTTCATTTAGATTATCTATAGAAATTGAGAACCTTGTAGGTTTTACTTTAGTATCATGCAGCAAAAAAGATATAGCATGTTTGAGTTATTTCCCCCTTCTTGGCATCATGTGTTCTGCAATGTGACTATTTCAAATGCGCACATTGCAATGTCGATTCGGAAAAAAGATATATCATGCAGCCCTCGCCTGCATTAAGCTCGATAATAAAAAAACACTGAAAGTCAAGTAATGTTAAGGTAACTTATGGTTCAAACACTACAAGCCTTTAAAATTAAAACTGTAACTCTTTCAATTTGTCTTAATTACCTTGTCCCTCCATAGTGCTCATCTGCTCCACCTGCCCTTCTGTAGTGCTCATTTGCTCCACCTGCTCCTCCTTAATGGTCACCTGCTCCACCTGCTCCTGCTTAATAGTCATCTGTTCCACCTTTTCCTCCTTGATGGTCACCTGCTCCACCTGCTCCTCCTTAATTGTCATCTGTTCCACCTGCTCCTCCTGGTTGCTTATCTGCTCCACCAGCATGTTTTTTGTCTCTTCCACCTGTGTGTTCCGCACCTCCTCCCGGTTGCTCGTGTTCTCCAATGGGTCACTGGGTGTGGGGTGCAGCGTAAACAGCTGATCATCATGGCCACTGGAATCTTCGTTCCAACCTTTGCAAGTTAAACAAGTTGGTATGTTTTGCTTACTTAGAACAGGTGCAGTTGAAACTCTTGTTTAACCTCTATTTTTTTTTAAGTGTTAATCTGTATGAATTTAATTTTGTGGGATTTTGGGCACCAAACTGCAAATGTGGTAAGATGGAATTTGACATGCATGTGTTGTGCGCTTCCCAAAAGATTGCTCTCTTTTGGTGACTGAATAAGAAAATTGTTTAAAAGATGGTTCACCCTAAAACTAAATTCCAGTCATCAACAACTTGTAAATATAATTAAAAAAAAAAACAACAACACTATGTAGATCAAATTGTGATGGTAGACAGGTAGAAACGTTTTTGGAGGCAGTTGTCTTACGAGTTGTAGTTTGCCAAATCTTACTAAGCGGATTGAGGGAGTGCTGTTTGGCTGTGTCTAAGCATTGTGTTAACAAATTCTTGTTGGTTATATAAAAATGGAAACCTCTCCCAAGTTTCTACTGTCATGGAGGTTAGAAGATAGGAGACAACTGAATTAAAGTTTTAGGGGGGAGCCCTGATCTCTTTAAGATTTAAACATTGATTAAAATCATTTGCATATTTAAAACAACTTGTGAACTGTGACATTAACAATATAGTGCCTGCATCGTACCTTCACAAAGGTATTCATAAAATAAACCTATCTTCTGAAGGTAGTCCTGGGCATAGGTGGAGAGTTTGCAGCGAGGGGTTAATATTTCACACTTGTATTCTTTCTTCTTGGTCTCCTTGCCAAGAAGCAAAATTGGCTTGTATCCACTGGCATGTAGTTTTTCAAGCTGCAATGACAAACATGTTTAAAGTAATAAAAAAATCAACAGCAAATAAAAAAACCCTAAGCATATTAGTTATTAAGAATATCTCACATTAAATGATTTAGTTAATAGGTTAATGCAATTCAGGATTTTAACTTTATGGTGAGTTTAGCTTTTGTATAACCAAGTTTGTGCAAACAGGAAAGGCTCATACTGTACAGTAGAAGCAAAAAACTATTATTTTATATAAAAAAACAGCAAAAAGATGAATCTGACACCATGAGTGTATCATAGAACTTTTTGCAACATTAGTAGCTCAGATTTAGCACCTACATTGGCAAGATTGTGTAACCACTGTACAATTGGACAATGACAATCTACAGATTTATTTAAAATAAAGGCAGAACCTTTATTATATGCCCAGGGTGAATCCTCCACATACATTTACAGCTGACGTGCACATTGTAAAGAGCTTTAAATAGTGCAGTGCGAATGTAGTAGAATTATTGCAGTCCATTTGTTATTTCTCATCCCCCTGATAAGAAAGTTTCATTATTGATTCTGTCATAATTCAAATCAATAAATTTTTTATTTGTATAGCGCTTTTAACAATGGGCATTGTCTCAAAGCAGCTTTACACAGATAATATGGTAAGAATAAATAGTTCTAGGTTTGTCACTTATGAGCGAGCCGGTGGTGACTGTGGCAAGGAAAAACTCCCTTTATTTATCCGGACAGTTTAATGTCACATACGAAATTGTACATACCATGACAATGGATTCATCCTTGATGGATGCAATGTTGTGGTTCTTCTTACGTCCAACCACCCATTCCTCTCGCTTCTCATCAAACCTCTGAAGCTTCTTCTTGAGCCGCTGCTTCAGAGGCTGCTCCTTTTTACAATTAGAACAGATCTTCTGTGCACAAAATAGAATGCCCTGACAAAAGGGACAAATCTTTTTTGTAGACCCCCCTGGCATTATATCAACCTGAAAGACTAAGGACAGACAGACTGACAATGATGGATAAGACAGACAGGAACACAAAGACAGATAGAGAGAGAAGTTTATGAAATAAAGACTGAAAAATAGATAATGATATTGATTAAAAAGATGGATAGAAATATAGTTAGTGAGGTTAATTGACACAGAGGTTTTGAGAGATTGACAGAGGTAGATAGCTAGACAGACAGACAGACAGACAGACAGACAGACAGACAGACAGACAGACAGATGTTGGCTCTTAGAAGTGCCTTTGGGTTCTGTAAATCAGGTGTAGCTTGGTTCGGACCGGTGACTCGTTTGACCTGATCTGGAGGAAGAACAGAAAATAATAATTATGTAGTGTAAAGTAGTTATGTTACATTAAAGTTTAAAAAGTGTACTCCATTAGTAAGATTCCCATTTTCTTATAAATACTTCAGATAAATGAATAAAAAAATTTTTGTACAACTAACATACGACTGGGGTTCCTCTTTCCAGATTTAAAAGCAAAGTTATGTGTATTAATGTCAGGCAATGTTTTATTGTTATTACTGACACATCCAGGGGTGTAGCCATCATTTCACAAGTGAGGAGGACAGAAGGAATAATAGAGTTCGGTTTCACAGCATTTCTTGATTATAGTCATTCAATTTAATCTACTGATTCAAGTTCATGGCTTTTGCATGCAATGTATTTCAATAGGAAGTATTTTTTTGGTGGCTCTGCAACATTTTTATTTTTGCCACTGGATACCACGGACTCTGTATTTATTTATTTTTTTTGTATTATAATAAACCATCGGCTGTGGTTCCTTCCATTCAAAATACAAAAATATATATTTCCCCGGTTAATTAAGGAGACTGCGTTAATTAGAGACACGCACATTTATTACAGTATAACGCTATATTATTTGTTTTGTTCTCATAAACATGTGGGGGAGAAAAATTACATTTGGCATTTCTGTCAGCATTACCCATGAGCCTCTGCCTCCGTTGCTATGGAGACGAAACCAGTCGTGCTAAGTGACACGAAAAAAAAAAACACGAATTAGTAGACTACATTTCGTGACTATATCACGAAATTCCGTAAGGTGGTGTTAAACAATAATAATAATAATAATAATAATAATAATAATAATAATAACATAATACCTTTTAACTGACAGGGTTTATTGACTGGCCCTTGAGAACGTAAACACAAGCATTCACGTCTTTTTAAATGCAGGGAAACACGTCCCCCACGTCCCCCGTGTTTTCTACACCACGTTGATCGAGATAAAGATAACTCCTAACCCAGACAATAACGCAATGCTCCAAGCTAATTCACCGTTCATCTGATATAATTTAAACTAGCTGGTATTGATGTTAGCTAGCCCTGTTTAGCAATACCTAATTTCACAAGTGTTTATTTTTTTTTCGCTGATAAGAAGTAAATCATTGGTCGGGCTATAATTATTGCTCTAGCATCTAAATTATATGGGTTTAATGGCAAAAAAGGCATTAATTACAACATTTAAACAAAATGTGATCATTCATGAGCCTGTAACTTACCTGGACAGTGGCTTGAGCACAATGAGAAGATTTCGCCTGCTGACTGGCTGACGGAGGCAGAGCATCATGGGTAATGCTGACAGAAATGCCAAATGTAAATAAAACATTTTTTCCCATCATTTTTATTAGAGAATGCAGAAAATATATTTTATAGTTTTTATACACTTATCATAAACGTGTGTCTCTATAATTAAAGCAGTCTCGTTAATTAACCAGGAGAATGTATTTACTGTATTTTGACTGGAAGGAACCCCTGACTGGTTTATAATAGAGAGTAGCTTACAGAATAATAAACAATAAAAACACGGATACAATCTCCTGATTAAATGTTGAGTAATAGTGCTTGATTAAAAAAAATCAATTGATTACATTTCGTGAACTATATGAAGAAATACTGAGACTGGGATGGGTGTTTTGATGCTAGAGCACCTCAAGACCTGGAGACTGTCCCATAAATTCTGGACACAAGAACAGGAGGAAACCCTCTGAAGCACAGGGAGATTATTATTATTATGTTTTATTATTAATCAGTGGTTAATTATATCATGTAATTATATCATGAGCTGCAGTGTGCTGATATAGTCAGAAGGGGGCGCTGTAGTCAAACTCATTCAGCCTTACCACACAGAACGCAAAGGTCACTGGCTTTGTTTCCACACACAACTCCAGATTTTCTCAAAATGACTTTAATAATTGTCTTTTTTTATTTATTTATTTTTTTTCCCCTAATTTGCTATTTTAACTTAACTTTTAAAATTTTCCAGCAGGTACACTGGTTTTTAGTAATAATTTGAACACAGCTAAAATACAAACACAAATATCTGACAAATCACAGGCAAACATGGCATGTACGTTACATTCTTAATGTTAACTCTCGCTCATCTTCTGTAATCAAAATTAACCTTAAAATTAGGGAATAAAGCCCAATAAGTTTGCTTTGGCATCTTCTAAAATGAACAAATGTCAGGTCTGAAAAAGTATTCTATATTATAATAAACCCTGTCCTACAATATAATGTGGATTGAGACAGTGCCATTGTGCCAGTAATATCAGTGGCCTTTCATAGTTTTTGTGTGCTAATCCATGTTATAGTGAAAACAATGTTACCTGAGCATATGATATAATAGTAAAATAATCTGTAATCTCAATAGTACACCCATGTTCAACAATTAGAACAAAACAGTTCTCATTTACCACAATGTTTATAAAGGATTAAAAAAGGGGAAAAATGTAAACCTACATGCATTTCTGACTACTTCTGTATGAATCTTAGAAGATTAATGCACACCATTTAGGTGTAATGATTTTGCAAGGATTTTGTGCTCCACTTTAGAAATAGAAACTGTTTGTCTTTCCAAGATTTATAGCACCATGATGCTGTTCTGTTGCCTGACTTATCAAGGGTTTGTAAATTTTTTAAAGAGATCTTAAGTGGTCAGAAGTCTAGCATTAGGGGGAGGATGTGAAGTGAGAGATAAGGGTCAGTTAAGAAGAAGGGGTCACAGGGGTAATAGAGTAATAGAGTAATGTGGAGTGATATGCTACTGTGAAACTGATATGAGGGATGAGGAGGATATAGTGAGATGAATATAGGACAGACCAGATTGAAAAAAGGAACATTATAAGTCACAATGAAGGCAGAAATTAGATGGCTCACAGATAAATAGAGATGGAATAAATGAGGGTACTGTATTGGGAAGTAAAGTGGCATTAAAAAAGAACAGATGTTTCTAAAATGTTTATTAGCAGAAATAATCAGTTATTTGAGGAGTTGTCTCATTCAGTAGAGTTTTAAAATAAGACATAAGGAGGAAATTTAGATTGAAATTCTCTCTCTCTCTCTCTCTCTCTCTCTCTCTCTCTCTCTCTCTCTCTCTCCCTCAGTCTCTCTGCTTAGTCAGCTCATTATCTAGTGGAGCCATAGACAGAATGGGTTTAAATCTCAGCATTGCCCCCCCCAGCCCTCTCTGCTTCTCTCTCTCTCTCTCTCTCTCTCTCTCTCTCTCTCTCTCTCTCTCTCTCTCTTGCTCCTCACCAGTTTGTTTACCTAGCTCCTCTTTTGTTGTCTAAGCCATCTTTTCTATCCCTTACTTTTTTTTTTTTGGAACTGCCATGTCTTTGACTGCTCCTCCTCATCAATGGCTTGCACCTGCATCCACACATCGCACACATTCAAGGTTGCACATCTTTGTTGTGCATTAAAAATTCTTCATAGAGTTCCTAGGCCGAGTTTGTTAGCTGGATCACTGAGAGGTCTTGTTGTGGGAGGATATTTTTTTTGTGATAGTTTTACTTTTTTTGCTTTTGGTGTCTCTCAGCAACTTCGCATAAAGTAGAGAATTTCCACATTTTATGATACACTTTCTGTAAATTTTGTGAGATGCTACGAGGGTTTCCTAATGAAATGGCCCCTTAAAATGGCAGTTTATTAGTCAGTTTAATGCTTTTAGGACGTTTTACACTGTAACTTAATTTATTAGAAAGAAAAATAGTAGGAAAGGTATGTGTATAAAAGGGAGAAATGTGTCAAGTGTTCTGCTGATATACCCTGTAAAAGTAAGTCTAAATTGTTTACTCTATTTCACTACCGCTAACATGATTGCTATTAAATTCTTGTATTTAGATATACATACAGTAAAATACAAAAGCAGTAGAAGCATCAGTATTTGGATTTAACCTTCTGATTAGTGCCTAAATACCTTAACCAGAGATCCATCAGTGTGATCTTATTGATAATAAAAATAATAATCTAAAAAATATTTTTTTTATATTGTGGCCCAGAAATAAATAAATTCATTCATTCATTCATTCATTAAAACAATCAAATTAATGGATAAATAAATAAAACCAATAATAATAACTAATACTTTAGAAATTATATATTTTTTGCAAAACTTAATTTCACTCTAATATAAAAAATGTAAGTCTATACTATGGAGTTGTAGGGGGTGGCTAAAGTGAAATTTTGACCTGTGGACATTAGATCAAGCTAGGAATTACATTTGACGCTCTTGACTAGGTGATTTTTCTCTTCCTCCCTAGAGATAAATAAAGAGAGCGAGGGGATCTGAAACCTACATCGCCTTTAATACACTGCAGAGCCAAGCGCTGCTCTGTGGCCCATGTTGTGTGAAGTGGGTAATGTGTGTAAGGAGCCCTAGAGGAAAAAGCCTCAGGCTGTTTGGCATGCTTGGCAACTAACCCCCTCCTTCCCCCTCTCACTCTCTCTGTCTGCCTCAGTGCATCCTGGTAGCCCAGTACTCTCCGCACATGCACATGTGTAAATATTTTAGCGTGAGGGGGAGGGCGGTGGGACCGGCGACAACTTCATAAATACTCAATGACAAATGGGCTGCCTTGCCACCGCCTGTCAAAGTTCACAATGATTTATTGATTTCTTTATTTGTCACATAAAAAAGGGAAATATCTTTCTCTCTCCATCACACTTACACAAGGTTGTGGCACATCGCTGGGTGACGTGAAAAAGAAAAAGGCTTCATGACCCGATCCTTGGATCCGTGAGGGATGTGAAATACATATACAGTAAATGCTTTACATTTTTCCGTTCGTTATAAAATAGCAAAGGGATCTGGGGTCTTGCTTTTCTCCCACTTCACTCTCTCCTGTGTCTGGAATTTATTTCTGTCTTGGTGTTAGCAGATGTTGTGATTGGTGTGGACAAGCTGATCAGTTCTTAGCCTGTTCAAAGATAATAATTATAAATTAGATTATGCCCCCAACAACTTATTTTTTATTGTATCTTATGTGTGATATTAAATATGTAATATTTGGATACATTTCAGGAACTTTTGCATTTTGGATGCAGCTCTTTAAGAAACTTCAGCACCTGTGAAAGAATATCGGGGTTCATGCCTTTATTTTATGTTGTTCGTCAAGTAGTCTGCAACACTGCACATACAATTTTCTCTGTTTTTCTTTCAATCCCTTTTTTCTTTGTGCCTTGTGTCTTCTTGTCTACCTTCTTGTCTCCCAACCAGCGCCCCCTCCCTACTGCATCGTCCCGCTCATGCTTTGGCGGTTGGCAGCCTGTCGATGAGAGTCATTGGTCGACGGCAGGCATAGTCAATGACCCTGACAGTGCGCAGTTATCGCCCTAATTAAGATGCCACACTTGAGTTAAACCGCTGCATTAGGATTTGATGGGGAATTGATCAGAGTGTCACAGGCAGCAATCGGATGAGAGAGATGAAGAGAGTGAAAGAGAAGCCGGGATGGAGGAGGGAGGTTTACTCAGGCACGCCACCTTCGTGTCAATGGTGTCTGAGGTGCAGGGGTTAAAGGTTAAGACAACCTTTGATTCCACTTGATCATCCCACTGCGTCTCAGCTTGATGGATTAATTACTGTGATATTGAAATGGAGGAATCTCAAGTGGGCTGTTAAACAGCGGGCAAGTGCCTGGAAGCCAATGTGTACATGTCTGTGTGTGGGGGTGTGTGTGTAATTTGGTTCATGTTAATTACAGTGTTTTTCAAATAGTTTACTCTCAAGTGGACTAGCAGAGTGTAGACAAACACGCATCTGGGGGTTAAAGGAACAGTTTACGCAATTTTCCTTTTAATGCAAATTCATTTGATCTACTATGTTATTTCTACACTTTACACTTTAAAGTTTTCTTACTTGCCGTTTCATTGGTTGCAGTTATAAGTCAACATATCTTAGAAGTGCAGGAAGCTTATAGCTGTAACTTTAGCATCATGAAAACTAAATCATCACACACTTTCCTCAAGTTGGTAAATAACTTTAGACATGCTAATAATTACATATAAAATTACCTATTAAAATTGTCTGATTAGACAATTTGTATATTTCAAAAGTTTATAATTAGAAGTTATATATTAGTCTATAAATATAATTAGAGTTGCATCACCCTGCAGAAATTCTACATGAAAACATTATAAAGGGTTCTTTAAAGAACCTATAAGAGGAAGAAGAATATTTTAGGCCAGGTAGTTGTCAAACTTTAGGCCAAATTCTGGATGCAAACCTAGCAAAGTAATTCAATGGATCAAATCAAGAAAACACTGGCCCAGAACTGTATCAGAACCATGAAGCTTAGTGCCTGAACCTAAATGTCTTCCGTAGCAGACCAGTGCCCCTTTGTTGCAGCCAGGCAAATGCATTTAAGCAAAAGTTTCATTTTATAATTAGGTCAATATAGCAAATAGAGAAAAGAAAAACAAAAAGAAAAATAAGAAAAATATGAAAAAAAAAAGAATTGTAAAATCAAAACAATTACAGTTTGTAAAGACAAATTGCAAATTGTGATCTAAGACTTCTCTGTGTTTAATAAGAAGGATATTATAGGAAAAAATAGCAACACAAGTATAAAAGGATAGGATGAGGTATTAATAATAATTATTTATTTTGAAAGCTAGAGCTAATCTCTGAGATATTGTTATGAACATTTGTAGTTTATTCATTTTTAATGGGCTGATATAAGAACAGCAAGTCTATACTCAGTTGTATAAATTAATTATAACTGTAAGTATCTCTAAGATAATTGTGAGTAACCCTGGATAAGGGTGTCTGCCAAAACTGTTGTAAATGTAACAAGAAAGACAACAAAACAAACCAGGTGAATACATTAATATACTGGATGGGAGACAAGGCAGATGATGTGTTAAGAGGGCAGTCTTTGGCTGATGTGCAGCAGCAGGAGTACAGTACTGTTAAAGAAACATTCAACAGATTGTTTTGTGCCCAAAAGAACGTAATCTACGAATGAGCAGATTCAATCAAAGAGTGCAGCAGCCAATTGAACCAGTTGATAATTTCCCTGTATGCTCTTTCAGAAAACTGTAACTATGGTGCTCGTCATGATGAACTACTTACAGATAGACTTTTAGTTGGTAAGAGACAGTACATTATCTGATGCAGCTAGACACAGACCTCACTCTTAAGAAAGCTATTAATATGGCATGAGAATCAGAAGTCATTAAAAAACAGCAGGCTGACTTAAGATGCGAGTCAAGTAGTGGGGCTAAAATCGATGCGGTGGCTGCAAAATCAAGCAAAATAACAGCCACACAGAGCCCATCAAAATTCAAAAGATCAGTTTTTCTAAGCATGCATTAACCTCAGCTCGGAACAAAACTGATACAAGGCCTTGTCAAAAAATACCTGGAAAATACCTGGTCATGGGAAATGGCAGTGCCCAGCCAAAGACTTTTCTTGCTACACATGTGAGAAGAATAAAGGGTACTACAGCAAGATGTGTAGACCTGTCAAAACAGTGCATGCTATCGAAGCAGGGGTGTGCAATGAATCATCAGAGCACTGTTTTTTAGGCTGGTTTCATGATGTTGGCTCATGGTTCATGATGATTTTCTATTAAAGAGATCCCAGCTGGTAATACCTTCAATTCAATTCAATTCATTTTTATTTGTGTAGTGCTTTTAACAATGAACATTGTATCAAAGCAGCTTTACACAAATAAGCCGCAGCTATGCGGAGCACAGTCCTGGAGAAGCTGCTCGAAGTGCACCAGGGAGTTGCTAGATGTCGACTGCGTGCTCGAAACTCAGTGTGGTGGCCGGGGCTAACTGGACAAGTAAATGAGCTTGTACAAAAATGCACGATATGTATTAAAGAATGGGTCAATCCAACTGAGGTTTAAATGCCTTCTGATTTTCCGACCAGACTGTGGCTTAAACTGCTTAAACTGGGTGCAGACTTGTTTTCAATACATGGGAGCCCTTATCTACTGGTGGTGGACTATTTTTTCAGGTTTATTGAGATTTCCAGGCTAACCCCTGCAAGATCAGATGATGTGATGGTCTATGTTTTCACGGCATGGAATCCCAGAGTTCCTTTTCTCAAATAATGGACCTCAATTTTTCAGCCAGACGTTTGCAAACTTTGCAGCAGACTATGGCGTCAGTCACATCACCAGCAGCCCAAGATTTGCTCAAAGCAATGGAGAAGCTGAGCGCCATGTTTAGATGGTAAAACATCTTCTTAGTTGAGCGGCATGTTCAGATGGTAAACATCATCTCAGCAAAGCAAAGTGGCCCTATTTGACAATGCTGGCCTACAATACAACACCGCAGCCAATGGCTACAGCCCTGCTCAGCTCCTAATAGGAAGGAAGCTATGTACACCAATACCACAGCATAATTCATTGTGCAGCTTGTATAGCAATATAGATTTACTGTCCTCTAAAAATAACTCAACATACAGCCATTATTGTCTAAATAACTGGTAACAAAAGTGAGAAAACTGTGTCCAAAGTGTCAATATTTTGTGTGAGCATAAATGTTATCTAGCACTTCCTTAATCCTTCATTAATCCTCAATCATCACATCATCCATCCATGTTACACACTCTATTGCTGCTGTATATTGTACAAAGGTTCCAAAGAAACTCTTTATCGTACCTGATGCACAATACTGTTATTTGCACTACCATGCACTCTCTCAAATTATGTGCATTACTGATGTCATATACTTTGTATCCCTATTTAATACTCATACTGTCTATATTGTCTCACATTATCTGTATTGTCTCATATAGTCTGTTTTGTCTTGCTTGTCTGTTTTGTCTTGTATAGTGATATTATAGTGATATATAGCCAAACGTGGAAGGACACAAGGAATTTGGTTCCAGCCATTGGTTACTCTCAAAAGTAAAGACATAAATAACACTTATGTCTTTACTTTTGAGAGTAACCAATGGCTGGAACCAAATTCCTTGTGTCAGAATTAGAATCAGGTTTATTGGAAAAGTGTGTTGACACACACTTTTCCAATAAACCTGATTCTAATTCTGATCCTCCTTCACCTGAGCTGCACAGGTTGTTGCTGGGATCCTCTTCCACTCCTCCATAATGTCATCACAGTGCTGCTGGATGTTAGACACATGGTGCTTCTGCAGCTTCCGCTTGAGGACGTCCCACAGGTGCTCAATATGGTTCAGGTCTGGAGACATACTTGGCCACTCCATCACTTTCACCTGTATTATGTAATTATGTGTTTGGGGCTGTTCGGCCCAGTTTCTGAAGGGAGGGCATCATGTTCTGCCTCAGAATGTCACAGTACATGTTGGAATCCCTGTTTTTCTCATTCAACCGCAACTCCCTAGTACCAGCAGCAGTCATGTAGTCCCATGATGTGACCACCACCATGCTTGACTGTAGGCAAGATGCTATTTTCTTGGAACTCCTCACCAGGGCATTGCCACACATGCAAACAAGTTTATCTTAGTCACAGGACATGGTTCCAGTAGTTCATGCTCTTAGACCGGTTGCCTTCAGCAAGCTGTTTGCGGGCTTTCTTGTGAGCCAGCTTCAGAAGAGGCTTATTTCTGGGACGACGGCCATGCAAACAGACTTGTTGCAGTGTGTGGTGTATGAGTACTGACAAGCGGACCATCTGCTTCTGTAACCTCTAAAGCAATGCTGGCAGCACTCCTGCATCTGTTTTTTTGACCACTGCACAAGGACTCAACTTCCCTTGTGAGGCCTGGTTCACGTGAAACCCGTCTTGAAAAACCTCTACTTGACCCTGGACAACTGTACTGTGACTTAGTATTCGATCTTATGGCCTCAAATTTTTAAAGCACCAAATGTTAACTGCTTTAATAAAAAATACGCACATTTGAATGGTCCTGTCAAGCAGACAAAAACATAAACATGGTGAATAGGACATGTGGCTTTGCATGGTTAGATGATGTACAGCTGTTTTCACTTAGGGTGTACTCACTTTTGTTGCCATCTATTTTTACAATAATGGCTGTAAGTTGAGTTATTTTTAGAGGACAGTAAATCTGTACTGCTGTACGAACTGTACACTGACTATTCTAAAATATATCCAAGTTTCATTTCTCTATTCCCTTAAGAAGATAAACTGAAAGGTTGCTGAAATGTGAGAGGTGTACTCACTTTTGTGAGATACTGTATTTCCTCACAGAAGTGACTTTTAGCATGTGCAATTTAAATGTAAAGGGCCCTGATGCTATAGGCGTTGATTAGAGGGCAGTAAGGTGTTTTACATACCTGAAGGAACAGATCCAAACATATTCATTTCTAACTATCGAGAGAGAGAGAGAGAGAGAGAGAGAGAGAGAGAGAGGTGTGTAAGAACTAATGGTTTGGTTTCTAAAATTAGTGCATTTACTATCCCATCAAGCCATCAATGGTTTGGCATAAGTGTACAGGATCAATTAAAGTGGTATAAGCTACATTCTTGGTTTATGTCACTCATAAATTTTACATAGATATATGATGCCCTTCTCATTTATGACAACCATAAAATGTAAATATCCAACCAGGAGGATTTTAAGTTGCAAGCCTTTTTTCCCCAAACCATCTTCAAGTGGAAAACGAAGTCTGAGGTTCCTACACAAAACAGTTGAGACAAAAATTCAGTCTGTATTGACACTATATAGCAGTTAGTATGACTACCTGAAGGTGTGGAAAAGGTTCACTAGAATACAGTGAATAAACAAATTTGTTAGAGCTATTTAGACTTTTTAGACAACTTTATTTGAACAGACTAGATCAAATAAATGTAGTTATTAATAGGATAAGGATACAAAAATATATTTTTTTCTTTATTGTAAATTAGACAACTCACCCCAAAGAATCACAGGATTTCTGGTTAAGAGTCTTAATGTGTAACAATCCTACGAGTTGCAACAAAAGTAACATAACTAGAGGTTTTTACATCCTATTATTCATCCTTTTACATCCTACCATCCCATCCATTCATAGGCCACGCCTACTTTGGGTTTAAATCCGAACACAGCTCCAGATATTTGGAGCAATAAATAGGTACAGATACAGTTTCTAACTTGGTTTTACATCCTTAGTGAGTATCTACCCAATTTGCACCCAGTGCTCCACTACAACCAGGATAAAGCCTTACTCAGGATGAATCTGATTAGAGACAAGTCCTTGGTGTGATGAATATAGGTAAATTCTGTAAATGGTCTGGTGCACAACCCATAACAAGTGCATTTATCTAGTACATGATCCAAGTTATGTACCAGTACAGAATTTCTACACAACAAAGCAACTCCCCAACCCTACTTTAATCCTAATCTTTTTTTTTTTTTTTATCTATGCAACATTATCATAAACAGTAGTTAAACCCTAACCCAGAGGTCAAATAGACATGAAATAGGGTTATTTAAGTTATGTATTTCTCATGTTTAAATGCATGAAATAAGGTTATGTGAGGTTTCCAAAAATAATGCATTTCCTACATAATATCATGGTCTATTCACACCCATTTGCACACACTCATTTTCTGTATTCCTTACTTTTTTCATTGCGCTGTCCTTTTCCACACTCATATAACCTGGGTCCTTATGAACTTTTTCCTCAGTGAGCTGATTTTCTTTTCCTTTCACCTTGTCCTTTTTTCTGACTCTAAATCTATGTCTCTAGGATATTTATTTCACCTGAATTTTCTTTCCGTTTCGAACTTGAATATATTTTCTTATAAACATTCAACATCTCTCTTCATCCATGCACCCCCCCCCCCCCCCCCCACACACACACCATTTTCTCTCTTTTTTCTCTCTCCTGCTCTCTGTCTCTCAGAGGGTCATTTGCCTTTTCAGATGAGATTATGAGGTATAATGGAGGGGGAGGTGGAGAGTGCTGAGACAAGGAGAAATGGCCTGCAGCAAAGATAGGAGATTTGATGGCTAGTCGATACAGCGGTCCGGCTGACAGAGAGCATGAGGGAAAAAACAGCTAAGGAGGGAAGACACATGGGAGAAAAAGGAATAAGAAGAGATTGTGCAACTCGGCCAAGCAGGAGCTGTAAGCATGGCCTTTATAAACTTTGTTTGAACACCATTTTCAATTCATAGAAATCAATCGACATCCCATATCCTCTTCTTAACGGTGACATATGCCAATTCGTGAGTGAGCCTTATATCACTATAATGTACTGATCATACATCATAGCGTATCTGACACTCACACCCATCGTAGCTTTTGCTCAGGCTCCTTAAATGCCCTTTATGGCTGCTTGGGGAGACAATGGTGCAACGCCTCTCAAACGTCCCACTCCACATCTCAGGCAGAATAGAGGGGCCCATTGCCGCGGTAACATTTCCATGGTGATGGATGGGGAGTGAAGATGACAGAATGGGGATTAACCTTGGTTTTATGGCTGAAGGCGGGGCCAGATGGCTGCCTTTGGGGTGGGAGGGGAGGGAGCCCCGCCTTAATGCATCATAAACAGGGCAAATGATGCATATGCAAAGTTCCTTTAAAGGAAAAACCATCCGTTACTGACTTAATGAGGGTTTTTTAATCAAACAGAGGTCAGTGCTATTAGAGACAATGACAAGATCAAATGTAGCTGCCAAAGATATATGGGACGGATGGTCACCTATTCCCAAACAAGATGGCGAAATGTCTTTCCTTACATCCTTCTTTTTGCTCCCCTCTCTCTCTCTCTCTCTCTCACACACACACACACACACACACACACACACACACACACACACACACACACACACACAAGCACAGAGTCAAATTCTCTTTCACTGCTTTTTTTTGACCCCCTGGGTGCTCAATGTTGATGGAGACAGTCTTCCTTTGCTTTACGACACATTCAATATTGTCTTGGATTGACACTTCCTGAGAGGGAGCATTTATGGGTCAAAGGCCGAAGGCAGACAAGCTATATTTGTCCCAGTCATTCTTTCCTAGACTCTTTTTTTTGTTTTTTTTGTACTTTACCTCTCAGGTTACTTGCATATCATGTGGCATCTACCTACAGGTCGGTACTGATTCAGTCTCTCCCATTGGGTCCTTGTGTCACAACAGTTAAAATTCAATTAAAATCAGATTTTTAAATGACAAACATTGCCCTGCAATTAATAATAATAATAATAATAATAATAATAATCATAATAATAATAATAATAATATTTAATAATAGTAATAAAAATAATAATAATAATAATAATTGCTTATAATACAACAGTTATGAATTATCCATCACAAGTCTTTTTTTTCTCTTTCATGAAGTTAATAATATATAATAAAATACTGCACAGTCATGTTTATTTTGAACGCACTCTTCCAAATAAACATTTACACATTAATTCATACATGTCTACTATGTAAACTGCTACTAAAGAAGTGTCATTATATACATATGCACATATAAAACTTTATAACCGTTTTATCTCTGTAAAGCTGCTTTGATATGATGTCTATTGTTAAATGTGCTACACAAATAAAAATGAATAAAATTGAATTGAACATATATGAAAAAGTGCATTAATAAAAAGATTTATTCGGACCAATCAGAGCCGCCACAAAAGAAAATGAATCAACTATAGCAACCAGATTGCTATAATATGTCATTGCATACTTTTGGATAACAAGAGTTAAGAGTTCCTTGATAGATAAGGAATTATTAATTGAAACTCCTTGTGTGGGTAAAGTCTGTAAGGTTTTATTTTTAACCTTTAAAGGTTCTTGCAGAGGTGCAAGCTAAACACTCCATCAATTTGTGTCTGATAAGTATAATTTTAGGAGGCACAAAGTTCCCACCTCACTCTGTTATCATAATATATCCAATTGAAAATGACACACACACACACACACACACACACACACACACACACACACACACACACACACACACACACACACACACACACAAAACCTCACTCTATCTCTCTCTCACAATGATTGAATGGGGGTGAAATAAGGGTGTCCCCTGATTGCTTTTGAGCGATTCCTCATCACAAGCGGGTACAAGTTCAACTCTAATAGTGTGTGAGAGTGTGTGTTTGTCTCTCTGTCACCCTGGGGCAGTAACATAAAGAGACATGTACGACTGGCCCCCCACCTTACTGTTAACAGAGTGTCTGGTGCAGTAATGTGCCATAAAGACAGACAGACGATTAACCTTGCTGGCCCGGCATGCACACCGTGGAGTGTGTGTGTCTGTGTGTGTGTGTGTGTGTGTCTGTGTTGGATGTCGTACTCTAACATGTCACTAGGTTGGTTTTATAGGCATGTTGGCGGACAGCTGACAGAAGTAAAGAGGCTCTATTACAAGTGTTATACTCACAGCTTCTCACAGACAGTCCATATCCTCCTTCATTTACTGGAAGAGAGACACGACTAAGGTTTCTTTTTTATGTATTTATCTGTGCATCTGAGTTAAATAGCCCAGTAAGCCCTACTCAGTGAAATGCAAATGGTTTACTATTCAAGTGAATTTTGTCTATGTTTGCCTGCAGCAATTCCGTAAAACTGAGAAATCTCACAGATTTTGGTTTCCGGTGCACCCTTCAAATGTTAGAAAAGCATCAGTTTCCTTTAACGGATAATGCGAGGAGACGGCTTAGCTCCATCAGCCTGTCAGCCCATGGCAGCAGCAATAAGAGCTGATGAAAGGTGATTAGAGACGATAGCGGTCCCCTCTTAGTGTCACGGCACATGACAGCAGTCCTCAGGCACAGGATAGAGTGGACGCATAAGAGAGAGGGGAAGGATGGACAGAAGAAGCAGAGTGGTTGAGTGGCCATGGCAGTCTGTCCCAGAGGATCTGTCTCCCTGCGTTGACCCGCTGACCTGCAGGACAGATCAGCACCTGGACCTCAGGCTGAAGAGACATGTAGACCCGGGAAATGAGAAATAGATGCAGACAAATACATCTATACAGACTGGTGCGCACACACACAGAACAACACATCCCATCCCAGTAAGAGAGTGACAGTAGCTCGCTGCCATTTCCAGAGTGTAGGAAGCAGTGTTATGTCTTGCAACATTGTCAACATTCATAAGCATTACTTTCAACCGTATAAATGAAAGAAAGAAAGCCAAAAAGTTGAGACAGTACATTTATGGCATTTGGCAGACACCCTTATCCAGTACAACTGAACAGCTATGTGGTAAAGGCCTTGTTCAGGGGCCCAGTAGTGGCAAATTTGTGTGGTTGGGATTTGAACTCACAACCTTCAGATCAAAAGTCCAGTGCCTTACCACTTAACTACCACCTCCAAGGAAAGAGTTTTTGATCTGAGTTTCTTCTGATCTGTTTTAAAAAAAATTGATACCCATTTTTCTTTTTCTGACAAAACCAACATTAAATTTTTATATTTTGTATTTGGTTTTGTGATGGTGAAAGTATATCGTGTGTAAGGAATAAAGCATGATTAGGGCGTGCTGTTTTGATGTGGCCTACAATTACAATGATGATGCCATTGTCAAAATTATGCACTTTAAGAATTCTTTTATGACTAATTAAACCATTTAACAGCTACATTTAATGTTCCAGAACATCCAAGATAAAAGTTCCTGTTATCCATTTTAAAACAAAAAAAGGGTGTTACATTAACAAGGAAATGGAAATCACAAATTCACAATTCTCTTAATGGAGGGCTGAGCCTGGAAGCTTCTTCCAAAGATAGATATGAATATCAATTGTATTTAATGTTTTTATTATAATCTTTGGATTACAATAAATGCCCACCATACACATCAGTGTGTTGGCAGCTACTATAAAAACAACATATATTAGAACAAGTGCATTGATTTTATTTATTGCTGGCAGTATTGCCAGAAATCTCTCACTTTCTGACCAATCCGAATTGAGCAAGTTATATATGTAAAACAAAAGCAACATAACAGTTTGGTTGAGAGGATTTATTTTACAGTTCTCTGGACTATAGTTTCATTTTTCAAGATATTAAAGAAAAACTTTTATTCGCCCTTTTTTTTATTAGGATACTAATAATTACAAGCTAAACATGCAAAATATGTGACTAAAATCTTCATATGTTACAATAGCAATCCATGTCTTAAAATATGAGACAGACACGAGAGTGTGATCAAACTTTCAAACACTGAAGCAAAAGAGTAATATGAATTCCAGTTTATTCAATTAACTGTAAAATACTAATGGATTTATGGCAACCATTTGGAATATAATTGACAAATTCACAAAATAACATTCTACACAAACACAATGTGTTTCACATACACAATTTTAACTGTCCAGAAATCTAGGTGTGTTTTTCTAAAAAAATGACCTTTTTGTTCGCTTATTAGTATACTGACATTTTTAAATTGTTGTCCATTTTCCAAATCACTTTGTAATAATATAGAAATATTCCTTCTAGCTAAACAAACAGTAGAAAGCATGCAAAAAGCATAAATCTAGTCTTTTGGTGAGGTATTAACTCAGTATTGATCACGAAAAATGCAGTACATGCCATTTAATGGCATGTCATGGGTGGTGTATGAGCAAAGAGTAAAACTATCCGATTCCATCAACAATTCCCCTCTGTTCATTCAGCTGGAGGCAATAACAATAACTTTAAAGGTTAATTGCTCCGTTTGCTCTTGTGCACATCCACCTTTAAGGTTGATGTAATGTTTAAGACTGTACTTTAAAACTCATTCCACTTTTATACCTCTCCTTTCATTTCATATTGTTTCGTTTCAGGATTTACCCACCGCTTCTACTCTGTCCATCTATTCCTCTGCTCTCCTGGCCTCTCCATCGATCTCTGCCAGTATCCAATGTCAAAGACACATTCAGATGCTTTTCCTCTCTCGTTAATAATTCACACTGTCTGAGTCATCAATAATAATTCTCACCAAGCAATCATTCAGCTTCACAACCAGTTCCAATGCATCACCCACTCTCACTGTCTCTCTTAGACTGGCATACATCAAGGCTCGGTTTTCTCTTCACTGTTTTGCACAAGTATATATTTAAGGAGAGTATTGTGTATTTCTTTTCTTACTGTTTTAGCTTAGTGCTTGTCTGATACTCACTAAATGTGTTTCCTGAACTGATTTCGTACTGTACTCCAGTGCATTGAATAATGAAGCACTGTGTTAAGACTACAACAAATATCCATGTGAATGTATACTTGTTTTTTCATTTATAAGACATTTACTTGTAAATAGAATACAATTGTCTATTAGTACAATACAACAGTGTATAGCTGTGTAAAACTGCAATGAGACAATGTCCATTGTAAAAAGTGCTATACAAATAAAACTGAGTTGAATTGAATTGAACTGAACTGGAAATGTAACCAATGTAAACCAGAGTCCCTGTTAGTGTCCACACAACAATGTGAAGACTTATATTAAACTTTTCAATGAGTTATAAGTCATGCATGCAGTAGTATCTATTCTGTTCTGCACCATTGCATAAAACATACTGAAATTACTATAAGTAAAGAGTCCTTCCTTAAAGGTTAAATAAAATAGTAAGCATGGTTCTTACTCTTGGGTTTGAACTCATCATGTGTTTATTTAAACAAAACCTTAACCCCTAAGCCACCACTGTGCACAATGTTTTCTCAATGATTCATAACACCAAGTCAAATGGCACAGTCCCATTGTGGTTTTTCAGATGATCAATGTGTTGTTGGAGTAATCACATCTGTCCTTCTTGCCCTACATAAACCATCCTTATCTCCAATCTGCTGCTGCTGTGTTTGAATCTTGTCTTGTCATCCTCTATATTTAAATAAGTGGACCATCATGCTGTAAAAGAGATAAGCCAGGAGAAGGAATATCTAATGGACATGTGAAAAACTCTCCAGTGGAGTTTGTGCCAAGTGAAAGTGGTTGAGTGATATTGGCAAAAGGGCCAGTGAGGAAAAAAAGAGCATGTTAGATTTAAGCATTTTCTTTAATGCTATAAGAGGTTATTGATATTTTGATTTTCGCTGTGGGGCAGCCTGTGCTGACACAGCACCTTTGTAGACGACCGTTTATGGGTGAAAGACATGCAGCTCCAGAATCCTGTCTTCAGAGTATGCTGAAACCCTGAAGAGAAATGTGATATATACATTTGGAAATACACAAGCCAAGGTATATTTGGTATTGTTGTTGTTGTTGTTGTTTTTTTGGGGGGGGGTTTTGTGTTAGATTTTGAACTATAACAGAGGTGGCAACATTGCTGACTAAAAAACCATCCTAGCAGAATAAATGTAATTGCAAAATGCCTAGTTATTTCAATGAATGGAACCGCTTTTTACAGTATGTACAATCTGAGCCAAGCAACAGATTTAAAACTCTGAGATTAAACATCTAATGTAACTGATACCTAACAATAAACATTAGTATGTCCAAAGGCCAAAGTTAATCTAGATAGAGTCACTGTGAAGTAAAAGTAAGCCCTACGATAGTCTATCACTTCCTGTGTCCTTTCTCTTCCAGTGAAGATGCTGTCCCATCAGGCAAATGTAATTCTATAAGAAAGTTGGGTCAGCAGAAGCACCTAGTTTTCAGGGGTCACATCTGCAATCTGCTATTCTCACAGAAACACAATTTGCACTAAATTCTTCTGCAGCATATTCCATGCACTAAATAACTATGTTCTGTTCGAGCACCGATTCATGTCAAAGTAACAAACTGTCACTCAAATGTTCTGTATTTTGGCTTCCTGCACCAATGGATTTTAACCGAGTTAACCTTTATCAATTCTTTTATTTTTTTTTAATTTATTTTAAAGCTGCCAACTTTGGCAGTAATAAACTATGGCACACATCTATCTTTACATTCAGGCAGAGAGAAAGCAATATTAACACTCAAATAATATCTGGAAAATGTTGGTGTTAGACTCAATGAAGCTTTATAGGTTATTTGATTGAAATATAACTGAAATGCATACCATATGAGGTAAAGATATCTTCCAGATTATAGGATGCTTAAAATGGGAGTCAGTTAATGACTACTTGCAAATGATAGACAAAACAATATAGAAGAAATCTGCACTGATACATGACTGTGTGAAACTAAATCATAATTGATCTTGAGATGGGACATGCTTTTAAAGCAAAATAAGCAACAACAGAGTTCTATATTGTAGTATGAAGGTATGAAGTGGTGTTACTGTTAATCCACTCCAAAGTTGTCTATTTTCCGATAACAGCGTGTCCCAGTTTTCATATTTTTCTACAAGCCAAGAACATACCTTATCATGTTCAAGATTATACATACACATATGCACATAATTAAATTTTTTATTAGAAAATATCACAGGATTGAAATTTGTGCTCTGCTCATGCTTTGTCTTTGCCATTTCATAAGATATTGGAGTACCTCCTCCCCCAGCATTGATGTGTAGTGCTGTAAATAAATATTAGCCCCTTGCCTTGCTCGTTAACCACCGGAAACCTGTAATCACCGCAGACCACAGACCCTTCAACACACACACCTCTGTCTCAGGACACTCTTAATTTATGCTGTTCACTAACGACCCCCACTGGGATGAAGCCTATTTAGCTTATAACAGACCCGACCCCCACTGGGATAAAGCCCAATGCAGAAATCCAGGAGGATAGAAGAGAGTGAGGAATAGATCTACTTTAAAGCACATCTGCCCTTTACTACTAGTCACATGGTGTAAAATACTTATATTATTTACAATCCAGGAAAAGTGTGCCATTATCTACTGTACATGTTAAACATTGCAGATGTCTCTGGAAGTAAATCAAATAAGAGAGTATTTAACTAATGAAACATCACAGCTTTGTAAACTGAAGACCATTTCTAACATTTCTGATTAGGTAGTACTATTCTGTATTATTCAATATTACCTAGACACTATTTAGTATACAATATTGAATAATTATTACCACTAAAAACTATGTCCTTATAGTAATTAGCATGAAAATTACTAAAAACAAATGATCAAGATTTTTTTTATATCATATTTTACCTGCGACCAGAATGCATAGTCACTAAAACTGCTTTAATACATAGGTATTACATTCTACATTTCATTGGGTTTTACAGTAACTTGGAATATGATCATGTTTGTTTTTTACTTATTGTCTATTACATTGTAAATGCCAAATACACCATATGGACACTTTTTGGACATCTGACTGTTATATCCATGTGTCCTTTTTTGAACATCCCAGTCTACATTTAGTTTGCATTTGCTGTTATAGTAATCCCAACTCTTCTGGGAGACTGTTACACTAGATTTTAGTGCTATTGTGAAGATTTATTTAAAATCAGCCACAAGGGTGTTAGTAAAATCAAGTAATGGTGTAGGGTGAAGAGGTCTGGGGTGAAGTCAGAGCTCATATAGCAGGCCACTCAAGATCGTCCACTCCAAGCCATTAACCCATATTTTCATGGAGCTTGTCTTATGGACAAAAAAAGGGAAAATTGAATTCTAGTGCATTGAAAGACATCCTATACAATTGTGTGCCTCCAACTTTGTGGTAACATTTTGAGGAAGAACCACATATGGCTGGAAATGTCAGGTGTTTCAATAATTTTGTCCATATACTGTGTAATTGGTTTACCTTTGTTATCTTATTTTCCTGTGTTAACTCAGTGTTCTACACTCTACAATTAATCAAACACTCCCATGCTTGTAACTTATTTAGTAAGTCCTGGTGACAAGTCAAGTCAAGTCAAGTTTATTTCTATAGCACTTTTCACAACAGACATTGTCTCAAAGCAGCTTTACAGAAATCAATTAAGTTGAACGATGTGTATTGTTTGAATGACAGTCACACTCGCGAGGTTAACACAACCAAACTCCTTTATTGCGAACCTTGTTTATCCATCATCTTCCAATGTGCCTTTTCTCTATATCACCACCAATGCTTACGCATACGTCTGACGTCATCACTACGGATACCCATTTATACAAATGCATGTTAAACAGACATGTATTTACCCCTGATGAGCAGCCATGGCGAGTGTGGCAAGGAAAAACTCCCTTAGATGTTATGAGGAAGAAACCTTGAGAGGAACCAGACTTAAAAGGGGAACCCATCCTCATTTGGGTGATATCAGGGGTGTGATTATAAATCTTTAAAAAATACAGAACACTGGAGAGTGAGAACTAAACACTGGAAAGTGAGAACTAATTTCATGAGCACTGGAGTGTGTGATTATGAGTAATGTCCTTTCCACAGTCTTATACAGTCATTTTAGATTATGGAACTAGGAGCTACTAAGCAATTCATAATATAGCTCAACATTTGGGATCATCACAGATCCAAAACCAGCTTCTCCATGCCAGAGCCTTTAAACACTCAAAGAGGTCCAGTGTCCAACTCCACATGAAGTGGGATCCAAGTGGCGCTGGTACATTTCTCTAGAGGGTTCGGGATGTTTGCGGGGTCAGCATCTACTTCTTTAAAGGTCCACAATCTTCATAAGGTGGGGCATGACTGGAGCTGGCACAACCTCAGGATGGGTAGAGAAAGAGAAGCAGTGGAGAGGAATTAGCGTAGCTGCTGTTCATGATATTAACAGCACAAGTTGATATGTGTTATGTGTAGGTCTTGCTTAAAAGATGCGTCATTAATCTGAGAAAGTGTGTCTGAGCCCCAAACACTGTAAGAAGACTATTCCAAAGTTTGGGAGCTAAATGTGAGAATGCTCCACCGCTTTTAATTGACTTTGCTATTGCTATTGCTAAGTCCCGAGTTTTAAGATCTTAGGGATCGTGACGGATTGTAGCGTAGTGTAGGAATGATAAGCTTGGGGTTATATGATCATATTTTCTCGACCTTGTGAGAACTCTGGCTGCTGCATTCTGGACTAACTGTAGCTTGTTTATCAATGATGCAGGACAACCACCTAGTAATGCATTACAGTAGTCCAGTCTGGAGGTCATGAATGTACAACTAAAGCTATACACTATACACAACTAAAAGATAGAGCTTATATAAGACAGTTTGAAAAAAATATTGAATTGCAAAGTTTATTATTATGATTAATTATTATTATAATTATTATTATTTGGTCAGACATGACTGAAATGTTTGTAGATAAGCCATTGGAGTGGATTATACACACCACAGAAGAATCTGGAAATGGAAATCTGGGAGAATCTCCAAAAACAAGCTTCTAACCTAGAGTCCTTATTTACATGACAAGGCCTGCATGTGCTAAACTCCAAACTGTGGCACATCCTTTATGTGTCTTTAACAGAAAAACAAGGTGTTCACTGCATTCATTCACAACAGACACACATCTTGTTACTTTGAAAGGTTTGTGTGTGTGTTGTGTTTGAAGGTACAAGGTGTAACTTAAGGGTTAGCACTTGCTCTTACTTCCTGTCTGTATTGATAGTCATTTCCTGCTGCTATAGGAAGAGGCATGCAGTAACAGGAGAGTGTGTGTGCATTGCCACGCACTCTGATGGTGTCGGCAGAAAAAAGACCCTTCAGATCAATTATGAATGAGACTGATGGAGGGGATAGGAGAAGGAAAGGTATAAAAATGAGGAAGGAGGGAAGGAGTGAGAAATGAGATGGGATGACATGACTGTGTTATCGCTAGATAAACCAAAACAGTTTGGGAGCTGAAAGAAAAGATAAGTACCTAACACACACACACGATCACAGACTAAACAGTAAACCACACACACACACACACACACACACACACACACACACACACACACACACACACACACACACACACACACACACAGAGAGACCATTACATGTTTATCCCTTTATCTACATCTATTCTATTCTACATCAAATCCTTACACTTATATTTGTGCATCTTATGTAAAAAGTTAAGACAAAAGCATCTAGTGCTCCTGGGATAAGCTCTGGATTTACCACCAGGAAAAGCGAGTATTAAAGACAAATAAATGAAGGATAAATATAAAATTGAATGAATGAATGAATGAATGAATGAATGAATGAATAAATGAACAAATTTATGAATAAATAAGTGAACACAAAAGAAGTATTCATGTAATCACAAATTGTCTTAGCATTGCTTTTTAAAGAAAAAATCTGCATCTTTTGAATACATAATAAAAATAAACAAAAAATTATAAACATTATAAAATTAATTGACATGAGAAGTGTCTCATGTAATAAATCAATAATCTGCATTAAGGAAATAAAATATATTAAAACATAAACACCTTTGAACAGCTGCACTTTCTCTGTGTGGACCCATGTCACAACACCAACACCTAAATAAAAAGCTTTTTTTTCTTTTTATTTTATCTATAATTGATAGTGTTCATGTATGGGAGAAGCTGTACAAAAAAAAGAAAAGGGAAAAAAGAGAACAGGAGAGAGGGATGATAATGCTTTGGTAGGAGCTAACAAGCACGTCTCATGCTGGATGACGGTTTCATGACCGCAGGTTGAGCAGAGACGGGGCTCACTTCTCTTGCTTGATGTTCCCTCTTTTCTCTTTTAATGAGTGTCAGCACTGTTCTTTTTTACTTCGCTGAAAGAAAAAGAGAGGCTGGAAAAGCAGAGCAACAAAACAACAAGAAAGCAAAAAAAAGACCAAAAGAACAAGCAGTTTTTGATAAAGTGCTTACAGAGCGATTAGCGTGAGTTTTGCAGACAACGACGCAATGGTGATGCAGGATTGGAAACAGCTCGCATAAACGTGGACAGGTTCAGTCTATTAAAATATAGTGGATGATTAGATGGAAAGA
Organism: Silurus meridionalis; assembly: GCF_014805685.1. Taxonomy (NCBI): domain Eukaryota; kingdom Metazoa; phylum Chordata; class Actinopteri; order Siluriformes; family Siluridae; genus Silurus; species Silurus meridionalis. The sequence continues at coordinate 26,561,756 of NC_060884.1, forward strand.
ATGCATGTTTACGTGTCTTAATGAAACTGCGATGAGAATAAGATATTTCGAAGTCTAGTACGTGGGCATTCGATTCAAATTTGTAAATGTCCAACCACATGAAATTCCTTGTTTTACGAAGTAACTAACATGACTAAATAGTGACAACAGTTTCCTTTTAGTGCATAAAAAAATACAAATATACAGGGAGTGCAGAATTATTAGGCAAGTTGTATTTTTGAGGATTAATTTTATTTGAGGATTTAATTTGAACAACAACCATGTTCTCAATGAACACAAAAAACTCATTAATATCAAAGCTGAATATTTTTGGAAGTAGTTTTTAGTTTTAGCTATTTTAGGGGGATATCTGTGTGTGCAGGTGACTATTACTGTGCATAATTATTAGGCAACTTAACAAAAAACAAATTCATACCCATTTCAATTATTTATTTTTACCAGTGAAACCAATATAACATCTCAACATTCACAAATATACATTTCTGACATTCAAAAACCAAACAAAAACAAATCAGTGACCAATATAGCCACCTTTCTTTGCAAGGACACTCAAAAGCCTGCCATCCATGGATTCTGTCAGTGTTTTGATCTGTTCACCATCAACATTGCGTGCAGCAGCAACCACAGCCTCCCAGACACTGTTCAGAGAGGTGTACTGTTTTCCTCCTTGTAAATCGCACATTTGATGATGGACCACAGGTTCTCAATGGGGTTCAGATCAGGTGAACAAGGAGGCCATATCATTAGATTTTCTTCTTTTATACCCTTTCTTGCCAGCCACGCTGTGGAGTACTTGGACGGTGTGATGGAGCATTGTCCTGCATGAAAATCATGTTTTTCTTGAAGGATGCAGACTTCTTCCTGTACCACTGCTTGAAGAAGGTGTCTTCCAGAAACTGGCAGTAGGACTGGGAGTTCAGCTTGACTCCATCCTCAACCCGAAAAGGCCCCACAAGCTCATCTTTGATGATACCAGCCCAAACCAGTACTCCACCTCCACCTTGCTGGCGCCTGAGTCGGACTGGAGCTCTCTGCCCTTTACCAATCCAGCCACGGGCCCATCCATCTGGCCCATCAAGACTCACTCTCATTTCATCAGTCCATAAAACCTTAGAAAATCAGTCTTGAGATATTTCTTGGCCCAGTCTTGACGTTTCAGCTTGTGTGTCTTGTTCAGTGGTGGTCGACTTTCTGCCTTTCTTACCTTGGCCATGTCTCTGAGTATTGCACACCTTGTGCTTTTGGGCACTCCAGTGATGTTGCAGCTCTGAAATATGGCCAAACTGGTGGCAAGTGGCATCTTGGCAGCTGCACGCTTGACTTTTCTCAGTTCACGGGCAGTTATTTTGCGCCTTGGTTTTCCACACACTTCTTGCGACCCTGTCGACTATTCTGAATGAAACGCTTGATTGTTCGATGATCACGCTTCAGAAGCTTGGCTATTTTAAGACTGCTGCATCCCTCTGCAATATATCTCACTATTTTTGACTTTTCTGAGCCTGTCAAGTCCTTCTTTTGACCCATTTTGCCAAAGGAAAGGAAGTTGCCTAATAATTATGCACACCTGATATAGGGTGTTGATGTCATTAGACCACACCCCTTCTCATTACAGAGATGCACATCACCTAATATGCTTAATTGGTAGTAGGCTTTCCAGCCTATACAGCTTGGAGTAAGACAACATGCATAACGAGGATGATGTGGTCAAAATACTCATTTGCCTAATAATTCTGCACTCCCTGTACGTAAGGAATAAATTTATGGCTAAAAATTAGACTTAAAAAATTAACTAGAAACTAGACTAGAAAATTTGTTCCAGAACAGTACATCAAACTTACACTATGAGGCACAAGGACCCACCATTATCTCTGACCTGCCTCCACAAAAACTATCATTAATGCAAACCTTACAATGTCATCTCATATTGGTTACATTCACGCAATAAACAAGAACTACTATATCGCAACCCTGCACCTTTAAACTTATTTGGTAAATGTTGTAATTTGCACTGCCTCACTTTACATACCCTGCACAAATGGTATAGTTAATGTCTTTATTTGTATTTATTACTTTATTTTATTTTATTATTTTTTTTCTTTCATATTTTTATAGCATCAGCACACGCTGACAAATTCCTGTACATGCAACCTATGATATTTGGCAATAAAGATGATTCTGGTTCTGATTTTAATCTGACATGGAGAGACTGAATGCATGATTCTCTTTCCAATCATTATTTAACATTTTTGCCAACTTTTTTCAAACAAAGCCATCAGACCAGCAAATACAATAAAAAAAGATAAAGTATAAAAAAGAAAAAGAAAGTATAAAATTTCTATTAAATAAAACAATCTCTGCAAGTCTATAAAACAGAAATAATGGCGTTGTCATAAATAGTGTAAAATTGTAAAAAAAAAAAAAATGTAAATATTGTATTGTATGTTTTATTGTATAAATGAAAGGAGAAAGTTTTAGGTCCTTGTCTTTTCCAGTCAGATGTGGTTCTTCCCCTTACTGTTGCCACAAAGTTGGAGGCACACAATTGTATAGGATGTCTTTGGATATCGCAGCATCCCATTTTTCCTTAACTTGAATCAGTACCTGACTTTACTAATTGCCCTTCTGATTTTTTGGCCATAAATCCCCATAAAATCTAGTAAAACACCTTCCAAAAATAGTGGAGGTAATTATAACAGCAAATTACTAAATGTGGAATGGGGTGTGTTGTAAACTTTTTTCCAGCGAAGACCAGGAAACTTGGATATCTTTCAGCAGTAGTCTTTATTGAAGATGAGCCTACATGTCAGAGCGTACTGCTTCAGCACTGCAGTCGTCAGGTCCAACTTTAAGAACTAATCATTGTGGTTTTATACACATTTTGGGGGCAGTCCCTCTGAAGGAGAACAAAGCACTCAGGTGATAGGTAAAGATGATGTATAAGATGTATAGCATGTGTGTATATGCATGTACAGTTCACTATACAGAAGAATAAAATAAAACAACTGTTTAAAAAATGCCATTCCTACAGGTGTTTAGAAAGCACATATGAATCTTACTGTATGTTTAGGTGTGCACAAACCTTTGTCCATATTTGTATGAGGGAAAGTGTTTTTAAAGTATTGCATTTGATAAATGTTGCATTTGTGAAAGTTCTCCTCTTTTTCTTATATCTTTTTTCTTATAATCTTATATCTTAAGCTAGTTTCTGGTCTGATGAGCTAACTTTAGCTCAACAGTTTGTATAAATGCATGTGATTGGCTTCAAAAATTGTGATAAAGGGAGTTTGGGACTGGATAGGTAAATAAGCACTAAATAGTTATAAATAAAATAAAGTCTCTTGTGGAAGCACAGCACTTCCCTCGAACAGGGCCTTCTACACAGTATTGTCTCTTTTCATTACAGCCACTGATCTGTCAAAGAGAAACTACAAAGAGATGAGTGTGAAGTATTTGCCCCCATTTTTTTGGAAATATAAAGACAATATGAAAATGAAAGAACAAATGAAGCAGTTACTGTATGTAGCACAAAAGTGACTTTTAGCACCAATTCAAGAGTGACAGAAGATAAACAATCCCATACAAGATGTATTTTTTATAATAAAGTCTCTGAAAGTGATTGAACAAATATGAATACTATAGTAAAAAGGACAACAGTCGGCATGCCGAGTCTGTCTTGTTTTCCATTTTGAAAATAGACACAAAAAAGATGAATATGAATAAATAGTACAGGACTATAATAGATCCTGAAAGCCTAATTCAGGAATCTCTCTTCACTGTCTACACTCTTTTCATCTTGTGTTACTGCATGTGATAAAAAAGAAGAAAAGCCAGGTCCTGTCTACTTGATGACTGTCCCTCTGTATTACTTTGTGCTGCCAAATCTTAGTAAATCCCCCCTCTCACAAACACACACACACACACACACACACACACACACACACACACACACACACACACACACACACACACACACACACACAATTCTGTGCACAAACAAACTATGAAAATTTCCTGTACAGTATGTACACAAGCGTTACACTGTATAATAGTGATGACCACATGCTGCGCTGTTAGATTAGTGTAAAGCATGTGATAAAGCAGCAGGAGCAGCACACATATTCACACATATTCACACACACACACACACACACACACACACACACACACACACACACACACACACACTGTGCCAATGCCTCACAGGTGCCAAGGGAAAGCTAAAAAATGTGCAATATGCAATGATCCATCCAGAAACATACCTGGTAGTGGTTATCAATGGGTTGCCATTTTGGTGATTAGCAAGCGAAAAGAGGTTGCTGAATTGGTGCTTTGTGAGAATTATTGTAAAGCAATCTTTAATTTTTTTTTACCTCAGTTTTGGCCCTAACCGCAAGGTATAGCAGCACAGAGGTGAAATCTACTGCTGTGAAGTTCACAGCTACAAAACGCTCATGACTTTAGCTTGGCGGGTCCTGCTAGCACCCAGAATGTATTTAACTCTATACAGCAAGTATTATAATAACTCTAATAAAATAAAAATAAAATAAAAAAAACATAAAACATGTACTAAACTCATTATTTCGTAACTTTTTTGCATATCTCACTAGAAAAGGTGTACATAGTGTATTTTAAAGTTACATGATTGCAATGTTACTGGGTTTTAGTGTAAAGATTTCCAACAAACACCAAATGCACCTTTCATCTTTACACTTGATTAAACCAGTCCAGAAACAAGGAATCTTACCAACAAATTCTTCTTCTTTCAGCTTCTCTCATTAGGGGTCGCCACAGCGGATCATCCGTCTCCATACCCCCCTGTCCTCTACATCTGCCTCTTTCACACCAACTACCTGCATGTCTTCCCTCACCACATCCATGAACCTCCTCCTTGGCCTTCCTCTTTTCCTCCTACCTGGTGGCTCCATCTTTAGCATTATCCTACCAATATACCTCAAATTATCAATCAATAAATACTGTAGATTTGTTCTTCTTCTATTTATTACTCTTGCTTTATGAGCTTGTTACCAGGCCCTTGATCAACTATATCAGTTGTTGCATATAACCAAATGACAAATGTCATAAATGACAAAATCTTTAAGAAAATAAAATCCCAAAAGCTATTTTTGGACAAATCCATACACTAGACATTGGTTTATTTTGTATGTTAATTCTTCATAAAAACATTTATTAATTAGCTAAATGTTACATACAAGAAGTAGAGTATATATTCCTCAGTTTCCAGCTTTTTCACCAAACAGCTCAGTGCAGCAAAATTAAATAAACAAATGGTGCCACAGGAGGTCTCAGAAGTGCATTTATTAAATGTTTGCTTATTTTCTAAGCAATTAATTTTAAGACAATTAAAATATTAATATCTTACCCTGCAGTGTAGTACCCTTATTACACAGTAGGAGTGAATCTAATTAGTTATACAACATCACAATATAACAGTCATTTCACTTTACATATTGCTTGGATGACTTGAAGCAGATATTATGGGGAAAACATTTTTTTATTATTATTTCCAATATAAGCCAAAAACAGAAAATAGGACATTGTGTATAATGTAATTTTTTTTATTTATGGCATGAAAGCCCACAGAAGTAATTAACTAATTAGGCAACAAATAAGGACTTCTGCACAAAGTATAAACTGTGTAAAAAAAAAAAAAAAGGTGTATATATTATTTGCATAGATAGATGACACAGGTTTCATTATCCAGTATGTGTATACCTCTCTCTCTCTCTCTGTGTGTGTGTGTGTGTGTGTGTGTGTGTGTGTGTGTGTGTGTGTGTGTGTGTGTGTGTGTGTGTGTGTGTGTGTGTGTGTGTACTTCTATTTAGTGTCTAATTTTATTTAGACCAAAAAGGACCAGGTATCCTTATACACAATGATGTCAAATGTTATTACAATCATTCAGATTTCACGAAGTTATACGCTTTAAGAGCTTTTTTTAATTTATGCATTCATTCATTCATTTGTGTCTTTACTAACTGCTACACCATGGATATTGTGAATTGTGGTGAGATTAGGGAGCAGGTTGAGAAGAGCCTTGAGAGGTGGAGGTACACGCTGGAGAGAAGGGGAATGAAAGTCAGTAGGAGTAAGATATAGTACATGTGTGTGAATGAGAGGGAGGGCAGTGGAGTGGTGCAGTTGCAGTGAAAAGAGGTGGAGAAGGTGGAGGAGTTCAGGTACCTGGGGTCAACAGTGCAAAGTAATGGAGAGTGTGTTAGAGAAGTGAAGAAAAGAGTGCAGGCAGGGTGGAGTGGGTGGAGAAGAGTGACAGGAGTGATTTGTGATAGAAGAGTATCTGTGAGAGTGAAAGGGAAAGTTTATAGGACTGTGGTGAGACCTGAGATGTTGTATGGTTTAGAGACAGTGCCATTGAGTAAAAGACAGGAGGTGGAGCTGGAGGTAGCAGAGCTGAAAATGCTGAGATGTTTATTGGGAGTGACGAGGATGGACAGTATTAAGTTTATTAGAGAGACTGTGCATGTAGGACATTTTGGAGACGAGGTGAGCGAGGCAGATGTAAAGGACAAGTAGTATGGAGACTGATTATTCTCTGTGGCGACCCCTAACGGGAGCAGAACTTTAACAGGGAAAAAGAAGAAGAAGAAGAAGAAGAAGAAGAAGAAGAAGAAGAAGAAGATCAGTGTTGCATGGTCAGTGTTGCAGAGGACTCAGATCCACAGTGCTACCATTACCATATCTTACAGCTTTGATTTAAAAAAAAAAAGAAAAGATTGCAGTCGTAACATTAATTGGCTACAGCAATCAGTATGTTAGTCAATGGTCCTCACAATGATATAAAAGCAAACACATGCACATCCATGTGTGTGTGTGTGTGTGTGTGTGTGTGTGTGTGTGTGTGTGTGTGTGTGTGTGTGTGTGTGTGTGAGTGTGTGTGTGTGTGTGTTTGGGTGGGTGTGTTGTGGAGCGGGTGGTGGGAAATGGTGGATGATTAGATTTCCATTAATGAGAGGGGATAATGATGGGGGTGGGGGCTGTACTATGGTGGTGAATTAAAACAGCATTGACTATGTGGCAGCACACACTATAAATTCAGTGTGGTGTGGTCAGTCTGCCAAAGCTCCTATACATCTTTTCCTCTGTCCCAGATTAGAATACCTCCCAAATTAATTAACATTCTGCAGATCTTTAGCTCGTTAATCTATTTGTAGTGGTCAGCATAAATGCACCACAAGCTTTTTTCAGGCATCGTTGTTCTTACAGAAAGGAGAAAGATGTGGTGTAGATATAGATAAACAAATCCTGGCGTCTGTCTCTTTCTCTCTCTGTCTTACACACACATTTCGAGGCACACAGTTGTAAAGGATGTCTTCAAATGCACTATCATTATCAAATTCTTCCTTCATTTGAACTAGGTGACCCAACCCTGTTCCAGCATTACAATGCCCCTGTGCACAAAGCCAGCTCCATAAAGATATGGGTGGGAGAAGAAGATCTTGAATGACCTACTATAGAGGTCTGATCTTAACCCTTTACGAATGCCATTCTCTATCACACTCTAAAATATAGTGGAACATCTTCCCAAAAAAATGGAGGTTAATTATAACAGCATTTATAAACCCATGAAGGACTCTCTGCCAGTCTGAGTCCTTCATGGGTTTTTCTCTGAGGAAAGGCTTCAGTCTGGTCACTCTGCCATGCCCAGATCTGCGAGGGGCTGCAGTGATGGTTTGTTCCTTTGGGACAACTTTGTCCCATCCCCACACAGGATCTCTGGAGTCAGAGTGACCATTAGGTTTTTGGCCACCTCTCTTATTAAGGCCCTTCTCCCAAAATTGCTCATTTTGTTTTGGTGATCAGCTCTGGGAAGAATTCTGCTTGTGCCACACAATTGAGAATTATGGAGTCCACTGTGCGCTTGGGAATCTTCAGTGCCCCAGCAACTTCTTTTTGCCCCAGATATGTGCCTTGCAACAGTCCTTGTCTCTGAGCTCTGCAGGCAGTTTCTTTGAGTTCATGGGCTTTTGCTCTGATATGCATTGTCAGCTGTAAGGCCTTCTATAGAGAGGTGGGTGCCTTTCCAGATCACATCCAATCAATAAACGTTTCCACAAGGTGTAGAAACATCTCAGCAACAACCAAGACAATTGGAAGCAAATTTTCAAGTGTTGTTGCAAAGGGTCTGAAGACTTATGTACATGTTATAAGAACCTCCACCCTTCTGGGAAGGTGTTTTACTAGATTTTGGAGTGTGTATGTTGAGATTTATGCTCATTCAGTGACAAGAGCATTAGTAAAGTCAGGTACCGATGTGGGGTGAGGAGGCCTGGGGTGAAGTCAGAGTTCCAATTAATTCCAAACATTTTCATTTGGATTGTGGTCAGACCTTAAGCAGGCCCAGGGTTTCCACTCCAACTCATGTAAACCATAAATTTCATAGCACTCCCTTAGTGCACAGGAGCAGTGACCTGCTGGAAAAGATTTGGGTCTATGAGTGACAGGAAATTCTATATAAATGTGTGCTGCCAAGTTTGTGGTAACAATTTGGGGACATACAACATATAGTTCGAAAATTAAGGTGTCCAAATACTTCTATATAGTACAGCTCGTAAACACACTTAAAACTCAGATACAATTCAGAACCAACAAAGATCTTCTTTCCTACCTACTCTTCTCTCTATCGTCTCTTTCTCCTTCTCTCACAGTCACAGATGTTTATTTCTTTCTATCTCATCTGCTAATCTATTAAAATATGATCCTCTCCTCCCCATTCGACTCTAGCTGTTAATATATTCACCTCAAAAACACGAAAGAAAGGTGTTAGCATCCCATATCAGGTTTTTTCCCCCTCCGGTGGTCGCTAGCACAATCATCCCAGGACATGAGTGTGTGCATGTGTAAAAGCTTGTGTGTGCCTCCTGGTTGTAGTCAGAGCAGTGAGTAAAGCCCAGCATTGTTATTTTCTCACCTCTGTTGCTGTCACTTTGGGCCTCCCAGAGCGCTCACTGTCTTCATTAACACTGGAGAATGACAGGGAGAGCTAATTGCTTGTTACCATTGTGTCTTTCACTTTAGCTATTTCCATTAGCTCTAAGCTTTCTCTTGTTTTTGTTTTTGGGGTGTTTTTCTTTTTTTTCTAAAGGTTAAATTGTTAATGTGCTAAATTGTTCATCTTTTACAAATACAATTCTAACTCAAGATATTTGTCAAAAAATTTTTGTATTTGTAATAATATATATAATATTATATATATATATTATATATATATATATATATATATATATATATATATATATATATATATATATATATATATATATATATAGAGAGAGAGAGAGAGAGAGAGAGAGAGAGAGAGAGAGAGAGAGAGAGAGAGAGAGAGAGAGAGAGACAGTTAAGTATAGCTTTAATAATAATAAACATACATACATTTGAATAAAGCATTCATATTTGTCCATGCCAATGTTGATTAGAATTTAAGGTATATTTAGAAGATTTAAAAATGTGCAATTAAGATAAAATTAATCACAAGTTAACTCAAATCATGAATAAATACTGTAATCGATCGACAGCCTTCATTTATTTAAATATCAGTACATTTTAAGTATGTTAGGGAAGAAATGCAAAACAAAATTGCTTGTTGTATTTTTATTAACACCGTTTATCATTATTTAAATTTTTGAACATCAACAGTTTACAATTTTCTAAATCAATTTTAAATAAAATGCCTGCTTAAAAACATAATATAGAAAATCATAATTTATAATATTTTATAAAAAGATAATTATAGAATAAATCAAATGAATGCAATATACCTTTATATTATATTGATTAAATTGAATAATTAATTATTTTGGCACAAAATTAAATGGATTTAATAAAATGTAATAAATACAAAAATGTATATACGTGTCAGGTGGATTCCTGACAATATGTTTATATTAGAGCTGTCGATCAAATAAAATATTTAATTGTTACTAATCACATGATTGTCATGAGTTAACACATGATTAATCACAACCTATGACTGGAATCTAATTGAATACAATTTCAATAAAACATTATAGAGGGAAATTTACAATTGTACAGTATGTCTTATTTGAATGCCCCTGTGTACAAAACTAGCTCCATAAAGATATGCTTTACATGGGTTGGAGTGGAAGATCCTGAGTGGTCTGCACTGACCTTAACTCTACTGAACACTTTTAGGATGAAGTGGTATACTGACTGTACCCAAGGCCTCCTCACCTCACAAAAACCAGTACTTGACTTTACTAACACCCCTTCGGCTGAATGAGCACAACTCTACACAAGCACACTCCGAAATCTAGTGGAACATCTATCCAGAGGAGTGGAGGTTCATATCACAGCTCAAGCAGACTAAATGTGGAGATATTTAAATATTGTTGTTATATGTCTACAAACTTTTGTCCATATACTGTAAGCTGTAAATCATGTCCAATATCATGAGACAATTAATGTTGTCTTAAAGCCTAGTGTATCATTACATACTTACTTGTGGTGCCATTAAACATTTATTTAAAAATCTTTGTTTTTTTAAATATTTTTTCTGAACATTTGTATGTGTGCATTAATGTCAAATAATTTTGCTGATAAAAGTTTTGTTCAGTAAAGATATTTTGGTCGTTGAGATGAAAAAAAAAAAATAGACCCGATTGTCTAAAGCTGTCTCAAATTGGAATACACACACACATGCATATATATTTGTGTGTGTATTCCAGTTTGAGACAGTTTTAGACTATATATTTATATAATTTTTATTTGTTTTGTTTTTTTTTACATAATTTTGCCTTTATATTTCTCTTGTCTTGAACCCATCACAGAGATGTTTTAGGAAAAGACAGTGTTTGTATGAGAGACAGAGACAGAGAGTCCTCTCTTGTATCCAGCTACAGTGAGGCTCAGGAGAAGAAACCCATTTGTCCTCCTGAGACAGTTTGAGAAAGTGGTGCACTGATCCCTTGCTTCCTTTCTTTCCCTCTCCTTCTAACAAGGAGAGATTTGTGCAGATTTCTTCTCTGTCACAGTAGGAATAGATCCCTTTCACTCCGTCTCTTTCCATTTATCTCTCTCCTCTTTTCCTAGGAGCAGCTCCAATCCCAAATCTGGGCATAAGCACCAGAATGCGAAGCTTTCCATAAGTCTAAGACACACGCGCACACACACACACACACACACACACACACACACACACACACACACACACACACACACACAAACACACACTCTTCCCTCTCAATCCCTATACTGTATACCTCTTTCGTTAATATCATCCTTTCTTCACCTTCATATACCTTTATTCTATCCCTCTATCCACATATATCCCCTATCCTGCTATTTCTCTATTTCTCAGCTCCTCACCCAAACCATCATCTCTCCGAGTCATTTACCCCGCCTTATGATGTTGTCATGCCATGTTAATGTGAAGTGCCCCACTACCACACACACACGCACACACACACACACACACACACACACACACACACACACACACACACACACACACACACACACTCACACACACATACACATACACAGTGGTCAGTGTGGAAGGAAGAGCTGCTGACGCAGGATCGCCACGCTAACAAGCTTACCTGTGGATAATCTTCTCACAGAAATTTCAAGAGAGGAAAAAAGAGTGGGTGAGGAAGGGAGCGAGGGATGGAGAGGGAGAGAGGGAAAAAGAGAATGGCAGCGTGATGGCAAGGCAAATAAAAAAGACACTTAGGAAACTTTTTTCGGAGTCACCAGCTTGCTGCGCCAAGCAGTTTCCATTCTGAACACTAACTTGACCTTGTGGTCGAGCACTTTTCAGCATCCCCAAAGCCATGAAGAACATGGTCTGGGAGAGCAGCAAGAAAATGGATGGATGAAAAATAGAAGTTTAAGTAGGACTTGAAGAATAGACGGATTTCGAATATGTCTATTTTCTAATATGATATGAGAGTTATATGGGTGGTGGCATTTTTCTATGCTAATAATGAGAAGATTTAGAAGTGCTAATAACCTATTTTTTGGTAACACGATGGCTCAGTGGTTAAGGTATTAGGCGACTATTCTGAAGGTTATGAGATCCAATCCCACCACCGAACTATTACGGTCAGGATCTGCCTTCCTTGCACTTTGCTTCAAATAAAAGCATCTAAATCAATATAAATCTTACAGGAGACATTTAAATAGCAACATGCAAGGTGGTATCAAAAAGCTTTGAGACTAGCTCTGTGTACAAGAATTACTTTATTTATCTATGTTTACACACTCTCACCTTTAAAATAGTGCACAGCAATACAGCACTCCCAGCGTTTCTGCCACTTCTGGAATGTGCCCTGGGAGTTTTCTTTTTCTGAGAGAGGTTCTGGTTTTTGGCAGGGAACTGTGGGAGATGGAGTTAATTTCCAACAATATCTTACTAAAATTATTTCTAAGAATCTTCTTGTAAAGTCATAAAGTGGCCTTTTAGCATTAGATAGCTTAATAAAAGTAAACATTAACATATCAATATAATTTATCTTTAAACAAATTATTGTGACAGACAGCTTTTAGCCATCAGCCAGGTAGTATGGTTAGAATTATTGTCATGCTAGCATTTGTAAGAACCTGTTATTAGTTAGTGTTAATTAATATTCTTTACACATTTAGAAAACACTCCAAACATTGGATTGATGAAGGTGGAAAACCGTAGCATCAGCATCCTACCTTGATATGCATTAATTAAATAATAATAAGAAAACGTTTTGAGTTCACTCCATGTGCTTCTGCTTTGTTTTTAACTCTGTTTGTTTGTTATTGCTGTATGACTTGAATGTTTTTACCTGTCCTATGTTATACTCTGCTATTCCTGTGTTTAATTACAAAGACTTGTGAATCGTATGTGTGCATTTTTAAGCTTAGTGGTTTGTAGTTTCTGTTCTTTCCCTGTATTACAGTTTATGATTATGGATTATCTGAGTTTGTTGTTGTCTGTTTGTGCTCTGACCCCTACGTGGAACTTTGATAATGAAGCTTGACTTGCTAATAAAGAGCATGCTGAGTTTACACAGAAACAATGAAGTGTTCCTCTGTAACCTGCAGGTATGTAGACCTGGGAATTAACATATAATTATTATATTATTATGAACAAATAATTCATGACTTCTGACCAGGAAAAACACTCTCTAATTCAAAATGTGCATGTACACTGTATGTAGTCTAAAACTTGGAGGCATGCATGTGCCATACATGTGCAAGGTTTTGCAGTGGGCGATTGGATCCATGTTGTTATTCATTGTATAAAGGGGTGTAGGCCTATGTGTGTGTTTTATATATACAGTATGTACACATGTCTTCAGAAGAACTTCACACTTTACAATATTAATATTCTCCTAATTCAACTTATTTACCAGTTTTTAGGCTAGCCTTGCGTTAGAAACAGAAAAGAAAAGTGACTCTGCAGATTGATTTGGTTGGATTTGGTTGATTTGGTTCCACCTTAGACGTCTTCAGATTCAAAACTTAAACATTGTATTAAAAAATTGGCTTATTTGCATTATAAGGCAAATTAAACCATGCTATTAATGTGTTTATAACAGCATGACTTTATAAAGGACATTGACTGGCTTAATTGAGACTCAAACTCTCAAATTAATCAAATACAGAGAGAGAAAAATACTGGTGCTCAAACACACACTTTAATCAAGCTGCAATTCTAATGAACTGTCTCTGCCTCTCTACATCATTTCCATTAGTGCTCGTAGATCAGTCAATAAATGCTGCACTCTCAAGCCCATCACTCTGATGCTGCTGCTAGAGGTGTGTGTGTGTGTGTGTGTGTGTGTGTGTGTGTGTGTGTGTGTGTGTGTGTGTGTGTGTGTGTGTGTGTGATTCTGTGTAGTAGAAAAAGACCATCCTGCATGCAACCACAAAAAAGATTCACCTTATCATTCTTCATCGCTGTCTCTTAAGCCAGTGTTCCAACAGAAAGATTATTCACTTTTGCTACACCCTTCTAGCAAATGCACTTACCCCACAATTCCTATCAGCTGCTCACTAATTACTATTCTGGCCACTTAATTAATTAGCTGCTTGACTTAATTATGACAAACTGCATTATGACACAGCACGTGAAGTGAGAGGGGAGGAGTGTGGATGCGAGTGGAGAGAGGAGGAGTAACTGAGTGGCAGGCAGCGATCGGTAACAATTTGATTTAGAGCGGGAGGTGGGTTTATTGAGCTGAAAAAGACACATGATGAAATTAACATTAATCAGGGCACGATAGGGAATAAGAGTGAGAGCGGAATGCATGGCTGATAGATCTGATTAGGTCTGTCTTTTTATTAGGGCTATTCCGCTGACATGTGATGTATGCTTTATATTAGAGGCAAATGCATTGAGGTGAGTGGAAGGTTAAAGAGAGGCGTGGACATCGTGTGCATGTGCATGTGCATATGTGTATGTGTGTCTGGTAAGAATATTTTATTAAAAAAATAATAATAATTCTGAATTAAATAAATAAATAAATAAATTAATTAATTAAATTAATTAATAAAAAATAAATAAATTGGCCAATGTGGTAATGCTGGATTTTAAATAAATAAATAGTTTTTCCTTTCAAATTGTATATTTTATTGTTATCTATTTATTAATGCAACTGAAAAATAATTTCACCTTCTGTTTAAATTTCTTTTTTTTTTTTTTTTACAAAACTATGTATAAAAGCTTGAAAGGTTTGTGACCCTAAATTCTTTCGAAAGAACAATTTATATAGTCAAATGTTCCAAATTACAGTTACATATAATCATATCAAGGCCATACTTGATGTATAAATCTACACAAACATTTCTTTCTGACTCTCAAGTCAAGTCAAGTTTATTTCTATAGCGCTTTTCACAACAGACATTGTCTCAAAGCAGCTTTACAGAATTTAACAGTTAAGGCCTGTTTTAAAGCAGTCAGTGTATCTTATAAGATTATCCTTATAAATGTCATGATTGTTCTTTTATTTAGTTTAACCTGTGGAAATCACAACCCACAACTGAGAAAGTAGGTTAATTTTTCTTCATGTCTTGTTGCTAGTTCATAAGACAGGAATTGAATGGTTTTAATCTAAACTTTAACAACAGAATTATAAAAACATATAAATCAAATGTAATTTGTCCTATAAATGGTGATACTTTGTGAATAAAAAGTTCTACATTTCCAATAAATAAAAGAAACATGTATTAAATAAATCTGCACTGAGGGGCTATACTGAATTATAATAGGTTTCTCATTATGAAATATTATTATAGGTTATAATCCTCACATTTGAATACTTCCATAACTTATAATAAAGAACGAACATGTATAAAACCCAACACGTAAAAAAATTGATTTGTTTTCTGTCTTTCAATGCTGTCCTAATATCCGATCGCATTCAGATTCTTTTATACACATAACAGAAGTACCTTTTGTCCTTGCTGCTTCCCAATCAAGGAAGTGTGGCTCACAATGGAAATGTTCATTAAGGCTCAGAGCCACAGTAGAGTTAACCACATTAGATGTATCAGGATGGTGGTAAATCCTAAGTAGAACATTAGCACAGATTTACAGTACTTCTAGGTGCTATTGTCAGAGCTGTCAACAGTTCCCATGCTATCGGGGTCATCACTGTCCCCTGTTGTCCGTTCCCATTACCCTGACATCATTAGTGTAATCGGTGGCATCATTAACATTGAGATCAAAGTACACATCACCGTTTCCTACGCCATCATCATCAATAGACATGCAGTGGGCAAAGGGTGAGAATGAGGTAAAGATGGAGCATGTAAGAAAACGAGGAAATTGAAGGTCTCAGGTTAAGCAGAACAGCAGGATGATAGATTTCTCTGCTAAAATCATATGCAGCCTAATTTGGCATTGTCATTTTGTTCGTGGTTCATGGCCACCAGCCATTTTCTAAAGAAAAGATTTGAAACGATAAAAAAAAGAACACTATAATACAATGAATTATGGGCTGAGGCAATAAATTGCTTGTAAATGATACATTATGGAAAGTGGCTCTTCCAGTAAAAGCATGAAAAGTCCTTGCAGAAAAGAGGAATCACCATGATAATTCACCATGCCATATGTTTTCGTCAAGGCCTTGGAGTGCCTTTATATATTTTATTCTTTCTTTCACCGCTTTTGTAATTTTTTGTTCTCCAGGCCCATGTAGGGGGAACATTTAAGTATCATGTATATCTGGAGGGTTGAGGTTGCTGAGAGTAAGTTTGTGTGTGTGTGTGTGTGTGTGTGTGTGTGTGTGTGTGTGTGTGTGTGTGTGTGTGTGTTTGTGTGTGTGTGTATACATATATACGTGATTTTGAAGCTCACTCAATCCCCTACAATAAACACAGCCCCCTCCCCTTTTTTTTTATCCCTCAGGCTCAGTTGGTGTAGATTTAGTGTCCTGTGGCGGATGAACCCACAACATTTTGACAATATTTAGTCTGATGCTGTCAAAGTGTGATAATGCAGCTGGATCATTTGAGGAAGGTTATGGGGATGAGTTTTCTGTGCTAAAGTTAGATTGAGTTAACTGAGACTGTTAGTTCATCCATGTGTGGCAACAGTAGGATATAATAGTCACATCACATTACAGTAGCTGAGTCCGGGTCTGAGCAATGTAGCAGGAGTCATTCTTATTTGAAAAACATTCAAAAGCACAGTAAAAAAAATTGATAAAATAAAACACCCTCACTAACCAAATAGATACAATACCTAACCAACTAACTAAATGACTGAAATAATAATTTTTATGAATTGATACAATTTTAATAATGTTTATAAAAATAAAATGAAAATAATCGACAATATAGTAATATATAACAATAAAAAACAATCAACCAAACAAAAAACCCATAAGACACATAATAAATAAGCAAATTAATAAATAGCAATTACAGTAAATATTTGGGTTAATAACATACTATTGAAAAATAAAAAAATAATATAAAATAAATGTTTAATTAGTGAATTTATAATTGAATGAATGAATAAACAAATACATAAATAAGCATATACATATATAAATGTAAAATAATATAATATAATATAATATAATATAATATAATATAATATAATATAATATAATATAATATAATATAATAAAATAATAAAAAATAATGCAGTGTCTGTAGATAAAGTTCAGTTTTTTGCACAGAGCATTTTTTGTAACGCATCATATATTATTTTCTAGTCTGATGAATTGTCTGATGATAAACACACTGCTAACATTTGCATTAGCTTTGTGTAAAAACCCAGTGGACTCGGTGAACATGGAGCTCAGACAGGTGTAAAGGATGAGGGAGAGGCCTTGGCTCTGTTCAGGCTTAATTAGAGTTGTATCGAAGCAACTGAAGTGTGTTAAGTGTTATCAAGCCCGAGTAGTGCAGGAGAACAGAGACATTAAGCAGCTTGTCAGAGACCATGGGCAGAGCTGCTCGAGTTCTGCTTCTCTACATCCAGCAAGCTCAGAGCTAGATCATACCTTTACCAACAGGACAAGAGGAATTTTAATACAGATCTCCCTTTGAATTTTATTTAGAAGTTAATTCACTAAAGATTTGCAATTTATTTAATCATATGTCTTGATTTTTCTTGTGTAAAACGTTATTTAATTATATACAGTAGTACATAGTGCATGGATTAATATTTTGTTCTTTTTAATGTGAGTTATGTGCTTTATTTATTTTTCATTCTTTTTTTGGTTTAATCATTTTTATATATTGTTACATATGTTTATATATTATACATATATATGTTTACATATATTATAGTTTTTGTGTTTACTTGCACTCACATGTGCATGACCAGGGATTCAACAAGTGCAAAGAGAAAAAAAATCCTTCGCATGCAGGAAGAAACACACTCTCATGCATATCACGTGCTTTAGCTTTGTGACTTTTCGAATTCAGGTTTGATTCACTATAGCGCCATGACACAGACCCATCTTTTATCCTCACCCCTTTCTCATTTCCCTCTCTCTCTCTTTTCTCTCTCTTGGGTGCCTTTGTACTTCCTAAGGACATGTTCAGCCAGAGAAGCATTAATTGGGCCCTCTGGTATTTAACACAGAAACAGGTACATCATTATACAGGTGTGCTAAGCTCTCTCTCTCGTTCTCTCTCTCTCTCTCTCTCTCTCTCTATCTCCCCCTCTCTCTCTCTTAAATTTTTTTCTTTTAGAGACCAGGCAAGGTGAAGGTTTTTTCCTTCTTTTTCTTCCACTCTATTTACACGTGTGGAGTGCTATAACAAAGCGCTTTGAAAGATCAAGATGTTTATCGTTGTAGTTTATACTCAATTGCACACGTATAGACACACACACAAACACACACACACACACACACACACACACACACACACACACACACACACACACACACACACACATTGATTGAGATATAGGATGCTGAGGTTAGCATATCTGATCATCCTTAAAGCGCATGGCTAACCTCAGTCCCTATATATATGCAAATCCTTCTCATTCTCCTGACTCGCTCGCTACTGACAATCTATGACCTGTATTGATCAACAAGTAAATGTCTATGTATAAGCATGTCTGTGTGTGTGTCTGTGTGTGTGTGTATGTTTGTGTGTGTGTGTGTGTGTGTGTGTGTGTGTGTGTGTGTGTGAGCACACGTACTGACAGAATTAAACTGGATCATTTCAATTAATGGGAAATGACTCTGCTGGAATGAGTTAAACAAAGCCAAGGAACCAGTTTGATCCGGTTCACCATGAATCAATGTTATTTAGTTTAAAAGTTCAGCCCGCGGGTGAAAAGAAAGACAACAAACTACTCATGAGGAAGCTGAGAGCCATGAAAGCTTCCGTTCTCCCTCTGCCCTCACTTATTTTTCTTTCTTTTCCTCCCATTCATCTCCTTAAACTTGTCTTTATTTATTTCCTTTTTCCTTCATCCTCTCATTTTTTAATCGTCTTTCAAATCTTTTTTCCTTCTTTTCTATTTCTCTTCTTTCATTTATACTCCCCATTTATTTTTTGCTTTTATTTCATCTCAGTTCCTTTTTGCTCTTCTCTTGCTTTCTTAATTCACCTAATATACTTTCTTTATTCTTCTCTTCATTTAACCTTTTGTCTTCTTCTCTGCTCTTCTGTCATCTCTTCTCTTACCTCACTCCATTTATCTTCTCTCTAATTTCTGCTCTTCTCTCTTCCTTTTAACATGAACTCTCTTCCTTCATCTTCAGCTCCATGTTCTTACCTTCTCTAAGCTCTTTTATCAATTTCTTCTGTGTTTTCCTATTGACTTTTTCCTTTATCTCATCTCATCTCATCTCATCTCATCTCATCTCATCTTCTCCCATCTACTCGTCACTTCAGCCTCTCCTCTCTTCAGCTCTCCGGTCCTATGTTCACTTCTCTCCTGTCCTCTCTTCACTTTTCCCTCTCCTCTCTTCCATTCTCCCTCTCTCCTCTCTTCACTTCTCCCTCTCCTCTCTTCACTTCTTCTGTCCTCTCATCTCATCTCCACTTCTCTTTTCCTTTTTCACTCATCTTATCTCCTTTCCTCTAATCCTAATTTACTCTCATTCTTTTACACAACCCTTCCCTCCCTTGTCCTCTTCTCCTCTCTTCTTTTCACTAATTCCCTTCACTTTTTCACTTCTCTACTCTCTTCACCTCTCCTTACCTTTCCTCTGTTGTAAAGAAGCCCAGTGGATGACATGATTTATCGGTTTGTCCTGTTAATCTGCAGTGATAGGCAAAGAGATGCGCTTGCCTGTGCTTGTTTACCAGTGACCTCCATGTGGGGTGACAATAGTTCTGTTATTCCCTCCATGTACACAGGCCTCCTGAGGTTCTTTCGGGCTCCCGTGCTTTCCTCTGCATGTGTGTGCATCCTTGAAGACATGCTTCCTCAGCAACGGGAATTTTCACCTATGGAACAGCAAGAAAAAAAAGAAAAAGCAATGTGAAGCCCCACACTGAATATTTGTTATATATTTTATTATACACACACACACACACACACACACACACACACACACACACACACACACACACACACACACGTGTGTATATATAATATTTGTTACTATTCTATATCAACAATAACAATAAAAATCATAATAATAAGAACAATAATAGTAATAATAAGAACAATAATAGTAATAATAAGTACAATGAAAATACTACTACTAATAATAATACTAATAATAATAATAATTCACACCCATAATCTAAGTCACAGATAAGTCAAACTGTCCCTCCGTGATTTAAAGAGAAGAAAATGATAGGGGAAGTGATACCTCCATGATTGCCCTTCTGCCCCCTGGCTGAGCTGTGAGGGGGGCCCCCCTTCACTGGGGTCACTATGTGGAGACGGGGTGGAGATTGATTTCACACTTCTAACACTAAAAGTAGGAGCCTAACTCTGCTACTCCTGGGACTGTACACACACACACACACACACACACACACACACACACACACACACACACACACACACACACACACTTGCACTAATACTTTCTCTCCCTCTATAGTCCTTATACACTACATACTTTTTTGTATTAACAAAAAAAAAACACTTCATATAAGAATAATCTCACATGATTAACATGGGGTTTTTTTTAGACATTTTCCAAATGTGAAATCATGTGATTTTGTTATGGCATGATTTTTACACATTATGCTAATGTTCATTTTTCACACATAAAACTTGTGCCTTTATTTTATTCACGTGATTTTAAAGAATTTATTTTCGCATGTCCCTTTTTTTTTTTTTTTTTTTTTTTTACATATATTGCATGTTTTGACATATTGGTCACACTTTGGGTTCACATGCGCAATTTCAGGGAATAATTTAGGCATGATGCATTTCCCACATGTGACCCCTCATATATTACATATTACTTGTGAGGGGTGCCTGTGTCACTTGTGTCACGTGAGGGTTTTTCCATAATGAAGCAGATTAGAAAATGATTAGATAGATAGTAGATAGATAGATAGATAGATAGATAGATAGATAGATAGATAGATAGATAGATAGATAGATAGATAGATAGATAGATAGATAGATAGATAGATAGATAGATAGATAGATAGATAGATCGATATTTATAGTGGGGGGAGTATGTTGTAAAAAAAGACTGGCAGTTGTTTATGGCCAGCTTGTCACGTCTCTCTTTCTGGGACAATCAGGAAATTAAGTGGTGAGGAGCGTCGGCGGGAGCCGAGGGGCCGTCAGATAACATTACTCACTCCCTGCATCACAATTAGTGCAAATGGTGCATTACAGGGAAATTATCATCAATATGATATTAGCAGATGCTCCCTAAATGAATCAAAGGGAAAACTGCTTATTCCTCTGTCTATCTGGATAACGAGAAGATCGAATGAAGAGCTCAAGGGGAGGAGAAGGTGGACTGGCATGTTCAGAACGAGCGATCCGAGGCCACAGAGACGGAATTCGATTAATTCCCTTGCAAGACGATTTACTCGATCTGAATAATTTGAGTCTTTTCTTCATGACTCAATACTTTCAATGATAAATATTGACATTCCTGTCAAGTTCATGTTGCCAAGTATTCGACTTAACCATTCCATTATTCACATAAAGCAGCTTAAATTAAACATATTCATATTGTCATTCATTTCACTGTGGTTACAGTACATTGTATGGTACAGTCCATAACATTATCAGTTTCATTAAAATGGCAAATCTATAAGATGAAATGCATGTCTTAAAAAAAAAGACTATTAGTGTGTTTTCCTTTAATTGCTTTAACGGCTTGTAGCCAGGAAAATATAGTTTAAACTGTGGAAAGTTAAATCTCTGTTATGACAATGCAAAGCACCATTATACAAAGCAAGCAAGGCTATTTTGTTAATGCTGCCATGTAAGAATTGGCCATCTTGGCCAATAGCTCTTTCTCGTATATCTCAGTTCATTTACTTAGTGCACACTCAGCTAAATCCAGATGCCAAACAATAATGTATCTAAATATGGAAAAGTAATGCATGTGTGACAGAACAGTGCCATGTGTTTTGATTAAAGGGAAGCATGGACAGAAAAAAACCTCTTCCTTTACTACATTGAAAACAGTGCATTACATTAATGAGTCTAACGTCTCATCAGTTTTAAAAATGTCTTCTGGAGCTCCTTGCTATTTGTATCTTAGGTGGTTTATTCAGTCTCAGAAATTTCTCAGATGTTTGATTAACTAATTTCCCCATTGCATTATATTTCCTCTTGTCGATTAGCTGAACTGCCACAGTAAATAAAATGTCACGTGGCTGATTGATGGGAGCGAAGGGAATTTCCTTCTGCCTCCGTGGAGTTAGTGGTAATTTTTTTTTTTTGCTCAAAGGTGGAGGGATGTTAAAGAAAAAAGGAGAAAGAGGAGAAGAAGCAGGTGTCTTACATCAGGAGGAACCCTCGAGGCAGGTGACCTTACTGATGCAACCACCCATGGTGTGTGTGTGCATGGTTGAACAAGTGTATAGGCCAATGGCTCTCAAAGTGAGGTCCATGAAGCATAGCCAGGGGGTCTGCGTTTTTATTTTGTAAGTATGTGTGTGTGTGTGTGTGTGTGTGTGTGTGTGTGTGTGTGTGAGTGAAACAACAATGGATTTCACAATGTTTAAAGCTGATTATTGTTTTTGCATATTTGTAAATGATTTCTAATTATTTTTTTTTAGCCTGTATGACACAACACATTAATTAAACAGGTCAATCCAAACCTCAATTACAAACCCAAACCTCAACTCTATTAATGACCCTAGTAAATAAATAATAATATACCTTTATAAAATAAACCTTTACTGATATAGGGTATGTGAATTTATGCTACAGTCTATAAGAGGCAGCACCTATAAGAACTAGGAATTAGCTCTGGTTACTGTGGTGCCTCAGTATGTAGGGCACCCCATGATTGCAAAAATAAATAATGAAATAATATATAAAATAAATAAAAAAGGAGAAAAGAACAGTAAATTCATGAAGTACCTGATCAACATGACCTCAGAAGGCTTATTAATATGTACGTTTCTGATTGGCTCATTTCTGCTGTGCTTGCTTTTATCTCTTTTACTTTATATTAGAAATGCTGTCATCTTTCCACACCATTAATATAAGCATGTAAATGTTAAAAAGTTGCCTGAAGGAAGAAAAGTTATTCAGAAGAAAGAATTACACCATATTGCAATAACATTAGAAACTGATTTTTTTTTTCCATCTGCAAAATAAAAGTCTGAGGAAGTGTAATTCTTTTTACATGTGAAAATCAGAATGTGATTTTAAATTTTAATGCAATGTTAATGTGTTTTCCGGCTGTTGTGTTTTCTGATTTTCTGATGCATGATTATTACTTTAAACACACACAGTACTAGAGCCTGGTTTAGGCCAGACACGTGTACACACTCATACTTGAATGTGACCGTGTGTGAGAGAAGCAGGTTGAGGTAAGGGGTGGCCGGGAGAGGGCTGTTCATTTCACAGCTGTAGTGGGATTATGTGCAGGGGGAGCAGTGCGGGTAATCCTGACCCTTTTATCTCATTCAAACATGCTGCTAATTCAGCAGCACATGGCTGGCACTGTGGCTAGTGCGCTAATCAGCGCATCACTCTCTCTGCTGTGAATAAACCTCCATTCTAATCCCCAATCAGCCACCCTGACACCCGTTTACACAACCTGACACACACACACACACACACACACACACACACACACACACACACACACACACACACACACACACACACACACACAGAAGAGGTGGCATTTGCTAAAAATCTGCTCCGAATTGTCACTGCACTTCTCAGCTATGTGTACAGGTATTTGCCATTTCTCATTCAGAAACTCTTAGTGCTACAGTAAAACTCATACTCAACGACTGCATGCAAGCAATGAAAGAAAAGAAAGAGTGAAATAAAAAAAATACCTATTGTTTCCATCAGCTCCCATTATTTAATAAAAATGTTTGTATGCTTGCACATGCGATGTGAATGTTATTGGGAGCAAGTAATATAGTAACTAACTTTCAGTAAATTCAGTAAGTAAGTAACTTTCGTATTCCTAATTTAATATACAGTGTTTTTTTTATCATAGACATGAAAATATTTATAAGTTGGATATATGAAAAAAGCTAACTATAACAGACTTTTCTAAGCTATGAGTATGTATTATTTGTTGCCCCTCTTTTGACATAAGAAATAAAACTTGTGGTGTACATCCAGCTGATTTATTCTAATATACCACATTCACTTACAGAAATAATATTATTTTTTAAAGCATTCATTAACATGGGCAAAAAAAAACAAGTTAGCTCATGTTAACGCTAAAGAAAAGAAAAAAAACTGACCCTTACTGGCATCTCTTTTTGTTTCCTTTGCAAGTGCAAAAACCTAAAGTTTCTTCTGTGGTATTGTAACAAAGCATTATCACTGGAGACTCATTTTAGTAATGTTAAATATTAAATCTCATGTCCTTATAGAACATTGAGGGTTTTTTTTTTAAATAATAACACATTTTAATCAGTTTTATTGCTGGATGCTTTTAAATAAGCATTTATTATACAACTCTGTGTGTATGTTGTTACTGTCAAAATATCATATAAGAACAGTAATATAAACCAATGATTTGGAACAAATCTACTGCCAGAGCTTCTGCTATAAAACATCAATCAATAGGTCTGAACCAATAGATTCAACGTTTCAACAATGTTAGGGTATAAATGAATATGATATTAACAGAAATACATAAACTCATACATTTCAGTAATTTCCAGCCATAAAACCTCAGGGAATCGAGATTTTCATTGAGAGTGATGAAGATGGACAGGATTAGAAACGAGTTTATTAGAGGGACAGCGCATTTGGGACATTTTGCGTACAAAGCGAGAGAGGATCGATTGAGATGGTTTGGACATGTGCCGAGGAGAGACTAAGGGTTTATCAGTAGGAGAATGCTGAGGATGGAGCCACCAGGAAGGAGGAAAAGAGGAAGTCCAAAAAGGAGGTTCATGGATGTGGTGAGGGAAGACATGCAGGTAGTTGGTTTGAAAGAGGCAGAGGTTAAGGACAGGGGGGTATGGAGACGAATGATCCGCTGTAGCAACCCCTAATGGGAGCAGCCAAAAGAAGAAGAAGAAGAAGAAGAAGAAGAAGAAAAAGAGGAAGAGGAAGAAGAAGAGGAAGAAGAAGAAGAAAACCTCTGGGGGATTCAAACAATGCTATAGGTTTTTTGTTGTTGTTGTTGTTGCATATTACTATATTTTAAATGTTTATTGATGCAACAACTAAACTTGTACTTTTGAAAGGTCTATATTATTTTTTACATTTATAGGTTTAAATTTTTTCTCAAATAAATTCTACACATGCTGCAGACTGGGCAATGAAGGGTTCTGAAAGTACTGCACAAAACATATTTACATGTGCACAATAAATATAATTTGCTAACAGCAAGTCAGTAAGTAGGTAAGCAAGCAAGTAAATAAACAAATCAACAAACAAATAAGTAAATAAAAAACTAAAGCTCCACTCCTGGTGATTAACCCGAATTGACACCAGATAAGCTGCATCTTCTTTAAATGGGCTCCTGGCTGGGGGAAAAGCATTGCTTTATCAAGGGTATAAAAAAGTGATGAGATATTGATATAGCTATTAAAAGCACATTTCAAAACATGCCATCTCATCAAAGAGACAACTGTATTATTAAACATGGTTGAATATAAAATTACACAATGTTGTTCAAGAGTAATCATTTTCATACAGCCCCAGATCGATAGCAAGTACATGTTTTACGTTGTGTCCTCTCGTAATCTTTTACAGAAGAGGGAGATGATGTACAGTACAGTAACCATCGCTGCTAAGCAAACACACTTACTGACAATTGATCATGCTACTGCATAAAAGGTTATTTGACAGGCTTACACTGATGGCATGGACCGTTCCGGATGCTAGAGAGTCTAACGATTGTCAAGTTGATTAAGCTTCAAACTTCTCGAATTGTAAAACAAAAAAAACACACAAAAAAACCCCCAATGATCTGTTTCAAATAATGGAGAAAACCATGCATTTAAAAACAGATTTTAGATAATACAGTTTAAACAGTTAGAACATGCGTAATGTAAGTAAAATAAGCAGGGATGGATTAGTAAGTCTTGGGCTTTTTTTGACTCAAATTTCCCCTACATATGAACCAATGGATTGAGCGCTGATGTCTGCACCCTGCAGTCCAACACATAAGAAATAAATAAATAAATTATTACATTACATATTTATCATGAGAATTTGAATATTGTGTTGTGCAGAAATCAGACTTACCTTTGTGTTTTTATTCCTGCTTTATTCTTGCTTTTCCTTTTGCAGCCTCAACCACCAAGTTCCATCTTTTTCATAAACTCAGACTAAAATGACCGGGCAGGGACACCATTTTAAAGCTGTAATTCAATTTTGATCAGCATTATTTAAGAAAAAAAACACATTCTGGTTTACGTTCCTTTTAAAGTTTTCTTTTCAGTGTTGCAATTATTATAGTTTTTCAGTTTTGTTTTCCTCAGCTTATTTTGATAAAGCAGTTAGAACCTAAATGACTGCTTATTGGTTGCAGATTCAGACACACATTTCTAAAATATTTCTGAATTTGTCTCAGATTCTGTGGCATCATTCATTAACTTGTATTTTATGTATTGTGTTATTTGTAAAAGTTTAATGGCCTAACTTTTCACTTAAAATACATGCATATCTAGTATCTAGAGCCCCTGGGCACATGTCCAAACTGCCCAATTAGTAATTAATCACTGAGTGTAAGGTAGCAGAAGGAAAAATCACAGAATTAAAACTGCACCCTGATAACACAATAGAAATGTTTCTCCTCAATCAGTCTTAGCTTGTTAAATAGTATATGGTAAATGTGAGTGTGAGCACTGGTAAGCACCCTGGCTCACTGATGACTCATTTTACGATTACATGACTATGTATTCAAGTTGTAAAATATCACCCCTGGCATTTACCCACAGCAGGCAGGATGAACCTTCTGCATTAGTCACTGTAAAAACCCAAGCTTATAAATTATTAAAGTTTTAAATGCCATATAAATTTGTTAGCTTACTCACACATGCTTTGGTCATGGAACTTCGAGCAGAATCATAGACCAGCGAGTGGATGAAAAAAATCATTAACCACTTAAAAGTCGACTGAAACTAATCGTAAATAGATCGTCAAATAAATTTTAAAAATCGTTAGTACGAAGTCATTTTAGATCTACAACAACAATAACAAGCTGAGAGCTTTTATTTCCAGTAATGTAACACAGTGAGTATTAATGATCCCTTGTTTCTGAAGTGCATTGTGGGACTTTTTTTTGGCAGCATATTTTCCCAGTGCATTGAAAGGATTTAGGAATTGGAACAGCCCTTAAAATGGCAGACTCCTATATCAGTGCCCTGATCACCAAACTTGATTGAGACTCACCAAAACTCTTTAATATCTGGAAGCTAGATACTATCACTATTGTGCCCATTTCATATCAATGTACTTGATCAACTCTTACGGCAATCCATTTTTTCCAGTTCCACTAAAACTCCCCAATTTCTCCAACCCTATAATACAGTTTGTTTGGATGTTGTTTTATGAATTACTAAACACCTTTGAGGTTTAAAGTACAGCTTAATAGCACTGTTTTGATGTAGTGATTCATACATTTTACTCTGTAAGTCACAGAAGATGGTGGATTGGCACATTTGGGATCTTTATCAAGGAAATGTACATACCTTAGAGCTAATTTATGAGCGTTTGTGCAGTTCATACAATTGCAATAAATAACAGCTCAGTTGCAAGCTTTCAAAAAGGCTGATGACAAGACTCAATGAATGGAAGAATTGTTGCTACTGTAAATAAATAAAAATCTACAATACATCTAGAGCATTAACAAATATAACCAATTGATTTTTTTCCTGCATATTACTTTTTAAACATGCTGGATGATTGGGCAACCACTGCAGAAGTGATAGAGGGGGACAACTAGGCAGATATTTGGTGTGATTTCTGGAAAGAGAGGAAGACAAAGAGATGTAGTGGTAAAATGAGGAAGTGCAGAAAAGCATAAAAAGAAAGAGGTTGGCAAAACAGAATTTGAATCTGCAAAGAGATGGAAAAAGAAGGCAGGAGTTCAAAGAAATGCGGCAGCAGGTAAAGAGGGATGTGGCAAAAGCTAAGGAAAAGGCATATGTGGAGCTGTATGAGAAGTTGGACACTAAGAAAGGAGAAAAGGATTTGTAGCGATTGGCCAGGCAGAGGGACTGAGCTAGGAAGGATGTGCTGCAAGTTAGAGCAATAAAGGATGGAGATGGAAATGTGTTGACTAGTGAGGAAAGTGTGTTGAGAAGATGAAGGGAATATTTTGAGCAGCAGATGAACGAGGAAAATGAGAGAGAGAGAGAAGGGTGGATGATGTGGAGATGGTGAAGCAGGAAGTGGATAGAATTAGTAAAGAGAAAGTGAGAGCAGTGATTAAGAGTAAGAATAGAAAGTCGGTTGGACCAGATGACATACCAGTGGAAATGAAGCATGGAGATGTTTAGGAGAGATGGCAGTGGGGTTTTTAACCAGATTGTTCAACAAGATTCTGGAAGGTGAGTGGATGCCTGAGGAATGGAGAAGGAGTGTGCTGGTACCGATCTTTAGGAAACAATAGCAATGTGCAGACCTGCAGTAACTACAGGGGAATAAAGTTGATCAGCCACAGCATGAAGTTATGAAAAAGAGAAGTGGGAAGCCAGGCTGAGAAAAGAGGTGACAATCTGTGAGCAACAGTATTACTTCATAACGAGGAAGAGCACAACGAATTCAATATTTGCTTTTAGGATGTTGATAGGGAAGTATAAAGAATGTCAGGAGGACTTAGTTTGTAGATATAGAACATTTGCACGACAGAGTGCCAAGAGAGAAGTTGTGGTATTGTATGAGGAAGTCATGTGTGGCAGAGAAGTATGCAAGGGTGGTGCAGGACATGTATGAGGACAAATTGACAGCAGTGAAGTGTGAAGTAGCAACGATAGACTGGTTCAAGGTGAAGGTTGGATTGCATCAAGGATCGGCTCTGAGCCCTTTCCTGTTTGCAGTAGTGATAGACAGGTTAACCGACGAGTTTAGAGAGGCGTCTCCATGGACTATGATGTTTTCGGATGATTGTTATTTGTGGTGAGAGTAAAAAGCAGGTTGAGAAGATCCTGGAGAGGTGGAGGAATGTGCTGGAGAGAAGGGGAATGAAAGTCAGTGGGAGTAAGACATAGTACATGTGTGAACGAGAGAAAGGGCAGTGGAGTGGTGCAGTTGCAGGGAGAAGAGGTGGAGTAGGTGATAGAGTTCAGGTGCCTGAAGTCAACAGGGCAAAGTAATGGAGAGTGTGTTAGAGAAGTGAAGAAAAGAGTGCAGGCAGGGTGGAGTGGGTGGAAGAGAAGAGTGGCAGGAGTGATTTGTGATAGAAGGGTATCTGCGAGAGTGAAAGGGAAAGTTTATAGGACTGTGGTGAGACCTGCGATGTTGTATGGATTAGAGACAGTGGCATTGAGTAAAAGACAGGAGGTGGAGCTGGAGGTAGCACAGCTGAAGATGTTGAGGTTTTTGTTGGTAGTGAGGAGGATGGACAGAATTAGAAATGAGTTTATTAGAGGGACAGCGCATGTGGGACATTTTGGAGACAATGTGAGGGAGGCCCGATTGAGGTGGTTTGGACATGTGCAGAGGAGGGACATGGGGTATATCGGTAGGAGAATGCTGAGGATGGAGCCACCAGGAAGGAGAAAAAGTCAGAGGAAGACCAAGGAGGAGGTTTATGGATGATGGTGAGGGAAGGCATGCAGGTAGTGAAAGAGGCAGATGTAGAGGACAGAGTAGTATGGAGTGAAGACAGTGATTCTGGAATTACAGTGCTGCCTGCAGGATAGTAGTTGGAAACACTATTTACATCTCTACAAACACAACACAAACATACATGCACACACCTCTAATGACTGAATATGGTCCTGTGGGACTTAGGCTTGGTGTTCAGAGCCATTTCAATTAGCTTAAACCTACTTACACACCAATGCGCAACAGCATACACACATGAAGACCCAGCCTCAGACACACAGCCCCACACCATCAGCCCCAGGGGTAATTAGGTTGATAAGCCGCTGCAACCTGAGTATGTTACTCAAGCCGCACCACACAATCCATAAGGGAACTGCTATTATTTTCCTATTGACCATCTCACCCACAATCCCCAACCTGTCACAACTAAGAATTTAAGCTATTTGAACTCAGTGTGCTATATATGCATTTATTTGTGTTTACATCTGCGTGTAATTGAGCCTTATTTTATTTTTATTGCACCTGAGGCAAAAGGAGGTGTTTGGATTTGCTTGTCCAGATCAGTAGGTCATTTATTTCGTTTATTTATTTACTTTTAACAATTTAAACATAATTTTAAATGGATTTCATTTTAATTTGATTGTTTGTTAGCATGTTTTCACTTGCCCATAGGGACCACTGAGAAATTCACAAAGGAGACCTTCTCTTGAGTATTCATCATGACAAAGAGAGGCAGCTGAATTACTAACCTGCTTTATAAACAAAACTAATTTTCTACTGCATACAAAAATAGGTTTTACAATGTAGTCAAATGTTTTAAATAACTTTTTAAAAATTATTAATAATTAAAAAATGTTTCTTGGTTTTTGCAATTACTTGCAAATTACAGTATTCAGATGTAACCAAATCATCTGCATTTTTGCAAGCACAACTGTTATATCTAAATGAAGCTTGGAAAGCACCATCAGAGAAACATCAGCACCATGGCCAGCAACCACAGCCAATCCGAGGCAGACTCTGGAACAATCACTCATGGATTAGAGGTAGTAATTGCACAGCTCTAGTTAAAAGCTTAATCACAAACTCAAAAATAAAAGTGTAGCATGAAAGCAAAAATATAGAGGGGGACAGGGAACATAGAAATGAATAAAGAAAATAAAAGCTATTTTCTGCAATCTAGTACTAACAAGTCTCTATGGCCTAAACCTGCAGATTCCTCTAAGGAAGCTATTCCCAGGCAAATGGTAAACCTTTGCCTGGCCGTAAACCTGCTCATACAATGTTTTGCCCATGCTTTTTTCACATTTGTTTCAGGTGTCTACTAAATTTTATGTATTAAAAGTCACAGTTGTTTAGGAAAACCAACTGGAAAACCACCTTCTTGACAGCTAGACACCAGTAACCATCATTAAGAATGAACCGCACACTGATTGCTATTATTGTGAGGGTCTGGTATCCTTCACAGAGAGCAGGTCACTCATGTGGGAATGCTGTGAAAAAGGTACAATAGTGCCCAGGACAGGGACCCGTTCAATGGGCAAGCTTTAACATGAAGTTGCACAATATCCAAAACCACAGCACTGACCCTCTTTGCTTCTGTAAAAAAAAAATGCCGTAAACGAAATAAAAAGAAGTTAAAAAATACTTTTAACTTGCCGATCCAAAACTGCCAAGAATCCCCCTCCCCCAGAAGCCTCCCCTATCATCAAACAGACACTGCCTCTATAAAAAGCTTTAAAAAAGAGTTTTGAGAAAAATAAGCCCTTCCCATGAGCAGTACAAAAATACAGTGCTTGTCCTACACCGTGTACCATTGAGATTGCAGTTTGACATGAAATTGAGTTTGTGAGATGAAAGTGAGATGAACTAATTGATGGAAATGATTTGTATATGGTTTTAATGCCTAAAATACGATTCATTTGTATGTACTGTATGCATTCATAAAATTGTCTTTTTACACGTTACATGGTGAGGGTTAAAAACAGATGAGGTATAGAAATAGCTTTGTTATTGTTTATATATCTGTGTGTTTGTGTGTGTGTGTGTGTGTGTGTGTGTGTGTGTGTGTGTGTGTGTGTGTGTGTGTGTGTGTGTGTGTGCGTGAGTGAGAGAGAGAGAGAGAGAGAGAGAGAATGTACTTGAACTTCATGGACCTACAGTAGATGAGAGACTAAATTGAGCACTAAATTGGCTGTAAAAAATCTCCCCCAATCCTTTGCACTTGTTTACTCTTCTTCCTTTTCCTCAGATCCTTATGAAATGAAATAGTCTTTTTCCTCTCATCCTCACTTACTCACTTGATATATGTCTCAGAAAACCCTTATCCTGTACCATGCGCAAAGTCAGAAAGTAAGTGTGATACAGTATTCCTTTTTTATAAAGTTTGCATCCATTCATTGTAAGCAGTTGCAATTTGTTGTGAACCTTTCATGTGGTAAATATACAAAGCTTGGAGAAGGCAAATACACTAAAGCCAGAGCAGACACAACCAAGAAGGGGAAATGAAAAAAAAAAAAGACTGGTGAGTTGTGAGAAATATTAAAGATAGAGAGAGAAAAGGGAAAATTAAGGAGAACAGAAGGGTGAGAGTTAAAGTTTGTGGTCAGCAGCACCACAGGCATCATAAATCAGATTTCCCACAATCCCTGTGGAGGAGCCCTGCGCTCGGCCTGCCGTGGACACGCTCAGTGGGGCGCAGCACATCGATTGGCGTCGCTGCAGCAATGATGAGTGCTGTGGGGTCCAGGGGCGCATGTGTGTGTTTGTATTTGTGTGTGTGTGTGTGTGTGTGTGTGTGTGTGTGTGTGTGTGTGTGTGTGTGTGTGTGTGTTTGCAAGGGTTTGTTCTCTTATGAAGAAGTCTACCTCAGCACCTGCCCCCCAAAAAAACATTGAGTCGGACCTGAGCGAATGTGCAGACTCGGGGCCTATTTCCCCTCAGATCAGCATTCACACCCACACGCACACAAGTACACACACACACACACACACACACACACACACACACACACACACACACACACACACACACACACACTAGAAAAAACAAACAATAGAGTACTCTGTCTCGCTCGTCTTCCTCATGCACACACTTTTTATATTAACATATTCATCAAAAAAACAGCTGGTGTTTTGTGCATTGTAAAATTAACACAGATTCACTTTATCAACACTCTCAGTTTCAGAGAACATGCTTCACTGTTCCTCATCTTTCCAGAAATATCATAGAATGGAGACAAATTGAAAAGTGCATACACTATATTGTCAAAAGTATTGGGACAGTTGACTTTTTCAACTTTTTTATGTTTTTTCTTAAATTGTTCCTACAATGTTAAAGACATGCAGTTGTGGTTTTATTAAAAAGTTGAAAAAGGGTTTTTCTATTTGTCACATGTTCATTGCTGCACAGTGAAATTCTTTCTTCACGTATCCCAGTGATGTTGGGAAACTGGGGTCAACCGTGATACAACACCCCTTCAGTGCATTAAACAGACATAAGGTCAGCTCTATGAAGATATGGTTTGCATGGGTATCCACTACAATTTGTCTATATAGTGTAACATACAATAAATAAATCAATACAGTCAATTAACATCACCTTCTAAACATACTGATTATGCTGTGGGTATAAAATAATTGCATGATTGATTTCATGATTGCGCTGTCAATGTTCACTGACTCTGTTACCTGAACCAACTCTTTATGGAATAGTATGAACAACAGTATGATGCGTCATTTGAGATTCCTGAAGATCTCAACAAAGATGAAAATAAAGTTCTTTCTTTCATTACTTTTCTTTGTTTGTTTGTTTTCAGTGCTACTGTGAGGCCGACCAGAATATAATTTTAAAGTACTTTGAATTTACTTTGTAAAACGATGAAGCTCGAATGAGCTTAAATTACATAATCAACAGGAAATTAATAATAAATAATTATCCATTTTTAAAAAATCACTGTAGTGTTATTAAATGTCATTTATGCTGTTAGCTAATTTTGGACAGTTTGTAAACAATACTAAAATTCATTAGTGATGGACAAGTTGCAGAAGTTATGGCTTTTGCAAACTGCAGAAGCTCATATATATTTGTGTGGATTACATTATTATTATTTTTTTTTTATTAAAA
The DNA here is from genome assembly GCF_014805685.1 of Silurus meridionalis. Taxonomy (NCBI): domain Eukaryota; kingdom Metazoa; phylum Chordata; class Actinopteri; order Siluriformes; family Siluridae; genus Silurus; species Silurus meridionalis. The sequence goes on from NC_060884.1 coordinate 26,595,696, forward strand.
TGGTAAAAAAAAAATTATTCCAGAATGGCTAACAGAGGAAAAGAAATTGATCTGGTCGCAGATTCACTTACAAGGACATTAACAAGATGGACATTTAAAGAAAAAATTTCAAGACATTACAAGTTAAGGTTTTTCATGAACCATTTATACTTTTGCATTTTACTTCCTGTAGATTTTTCACAAAACATTTGCCTCAAATTGAAATCCACAGGAAAACCATAATTCACTGAAAAAATGCGCATAAATGCACAGAAAACCTGGTGTCATTTTATAAGTTTAACATCAATGTGTCTGTTAGAGATGATGTATGTGGTCAGCACAGTTGTGGCTGCAGTGAAATCAGACTTGTGGAATTGTGTTTATTGGGTTTCTTGCTTTAACAATATGAAATTCGTGTCATTATGTTTATTTATTTGGTGAGACCTGTAAAATTGTATGGTGGCATTGAGTAAAAGACAGGAAGTAGAGCTGGAGGTAGCAGAGCTGAAGATGTTGAGGTTTTTGTTTAGGAGTGATGACGATAGACAGGATGGACGAGGGACAGCGCATGTAGGACGATTTGGAGACTTTAAGGATGTGTGATTGGGAGGGTTGGACATGTGCAGAGGAGGGACATGGGGTATATCAGTAGGAGAATGCTGATAGTGGAGCCACCAGGAAGGAGGAAAAGAGAAAGGAGGAGGTTTATGGATGTGGTGAGGGAAGACATGCAGGTAGTTGCTTTGAAAGAGGCAGATGTAGAGGACGGGTGGTATGGAGACGTATGATCCGCTGTGGCGACCCCTAATGGGAGCAACCGAAAGAAGAAGATGTTTTTTTCAATCTTCAACAGACAAATTTTCGTGAGCGTCATAATTTTCATAAAGAAAGAATCAAGTGCCTCAACTTTTAAATCCTGTACCAACAAATCTGCAGCTTCTCAAAGTATATTTTTTTCACAATAACTATAAAAACTGCATCCTATAGTGCCAACATGTTTTCAGTGCAAATATCCAATCACACAAAGAGCTCTCTTCTGTCTAGGAATAAATTGGCAAATATTCCACTTTTTGTGACATGCCAAAAGGTGTATCATTTACTAAGCTCATACCGCCTCTGTGTTGCTTTGCATGATGAAGAGTTGAAGGTATCTCTAGCAAGCTGTAAAGTGAAATGCCACCCCTCCCTCTTTCTCTCCTTTCAGAAATTTCATTAAGAAAGAAATCACATTAGGCTATTTCTCTGGCCTTACTTCCAGGGGTTAACCACTTTGCTTAGCCATGTAAATTCTCAGCTTAGTCAGGCCCATTCTCCACAGCCTGGCTGCATTGATGCAGAGTGCTATCTATGTAAATGTGTGCTTATATGTGCGTGTGTGTGTGTGTGTGTGTGTGTGTGTGTGTGTGTGTGTGTGTGTGTGTGTGTGTGTGTGTGTGATTTGAGGATGGACATGGGGAATACGTAAGGAAACCCATTCGACTGGATTACTTCTGTTTGTGAGAAAGAGAGAGATACTCTCCAGTCTCTTTATTCACAAAAGATGAGCAGGTTATGTTAACACTGTCTGTTGGATAATCCATGTGGGGGTGTGTGTGTGTGTGTCAGTGTGTGTGTGTGTGTGTGTCTTCTGTGTGCAGTATGGATGCTTGAGGATGACCTGGGAAAGCTTGAGAGGCACTTATCATCTTAGTGCAGAAGATGGACTTCATCTGGCTAAAGTGTCTCCTGGCCTCTTTTCTAAGAGCAGCTTTGCATGGTCAAATAAAGGGTTAAATACTAACACATAGTCAATTCATAGTCACACACACATGCTTATAGAAGCAAAACTGAGTTTGAGTCTGCTGCTATTTATAAAAATATTTTAGTTTGAGAGCAGTATTCTAAGTTATGTTTGCTATAGAATAAAATGTTGGACACCAGGTATTTAGTTATCATTTTATAGTTAACTCATAATTATCAGTTAATGTATAGTTAATGTCTATCTGTATAAATAAAGCCTTTGTCTTTATTTTTTATTTTTTATTGAATTTTCCTAGATTTGAACTTTTTATATTTTTTAGAACACCATGACAAATTCCTTGTAAATGCAACCTTGTAAAGGCACCCCTATATGCCAAGCAATAAAGATGATTTTGATTCTAAGTCTGATATCCAGGCTTATATGTCAACATTTTATAATTGCTGTTGTTTAGTAGATTTTTACACATTCTACAGTTCATCAGCTTATCGCATTTTCTTTTTTTTTTTTTACTTTCACTGTTTTTAGGTAGTTTACATCTCTGGAGAAGTATAGAGACAGATGATCCGATGTGGTGATCGCTAATGGACGCAGCTGAAAGAAGAAGAAGAAGACATCTCTGGATGTTTAGTATGTTATCGATTCACTCTCAATTTATTCCTAGTCCTAAAGAATCAGATCAGCTCTGTCTGTGAACCTCCAATCCTCTAACAAACTAACAAAATACAAGACATGCCACCTGCTCTGTCACATGACCTGATACATTGCATTCACTCACTTCTTAAATAATAATCACACACTCCTGTTCCCAATTGATGGTTATTTAAAAAGAAAGTATAATAATGCACACAATAAACCACGAAAAAGGGCAGGTGTATGAGTGCAGCAGAGAGAGAGAGTAAAAGTTACAGAACGTGTTTGAATAAGATTCTCAAAAGCAAAGGAGCACTACTATTAAATGGTAGACTGAGCATCACATTAAACATTATGAAACGTTATTTCACTTTAATAAATCTGATTAAAGAACATAAGAGAATTTAGATCTGGATCTGACTGAATGTCTCCAACCTGGGAATTCTCTAAGAGAACACTACAAATAAGCAAGTGTTTGAGCAGAACACTTGACTAGTCAGTCAAAGGTTAATACAGAGATCAGGCCATGCTATTGGATAAGCATTTAGCCTTGTGTTGTTGACTTAGGCTTTTATTGAATTAAAAACTCCTGAGGCCTCACTGCCCAGTATCCATCTTTCTCTCCAGCCATCCATTTATTCACTTGCTTCAGGATATCCTGTAGTGTATCATTTAAACGCATGAGAACTATACATCACTGGATTTGTCAATGGCACATTTTGGTTGAACGCAGTTCTACACTTTGCTTAAAAGGTCAACAAAGGGTCAGAAGATCCAAAGTAGATCCATGGATTATAGAAATTACTCAAATTCTTTTCATTTTTTGACATTATGTCTATTTTATCTACACAACACAAATGCTTGACGTGTGACCTGATAGAGGGAAACAAGAGTGACCCATGCCCACTAATCCAGTCTAGACTCTTTCCTCTAGTCTTCTATTTCTGGACCAGACCACCATTTTTCTGCACTCGTTCAATCATTTCCCCATTGATTCTGATCTTGATCAATCACTGGCAGGACAGGAGCCTTTCTACCAATCTCTAATCAATACCTACACAAACACACATGCACACACACACACACACACACACACACACACACACACACACACACACACATTTAAGCATTTTAAACCCTAATCTATAGTCTGCTTCCTTTGCTAAAAGACCTCGAGAGAGAGCGAGGAGATTTGGATTGGCTAATCCAAAAAAAAAGTCTAATCAGTCTCATGGTCTTTATGATTTCAATGTAAATGATTCTGTTGCATGTTCCATAGAAAATCCATAAACTTTTCATTCATTCACAATGTTCTTTGTTTTATCCTGATCCAGCTTTAATTCTGGAAAAATCTGAAAGCAGGGCACAAACATTCCATCGCACAAGCACATAAAAAATTTGAGCAATTCCACAGAAATTCCACAAAGTCACATGACTAGAACATGTAAAGCTCATCACTGAGAGTAACACCTGATTGAACCTAAGCTCATATCAGAGACTTTGAAATTATAAGGCAGTAATACACTCACTGCAACACAATGCTGTCCACTTTTTTGTGGTATCAAAAAGTTTCAAGACTAGCTCTGTTTACAAAAAAGTACTTTGTTTATCACCTAAATAGTTCCTTTGCACAGCAATATGGTGCTCCTCGCGTTCCTGACACTTCTGAAACTTTTTTTGGAAGTCTTTTTTTCGAAGTGTGACAAGCTCTTTCTGCTTAAGGTGAATGGTGAGAATTTAGCCCTGATGAGCAGCCATGGTGACTGTGGCAAGGGAAACTCCTTTAGATGTTGAGAAAGAAACCTTGAGGGGAACCAGACTCAAAAGGGGAACCCATCCTCATTTGGGTGACATCAAGTGTGTGATTGTAGTCTTTAAACAATACAGAACACTGAAGAGTAAAAACTAACATGAGCACTGGAATGTAAGATTATGAGTAATGTTCTTTCTACAGTCTTTTACAGTCAACACTGGTGAAGTATACAGCAGTAAAAAATAAAGCAACCACAGCATTCTAGTGGTACTTAGGATCCAGTTCATTAATCAATCTGAGTGTATACTGGGTATTCCTTCAGTCTGGTTATGCAAAACTACTCAAACAAGTACTGTATATGAATAAAATAATTTTTAAGTTTAGATTTACACTTGGGTTGCTTGTGTAAAAGACCTAGCACAGCTCATTATCCTTAAAAAATACACAAAGATACGGCTAAATTTTTGGCATTCAAGTCAGCTTATGGGCTATTGGGCTATTATGGGAAACTATTTTTGAACTTTAAACAGACTTTCCATCATTTGCCCTCTGCTTAGAGCTATTTCGCCCATTCTCTCTCTGAGGTTACAGCCAAACCTGAAAGCACCAAAAGACACAGCTAAGTAGACCAGCTTAACAAGCCACAGGTGAGACACATTATACATTACCTGCCGGTTCACCAGCATTCTCTTCATCCATAGATAAATCTCCACCCCCACACACACAGTGCCACAGCAGTGTTATAGTGTTTCAGAAACAGAAACAGCAGCACTACTATTAAAAAATACAAAGTAAATATGCAGACTTGTATAATAAAGTGTTGTTAGGCTTGATTTCTTTTTAGCTCATGCTGTAAATTCATGTTACTGACAATCATGTCAAGTGAGTGCCAGTTTTTCTTTGCATTTGGGGTTAAATTATTTAAGACCACTTCACTGACACATCTATAACAGCGAATGAGAAGGGGCAATTAAAAGTGTGTGTAATAAACAAGAGCAAGGTGGATTCTGCAAAAGACGTATTTTAGAGAAACTACATTTACATTTAAAGCATTTCACAGATGCACTTATGGCATCACTCAAGGGCCACAGAACTGTACGGTTTGTGTGGCTTGAATATAAAAAAGCTGGAAAACAGCAAGTACAGGTTCAGAAGAGACATAACATGTTCATGGTTTTGACCTAAATAAAGTATCACTTGTGTTTGGTGTTGCCTTTCTACCTAATTGTGAGGTTTAATGTGTCCTTATGTGTATGCATGGCTGGTTTATGACTATGAAAAGGTCCTGTGCTATAGGGCTAAACCATAATGGGTTTGTAATAGGAATGCTGGTTTACTGATAGGTGGTAGAACTTTATAGCCTTCCATTAAATATGTTTCTAAGGTTAACACATACACTCCTGGGCTTAAAAATGGATTCAAACTCTTACATGCTTTTAATGGTTTAAGCAACAAAACAAGTGGTTAGAAAATGTGCAAAAATTGAATTAATTAATAAAGTTACGTAGTATGGGATAGGTTTTTGCTTTGATTTCTTTAAATGTTTAAATATTCTGAGAAGTGGAAGTGCAGATAATTATTTGATAACACTAAACAACCGGAAACCTAAATGACATAAATAGATTTGAGTGTGATCAAGAACAATAATGTGGGAAGACAGTGAGTGCTGTAAAAATGTTAAACTTATAAATATGCTAATCATAAGACACAATTGATCTGGTCTGAGGGTGCAGTGGCTGATGGGAACTACAGTCCAGGCCTGTAATCCTAAAACCTTGAGGGTAAACTTGCATCTTTTTACAGAAAGAAGAGTTGATGTATTTCTAATCAGTGTTGATGTCTTTTAAATAGTTTATGAGCAGCTGAAACGTGTTGTGAACTCAGACGTGTTGAATTTTACAGCAAAAATTTTGATCAACATCATGATTATATTTTTTAAACACGCTCCTGAGGTTCCAGTGACCACTGTTCCTGCCCCTCTTCCCTCCACGGATCTTCCCACTTCGTCCAGGCCTGCCTTTGGATAGAGTTTTCTTCGACTGGAGGCCACTCTGTGCAGCTGGGGACGGTTTCTCATCAACGCCTTGGGTGGTTCCATGAATTTTCAGAGTAAGAATGGGAGCTTTGAGGATGAATTTAGACTGTAGTTAATGTCAACAGTCTGCTACATTGACTCAGGACTACAGTTTGCTTCTGATCATCACTGCACCCCGCAACATCGTATATCTGCAATAAATGGACATTCGGTGCAACCCAGATGAGGATGGGTTCCCTCTTGAGTCTGGTTCCTCTCAAAGTTTCTTCCTTATGCCATCTCTGGGAGTTTGTCCTTGCCACAGTCCCACCGGCTCGCTCATTAGGGACAAACTTACACTTAAAAAAAACATCTTATTAATTTTTTTCACCACATTATCTGTGTAAAGCTGCTTTGAGACAATGTTCATTGTTAAAAGCGCTATACAAATAAAAATGAATTGAATTGAATTGAATTATATTTTTGCTTACAACTATAGAGGAGACTATAGAAGAAGAATTTTATTGTTTCTAGCTTTTAAGTGTTGCTGGCACAGAAAGTCTTAGGAGTATGCTTATTCAAATTATTCTAATTTATTGTAGTAAATAATAAATTGTCGTTAAAAGTAATATGAGCTTAATATTTTGCCTTGCTGTGCTTGGCTAATTTTATTTGCCCAGAATAAATGTTTTAATTAAATGAATTAGAAATTAACCAAAAGCCCACAATATACAGCAATCTGTCCAAGAAAATCACATACCTGCTCTGTGCAGCATTGGCAGCTGGGTATCTGTTTTAAAGATGATTGGCCACCGGTAATAGTGGTAGAAGTGGTAATATGGTGTAGGATAATGACCCTAATGACATACTGTAGATACATAACTAAAATTACACATAGAGACAAGGCCATTTGGCCAGTGAAGTGCTGTAGAAAAAAACACCATATTAATCAAATTAATCATGCCTGAATTTGACTCAGATTAATGACTTCCTCTATTCCATTATAAAGCATGTGTGTGTGTGTGTGTGTGTGTGTGTGTGTGTGTGTGTGTGTGTGTGTGTGTGTGTGTGTGTGTGTTTAAAATTTGCTTGAAATTCATAAAATAGATTCATAGCCATTAGAGGAAATGCATTTGACTGTCGTCCTGTCTCCTCAGAATTATTTATACTGCCAGTCTGGGAACTGCACATAATGTCCAAACCTGTTTGTAGTTATAAAATCGAGTGGACATCTCCTTTGTGTGTATGTCCCACCACCCACCATTACTGTTTAATAATCTGTCAATCTGTCTCAATAGATTGTTTGTCTGTCTGCACAAATGACAATGGAGGAAGGAAGTCATAAAAAAAGAATCTTTTTTTAAAAGCTAAAAATAATCCAACATGTACATTTCCCTGCTCATGCTGCATTAAAGAACATAGAATATATTGCTTAAATAAAAAGTCAGAAATTAAAAGCTTAAAGCAAAATAAAGTAGAAAATGTAATGGTTTAGTAAAAGTGTTTGTTTCCTACTCTAACAGCACAATTAACTAAATAACAAAGTATAATTGATTAAACAATCCTCAAACAATAAACTCAAATTAAATTAACAAGTCACTGTCAACTGTCATTACATTTCTTCAGATTTTTCTCCACAGATTTTACATTTATAAAAGTTTGTATCACATCATGTTGCACCATTAAGCATGAACGCATTAAAGCTTGTGAGTGTAAATCTCAAATATAGAAGCCTTAGAGTTTTAAAAATAGTGACAGTCCATCATTTATAAGCTCTTTATCCTAGTCAGGGTTGCTGCCTGTCCCTGGAAAACACAAGGCAGGAATATACCCTGAAGAGGAATGCCAGTCCAGTTAATGACTTAACACACTTACACACAAACACACAAACACACACACACACATATCTAGAGGAAATTTTGAGACGCCAATCCACCCACTAACATGTTCTTAGGCCCACGTGTATTTTTTCTTTTTAACCCAGCATTGGGTTGAGTAGGTATGAACTGCTTGTTCTGCTCAGAGACAACTAGGCAGCATGAATTTGGTATGTGGAACAAATACCTGGCATGTAGAGACAACGGCCTAAAGTGTGTGTGTGGAAGAAAGGAGGATAAATAAAAGATGAACATAAAATTACAGTATGCATAAGTGGTCATAGAGAGCATTCAAGTGAGTGGAAGTGAGAGTGTTGGGGGGAAAGGGGTTATAAATGTGGTATAATAAAGTGGTGTAGTAGTAAAAAAGAAAGTAAAATAAGATGTTGTTGTTGATGATGATGATGATGATGATGATAATGATGATAAAAGCAAGGTTATTTGTGGATAAACCAGCAACAGTGCAGTTAACTCTAATGGGCCTGTAATGACCAGTGTGTGCATGCGTGTGTGTGTGTGTGTGTGTGTGTGTGTGTGTGTGTGGGAGAGAGAGAGAGAGAGAGAGAGAGAGAGAGAGAGAGAGAGAGAGCACTCCCAACTCCTGCACAGCTGAGCCCAAAAACATTACAAGCAACTGAACTTTGACTTTTTCAGGTGGGGGTTACTGAACCAGAAAATTTCCTCTATAGCATACATGAGAAAAAAATGTGTGTGTGATTATCTGTGCATGTGTGTTGGAGATGAAGGAACCTGAACAGGAACTTCTTCAAGGACGCTGCATGCTTCGCTAATCGACTAAAGCCATTTTCAGGGCCTGAGTGGGGAAGCAGGGGACTTTTCTTTTTCTCCCTTCCTCATTTACTGTTGTGGTTGTTACTTTAGTAAATGTTTTTTTTTATCCACAAAGCTTACAAGGGCTTTCACAACAAAACTCAAATCTATTAGCACCACTGTTGCTGTATGTATGTGTTTTGTATATGCCGTTGTTGGTTGTAAATTCCACCAAAGACGTAAATAATGTACATTTATTGTGTCAGTAAATCAAACTAAACTGTTTCAGTAATACAGTTTGTTTGTCCCTCTAAATTATGGCTCGGGTTAATGCTTAAAAAATCTACTGTTCCAGATTTAAATTGAAACTATTAGACTTTGGAGACATAATGTCTTTTTGTAAGCCTATATTAAAAAATATATCAATATAACACTGAGCTAAATAAGATATTTGTACTTGATATAACATGAGTTTCTGGGAAGGATTTGTACATACATAGTAAGTATGACATTTATTCCAGAATTATTGCAATAATAAACATATAAAACAAAAATCAAGCTGTAGAAAGAATGTCTGAGAAGATATAGCAACGGGGTCAAAGATTAGTACAGTAACAGTGGTGGAAGAAGTATACAAACCATGTACTTGAGATAAAGTAGAGCTACAGTAGGTCAAATATTACTCCAGTAAAAGTGTTCCCTTTAAACTTTCACTTGATTAAAAGTACAAAAGTTTTTGCCTATAAATGTACTTAAGTATACAAAGTTCTATGATTTATTATGGCTATAATGTTCCTGTTATAATTTTTATTACAAGACTGTTGCTTAATTAACTCAGTTTATGTGAAAAGACTCTAATGTTACTCTTAGCACATCAATATATTAATAGAATACTATTAATAAGTTAAACACTAATTGCTATCTATTAAAATTATATTGAGCACAAAACTTTTTCAACACAAATAAAACCACAGGTGACTAATCAGGGTGAAGCCAGGAACAAGAAGACACAGTCGGGGAAACAACCAAAGACAAAATGGGATTGAAACAGAAACTCAAATGACTCAAACTCCATGACATAATTAAAGAGGGAAGCGAGTACTGACAGTCATTGTAAAACCTTATTGATACATTATATTTTTTGACCTTATACAAAGAATTTTAAACTGGATCTGTCAAGGCCCAGGTTACCAACGACCGCCACAGGTATTGTTAGCCAACAGGGTACTGGCGGAAATTGGGCTACTGTTGGCCGAAGGAGGAGAAGGAGAGGAGGAAGACTTCTACAGAGACTGTAGGGAAAGGAGAAGTGTAGGAGCATTGAGTTTCGGGTTGGTACTTCAAATGTTGGTGCTATGACTGGTAAAGAGAGCTGGGAAGCTGATATGATGGAGAGGAGAAAGGTAGATTTGTTGTGTGTTCAGGAGACCAAGTGAAAAGGGAATAAGGATGGAAAGAAAAATGGTGTAGGGGTGATCCTGAAGGAAGAGTACAGTAAGAGTGTAGTGGAGTTGAAGAGAGTTTCTGATAGGGTGATGATCGTGAAGCTGGAAGTTAAAGGGGTGATGATAAATGTCATCAGTACTTATGCTCCACAAGTGGGTTATGAGATGGAGAATGAAGGTTCTGGAGTGAGTTAGATGAAGTGGTGGAGCGTGTACCTAGGAATGAACAATTGGTAACTGGGGTAGACTTCAATAGCCATGTAAGTGAAGGGAACAGAGGTGATGAGGAGGTGATGGGAAGGTATGGTCTTTTAACACGCTACAATCCACCACGCTCCCTGAGATCTCAAAACTCTGGGCTTCTAGTAGTTCCTAGAATAGCAAAGTCCACTAAAGATTTTCACATTCAGCTCCTAAACTCTGGAATAGTCTTCCTGACAGTGTTCGGGGCTCAGACACACTCTCCCAGTTTAAGTGCAGATTAAAAACATATCTTTTTAGCAAAGCCTACACATAACACATCTCACATCATAACCTTGTGCTCCAGAACATCTGATCACATGCACATTATCAACTTGTGCTGTTAATATCATGAACAGCAGCTACGTTTATTTCTCTCCACTGCTTCTCTTTCTCTCCCCATCCCGAGGCATCCTGAGGTTGGCCAGCTCCAGTCACGTCCCACCTCATGAAGATTATGGACCTTTGAAGAAGTAGATGCCGAACTCGCAAACATCCCGAACCATCTAGAGACGTACCAGTGCCAACTGGATCCTGCTACATGTGTGGTTTTGACATTGGACCTCCTGGAGTGTTTAAAGGCTCTGGCATGGAGAAGCTGTTGCTGGATCTGTGATGATCACAAATGTTAATCTCATAAAACTAGGAGCTACTAACCATATAGACTGTATAAGACTGCAGAAAGAACATCACTTATAATCTTATACTCGAGTAATCATGTTAGTTCTCACTCTCCAGTGTTCTGTATTGTTGAAAGATTCATGATCAAACTCTTGATGTCACCCAAATAAGGATGGGTTTCCTTTTTGAGTCTGGTTCCTCTCAAGGTTTCTTCCTCATTACATCTAAGGGAGTTTTTCCTTGCCACAGTCACCACGGCTGCTCAATAGGGATAAATACACACCGTTTACTTGACTGTTGGTTTCTGTAAAGCTGCTTCGAGACAATGTCTGTTGTGAAAAGCGCTATAGAAATAAACTTGACTTGACTTGACTTAAGCAGAGGAATGCGGAAGGGCAAAGAGTGGTAGATTTTGCTAAAAGAATGGAAATGGCAGTGGTGAACACTTATTTTAAGAAGAAGGAGGATCAAAGGGTGACGTGAAAGAGTGGAGGAAGGTGCAAACAGGTGGACTATGTTCTATGTAGGAGATGCAGCCTGAAGGATATTCGAGACTGTAAGGTTTTGTCAGGGGACAGTGTAGTTAGACAGCATCGGATGGTGGTCTGTAGGATGGTTTTGGAGGACAATGAATAATTCAGATCATCATCATCATCATCTTTTCTCTGCTTGTGTTCTCCATGGTAAATGTTCAGCCTAAATACATTTATTAAGTTAGAAAATTTGAAATGATTTTGTATTAATATATTAATGCGTACTGTAAAAATTAACACGTTAATAACGCGTTAACGCAATTTTTACAGAACTGATTTTATTAACGTACAATTAATGCAGCATGCATTTCTGTTTGAACATTTTTATAAAAAAATATAAACAAATAAATATATATGGGCCGAAATTTTAATCATCAGTGCAACACATTTATTCACGATGTCCTTTCTTTATTCAGATAAAGTTCCCAGACAATTTCAGCATTGACCTCTCCTCAGCCTTGCTTACCGTAAACTGAGGGAAAGCAACCACTTTTACTAAGGTACATGTCAGAGCCCAAACTTTACTTTAACTTGAGTATTTCTACTTTAGTGAAGGTGTCACGGTCGCGGAGTGACCGAAGCAAAACCGGAGTTGTGAGAAAGCTGGTTCTTTTAATGAGGAAACAGAAACAAACGTAAAACAAACCAAAACATGGAACGAAAAGAAAAGGAGGTCTTCGTGAAGAAAGATCTGAGCGGTCTCGGGAGGAAATGAGATCGCGGGGTATCCACTGAAACGTAGAACGTAACTAGTGCAGTCATATGTGTTCTCCCACGCAAGTAAGTAGAACTGACGGTGAGTGAGTGAAGGCGAGGGGTTTAAGTAGGGCTGCTGGTTAATGAGCCACAGGTGCCGGTGTTTAGTATGATGGGGACAGGCTACGTGTGTGTGCAGGGCCGTGGGATGGCGAGGCAGGCTGTTCCCAGACAGAAGGACTGTGTGTGTACTTTTTCCATCTTTGCTTCATTCCACATCTTAGTCCCCATATGCTGTTATAATAAACTCCAGGCTTCTGGGAAGATGTTCCACTAGATTTTGGAGTGTGGTTGTGAAGAATTTTTTATTCGTACACAAGGGTGTAAGAAAAGTACTGATATACAGGTACAGTACAGGTGAGGAGCCCTGTGGTGCAGTCAGAGTTCCAATTCATCCCAAAGGTGTTCAATAGGGTTGAGTTCAGAGCTCCATAGCAGGCCACTCAAAGTCTTTTCCACTCCAACCCATGTAAATCAGAACATTTAATGCTATTGCATCCAAAGAAATACTATACAATTAAAGCCATCTATTATCAGAAGGTCATGAGATAAAATTATATCACTACCAAGTTGCCACTGCTGTTCTCTTAAACAAGGCTCTTAACCCTTAACTGCTTAGTGGTAAGTCTGAATAAGGGCATCTACCAAAATGCAGTGAATTTAAATCTGTCTGTCTGTCTATCTTGATCTATCTGTTAGTTTCTTAATATTCTCTACATCTAATTTGACCTGTTGCATACAGATTCAGATTGTCCTCCATGTATCACAGGGCTTTCCTTGTCAGTGTCAGTGTCATGGCACCCAAACGTTCACCTCAAAACTCACCTCAAAACGTAGGGTTTCTCTTTGACCACACACATCTCTTTCTGATTTCTAACATCTCTGTGTACTTTTATTTATCTTCTCATGTCTTTGAATAAAAAGTTTATATGTGATGATTGTTTGGATTATTTTTTGTTACCTGCTTATTGTTGTCTTACTCTGTAATTTATAAAATAAAATATAAAATAAATACATCTTATTTTTGAATGAAATAACAATCAATAACATTGCACAATATTACACAATAAATAATATTATAATTGATGTGGGGAATATTAAATTGTTGCCATGCTTTCTCTGTGTTGCTGGTGAGGGCTTGTTATCTGTGCTCATTTAAATAATAATATAAATGGGTGTGTTTAAGTTAAAAATAATAATAGTAATTCATAAAACTATTTAGAATTATTTACTACTTCTACTTCTACTTCTACTTATTATTATTATTATTATTATTATTATTATTATTATTATTATTATTAAAAAATTCAAATAAAAAATATATAATATATTTAAATATACATGATGTATATAATTACTATAAAAGCATATAATTTTATCCATATGGAGTGAGATGGAATGGCCTGTCAGGACTAAATTAGTCTCATGCGCTGACAGGCTTCAGCACCTTGGACATTTCATGCCATTAGATTTTTATCACGCTCACTGATGGTCGACTGAAGCAGGAACATTTCAGAACCAAATGCTCTGCTTACCTCAGCAGTGTTTTTTATTTTATTTAATTTTTTGAAGGCTTTTCTTTACTTGACAACCCTTTTAGGACACATCAGAAGTGGATTCTGAAACTTTCCAGGACAACATGAGGGTAAGTCAAGGTTCCTATTCAAATGGAGATAAAGTGTTCAGTTTGATTGTCCAAAGTGCCAACACACATACTGTACACATAAACACCCCATCACACATACACACACACACACACACCCCTCCCAACACCTCCGTTTTCAAGACTACCTTTCAATTGAAGTAAGGTCCTGTTTGACTGACACTTTTCCTCATCAGGAAAGATGGGTGCAGCCTATTGAAATACTTACTATTAATTATTCAACCTCTACCTCTCTCTCACTTTTTCTCCAGTAACAAGGTTGGACTTAAGGTTGAAGGCCATTCCTTTACTTCAAATCCCGTCTGCTTTAGCCACCATCTATCCATCTGCTTATCTATCCATTCATCTTCTCTAAAGCAGGTTTGCTTTTTTCTAGGTACAGTATCTGTGAATGTATATAAAAAGTCCATTACCACATGCTTCCTCTTTTGTAGTAGAGGACTACAAATAAGAAATTAGACTTTATAGACAAGATTCATAAAATTCTCATAATAGACAACTTCTTTCTTTCTTTCTTTCTTTCTTTCTTTCTTTCTTTCTTTCTTTCTTTCTTTCTTTCTTTCTTTCTTTTCTTTCAAAGTTTTACTTTGGGGAAAGCAAAATATAATCATAATATGTACTATATCTATATCATTAATTGAGCAGTACATTAGAACAAGTAAATCAACTTTATCAGTTAAAAACTGGTCTAAAGAACTAGCATTAATAATATATCAACTTATAGTGAACTGTTATTGATAAAAAAACCTATTATTGTGAAAAATCCAGTCAGGCCAGCAATTAATTCCCAAAACACAATCCAAGTGAAGGAGTAAAACCTACATGGACAATATGATTAACTTAAAATGTATATTCCTAATCTATTTGTTACTGTAAAGCTGTTTTGTGATGATGACCATTGTTAAAGTTCTATACAAATAAAACAAAATTGAATTAAATTGAATACGATTTATTGCATTGCAATGAATTGCAGTGAATTGAAATAAAAAAAGAATTATAATAATAAAGTGAAGTGAAATGAACTGAAGCTAAGTAGTTAGTAGATCAATTTTTTCAGATGTTTAATTATTATTAGATTAATAAATGTTTGCTATTTTGATATCTGATGGTCATAACACTGTGTTGTTTGCTTAAAAAATACGTGTCTAGGATAAGACTTACCAGT
This sequence comes from Silurus meridionalis, assembly GCF_014805685.1. NCBI lineage: Eukaryota > Metazoa > Chordata > Actinopteri > Siluriformes > Siluridae > Silurus > Silurus meridionalis. The sequence goes on from NC_060884.1 coordinate 26,610,884, forward strand.
AATTCAGAAACTTTTAGTTTCAACCACATTAAATTCATGACAAAAGATTTAAATCTAGTTAAAAGTATCTAGTGTTTATTATTAAAGAATTAGAATAAATTAAAACTATTTCTTAATATGATTATTTATTTTAAGCCTGTAGTGTTCATATTCTGTATACAGATAATTTTCTTTTTTTTAAGAAATAATTATTTTTTATATTTTTAATAATCTTATATTTGGTTTTTAATTTTACAATAGGAAATAATAGATTTACCTATATACAAACTGTTTCCACTTGTTCAGATGAGCACATTTTTCAACCTTTTCATTAAAAATAATACATATATTCATGATTGTTGATTGATATATTGTTCTTTTATAAATTCTCCTGTATTTCCTGCATTGACCCACAATGTTTGCCCAGAGGAAGTCTTCATCTTAAGAGATATACTTAAATATATCTTTGTACAATTAGTAGTATCTTGCTAGACACAATTTCTATCAGATAACAGCTCTAAAATCTATTTATACATACATGCAGGTTTCCTCAGATTTTTGAAAATCATAACAAAAGCCTTGAAGAGCAAGACGATCTTAATCTCAGCATCATGTGTTATATACATCTGGCTTTGGGACTGTACTTAACCACAGTTTCCTTTTTGCAGCACACAACATTTTCTTTCACTTTTCCCCCACTCATCTTCCCGTACACACTGCAAATCCACCGGTCTGTGGTTGGGCATTTGCAGCGTCATTGAAATGACGTCTTTCTGTAAATGTAGGTGTTTTTTTAGCCGTGTTTAATGATGGAAAGTACCCGAATCTTTAGCGAAATCTAGATGTTAAGCTTAATTCATTATTAATCACATTTATCAGAAATAAACTCTATTTCATTGAGATTGACTCTCTCTCCTCTCTCTCTCTCTCTCTCTCTCTCTCTCTCTCTCTCTCTCTCTCTCACACACACACACACACACACACACACACACACACACACACACACACACACACACACACACACACACACACAGAGAGAAGATTCCAAACCTCAAGATGAAGAGTAATAAAAAGCAACAGCCTTCCTCTGACATGTATATCTGAATATATGTACATGGTTTGTAAACAGGATTTTTTGTGGTTAGACTCACACATAAAAAGTCTTTTTGGTTTTCCTGAAATTTAAATTTCACATGATTTCTCTGCATGTGTGCCTGTGGGCTTCAGAGCCTCCAAGACTAAATATGTACATCACAGGATTAGTTTTTGAGGTTTTCCCCAGATCTTCACCCAGCCTCGGCTTGAGAAGCAGAAGATTATAGCCAAATAACAGCTGCACGGAGTATTTTGGACTGGCTAAAAGGATTTAAAGCATGTCTGGGATATGGGTAAAGCTATGCAGGGATGTCGATGCACCAGTTACATACTGCATTCTGGTCATTTGGGTTATTTCCTTTTTGTTACAAAGTCTGATAGAAATCAACAATTTATATGAATATCTATATGACAATCTTTCTCTCTTCATTATTGTTTTTCTCAAGTAAGCAAGTAAGAAAGGAATTTATGAGTGGGTGGGATTATGTAACAGATACTGAAATATTTGTATATTGTATGGGAATGTATTGTATATAAAGATTTAATTATTTACATACACACAAGATAATTTTTGTCAGTTATGCCAGAGTAAAAAAAAAAACATGGCATCATTATTTTTTTTTTTTATCAGCAATGGCTGGAAATACTGTAAGGGGACTTTGAGAGAGAGAGAGAGAGAGAGAGAGAGAGAGAGAGAGAGAGAGAGAGAGAGAGAGAGAGAGAGAAATATAACAAAATGTACACAAATGTGCATTGGGACACTCTGTTGTACTCATTAGTGGAAGCAAAGCGGAGATCAATTGTTGGGATGCATGTGCGAGTTAATACACTGGTGACTTATAATTGAAAATGAACAATGGATTATTATTCGTTTTGACAGAAACCTCTGCACTGCGCTTCCTCCTTCTCTGTTATCTGACTAATGTTCTGTATCTAGTCCTCATGGTGTACTGGTGGTGTTAATTTCCTTCGAACACATTCAAAGGAAAAAAATATATAGGAATACAAGGCTAATAAAATAAATAAATAAATAAATAAATATATATATATATATATATATATATATATATATATATATATATATATATATATATATATATATATTTATTTTTTTAGTGTGTGTGTGTGTGTGTGTGTGTGTGCTACTTTATTTTAAAAGACAATTTAAATAGCCACTGAATACAGATTTTACAAGTTGAAGAGAGACAGCATTTTAATATTCAGATCAGTACAGCAATTTTTTTTTTACACCTTTCCCTTTTTGGATTCCAGCCCTCCTTTCATCACCTTCCCTATCTTCCATAGCCAAATGTTCAATCCCCAAGATATTTCCACTGTTAATTCACAGTCAGTGTCAATTCCAACTCAAACACTTCAAGCACTTTTTACACTGTAGGTTACAAGATTGCACAATTTGTTCTGAGGAACTACACTAAACAACTGTCTTTTGTAGTGTTCTGCATAGTGACTTCCTCCAGAGGGACCAACAGAAGAAGACAATAGAGTCTCAACTTTCACTTTGTTCCAAGAGAATACTCTATCCTATGTGTTTGGTGGCGAAATAATGCACATTATTTTATTATTATATTATAGTTTCTGAAATAAAATAAAACAGTAGAGAAAATGTTTCTTGAGATAATTTTATATTTCACATTTTACAGTTTCAAATGTGTAAAGTAAATCTGTTTAAATAATGGTTAAGATTGTACAATTGAGCCTTTTTCCCACATAAACTGAATCTACATTGTAAACAGATTTTATGTACAAAAACACCTAAAATACCAAAATCACTCTTTATAAGTTTAATAAAATCACAGCATACTATTATTTCTATTTTTTATTATTTTTTGTTTTTCCTCAATTGCCATTATATACTATATTACATTAATATTATATTATTTCAGTTATTGCCCTTTTATCTTATATTATTTCATTATTGTATCTTATATTTTTCTTTTCTGTTGCTAATGTTATTTATTGCATTAATTTTACTACCGTTTGTTTATTTTAATTTATTCATTTTTGACTATCACTTTTTTTCCTACAATACACTTTAGAGTATTTTGAGCTATATTTATTTTAATGAGTAAAGGGTGCTACATAAAAGAGGATTATCCTATTATTATTATTATTATTATTATTGTTGTTGTTGTTGTTGTTGTTGTTGTTGTTGTTGTTGTTGTTGTTGTTATTATTATTATTATTATTATTGTTATTATTATTATTATTATTATTATTATTGTTGTTGTTGTTGTTATTATTATTATTATTATTATTATTATTATTATTATTATTATTATTATTATTATTATTATTATTATAAGTAGTAGTAGTAGCAGTATAAGGAACTTACGATCATTTGTAGTTGAGATGTCTATTTCCTTTAATAGTTAGAAAAGTTTTTTTTAATTTTTTTTTTCTCTAATTTCCTGAACGTGCTCTAGTTTTGTAATGACACATGAATGTGCAGTTGCATGGTTGTAATCAGGTGTGAGTGGGGGTTGTAGATGCTCTCTTCCAGTAAAGGTTTGCGTGAGGGGTGAGTGGGTGTGACAGGGCTAATGCAGAGGGACAGTTATGGCATTCACAGCCTGTCTAGTGACAAAGACATTTACTCTGGTGTCACCGAGACGCTCACAAGAGCTCACACCCAAATATTCTCAAATAAAGCCATCAGAAAACATATTCTGTGGATTTGTGTGTAATACACATTAGTATATTTTCTATTGAATGTTTTGTTAATTACTGTTGTGCGCAGTGTGTTTAAGAAAAATGAGGGTGTGTATTGACAATCCACTGAATTAATGAAACGCTGACCTGGTAAAGAGCAAACATTGTTACTTAAGACAATTAACCACAAAAAGTCTGCCTACTGGGCGCCTTGCACCAAATAAAGTGTTTGATCTACAGGCTCCAGTGTGAAGAGTCAGATCTCAGAGTTAGTTAGTCTTGAGCATCATTGGACTTCTCAGCGTTTTGTCTCTCTAGTCAGCAGCTCCTGAGTTGATAGGTTGAGTTTGTGCAGCTGATGTTTTTAATTTTGCCTTCATTAGGCTTCACCTTAATTACCAATCTCATGGTCCACAGCCATGCACTTGGTCTCTTCTCTCTAATGAGACGGAAATGAGACAAACAGCTGGGATTTATGGCTCGCTGGATGCTCACGCCACAAGAAAACGCTCACACTATGGGAAACGTAAAAACAAACACTCGTACGCTCGCATCAAGATTGATTACGCACAAATGCACAAGCACAAATACAGAACAATACATTTTACTTCAAAAGCAAAACTGTGTGATAATGAAAACTCTAATGCACACGCCGGATATACACACACACACACACACACACGTGCAAGAAGGAACACACGCACACACAAACACACAAGTTATAAGTGCTTACTGAGCAAAACTAGGCTAAGGGCCTGGCAGACGTACCTTTAGTCCACATCAAATAAGACTGCCTCTCTTCTTAACCTCCTCCCATCTTTCCTTCTTGATCTGTCTATCAGCCTCAGGGGAACTCTACAATTAATGACCAAGTGTGTGTGTGTGTGTGTGTGTGTGTGAATCGCTGAGGGAGGCAGCTTGGGGCTCAGGTGAGCGAGCACACTGTCTCGGTGGGCTCAGGGTAAAGACCCGACGCAGCTTTTTCAGCCCTGTGCTTCAGCACAAAGTGAACCATGCTGGCCTTTGCCATCAGCAGCTTTCAGCCCCGCTCCAGCCGAGAGCTTAACCTCAGCTCTCCAACAGAGCCATCATTCTCTTCTTCTCTTGCATTTTCATTATGATTTCATGGACAGGTAGCTGTATACACCACGCAGTGCTGTCACAGCTGTAGGCTCATTTATACCTGTGATAAAAGGATGTAAAGCTGCCAACACATACACACAGTTCAGACAAATGTCTGACACCTTGCAGACCTCCAGGCTCAGGCCTTCCTGTCTTTTTCACTCATTCCTGTTTCTAACAAAGAGATTACTGACTTCAGCACTTTGCATGCTTTCACTTTAAATGTGTGAGGTTTTTGTTTGCGCCGATGAGCAGGTGTGTGTTCAGCTAAGTAACCATCGCTGACACGGAGTACATGCAGGGAAAACCAGCAGCAGCTGTGTAGCAGGTGATGTTCGGCTTTACTGTATAGTCAGTTCACTTCTATGACAGAGAGAAGAACAGAAAAACAGATAGATCAAGTTTTTCCAAATGTATCAGGTCAAGTCAAGTTTGTTTCTATAGCACTTTTCACAACGGAAATTGTCTCTAAGCAGCTTTACAGAATTTTAAGAGTTAAGGTGAACGATGTGTATTTATCTCTGATGAGCAGCCATGGTAGTAGATTTTTTTTTTTATGAATGAAAAATTTCAGACTGTTCATTTTACATGTATATACCTCCAAGACATATGATTTATAAGATAACAAAAAATAATATAAAAATAAAATTGATACATAAAAATAACATTTCATTAGTCAAACTATATATTATATAAGTCAAACCAAAAGATAAATAAAAGATAAATGTACAGCATTTCATTTACATTGTTATTTAATTTTATTTTATTAATCATCAGAACGTTTAAATAAATGCATGGCATATTTTTTTATGTAATTACTTTAAACGTGCCTTTCATTTTTTTTTTTAGCTTCAAAAGATTACAATATTTCTCACTATTATATATTTAATTGTTTCTCCTTGGCCTGCGTGAAGCCTTTAACTCTTTAAAATAATGATAAGGAAATGAAAAGAAAGACGGATATACAGATTAAGAATGTAAATTGAGGTCATAAGTTTAAAACAATTGTCTGGTGTCTAGTATGCCGTTTGAATGTTGTTGTTTTTTGCCTTTCATCTATGAAGTCTATTTTCTGACAGCTTCACAATTACACTATGGTCATACGGTATATTTATTTCTTTACTGGCATGACTTATTGATGTACTGTATCATTGTTAACATGTCAAAGATAGTTCATCGTTCCATGACCACCGTGGCTAATGACTTTGTGATGTTATCGCAACCATTTAATATATATGGCTTGGATGGAAAGAATCACAAACACAAGATAGAGCAAGCACACAAAGCAAGAAAGAATATTGAGGTGAAGACAGGATAGGTACAAAATGTATGCTGGATCAGGTTAGGGATAAAGTTAGTATTTGTGCTCATTTATAATAAGCTGAATAAAATCCAACCTCTTCACACTTGTCTGCTTAAACTTGCCTCATTATATCAGGTTGCATGTAGCCTATTATCAATATTTTTAAATGACTTAATATACTTGTTATTCTAATTTACAAAGTCAGCTCATTTTTCTTTAAGAACGGAATGCATCAAAACAGAGGTAAATTTTTGCCAAACTCTTTATCTTAAATGCGTTTAGGACTTGGCTTAGGTGGATTATAACAGTAAGTAAAATGACACAGAATGTTAGAAAGTTGAGTACATGATTGATGACAGTCGTGTCAGATAAATACACTTAGTGAAATGACCCACTAGTTTTCACATACATTTCATGGGCTAAATAAATTAAGCTGACTTTACTGACACCTCTATAACACACCATCCATCAGCAGTGACTGAAAAGACTCAAATTAAGGTAAAAGATGTGTGTTAATAATGTGGGCATAATAGACATGAAAGAGGTGAATTACAAACAATCAATCATTTCTACTTCAAAACCAGATGTAATGAAAACATAGTTCAATTCCTGGGAAGAAGAAATGCTTAAATGTAAACGTATTCAACTTCGAAAAGCTTATCAACAAATCGTTGCTTAGGAATATTTGCAATTGTAAATATATTTGTATTAAACAAATAGAGAAATTGAATATTTTTCTTTCGATTTATGTAAATGTTTTAGTTTGCAGACAATTGTTGTTCCATACAATGTTCAAGGCTTCAAACATTTGGTGAGGAGTTTAAATATTAGGTTGAAAATTTGTGTTGAATTATACATCATAAAAATTTTTATCATTATCAAGTAAATTTCCTCCAATTTTTCTTTAAATAGTTCACTGTAGCAAAACAAAAATGAGCAAATAGAGAGCCTAAGAACTGCATTTGTTTATTTCAGGCCCATTTTCTGACAAATAGTTCGTTTCGACCATTACAAGCTTAATAATCGTCCATTTTGTGCCCAAGAGTGTATACAAAACATTGTCCTAAGTAGCAATTGCATGAAGGAAAAACTACAAATGACAAAGATAATTCCCATTACAATAGGAAAACTGCATTTTGCCTGTAAGGAAAGTGCTGGATAATAGCAAGTGTAGCGAGATAATGGAATGGAAACACAATAATGGAAATATCTTGTGGTTCTTTGTATTGTGTATTTGCAAGTGCCGATTTTTTTATATAGTTCAAACAAACCAAACAAAAAATAATACAAAACTGAGCATAAAAAAAGACAACAAGCAGGGACAACCAACATGTGATAAAGTGAAACGTGAGGCTATATGCAAGCATTAATTACTAGTAAATGTGGATCATATGTGCCAAACAATCATATGAAATGATGGGGTGCAGTGGCTGATAGAATACACAGTCCTGTAATCATAAGCACAATCTTGAAATGTCTATGCATAATGTGTGCACATTTTTCACACAGACTACACTATTAATACCCTGTACTGGCTGTAATTATTTCATATACACAGTGATTTAGCTGTAAAAGGAAACTGTAATAATCTTATTATCTAAGATGCACTACTACTACACATGAATGTAATGAGATATCTATATCAGAATATGCTTAATCAGATAATGGGTCATAAAAGCTGTCATGGTTATTTGATGGAGAATATTTGCTCTCTGTCATGTACGGTTAAGACACCATTGACCTTGGTGTCACACTTTATTAGGGCGTATGATAGCAAAACGAGCGTTTGTGGATTCCTTTAAGAGTCTGTAATTAATACTAATGACTGGTCAGATGTGCTGACAGGGATTTATGTGCATCATTTTACTTGCATGATGAGTTAAATATGTCCACATCTGTTCACCCCAGGGATTGGATTTGACTGAATAAAAAGGATTCTGCAGATAAAAGGGTCAACTATCGAGCTGCAGATCCCCCGATCGCTCCAGCAAAATGAATTTGCCTCCTGACATTTCTTTTAATTAATTGAGTTAAATGTCTTTGTGCATGAGAAAGCAGAATGTGGGGAGAAAAAAAATTATATTAATTCAATGTGTCATGACATAACATGTGGCAAAAATTAACCTATAAGGAATTACAGATGAATCTGGCTTAGTCAGTGTTTATTCAGTTAAGAGAGAAGAGTAAATTTGCAAATAACAGGAAGGATTTAAAAGAGGGGAAAAAGGCATTCTCGGAGTTAAGATTATATATTCAAAAACAGAGTGACTTCAATTTTTTCTTATTTATACAACTGAACATCTATAAGGTTAAGGGCCTTGCACAGGGGCCCAGGAGTGGCAGCTTGATTTGGTTGAGATTTAAACTCATGATATATTCAAGTCCAAAGCCTTAAGCACTATGCTATCACTTGCCCATATAAGACTTAAGATTTAAGATTTTTTATTTGTCACAAACATAATTAGTGATGTAATGTAGTTAGTTAGCGATGTAATGTAAACCTGTTAATTTGCCTGGAAAATGCATTAAATAAAAGGCACTATAAATATAAAAAAAGAGAAAATATGAGAAAAGAAAAGAAAATATGAGAAAATATATAAAATAATAATAAAGTGATAGTTAAAATAGTCCAAATATATTTAGACGTGAAAAAGGAAAGTAAGAATTCTATGGAATGTAATGACGCATGGCAATGACAATGTAAATTGCTGCGTGCAAATGCAGAATGAACTCAAGTATGATTGTAAAAGAGAACTGAGCGTAACAGACTTATATAAGTTAGATGAACATGCGCGAATGTTCAATGTTTATTACAGGCACACATTACAAGTTCTATGTTGTTTAGAGTCTGTTATTATTTTCTATATGAGGAATAGTAATAGTGAGATGGTTGTGTCATTGTAGTGGAGACAAAGAGTCCTATTTGCATGTGTCAGGTTTGATTTGCAATAACATGAATGAGAGCAGACAGACAGGATGAACCAAATGGCATGAACAGAAAAGGAAGGCATGAAGAATTCATTAATAGACTCCTCTAATTCTGTCTTTTAGTCCCATATTTTTTACGTAGAGGATGAAAATGTGTACAAACTCTTAAAATAAATAAACAATGGCAAGTGATTGGCAGATTTTTTACATTTACCTCAGTATTTCTTTCTTTCTCTCAGTGTTTTTGTTTTTGCAACAGTTGAACATACACACATCTTCTCCTATATCCACACAGAAGGTTAGATATGCAATTACTAAAATATAAAATCTCATAAAAAATTTTCCCACCTAATTTTTTTCATTCCTTCCTCACTTTCTCTAATTTATTTTTTTCTAAATTAATTCATACACATTAATGTTCTCTCATATTTACACCCCATATTTGGTTGACACCGTGAGAAGGAATTCCAAATGTGTAGGTGTGTGTGCATGTGTGTGTGCATGTGTGTGTGTGTGTGTGTGTGTGTGTGTGTGTGTGTGTGTGTGTGTGTGTTATACCATGCCAGAAGGCTTTTGCTCAGGTCTGGTGGAGTGCTAAAGATAAACTACACATCATATTAGAATTTCATGCTTTAGACCCCTGACTGGGTGTTTTAACAGGGTGCCTCAGTACACTTACACCCATCTCTCGCTCACTTTCTTACCCCCTCTCACACACACACACACACACACACACACACACACACACACACACACACACACACACACACATACCTGAGCATATATAAGAAATAATTAATCATTTGCCTGACCTGTCTCATACCTACTTTAGAAAATTTCCATCACTGCACCATCTAAATAATCTACATCTTTATGGGTGTGCTTTCTCAGCTTTAGAGGAGGGTAATATATGTATATATTTCCCATCCAATTTACTAGGAACACCTGTACAATACTGCAAAATATATCGTATATTTTGTAGGTTAAGTTTAATGATAAATCAAACCACACAACATTTGGGGCTTGATATTCCACCAATTGTTCCCCTAAAATAGTATCCAAAAAGGTCAACCTCCACAAATCCACATCTGCACCATTTACCTCACCTAATACGCCCACACATACACAAACTAACAGCAAGTGCTTTATCCCATGGGTGAAAGTATGTTTGGAGCACCATCACCTCTGCGGCCTTGCTTTAGCAGCCCATCCATTGTCCAGAACAGGTGTCAGAGGACAACGGACCAAGACCTGATGTTCTATTTGTAACACATCACCTCTCCCTACAGTCATCCGTCATATATTTATCCATTTATTATTTCTTAGTCACCAACCATAAATCATTACCAAAATTACAAAACATGTATTACTCTGCTTTATTTTTATAATGTTTATTTGTGGCTTCCTTGTCAGTAAAACTTCTATGATGTCCAAACAGAGCTACTCAAAATCCCATCATGAATGTCTGCGCTTTGATTAAGAATAGATAATGGTAAAAAATTGTATTTACTCTTCTTTTAAACTTCTGACATATTAATAATAACGCCTGACAAAAGAAGACAAAATTCACCACCCTTACTTCTCTACACAGAACTTCCACTGGGACAGTGGAGATTTATTTGGCTCATCAAGACCTTAAGGCAACCTGTCCCCGGGCCAAAATCCGAGGGTTCCTGGGGAATTCCCTATGACAGGCCTGATAAATTCCTGCTTTTCCTATTTTTCTTAGCATTCTCTGCTAGCTCTTCCCACATCGTGTCTCACATTCCCACATTGTGTCCTTTTAGGGCTGAAATGTTGTGAGAGCAATGGGTGTTGACTTTTGGTCTGCCCACTGCACCATCCAAATCTCAGTCATTTACCATTGCTATGTAAACTCCACCACAACTGCTCCTTAGAACTTCTCTTAAAACTAAAGTCAAGATGTTGACAATGATGGTTTATGAATAGGGCTGGATGAATGAGAAACTTGTTCATTTTGTATTGAGTGGACAGTCACTAAATAAATTTACTTTTTCAACTATTGGTACTTTATCAAAATTCTGATATTTTGATTTTGGAAGATTTTCTTTTTTTTTTTTTTTTTACATGACTACATTTTAAAGTGTAATATCCTTGCTTCATTACATTTCAGAAAATCATGTTGTTCCTTCTTACTTACTGAAGTGAATACATAAATATGTTATCCTTGAAATCACATGTGTATCCCCACAGTTTTATTAAGGACTTTCTCAGTGTTTGTGTGTATATAACAGTAGAAAATATTCTCCTTACAAAGGTATGATATGCAGGAAAAAGCATTAAATGGCATAAAAAATGTTTTAAATAGTTCTCATAAACATTTCTTTTTTTTATACCTTTGATATTTGGGTCCATTCAAAAGTGAGCATTTTTTCCTGGAGTAATATTTAAGCAGGGGGGTTGTACTATTACAAATATTTTGTCCACTATTGGGCACCTGTTTTTTTGAGTCTTCATTAAGAAGGTATAGTGGTGGGATTACTGTTTGGCAACATGTTTCGGTTTTCTCCAAAACACAGCTAATCGCATTCTTTCCAAGCTGCTGATCATGCTACTTTACAATGTAGTGTAATGCCCTTTGAGAAAAGTGCTATCCACCCTCTTCTACTTACAGATTGCCTCGATACAAAGGAAGTGATTACCAGCAAAGAGAGAGAGTATCTTCTCTGCTGTGATGATGACATGTGGGAACAGGAGGGTTGCTGACATCTAAACAACTAAGGGCTGATTACAAACACAATTGATTATGCTTATGTATAATTTGCTATGACACATAACTAGAGACATGGACAAATTTGTTGGTACCCCTTATAAAAATGATAAATAATTGGAATATAGTTATGCGTTTTGATTTAAATTTGTTTAAATAAACATTGAATATTCACAATAGATCTGGGAAAATGTCTTTTGGACATATGAGACAAAACTGGAGCTTTTTGGTGAGGTACATCAGCTGTGCATTTATGGACGCAAAGTGTTCAGTGTGATTATAGCTCCCGTTTTGCCACTAAATGACTAAAAACATGTACATGTAAGGTTTTTTTTGGAGTGTCATATTCATAACTCTTAGCCAACTGACATTTAGTATGTGTGGATTGATGTGTAAATAGATTTTACAAAGATTTAATGATTGTGAGGAATTGGCAAAGGTTTACCGGTTTAATTATATTCACAAAGATACATTTGTAAATGATATATTGTGTCTTTCTTTTCCTTGGATTCTTAATTTATGTCATAAGCTGCTTGGAGGATTCATAGAGTAAGAATTTAATTTTATGGTGTAACAGGCTGTTACCTGTATATATGATTAGAAATGCTTGAATCTTGAATCAATCTGTATGAAATGCATGGAAACTCTTAATACACTTTAATATATTGTTTCCAAGAATATGGATTAAATTGTAAACTGTTTTCAATAGTGTATGTTTATGTTAGAGTTTCTATGCAATCAAATTTTAGCCATCATGTGTTGCCACGGTCTAAGAAATCTGACTTGAGACCTTTAGAATAAACATTGGGGGGGTTAAAATATATTGCAATGAAGCTGTTGTTTTAACCAGTCAGAGTTCAAGTTGACAACATCTGGGCCATCCAGCAGGCATACAATAATGTCAGCATTTCTATATCCTTTGATAGAATAGTCAGAGAGGGCACTATTCCAAACAATCCAAAAACATCTGTAACAAACTGCACAAGCTTAAATATATCTGTGTGGATGTATTAGCTGATTTTTATTCCACAATGGCTGATAAAGGAGAAGAAAATAATTTGGTTGCAGATACACTTACAAATACAGTTTCAAGACAGATTTTAAAAAAAAAGCTAGATATCATGGAAAAGGTCCATCAAAACAGTAGTGTTTTTAATGAACAATTTATTTTTTTGCGTTTTCTTTCCCATACAATTTGCACTAAAATAAAAAAAATTGGCTTCATTTCAAATCAACAGGAGAACCATAATCCACTGGGTTTCCATCCCCAAAGAACTCAAAAAGTACTTAAAAATACATGGAGCATGCACTGTATTTTTGTCATTTTATGAGGTTAATATTGATACTTCTGCTAGAGATGATACTAATACAAGCAGTGCAGCTGTGGCGGCAGTGAAAGGAAACTTGTTGTACTGTGTTTATTGTGTTTCTTGCTTTACTAATGCCATTGATTCTCACTGCATGAGATTCCTGTCTGTGATGCAGCACTCTGTTATCGTGCATTTATGTAAACTATTGATGGTTTTTATATATGTGGTGTCATAATGATGGTATTAAGAGGTGGATTGATTCAGGTCGGACACTGCTGAAGCCTAGGTGTGAAATGCACAGCCTGATACTGTTCATTAGTTTTAGGGGTGCTGCCATTGTTAAAAAATTACACCTTCGACAGTCTAAACAATATTTCAACCTAAGCATAGGAATCATACAGCAAGATTGGGAGAAAAGTAACTTTTCGTAAAGTCCATAACAAACTTGACTTGAGTAAGAATGAGCTAAGGGATTGGGAGGAGGAAAGCCAGAAAACAGAGGGTAAGAATTTAAGGAAAAATAAGCAATGGGTTTAAATAAACCAAGGGCATGTACGGGTGGTTGCTCCAAAAATGTTTATGGCTTAAATCGGGGTCACCACAACAGGAAATCGCAAGACAGCTAGGGTGTCATAATTTATCACAACACCACTCAGTGATGCAGTATGGGAATAAGAGATGCAGGAAAATGCAGCGATCTCCAATATGCATGACCTCATACTGCCAATGCCTCTCACCACAAGACATACCAACCACAATGTGAGACGAGACAGATGATTTGTCAGCCTCTCCCTTTCTCCAGCTCATGCCTTTGTGCTAACCAGCTGCCAGCGCTAACACGCCTCTTCCAGTCCCCACAACCAGTCTTCTGTCTTTTTCAGTAACTCTACATACCACATTTTGGGACTCTTCTCTCCACCCTTTTCCCAGGCACTAAGCTGAGTGTGCACTCTTAACACAAAACTTTTATTCTGTGTTTTCCTTCACCTCAACGTTCATTAGGCTGTCAAGTGTAACATGAGTGAAGAAAACTAGGACATATAAAAAAAACTGGGAGACCTGTCTTTCAACAAAAAGTGTGGGAAAAGTTTTGTTTAATAATAACAACACTATGTGTAATGGAAAGGAACAACAAACACAAAACAGGATGGAATGCATAATTTTTCAATAACAGTATGTTCTTAATTAGTTTGATTACTTTTATTCTTTAGCAGCTTTCCAACTTAAACATTCTTTTTTACATATGACAGAAAAACATGACATCTTCATTCTTAATCCTGGTAATTACACATAGTTAGTCCACCTTCAACATTTTTTAAAGTGATTGGAGGAAACTTTGAGAACACAGAAGAACCCCAATTTGTATCAATTTATTTAAAACGTAAACAAATGGCAAAACATAGAAACTTAATCCAAACCTCTTGGCCAAACACAATCTAGAATCCACAGCAATTACGGAAATTTCACAGGAAAAAAGTTAAATAAAACCTTCCAAAGAACCAGATCTAATTCGACAGAAATGTTGTAACAGCTGTCATCTAAATGCAATTTTTTTTTTTTAAGAATCAAATGTTTTATTCTTCTGCCAAGTCTGAAGTGTTCCAGATGTGCCAAAAAAGTAGTGCGGAGAAATAAGAGTGTGCGAGAAACAGGCAGGGTAAGTGAGAGCAGATTGCGAGAAAAATATGTGTTGACAGAAAGAGTGAGCGAGAGATGAGTGAGCGAAGGGAATAAGAGAGAGATGAGAAAGGTCCGGTCTAGATACTGACTTTAGTAAATCACACTGAATGGTGTGTAAGTCTGCATTTTCCCTGAAGCACCATGAATCTGTCATAGGCGATAAAAAGCAGTTAAGAGCCATGGTCTCTTTCATCTTGTTGGCTGAAGGGGGGGTTGTGCTGCCTTAATCCTCAGACCAACACTGTGACCAAGTTCTGTCTGAGATTCAAAATGTCGCCTTACTTTTTACTAAAAATATATATCTGTATTATTTAGCTTGAACGAGTCAGTTCAGTCACCTAGAGACTGTAATTCTATTAGAAAAAATTATTTACAAAAAAGAGAATTAAAAATAATGAGGTAAAGAAAAAAACGCAGTTAAAAACCCCACAATATTAGTGCTTGCCAGACCACAGTCCATTTACTGGATAATAGGAAGCAACTGTTTAAAGATAGCAGTAGATGCTCTTTCTTAGATAGCCTAAAAACCTCAATTTCCGAGAAGTTTACTGAACAATCACTGCACATTTGATTACTTCAGTTTAATTACTTAAAATTTCAACTCGAACAAACCCTAACTTCATTGTGAAGTTCATTTTAACACAGTTAGCACTGCCTGACTCAATAGTATATGATTAGAGACAAGAAATGATGCTTCAGCACTATCCAGTGTCACCCAGAAGAGGATGGGTTCCCATTCGAGCCTGGATCTTCTCATGTTTTTTCCTCTCTTCACTTCCAGTTTGCTCATTGGAGATAAATTGAAACTTTAATATCTGGGTTTCAGTAAAGCTAATTTGTGACAGTGCTGAAAGAAACTGAATTCATTTGACAAACTGAACAAACAAAATAAATAAAATTTAATTTTTTTGTAAAAACAAAAAATAGATTTTGATCAGTAGATTGTTCAGGGGGAAAAAACACTAATATCTTTCTAATAAAACAATGATTGGGAAAATTATGTCAGAACATAAATAAATTATAAACTAAATTTCTGTTTACTATAAATACATGGTAAACAGAAGATCTTTGTATTTATCACTTATATAATAATAATAGATATGATTGACAGATTTCCTCAAAGTATGACTGATTTCCTCCTTTCTCCATACAAGCCAGTAGATTTAATGTTCTACATAGTTTGCCCTAAGAATAAGTGCGTGAATGGACACTATATGGACCAAAGTTTGTGGACACCTCACCATACTTTGTGTATAAATGTATATTGACACCAACAATTCTGATGCACAAGTTGCTGAATGGTTTTGAACATTTTCATGGTTCAGCTCATTGAAGGTCTTCCTGATCTCCCATCGTCTTCCAGCACGCGTGCCACTCAAAACAAAACAAACGATTGATTGCAGCATCGCCGTATGTCAAATGTCTCTGTGTCAGCTTTGCTCAGTTTTTACAATTGCTCTGTGTTCTAACTTGCAGAACATAATGAAATGACAGACATGGTAAAGTGTTCACATTAGCACCAGTTAGCACCATTAGTTTAGAAACTTTTTGATACCACCGTATTTTAAGGATTTCATCAGTCAGTCAATGTTAACATTTATAATAAATATACACAAAAGTAACTTTTAAGGTGAGTATATCATACAGTTTTGGAGAAAAATGACATTAACTCAGAGGACTTGTTTTTAACTCAAAATAGTGGATGAGATTTAGCTGTTGAACATCATATTGACTCTTTGTATTTAACACAAAGATAAAAAGACTTCACTAAAGACTTTTTCTGTCTTTAAATCTGCTCTAACAAAGTTGGCTTATTCATATGACAAATGTTAAAGAGAGAAAAAAAATGAAATGTCTTTTATTTCAGGTTTTTGAAGCAAACACATGATGGTGTTAATACAGTAAAAAATAAATAGCAAAAATATGCCAAAGCATTTAGTTTCCAATGATCAGGACTTCAAATGGGTTAAAGGTTTTCTTTATTCTTGTCAAAAAGAATTGAGTTTAAATCCCAAAAGACTCAGAGAGCCAAGTTCAACTCTTTGCCAATATCTCTACTAAATGTCTGTAATTGTAATCTATTCTGTTCTCCGGCCCACCGGCTGTTTCCGAGTGTGAACGCTGCTGTAGCTTTATTCTTCTGCCAAGTCTGGAGAAAAATGGCACTGGAAAAAAGGAGTAGAGCGGGAGAGAAGTGAGCGGTTTGTGTATGAATCTGTGTTATTTGTTAGTCTATTGACTTGCTCCCTCACTCACTTTCAGTCACTGTGTTAGTTTTTTCAATGAATCCAGAGCCTATCCTGGGAACACTGGATGGGAGGCATGAAGACATCCAGCCTGGAACATAAATGCATACATGCACTCATTTACAACTACTGTCAATATATCTTAGCCTAATCACCTACTAGCGTGGTTTCAGAGGTGGTAACAATCCTGAAAAAACAGACGAAACTGTCTGGAACAGAGAAAACATGTTAAACTCGACAAAGGCAGTAGCCCAAGCTCAAGATTAAACTAAGCATTCTGTAAATGTGAACCATCATACTATTAACTGTGCTGCCTCAAGACTAGAGATCCACTTAGTATTTACACCCTGATCACAGTGTATACTGTCCTAAACATTTACAAAACAATGAGAATTTCTCTCTTTTGGTCATTCCTTAGCTTTCCTTCTCTCTCTCTCTCTCTCTCTCTCTCTCTCTCTCTCTCTCTCTCTCTCTCTCTCTCTCTCTCTCTCTCTCTCTCTCTCTCTCTCTCTCTCTCTCTCTCTCTCTCTCGTTAAAAATGCTTCTGAGGTACCAATGACCAGTGTTCCTGTCCTTTTCTTCTCTTCAAATCTCCCAACTCATCCTACCTCTGGATGGAGTTCTCTCTCACTCTGTGCAGCTGGGGATGGTTCCACATCTACGGCCTAAAGATCCATGAAGATACTCAGCAATGTAAGAACTTTGAGGATGGATTTAAATTGTAATTAATATCAACAGTCTACTACAATGGCTCAGGACCACAAGTTGCATAATAGGTTTTGCATTTATGCACCGATCACTGCACACTTGAACAATGATGGACCTGTAATCTATGGACATTTGGTGGACACCCCCAGATGAGGGTGGGTTTTTGTTTGAGTCTGGTTCCTCTCAAGGTTTCTTTCTCATGTTATCTCAGGGAGATATTCCACAACACAGTCCCCACTGGCTTACTGATTAGGGATAAACTTATAAACTTATGCACTCTTTTATACAGGTTTAAAACAGAGACAAAAGTGCTATACAAATAAAAATAAATAGAATTGAACTGAAGTGAACAAGCTGAAGAATGTAAACTTGAATATATACCATTTTGCAGGTGGTATGGTTTATATGCAAATACAGGGATGCTGCCCAGGTCTAGTGAAGTACAAGAGTTAAAAACAATTTCCATGTGAACAATTGCATTACTTTTATTTCACAATAGATTTCACAAATATGTAAATACACAAACACATAACACAAGTCCAAAGACCTTAGACATTAGACACGGCTAAGCCCAGTGTCCTGTAACATTCTTTTTTTTTTTTTCTCAGAGATCTGCAGACGAGGGAAGTGAAAGCTAGAAGAACACACTGATTTCAATAGGTCAGCAAAAACATGACATTAGTCGAGGTTATAGGAGGTCAAAATGTCTGAAAAACCAAGAAGTACTACAGAACTGTCACGTGCAGGTCGGCTGCTTAAACACTCCAGTAAATCCCACTTGAGTCATCAAAAAATCACCTGCTCGGTTTTTCAGTCTAAAACAGAAAGGTGACCTGGTGACAGAGAACAAACCTTCGCATATTTCTGAATTTTTTTACAATTCACACAACATTTGTGCAGCTTTGTTATGCTGTGCAGGCACTTGTCTTTGGTGCTTTCATTTGGGTATTCATGTCTCCTTAAACGAAGGCATCACTGTAAAGCAATACAATTCAGTAAGGTCCTTCTAACTGATCACCTAAATCCTGTGAGGAAACATTTCTACATTTTCTGATAGGAGTGGTTTTTTTTTCCAGGATTATTTTGCCAAGGGTTCACTAAATAGACTGACAGGGATGAAGATAATGGAAAGTATACAGTGTGCGCTGGCATTCACTGTAACCAGATCTCAACCCAGCTGAACACATATTCTGGATCGACGCTCTCAGTTTTTCACTAACTGAGCAAAAATCATTTTGGGGGGAAAAGGTGTTCATCACTCCAGGACAGTTCCAGAGACAGTCTGCCTATGCAAACTGAAGCTGTTTAATTGGCTTGGGTTGACTCATGACCATAATAATACACTTTTCTAAAATGTATAGGACAAAGCCACTAAGTCATAATTCGAGAACTGACAGCTGATAGAGAGATTTTGAACAACACATATACTACACTACTCCTGAATTCTGAATTCTTGATTCTGATTGGCCAAAAGGTGTAGAGTAATTAGAGTCAATACATCACAGATATATATTATTCACATATAATTATAATAACATAGAGCTGCTGTTACCTCAGTGACCACAGGAACTAATTTTCTTTGTTTAAACATATTCTAAGTATAAATGTATTTTTAAATAAATAGAACGGTTAGTGCTGGAAAATTGGTAAAAAAAAAAAAAATTTTAAAAGGTGTATGAGGAATAAAACAATTTAGATTTGTAATTTCATACTTCCCTGGTATTGATCATTTTCCTATAAGTGCATCGTATTTGTCTTTACTACTATACTGTACAGACGTTACATGGCTGATTGTTTATGCCTTAAGATCCATTGCTGGCATGTGTGTATGTGTAGGTGTGTGTTATGAAAATGTCTCTGAAATCAGCCGAGCTTGTTTTACTGCTTTAGCAAAAAATAATTGTGGCATTTTTTTTTTTTTTATGCAGCTGTTTACAAACAAAGCAACGGGGGAAGTTCTGCTGTTGACGAGGCAGATGACTGACAGAAGGCCTTTTCACACACTAATTGGTGCCCCGTGTGAGGATTCGGGTCTCTTTAGCGCTCTGCCTCTCGCTACTCATATAATCAGCTCAAATTCCACATTTAGGCCGCTGTTTGTTCGACTGCTTGTTTATTTATTTGTTGATTTTAGGCTGCGCGCAAACAATAAACTAAAACGGCCCCCCACCTCCCCCCGAAAAATCGCTGGGGTTGCACATTTTTCCCCTGTGATAGCATGTTTTCGCTTTGTCTATTCAGCATGGAGCATGTCAGCGCGCGGGTGTGTTTGTGACAGCCGGCTGCGCAGTGCGAGAGCTCGGGCTCCGCCGCTCAACACCGGGAAATTGCTTTTTCCCTTCTTCCCTTCAGCGCATCGGGGCTGTGCCGAGTCTCCTCTGGTTGAGCACAAGTGTGTGTGTGTGTGTGTGTGTGTGTGTGTGTTTGTGTGTTGAGGGGGGAGGAGACGTTCCACGGTAATGACTTCGCCGCTGTTCGGAGAGTGCACGTTGTGTGTGCCCTGTAGGTCACTCACTCAATCCTGAAAGCGGACTAAATAATTATTAATACCTCTTGAGCGTTAATAGAGCTTCATAGGCGATTTATCAAGCTGTCGATTTGTTTAGGGGGTTCAGCTGCTACAGCACTCTGTTATTTCCCAACATGGGACAGCAAAGGGGCTATGTGAGTGCAAAAGCACACAGCTCACCCTGACCACTAATAACAGTCCACTCACTAATTAATCCTGGATTAGGGGAATAATAATTGTACTCAATATCATGTCTGTAATGTTCTTAGTGGTCAATTCAGTTCAGTTTTGATTTTAACAGCACATTTAGCAATTGTTCCAAAGCAGCTTTGTAAAAAGAAATAGATTGCAACTATACATTTTAGTGCTTTAAAGTAATCCCTGTGCATTTACCCATAATGACCGAGCCAAAAGGTTAGAAAAAACTCCCTGAGATGAGGTTGGAAAGAAACCGTGAGAGGAAACAGACTCAAAAGGGAACTTATCCTCATCTAAGTGACACTGAATGTCCGTTTATTATAGTTCCATCATTGTTGAGGTTATCAACTGTTCACTGATGGACACTTGAATGTAAAGCTGTTTAATCAGCTGTAGTCTTAAGCCACTGGTCAGTGCTGATAAAAATGAGACTCGAATGACCCTGGCCTTACACTTGCACATTCATAATACTTCATACAACACCAAGGGTAATGTTAGGGTTAGGTGTTTCTTATAACTTCCGAACACATCGTCCTAGTGTAGCTGTATGATTCGGGTGTCATGTAGCGTTTTATCTTATTATTTTAAATTAAACATCTTAAGTATTTTTATCATCATTTCAGCATTACATTAAAAAAATAGGTATTTCTTTGAATTAGGCATTTGCATTCAATCAAAAGTTTGAGTAATAAAATTATACTTTGTGGCTTTTTTCTTTCTGTGCACTTCAGGAAATGCAACTTCCTGTTAAACATATGAATGTTTTAGGATGAAAAAAGGGAACTGTGCATTTTTTATAACCTATAGTGAATGACTTTTGGGAAAAGGGTGTTTCATGCATGAAGTGTGTAATGCATTTTCACACATTAATACCAAAGAATAATAATTCAAAACAATTTAATATCAAGCATTTAAATGACTATAGTGTTTTAGGTTGGTTAATATGCTTGAGATTATTTCTCGAACACATGCTCATAGGTATCTGTGGATTGTATCATAGATATCATAGGACTGTCTTTTACCTTTACTTAACAAACATATTTACTTTTAGTTGTAAAGTCAAACACAATGAGAATTCTATCACATACAAATTTCTTATTTCTTAAATAAATGCAAACACATTTTTTTTCTAATCAAGGATCAGTATTTAAACTAATTTTGTGCCTGTCATGATTTTTACAAAAAGTTAGTAAACAAATGTTTTTTATGCATTCATTTAAGGTCTGCTCTCGTCCATTTTTTTAAATCACTATCATAAAATCTACTGTGTTTAAGTTGCGCATTGCACGAGTAATGCATAAACCATACACACTCTCTGTGTAACCTGCAAGTGTGTGAAAGGCTTGTCAATCCTTTGTGGTTGTGTGGGTGTGTTGTCTGCCTCCTACCGTAAACCGAGCCCGTAGAGACGCTGACTACAGGGGAATCTCATCGGCAGTGCAGCCGAGACGCCAGAGAACACAGAAGCTCTTCCTCTGCCTCTCTCGATTTCCACTCTTCTGTCTTCCTTTACTCTTGTTCTTCTTTCCAAGTGCACACTACAGCTGAAGATCACGTTGCGTACACATTGGTAAAATGTCACCTATTAATAAGCATATTCAATTACTAATGTACATCATGGCCTATGGACAAGTGAACTTTGCAGCACTGATGCATAGTGATATATAATAAAATTTTAATACAAATAAAAAAATATATATACATATGCACAACATAATATAGAGACTGAATATGGGAATGTATATATGTAAATACATGCACTTGTACCAAATTGTGTATGTGCTCTTCAGTCGGATTCTTTTCGAGATCGAAGTGATCGTGTCGCACGCACCCTCTGACTCAGCACGAGCAGAAAGGAAGAGAGGAGGCGAGCTGTGTCACATCTGATTGAACGTTAAGATAGAAGGATCTACAGCAGGTCCAAAAAGTAGCAGCAAGTTCAACAATGACAAATGTCGCAGTTGTAACCTGAAGCAGGCTTTTATGAAGAGACTTGCTATTATTTCTAGTTAATACATATATAAAAGGGCATTTATTCTGAGAGGTTTTATTGAAATGTCAGTGTTAGTTCTCTTAATAAACCAGCAGCATCTGCTCCAAAAGAAATGACAATTCATTTTAAAATATGCATTTGCATTTCCACAATCATTTGTGGACACTTAACCATTTTACTCATGTGATACTTGTAAATTGTTCCTACGTTTTACAGAATGTCTTTGTATGCAGTATCATTACAATTTCCCAAGAACTAAAATGCATGTATCTGTTTAAGCATGACAATACCCCAGTGCACAGCTACATTGAGTTTATCAAGGCTAGTGTCCTGCTCAGAACCCTGACCCCATCACCACTATGCATTTTTTTAGGATGAACTGCAACACCGATTAAACCTGGACCTCCTCAGCCAACATCAGTACCTAACCTTACTTATGTTCTTGTGACTAAATGATCATGAATCTCTACAGCTACACTTTATCTATTGCTATGCCTTTTTAAAAGCATGAAGCTTTTTCTAATAGCAAATTGAGACTAAATCTAGTACAGGATGTTTAGATTGGGTGTCCACATACTTTTGGCCATGTGATGTACATATTGATCATAGTCATTAAATACTCATCACTGACAGCTTTGGTTCATACAGGGGTGGGTTAAAAAGCTGCAAAAGGGGTCAGTAGACACATTGTATGGACTCAAAGGCTATTGGAGGTCAGAGGAGGTCACGCAACCTCTTAAACCCTTTTCTCCAGGAGCTTACGCACATCCTTTTATCTTCTCTTTTACACAGCCTGTTTTCCAAAATTTCAATGTTGGAGATTCATTCATTCAAATAGATGCATGTAATGGATAGGATCAGAAATGTAACTGAGAGCATCAACTTGAACTTTTTTTTTTTTAATCTTTTGGCACAAGCATTGATGGACAAAAGTGTTATGAAGGATGTAGTTGATATGGAAGTAGATGGACGGATGTATTTGTTGCATTTAACTTTACAATATTTGCAAATCATGCAAATAGTTTTAATTCTCTAAAGAAAAAAGATTTGGTACACAAGAATGGCATAATTCCTTTTCACTATGAGCAATGTCGTTTCCTAAGTGTGCAGCCAATAGAATGGACTTTAGTGGGTTAATTAGATTGAATTTGGAAAGTGTTTAAATTGCTCATTAGCCACTTTTGTGCCAAATCCGGAGCCAAACCCGACTCTTAGTGTTGATGAAGTGTCAGAGGTTACTGCTAATGTGCATAGATTATCCTGGAAAGAATCTGATCTATAGTCACATTTCTTAGATTACAAAAAGCACTATTTATATACAATCTCTTTAATATGACTGGGTGTTTTTGTATTTATTTATTTTTTTCAACTGTATTAAATGCGTCAGGATTTTTATTTGGCTGTCTTACTTCGGGGTTTATTTCCAGTTCGGATCTTATGAACCTGCTTATTTTTACAGTCTTTCGGAAATGAGAGATGGCACAGATTAGCAGGTGAGGGAGGGGGGTGGTCGATCTCAGAGATAAATGAGGGTCTCGATACGATCAGATAGATCAATTTCCGAACAGAGCGATAAATCACAGCGTCTGTAGCCGAGCGCATGAAGCAGCGCTGTAGTTCTACCACCTGTAGGTGTCCTGGTGGTCTGACTCGGTCAATTAATCAGCTGAAGGGTTGAGATTTATTTTGTTCACAAAGATTTCTATTAAAATATAATCAGATATTTTTTTTATCTAATAATTTGTGTATATGTGCGATTTCTTTAATTTTGTGAGAGCCGCTTATTGTTGAAAAACGGAGGAGTGAATAGGGAGTGAGAGAAGGAGCCAGAAAGAGTGAGAGAGAGATGGAAAGAAAGAGATGGAAAAGCAGAAAAATCGAGTGAGATGGATAAAGAAAGCGTTTATGCTTTGATTTTGCGTATTCGTTAATTAAAGCAATAACAACGTCAATTATAATAATTAACACGCAATAATAATAATAATAATAATAATAATAATAATAATAATAATAATAATAATAATAATAATAGGGGCGCGTCATTTCTCCCGACATTTATTTAATTTAATTTAATTTATTTTATTTTGTTACAATTAATTTAATTATTTTATATACGCTTTTAAATTAACGGCTATTAATATATATTAATAAAACAAAACAAAAAAGCAGTAAATAAAAACATAAAAGACACCAATATTAAAATGCGTCTACTATATACAATGTGGGTTTTTTTTTTTTGGTACAGTTATCTTAGTGATAAAAAATATATTAAATTGAATAAATAAATGTTTATGTTTAATTTTTATCATTACAATTATTTATTATTAATAACTAGTATACTGAATTCCCATTCCAGCAGTAAATCCATTCATGTATATGTGTGTGCTCCAGAGGGATATTTAGTCCAATCGAAGAGCCAAAGAAACGCGTTTGACACAAGTTTTTATTAAACTTTTATGAAAACAAGATTCTGAACAACATTCCATTCAGAAACATTTCAGATTGGACGTATTGACACGTATAGGACATTAGATGTTTCTAGAATAAATATATAGAAATCATGTATATACAGGTTTTTTTTACACGTACAGCCCATGTCTGAGTCCAGATCATCTCAAGCCTCCATGTGCTCCATAGGAAAGTAATGTACAGAGAGAGACTGCGTTCACACTGTGTGGTGCCATTCCCCAAAAAACATCTCATATACAGGAGGAAGATCTGACTCCACTGGAACCACAACTACAGCAACAACAAAATCCTAAGGACTCTTTGTATTATAGTGATGATAGCATTGGATTTTGCAGATAAATTAGGCTACTGAGACAAGAAGGGTGATGTTTTAGAAATATGCTGAGGATCAACTATTGCACACTTCAGATATCCTCTGAAATAACCATCACGTCTTGGTTAGTCTGGTTTATGGATGTATCAATTCTGCTTATGAACAATGACCAGGAGTGTATTGTGTCTAACAAGAGCAACAACAACAACAAAAAAGAATGCAGCATATTTTAGAGCAGTCACATGGTAAAAATCTACCCAGAATCCATTCGGGGTGAATATAAAAATGGCATAATTTTGTGCAATATTTTGAAAACTTCAAATCAATCCACATCGAATCCGAATTATTTTCTATTCGATTACTATTCCCTTTTTAAGCACAGTGAAATGCACATTCAGATTCAGTCCTTTGATGAGTAAATGGAGAGAGAGAGAGAGAGAGAGAGAGAGAGAACAGAGAGAAACAGAGAGAGAGAGAGAGAGAGAGAGAGAAGATGTAGCAGCATGTTTTATGCAGTATTTGATGTCACCTTCGATGAACACAGAGAAATGAATCGCAGCATCATATTCCCCAATTCCTTCTGTTCCAGTGCAGTGCGCATTTCATCTCATCTCTTATATTATTGTACATTTGTTTTCCAATAGAAAGAATATTTGTTAATCTATTTGCATGCTTTTACATACAAACATTGCAGACGTTGCGTTTTCTTTCTTTTTTATATAAATAACAAGCAAAAAAAAATATTCGGGGGAATAAATTCAAAATAAACACACTGATTTCTACATATTTACAAGTTACAAGTGAGAATAAATAAGTCAATAAGTCTGGCTCAGTTCGTTAAGAGTATGTGGCACTGTTTTTTTGGTTACATTGAACATTAAAAAAAGGAAAAGAAAAGAAGAGAAAAAGAAAGAAAATGAGGGTCGGCGGTGTAAAAACCTTCCTGCATTTTTGTAGTTTTTGAGGGATGTGTTCCAATAAGTGCATCTTTACTAAAAGTCTAAAAGACACTGTTCAGGACAGATTTAGAAGATGGAGTAGGAGGAAGATTACAGGACTAATTAAGGGCCATGCTTGTTTTTTTTTTCTTTTTTCATCCAAGTGTATGAGAACGATAGAAAGGGTTTAGAGATTTAGTGACCATACATGTCCCGCATGCAGGGTTGGAGGGTGGATGCAGGCTGCAATTCTTCCTTCTCAGGTTCATGATTTATTTACTACAAACAGTACAAACATGTCGAATAGGTTCGACAATGTATTGCTTTTTTTCTTCCTCCTCCTTTTTTTCATTCATTCGTTGTGTTGCAAATTCCTCTTTAGTCCAGACAAAAAAAAAAAAACAATAAATAAATAACATTTCAGTTCCACACGTCTCCTGCTTGTCGGATCCTTTAAGACTGTTCAGAAGTCTGAGAACACCACAACACCAATACACCGCTGGTGTGACCATGTAAGACTTTTTTCTTTCTTTTTATTTTTTATTATATATGTTTCTATATTAAAAAATGGCATAGGATAAGGAGTCCAAAAGCACGCTGTTTTGTATCTGGAGGTGATGCATGGTGAGTCCACGTTTGATAGGTCAAGAGTTGAGGTCTTAGCTTTTTTTTTTATAAACACACTACCTTTAAGACTTATAGAGTTGAGAGTCTGTTGCGCGCGCGCACAGACAGCGGGTCAATGCGCACAGTCACGCGCACGGACTGTATGGAGTGTGCGTTTGCTGGAAAGATGTTTGCATATGTAGACTTATGTAATGATGCGAGTCCTTGGCTTATTTTTTTTTCCTGTAAAAAGCACACAGCAAAACCCTCAGTGAACAAATGCAGAGAACTAAAATGTACCTTTTTTTAGTTGATGAGGTGGGAAGTTTGTTTATTTATTGTGTGTATATTTAATATGCATATTTGCCCTAGAAAGTTTGACATGGTGGTGATTTAAGGGGGTTATTTTTTTATACAAAGGACACACACCAAAGTTGTGTCTGTGTGTGTGTGTGTGTGTGTGTGTGTGTGTGTGTGTGTGTGTGTGTGTGTATAAACACTGAAAGGTACATTTTAGTACCCTTTTTACGACAAATATTTTATAACACATGCAATATATATATATATATATATATATATATATATATATATATATATATATATATATATATTGCATGTGTTAATTCAGCATCTGGGATTTTGCTGTGCAGGAACTGTTACCTAAATAAAAATCAAATAAATTTCACACTCATAAAAACGAAAGTAAAAAAA
Source organism: Silurus meridionalis (assembly GCF_014805685.1). Lineage (NCBI taxonomy): Eukaryota > Metazoa > Chordata > Actinopteri > Siluriformes > Siluridae > Silurus > Silurus meridionalis. Next base: position 26,638,393 of record NC_060884.1, read on the forward strand.
AATGAAATTAAATTAAAAATTAAAAATTAATCAGTTTGTGCGGGATAAAACAAAACAAAAACAAAAACAAACAAAAAAAAGGAGCTGAAACAGTTCTCACATAAAGAAATCCGCTGTTGAGGTTTTCCCGTGACTGCCGTTCGACGGGTCCCGGTTGGAGTTGCTGCCGCCGCCGCCGCCGCTGTTGAAGGTCCGGCCTGCGAGCTTCTCGTACTTTTCTTTGTACATGTCCCTCTCCTTGGCCAGACGCGCCACGTCCTGCTTGAGCTGCTCCACCTGGTTCTGCAGCGTGCACTTTTCCGACTCGAGCATGTGCCGCTGCTGGACGCGCTTGTAGCGGCACGACTGCGCGTAGCCGCGGTTCTTCAGCGTGCGCCGCTTCTGCTTCAGGCGGATAACCTCCTCCTTGCTGAAGCCGCGCAGCTGCCGGTTCAGCTCGCGCACGGTCATGCTGACGAGCTGCTCGTCCGAGAAGCGGTCCTCGAGGCGCGCGTGCGCGTGGTGGCCGTGGTGGCCGTGGTGGTGGTGCGCGTGGTGCGCGTGCGCCGCGTGGTGGTAGCCGTTCGTGGAGGTCGTCAGGTCCTCGCCGACGTACTGCTGGCCCCGGAACGTGTCGTAGGGCTGGTGGTGGTGGTGATGGTGGTGATGGTGCGCGTTGCCAATCAGCGCCTCGACCGCGTCCTCGGGGGTCAAGTTCAACGCCTCCGGGCTGATGTGGTGCTGGTAGTTAGGGATCCAGTAGAAGTCCTCCAGCTGGGGTTTGCCCGAGGCGCCTTGAGTACTGTTACCGCTGTTGTTTCCACCGTTGCTGATGCTGCTGCTGCTGCTGTTGTTGTTGTTGTTGTTTACTCCGAGGTTCTGGACGGGCTGTGCGCCGGGACTCGGTGCGCAGAAGCTCGGCGAGGAAGGCACGGACGAGCACGGCGTGCTGATCGGCGTGGAGGACAAGGAACCTGGGGGTAAGCGGTGGCAGTAACGCTCGGCCTCGGGGGGCTCCTTTTTAACCTCAAACTTCATGAGGTCGAAATCATTCACGTACTCGATGGCCAGGGGGCTGTTGGGGAGGTCGGCGCTCATGGCGAGGTCCGTGGCCATGTCAGTCCATGCGAGGACACGTGCAGCCTCAGAGCCAAAGCGAGTGGGAGTGAGAGGCCCTGTCCTGCCCTGTCCTGTCCTGAGATGTTCTGCCCTGTCCCGTAAAGACGCTGCTGTTCTTCTGGTTTTAACGCGTAGATTTCTACCGTCTTCTATTTATAGCAGAAGGACTAGACAGGCACCACACGTGGAAACTCAGTTGTCCACCTGCCAGGTCGTCTCCTCGCTCCTCTTGTTGACAACTTCACTCGGGTCAAATGCACGAATAGGAACTCGACCCTTCAGAACTTCAGAGCTTGCTTGTCCTGAGTCTTGCTGTTCCAGTCCTTCAGGTGAAGCTCTTATTATTAATAATGCCAAAAAAAAACACAGGATAAAGTTTGAGTCTTTTTTTTTTTGCACGGTCGGTTATCCCTTTTCTCCAGCTGTGCCAAGTAGTCCTTCTCATACAGGGACAAGGAGCTGAAAGTTGTCCTCACTCGTGTGGAAGAGCCACCAACAGTACCGACAACTTGAGGGAACCATCAGCCACTTGATCAGTCCGGGTATGTGGAATGATGAGCTTTTGGGAAAAGTCAGTAAGAAACAGAGCAAGAAAACACTCACATGAAGGAAAAACTAATCACAGTAACATCCACCGATGGGACAGAACACAGAAAGTCTTTCAGCAGATATCCTGAGCTCATGGAGTAGCTTGTGCTCCGAGTAGGATGGCTCTGATATACTTCTTGTTGTTGTTGTTGTAGAGGTTAATAAATATATGATCCCTGTTAACAGCTTATTCTGTTTTCCCAGCGCTTTCTCTCTCTCTCTCTCTCTCTCTCCAACCGACTTCCCACTGTGCCACTGGACTATACAGAGAGCAAGCAAGCACATGAGTTTATTTATACAGACAGATGCTTAAACCCCGCCCCTCCGCGGACCAATGGAAAGACGCAGCGCCAGGTTCGTTTGCATATTCCGTATTCACTCCTTACAATAGGACCAGCTTCGACACGCCCCCTAGCGACACCTGCGTGTATTAGCATACACTAAAGCGGAGGCCAAAAGGAAGAGGCGTTAGTTTGAGAAAAAAGAGAAACGTGAGAAGTTTGTGTTGACAGGATGTCCAAAGCGATGTCAGAAAATATCCTGATATAATAACAGACCAAATAGTTCAACATAGTGGAGTTAAATATGTGATAATTTCTCAACCAATCAATCAATCAATCAATCAATCAATCAATGTTTAGAAAACAATAGTTAGTTTTAATGCATTTTAACTAGCAGAAATAATTAATATAGAAATGTACTGCTTTCAAAAAGCAAAATAAAACAAATTGGATAAACATGCTAAAATGTTATCTGGCAAACACGAAAAGGTTATAAATAACTAAAGGTAACACTGCATATCAAAACTAAAACAAACAAACAAACAAACACATTTCTAAAGTAATAACCAAAGCAAAAGCACAATATGTGCTCTAAATTATTCAATAAGTCCATAAGTAAAAATCTAATAATAATAAGGTTTAAGGGGTTTATCCTGATTTTACATCATCAGGACAACTCGATGCACACAATTCATCAATACATTATTTCATTGCAATTATTCTCCATTTCCTATCTAATGTAGCAGTGTTAAACAGCCTGAGACAAAAAACATGACCAAGAAGATTTTTGCAGTAAGGAAGCAGACCCTCAACCTGGGAAACTGATTTAATCTCTGATTGTAAGGTCAGCAGAGTATGATTTATTATGGAAAGATCGATCACAGCTCATGTTGGTTTAAATGATTATTGTAAACAATTTGATCAAATACAAGCAATTTCAGTAGTCTCACTTTGAGACCATTTTACATCAAAGAAGAAATGAGATATTCTCTGCATGTTGTATAATAAAAACAACATCCCCTTGCCCCTTTACTTTTGCCACCCAAAATCCACAAGTCTGGACTTGCTATTGTGACAATCATGATTTTACTGTTTAAACTGCTGAGCTTATGGACCATCTTTTCATAAGCCCATTACTAATATCTTCTCATTCTCCTAATGCTTTTTTTCACTTTTGAGCCATTCACCTTGATGAACTTAATGTAGCTTATAAATGACAATAAAATAAAGCCCAATATCCGCCGGAAGGAGAGGCGAAGAGGCCCATGAGTTAATTATGATCGAGTTCCCACTAAAGTGCTCAGGCTTTCATGCAATTAACCTCTAATTGCACGTGGACTCATCTGCGAGATGGACAAATAATTAAGTCGCGCTCAACGCACTGCAGCCCTACCGACTCATACGTCTTAATCAGGAAGTGTTTGAGGTTTTTATTATGAAGAAATGTATAGATCCATGTAATAAGGTTGTTATTATACCAGAAAACATACGAATATACATTTTGATGGATTATGTTACTGTGTTAACTCAGGGTTTCATTATACTGGAAGTCCACTGGGCTGCGCAATCTCAGCTTTTCTGTGAATCCAGATCGGCCTATGATTTAAGTATCAGTCCTTTGTGGAATTGAGGATTATAGTGGCTGCCTATGTGTCTTTGCATATTGGAAATGATCTGCTAGTGCAATTCTTTTGATTGAAATGATAATATAATATAAATGATAATGACAATTTTGAGGCCACTCATAACTTGCTCTGTTTTGTCATGGAGTGTCATCACCTGCGAAGCAGTCAAGAGTTTTCAATTGTATTTTTTAATCTCATACAGACATGGAATTTACAATTTATTACTTATGACTTATGATCATTGCGTTTTTATAGATTTAAGTATATTTGACTGATGCTTTTGAATTTAAATTCAAATCCAAATCACTCAAGTTAGTGTACAAATAATGTACTAAGTCGTCTTATTGGTTTAAAGTTCAGGAATAAAAAGCTCTATGGCATTTATAAATAAATAGATATAACTACACATCAAAATAAAGTTTTATATTAATAATAATTGATATTACAGTAAAGCTAACCCTATGCTATGAAGAGTTTGAACCTCCACATTGTTAACTGAACAACTGCAAAATACAGCTTATAAACAACTTGTCCATGATTTGAATACGTGTGGTATAGTATTGTGCTATAATAAATACTAATAGTATTAATTATTTAGATTAATATACCCCTGTGCTCCCTGGTGGTCTAGTCGTTAGGATGCGGCGCTCTCACCGCTGCAGCCCGGGTTCCCTGGTCAGGGATCCAACCCCAGCCATTAGGGTTGCACAAGCCTTAGTGGCGGTCTCAAGCCCGGATAAATGGGGAGGGTTGCGTTAGGAAGGGCATCCAGTGTAAAAACATGTGCCAAATCAAACATGCGGATGATCCGCTGTGGCGACCCCTAATGGGAGAAACCGAAAGAACATTTTTTTTATACACCTTTTTTGAAACAAGGCAGCACTCCCCTAATTTTGCCAACATACACATCATACAGAACGACAAACAGGACTGAAATAAGGAACAGCTTTAAAATGTACCTGGTGTGAGAAACCTTTAATCTACAGCAGACCATGGAGAAGTGTTTCTGTGAGCTGATCATTGGGGATTTGGTGTATTTAATAGAACGTGGTAGAGTTAAGATTTTCTGCCCAACCTCAACAAAGTGAAATACAGGTGCTCTCAAGACTCATATCTGCCTACAGAGGAAAAAAAAGGCATGAGGGGGGGCACGTAAGATGAGGTGAACAAATCATATCAGAGTATTGAAGGTGCACTAAGTTGTTGCAGAGGGTTTTTTATCAAATAAGTATGAGTGGATCGTAAAGTCCAAGCTAAGCAGTCTGCTTTAAAAAGTATGTTTAAGAATATCGAGCATCCACTATTCAGCGAGTGGAGTCAGGGTTGGGTGTAGACGCATTCGAGGGCTTGAGACGTACATTTTGAAGTCAGGGCTTTCATTGTGCCTGGGCATACCGGGGGTTAGCTGTTGGTGCAGTTCTCCCGATTTAAGCGAAATGGACATCAGCACGTCTAAAGCGTAACGTGACGCAAATTAAAAAGGATGAGAAGTCTTTGGGTAGGAAATATTAAGACGGATTTACTCCAGATTAATCCAGAGGTCATGCCTAACAAAGGCAGGTTTTAAAAGCAGGCCTTTGTGGGTCTCAACAGATTAAAGTCCAAGCTCAAAGACTCGATACCACCAGGGTATGGATGTTTACACATTCATTTGAAGTCCGCAGTAATAAAAGGGAGTCTGGAACGCCAGCAGGAGCTGCTGGAAGACGGATGAGACGATCGTGAGTTGAGCCAAAGTTTTTAGGGAAACAGGTAGATTAAGCAAGAAAGATATAGACAGTCAGGGAACTAGGGATCAGATTGAGACTGTCAAAGAAACAGTTTAATATCAGAGAAGAACCTGAACCCAATGAAGAATGAAGGGTGAGAGCAAGGAAGGAAAAATAATGGAGTAGTGCAAGACTAATGAATAACTACTTGCAGTGGAAGCATGATCTTTATTGATGGGGTAGATTCTTTGCTGAGTTGTAATAAGTTTGTCTTTTTTATGTCTCGGAAATTCATCGAGGTGGAGAAAAATTACACTTGACCTTTTATTCTTTCCCTTTTTTTCTCCTCCAATTTGAGTCAGATTTTTCTGAGGAAAAAGGGAAATATATGTTTTTTTGCCCCTCCCCCCCTCACTTTGTTCTCCCTCTCTTTCCCATGCTCTTTCACTAAAAATTGAAATATTGATCTTAATTAGAGTATGCCGAGCTCAGCAGCTCATGTTGAGCTTTGAGACAAGCGGCAGCAGACATCTGTCTCAGGCACTTACATCCTAACCGTCAGAGCCAGAGAACGAGAGAGGAAAGGGAGGGAGAGAAAGATGGATTGCTCCATATCTCTGTCCTGTTTGGAGGATATGCTTTCCTTCTCAGTTAATAATGAGTGGTGACTGCACACTGTGTCCCCCCCCCCCATATGCACACCTCTGTTTAGGTCTTTTTTTAAATTTAATATGATCATTAAAATTCACAATTAATATAATTTTAAGCTGCTCAATAACCAGTTTGTGGACATGTGTGCGATGAGGGAATTTAGTGCACAATGTAAAATCATTTCAGATATAAAATATGAAGCAAATAAGTGTTGAAGGAATCTGGGTTACAGGTATATTTTTGTGTATTTGTGCTCAAAGTGTATTATTTTATTATACAGTATGCAGTGGACTCACAATTATGTGCATGCATGTTACACTACTGCTTGATGTGCGCACTATCGGTGTTCAGACGTAGCTCTAGTCTCTGTGTGATAGCCTAAAAGATGGATAGAGTGAGAACAGGGATAAGAAGAGGAATGCAGCGTTCTCTTTTGGACCGTTCCTCTGTTAGCCTATGTGTGTGTAGAGTACATCAGGCAGACGGCTTTTATCTCGTTAACACGACGGCAGACCTGTCAGGGCGCGCGAGTGTGTCACGCTCTGAAGCGAGGCCCTTGCCGTGTGTATTAATGCCCCCTGTCGCTGCCTGTGCAGTTAACCAGCTTTCTCACAGCGACCCGGTGCTCATAGATCATCGAGCTGGAGGTTGTAGTTAAACACAGTATTAATAGTCTGGATATCACAAGCACTGAAACATAGCAAAGGATTACACCAGACATCACCAAGTCCTTACCTCTCTATCACCCACTGACACAAAAAAAATGTATTACGCTCACCTTCGCCATGCTTGAGTCAAAAGACTGAAGCAAACAGACTCACAACAGCCAAGAATGATAAACAATTGTATTTTTTTATTTTTTGGTATTAAAGTACAAATAAAACCACAAACTTAAATACTATGCAATAAAATACAATATTTCTCTAATACAAATCATTGAAATTGCAATGTTTTAAAAGTGACACACGCACAAAAAGTCCCTGAGATACACTACCTCAATAAAGGCACTGTTACATATTAAGTTTAAAAAAAAAAAAAAAAAAAAAGAATCCTGGGGACTAAAACTATCTGGATTTTAGACATGCTAGAAGTCAAACATTTGTACATATATCACTTACCTGCAGTATTCAGCTGATTTATGGTTTATTCTATGCCACATGATACAGTATTTCGAACGCTGTAAACGTGTAGAGCAATTAATAATTTGAAAGCGTTTTTCTGGATGTTTTCCGACGGCTACAAACTGTCATCTGTGTGCTGAAGGGACTGCAGGCGGCTTTTCAGCTTCAGCATTGGCTCTAGAAGCGGGGCTTGATGTGCAGCTTCTTGCCTACAGCACAGAAAGAAAAAGAAAAAGAAAAAAAAAAAAAGAACAAACACAGGAAGAGGATATTAAATCTGAGCGGAATTCCTCCCGAGTGTGAAACTGCGCTGCTGATGCTTAACTCCAGGTTCATTTTGGCTGTGATACACGACCTTATATTAGACGTGGGTTAAATGTGGCACAGCTGCTGCTATTCAATGAGAAATAACACTGATAGCAAGAACAAATGTAGAGCCAAAAGACAAGAGTTTAAAAAGATACATGGAGTAAAGTGGGAAAAATACACAGATACAAACAAGTAGTGATGTATGAGGTGCAAAACTACAGTGAGCAATAAACTCATACATTAAAAAACACACACAATAATGTTCTTTTGTTTCACTCGAATTCATAACCTTAATTCTATACAAGATAACATTTGATATTAAGAAATGAGTCAACTCAAATCAAGCCATGAAAAGGCAATAAAATAAAGGAAAAGTCCTCAGTGACATCTGCTCTATCCTGAACTAACATATCGAGAGAGAGCGAGAAAGAGACGAAGGAGATAGCAGCTGTTATACCATGGGTCTTAGCTAATCTATCCAAGGTGGAGGTGTTTGTATCCCTACCATCTTTAATGAAGCACAAGAGGTGAGGTGTGTCCTCATTAGTATCACTTAACTGCTTCTCTCTCATGGTGTGTACGTGTGTGTGAGTTGTCACGGGCTATTTCATCAGTCACTTAGTTGTCTTTCCACGACTATACAGATAGCAGAAATGTTCAAGTGGCTGTTGACTGTAAAGGAATCCGCGAGGGCAAAGAGGCTACTTGTGCCAATCAGGTCCACACGAGTCTGAACTTATATCCAATATCATTATGTTACTTTTTCCAGTTCGACATGGACACATAAATCAGTATAGCTCAGAGTTAGAGAAAGCAAGTGTGTGTGTGTGTGTGTGTGTGTTAGATATGGGCCAACCCACTACATATAAGCTTACATACATAGACTGAAATAAACCCCGGTGCCACTTTCAGTACAGTTACAGGAGACGGGGCAGCAGCTTTCAATGAAGCATGAAGATACATGGAGCCGAACATGTAACTTGCTGAGTGATTGGTCACATGTATCACTGTCTCTGTGTGTGTGTGTGTGTGTGTGTGTGTGTGTGTGTGTGTGTGTGTGTGTGTGTGTGTGTGTGTGTGTGTGTGTGTGTGTGAGTCAGTCTCCTGCTAGCAAAATATAAAGACTGCTGTATATTAGCCTGCACAATATAATACACAATAAGTGATCTGCCCTTGTGTTTCTTGTAATTGTTTTAATTGCTCTTGCAGTCAAATTTCCTCAAAATGTATGATTAACTTTACTTTTATTCGGTAAATGTACCCTTTAACCATTCTGTATATAATTCCTATGTTGTTCTTATACACACAACTTTTTTTTTTTTTTGCAATCTGTTTTATCCTATTAATACTTTACTACTTTTTCTTTTTTTATTAAAAATAATTCTCCTGATGTGCATTTGCTTTATATGGACTTGCTTTGGCAATAAAAGCATACAATTATTTGTCAATAGAGACAGAGACATTTATTACCGAAATAGTTAAATTTATAATATAATTATATTTTAACTGGAAGCATGGGTAAAACTCTAGATTTATATTTAATCTACAGCACAAACATTAGTAAATGTTTGGGAGAATGCAATGGCTTGTGAAGAAAAGCTGCAATTCAATGTTGCAACTCAACAAGAAGTTGCTAACAGATTTTCCAATTTAGCACACACTCACATACACTACACTGTATATGTGTGTGAGCGGGGTAATATTAAATGCTGTCAATCAGGGGAAAATAAAACATTCTCAACTGCCACTTCATTTAACCATGTACACCAGTCATGTAATGATCCAATCTGTCAATCAGTACATTAGTACAAAATACATCATCTGGTGTTTATCTAATCCATGTGTCCAGTGTAGCCTCCTGTTCTTAGCTGTCAGGACTGGAAGCTGATGAAGTCTATGCTTCTGTAACCCATCAGGTTTAAAATATTGTGCATCCTGAGATGCCTTTCTGCTCAGCACATTTTTAAAGAGTAACTTTTCAAGCCACCAAAGTTCTCATTAGCTCAAACTCTAGCCATTGTCCACTGAGCTCTTCATGGATGGTTTTTACCCTGCATCACTGCATAAACTCTTTCTCTTGATCTGTATCTAGAAGATACTATGTATTGTGTTGTTGCCAAATGATTGGCTGAGTGAATGATTGGAGAATCGCATGACTGATAAAAATCTATAATTTAAGGCCAATTCAATGTAAAATTATGATAATTTGATATTTATTTGTAAAAAAACAAACAAAAAAAAAAACTAATTTAAACGCAATAAGTAAATAATAAATAAACAAGCTAAACAAGGGAAAGTGTGAGTGAGTGAGTGAGTGTGTGTGTGTGTGTGTGAGAGAGAGAAAACACATGCCCCCTGCACCCATCCTCAATCCGTCACACTGTCAGCACTGTGTTCAGCTGTGCCTGAGCTCAAACCTAAATATTATTACCCTCTTCCCTATGTATTCCACACCCTCTTCACACTATCTTTAAACATTATTGCCCTCTTTAATAAGCACTAGTACCCCCTCACCACCCTAAAATATTACTGCCCCCTTCTGAGTATTGTAGCTCGCTCTACCCATCTATAGTCTATCTTTAAAAATTACCCCACGTATAAGCATTACATCCCATCTCCACACTCTTCTAAAGATATTACTACCCCTTTAAAGTATAAAACTTTACTTAGAATCCTCTCGAATTACCACTAATTTATTACTTACTTCCTGGAGAATTCCTATTATGGTCCAGGTTGATGTGACAATATGAAATTTATGCTGTGAGAAATTGCATCATGGTGTCAAATTTTGAGTATTGTATGTGCTTTACAACTCATCGACTCTACTGCTATAGTAACAAATGGTCTACAGCCTTTATCTAGTGAGACCTATACACATTACAAAAAGATCTTTTAAAAAACTAATATCTTTGAATATGTAGTGCAGGCCATTAAATCATAATAATTTCATAGATAGCCATTAGAATGATAGATAGATAGATAGATAGATAGATAGATAGATAGATAGATAGATAGATAGATAGATAGATAGATAGATAGATAGACAGACAGACAGACAGACAGACAGACAGGCAGGCAGGAACCATTACAATTATAGAAGACAGACAGACAAACAGACAGACAGAAACCATTAGAATTATAGAAGATAGATTGATAGATAGATCGATCGACCGACAGACAGACAGACAGACAGACAGACAGAAACCATTAGAATTATAGAATATAGATCAATAGATAGATCGATCGACAGACAGACAGACAGACAGATAGACAGATAAAGATGATTATATAATATAAAAGAGAGGCTGAGCAGACAGACAAGCAGACTGACAAATTATGAACAGACAGACAGACAGACAGATAAGGAACAGACAGGAATGCAGACAAACAGATGGACAGACAGATAGGCAGGCAGACAGATAGAAAAATGATGAACAGACAGGCAGGCATAAAGACTAAAAAATTATGAACAGACAGACAGACAGGTAGGCATACAGACAGATGGACAGACAGACGAATAGATGTACTGTATTGATTCCCAAAGGGAATTATATTAATTGTTCAGTAAGCGCTTTGTCCTGCTCAGGGTTGTGGTGGATCCTGAGCCAGAAAAATTGGATACAAGGAGGGACACCTTGGACAGTTCATTTCAGGCCACCACACACACATTCCTGTCTAGGTGTAATATAGATTAGCCAATCCACCTGCTAGCATGATGAAGGAAGAGGGAACCCATACTGACACAGGGAGAACATAGGGAACTCTGTACAGGATCAAACTGAGGACTCTGGAGATGTGAGCTGTCAACACTACTGCCCGGTTACCACACTGCCTATTTATTCCACTTGCCTTAAATTCTATTCTTTCCTTCTTTATTTTTAACTTCATTAAATATATAACCTTCTTCTAAAATTAAAACCAGTTTTTTCCCCCAAACATATTCATTGCTCTAAAAGAAATTGGAAGAGTGCAAGTGTCTGTGTGTGTGTGTGTGTGTGTGTGTGTGTGTGTGTGTGTGTTCTTTATGGATACTGTGTGTATATGTGGTTATGGGGGGAGGGGGTGGCAGGCTAAGTGTCAAAGCTTACCTGTGCCCTCTGCCCCTGCTCCAGGGTGGCATAGAGGGCTCTCACCACCTTCAGAGGGCTCCGGGGAACTGGACAGAGAGATGAATGAGGGCAGTCTTGCAAAACCAGCCTTAGGTGTTCCCTCCACTGCTTGAGGGGACTCTGGTTCTGGCTTTGGACTTACAGAAAAAGAAAGACAATATAAACCATGTCTGATGGTGGAATTAAAGCATGATGCAGCAGGATTCACTATAAATAAACTTAAGCTTATATAGATGTAAGCGTCCAATAATACTGAAAAATGAGACATTTCTGAGAATTATTTGTATTATTAGACAGACCTTTTTGTTGATTCGCGGCTGCGAGCTCTTTTACCCGAGCCTGAGCTCAGGCTGGACCCAGCACGCTTGACCCTCTGTCTGTGCTGCAGTTTACATTTAGTGCCTTGGGAACACACACCAGTTCTGGAGAAGTCTGGACACACTAGTGTGTGTTTCTTCTTACACTGCAAAGAAAATGACATGTCCTATTATTGCAATAATCTTTTTCTCTTTCCCAAAGGGGAAAGTAAGTGTTCATGTTTGTGTTCTCCATGTTAAAGCAGAAGGATGTTTGTGCATGGTGGTGGATGCGTGCACTTGAGAAGGGAGGAAAAAAAAAAGGGAAAAAAAAGTGTGCGAATGATCCAGTGAGTGAGAGTAGGTGAGAGTGTCTGTGCGCCTGTGTAATATGGGTGTAAATTAGTAGCTTCATTCTTCAGGAGATCCGATCTCTTCCACCTGTCAGAAAAGCTAATTATACACACTATGGGGCGAGGGGCGCAAGACTTGTGTATGTGAGAAGATAGAGAATGTATGAGGAGCAGGTTGCTCTTGAAATAGAGTCAGTGTGTGCATGTGTGTAAGGGGAAAGGAGGCTAAAGGATCGTGTTTCCGGGAACAGTGTGGACTCTCCATCACCCTGTAGTTGCCCTGAGTGCATACTGAGATCAAGTCAAGTCAAGTCTATGTCTATAGTGCTTTTCACAACAGACATTGTCTCAAAGCAGCTTTACAGAATTGAAGTTAAGGTGAACGATGTGTATTTATGAATATGATGAGCAGCCATGGCGACTGTGGCAAGGAAAAACTCCCTTAGACGTTATGAGGAAGAAACCTTGAAAGGAACCAGACTCAAAGGGAACCCATCCTCATTTGGGTGACATCAAAACTGTGATTATAGTCTTTAAACAATACAGAACACTGGAGAGTGAGAACTAACATGAGAACTAACACACACACACACACACACACACACACACACACACACACACACACACACACACACACACACACACACAGAGACTCAGATACCATGTGTCCAGTCAAGCAACAGGGCTGAGATTTACTGGGCCAACTATCATTCCACTTCACACCCAGAACAAATAAACCAAACCATGATCACGGCTTTCTCCACACCCACAACTTATACAGTGTCTATGACTTTCGACTGAAAGCCAAAACTGTATATGTGCCAAAGTCAAATCGGCTGATGACTAATGTCAAAAATGTATTGATAAAAATTTTTACAATTAAGCATAAACACATTTAAGCACAAAAATGTTTATATTATATATACACAATTTATCATGCTAATATGTCATACCTGTAAATATATATATATATATAATACAGAATATATACACACACATACACTTCTGCACACACTTGCAAATAATTAGAACGGTCTTATGCCTTATTATTACATTTTTCTCTACTTATTACTATTCTTACTAATAGTAATAAGTATTTAGGTTATATAATGCTGTAGTTTGTAGCCTCACTTAAGAATTTCATTGCACAAACTGTCACTGACATCTATGCGTGTTTGTATATATATATATATATATATATATATATATATATATATATATATATATATATATATATATATATATATATATATATAAAAGCAAAAGGTTTCACGTTTATTTCTCTCTCTCTCTCTCACACACACACACACACACACACACACACACACACACACACACACACACACACACACACACACACACACACACAGTCAAACCCACTGTCTCATGGGACAAGATTATCGCAGCCTTGAGTCTTGGCCCTAATACCCTCTACATCATCCTATAGACAACATCATCACTCACCATGCTCGTGGCTAATTGCTCCAATTTGCTAAATCCCTCTTCCACTTGTGCTCAGTCGATTGCAATTTCACCCCATCTACGAGGAGCGTTCAGGTACTTTTTTTTTTTCCTCCCTTTTTTTTTTTGGATTGCCCATTTGCTTTTAGTTTGACTGATGCTAAATGCTGAACTAAAGAATACAGCTTTACAAAACGGTTACTCTCATTAGAGTTCTGGGCATCCATCTATTTCTGAACCTTCCGATATCAGCTATGCAAAATATTTTGTATTATATGAACGGAACGTTTCCTGGATTTAACTTTAGGAAATACATTTTTTATAGCTACTGTTGCATTATCAGATAATGATGAATCAACATATGTATACAAGCTTTATATTTATACCAATTTGTATAACTGGGACTGAAACTATTTCTGTGGCTATCTGAGGCTATGAACAACAACATTCATTTTAATCATTTTAATAATAATAATAATAGCTACAACGTTTACATGATTATTTTTTTAGAGTAAGCATTAAAACACATCCGAGGTCCACTGTTTTAGGAGCCACTCTTACCACCCTGAAGTTGATTATTTTCTAATGACGGCCCATTATGGAGTTTTTAAGTCCTTGTACACCACAGCAAGTCTTACAATTTGTTTTGATTTATTAGAATACCAACACATTACACTTTTCTCTATTTATACGGTGCCTATTGAAAGTTTGAAAACACTTTTTGAGGCATCTACATGTTTCTTTAGTTCATATGCAATGAAATGGGTAAAAAGTTAAACCACAGTAGAATTGGAAAGTGAATGATTGGAAGAAAGCTCTCTGGACAAATGTGATATTTTTGGCTCTAACATCAGAACTTATTTAAGAAAGAAGAAGAAAAGATGTTAGCAGTCTGTCTCGTACCCACGGTCATGTAAAACATGGAATAAAGTGGCAGCTTAATGGTTTGGGGTTGTTTTGGAGCAGGGAAGGTTGGAGACTAATTCTGGGGAAAAGGAATACTAAACCAACATGGCTACCATTCCATACTTCAGTGCCATTCAATTCCATTTCAACAGCGGCTAATTGGAACCGACTACACCGTACAACAAGACAATAACTTCATACATACGTCCAAAGCATTATTTAGAGAGCAAACACTCGGTTATGCCCAGTCACTGGACTCAAATCCTGTGGTCTGTGATGGTAAACTGGATCTCAAAAGGCCACAACCAAAAGAAATCACCATGAATGTTTCATATAATGCATACCAGGCATACGTTTTTGTAATACAAAACGTGTCATTTGATGTACCATCAGGTCTGTGCAACTGTAAAAATAAAAATAAAGTAATATGGTCTGACCCCTGGCTCCTATTTTTCACCACCCCTTTTTTTTAAACTGAGAAAACCTTTGCTCCATTACAGCATCACCCCTGTGCTTGTGTGCGAAAACAGTCAGAGATGCTCAGATCTACTGAAACACGGTGTAATGTAATAAGAAATGATAAGGTTGTTTTAGGTGGACACTAAGAGAAGGTTCATTAACCGTGATGTGAATTGCTGCCTCTTTCAGCAAAGAAAACACATGAAAGCTTGTGCCAGGGCCATCTCACGTCCGCTATACATTTTCATTTACATAAAAGCAGTGAAAAGGAGGAAAAAAGAGGATGTACGGAGAAAAAAAAAAAAAAAAAACGAGGAGTGGATGGAACATCTTTATACCAGCCCAAGTTAACAATTTTCCACTTGATTTAAGGTAGGCTGGAAAGTCTCTGGGGCCTATTAGAAGAGCTTTCTACTGGCCACAAAGCAGAACGAGTCAGCACATTTCACAAATTTTACATTACAGAGCGAGAGACGGAAAGCGAGAGAGAGGGAGAGGGACTGAAAGTGAGACTGCAATACAAGCTATGAAAACACCTCAGGAGAGAGAGAACAGATGCAGGGAGAAAGAAAGATGTGGTAATAGTGGGATGAGGCACAAGGAAAAAAGGAGAGTAAAAAAAGTGATTGAGATAAAAAGGGGATGGATACTAGAGAAAAAAAAAGACAGGCAGTGTAAACTGGTGAGAGAAGAGACACAGAGACAGAGAGACAGACGACAAAGGCAAAGCAGAACAAGAGGGATGAAGGGAAGTTAAAAAAAAAAATGAGAGGGGGAGAGAAATGGAGAGGATGAGAGTGCGCTTTAACCCTTGCTCCGCTGGCATATCCATCGCTGGCCTCTCGCCTGAACTGCCGTCATCAGCACTTTTACACGTCCATAATTACAGCGTGCTATCCATCATATTTGAGACAGTGCTTTTGGGACGGCGCAAAATTACAGACCTAAGCACTTTGGCTAATAGAATAAATATTAATATCTCTCTTTTTATATATTCGCGTTTCACCCCAAATATTTAAATGAGCCCTGACAGTGAGACAATGCATTTGTTACGATGCAAAGCAAAGATGAACAAATAGGGGGAGAGAGAGACAGAGACAAAAAAGGAATACAACCAAATGAACAAAGGGGACAAAGATAAAGAGTGGTGAACTTGGAAGCAAAACGAAATGCGAAAACAATGAAAGGACTGAACGGCTAGGATTCGCGCATCAGGAACCGCCGTTAACGTTGGGGGGCCTTTCTCATTTAAAATCATGCAACGTGTTGATATAATGTTCAGCAAACAGAAACAAATAGATGTCTGTTTTCTAATTTGTATTTTGTTTGTTATATCATTACTTTATCAAAGTTCTCTAAAGCTTTATATATAGAGAGCAATGACTTGTGAATGGATGTGGGGGCCCCTTGGAGGAGGTGGAAGCTGAGTGGATAAGATGCTGGACTGCTAATCGGAAGGTCATTGGTTAAACTCCGGGCACAACCAATGTGCCACTGCGGGGCCCTTGAGCAAGGCCCTTAAACCTCAGCTGCACAGATGTATAACTGAGATATATATAAGTCTCTCTGGATAAGGGTGTCTACCAAATGGCATATATGTAAATGTTATGAAATTTTGATAAATGCAAAACAGAAACTAATGTTTCCAAAGAAGCTACACATCGATTCTTAATTCATATTTGTTTCCTTTAACTTGCAACTGTATGCATAATTTACCTACTCTCTTATTTTAATATTATTATACACATAATTGATTTCATTTATCCTATTTCTTTTTTATTTGCATGGCCAGATTTATCAGACTTATTTGCATATCCAATTGCTGGTTGGATGCACTGACAATAAAGTTGAACTTGTTGATTCTGACACGGAGTTCCTGTTCCATCTTTCAACAATTTTCATTTGTTTAATACTTGTCTTTTTTATTAGCTTTATATTGCAAGGGCCTGTTTTAATGCCATATTGAAAGGAATATAAATGTAGGTATATAAAGGTAATAAGGTATATAAACAATATAAATGGCAAACTGGGGGAAAAAGCTATTAGAATATCAATGTATATTAATGCATTTCTTGCATTTGATTGAAATGCTTAACTATATTAAAAAGAAGAAAGTATATATAAGATATATTTGAGAATAATAAATAATTGCTAATAGTAGTGTTAAAAATCACACCGCCTGCAAGAGTACAACATAATACAGCCTGATGATGTTTCATTGCTGTCATCATGGGCACCATTAAGCAAGTAACCTATAAGATACATGCGTGCCAGGAAAAGTGCTTTATTGAGCGTGTGTGTTGAGAGTTGGGCATGCTGCAGTGCTGAGTGAGTGTGTTACCTTCTCTCCCTGAGGACAGTAGCCCCTGATAAAGTCTTGACACACGGCCGCTTTGCGAGACACGTAGACGTGGCTGTAGGGGCAGCTACTGTTGTTGCAGATTCCTTTCAAGAAGTACGAACACACAGGCATCTAACGAGAGAGAGAGAGAGAGAGAGAGAGAGAGAGAGAGAGAGAGAGAGAGAGAGAGAGAGAGAGAGAGAGAGAGAGAGAGAGAGAGAGAGAGAGACACATCATGGTTATTTAATACGCTGTTTAGCACTTGCGAGAAAGTCAAGCCCATCTGAAGGATCAAATGCTAAGCAAAGGGATTCGTAGGCAAGTGAACAAAACAGCCATCAAGAGCATTTGGGTTTCTAAGTATTTGGACATTGACACGATGTTTGTCATTTGTGTGTAGCTTTGTGTAACACTACAATGAATTTGAAAGGATGCAATTTTGAAGTGACTAAAGAGTGAACAGCTCTAATTCAGAGGGTTTTATAGCAGGTTTTCTTTTGTCATTACTCCAGAAATTGAAATTCGACTGACAAGCCGTTTCATAGCCAGGCATGGCCCTCATTATCTTCTAGCTAATGAAAAAGATATAAGGGTCTGGAGCTGATTCTAAGTGTTAAATTTGTATTTAGTGGCACACCACATCATCTGTTGAACATGGAGGCAATGGCATGGGCATGTACAACTGCCAATGAAACTGGGTCACTGTTGTTTACAAATGACGTGACTGCTAAAGGGAAGTGTTGAGAGCTTTGCGTTGTGTGCAGATTTGGTCAAATGCTGTAAAACTGAGAAGGCCACAAGTTACAGACAAGTACAGTACATACCCAAAATACTGGTAAGAGCTTCTTAAGTCACCTCACCTCAACCACATTTTTAATTATTAAAGACAAAACTGAAAGGCAGTGAGACAAATAAAACAAACAACAACATAAGGTTGTTGCATTAAAGGCCTGGTGATGCACCACAAGGAATAGTTGATAGGGGAGGTTCAGGTTAATACAGAGATTTTCTAAAAGGGGTTCCACTCAGAACAGGCCTCACAATGGTCCATCAAAGAGTCCTTGTGCTGTGTGTCAGGTGCAGAAGTTATCTTAAAAAAGCAGATGCATGAGTGCTGCAACATTGCTTTAGAAGATGCAGAAAGACAACGCTAATGACAACCTGTCCAAAAGCATGAACTACTGGAACCATGTCTTATGAGACTAAGATAAACTAGTTTGGCTCATATGGTGTCCATTAGGTGTGGCGATACCCTGGTAAGAAGAATCAAGAAAATTGTGTCTTGCCTACAGTCAAACATGGTGGTGGTCGCATCATGGTCTGGGGCTGCATAAGTGCTGCTGGCACTGAGGAGCTGCAGATCATTGAGGGGAAACATGGATTCCAACATGTACTGTGACATTCTGAAGCAGACTATGATGCCCTCCCTTTAGAAACTGGGTCAAATGGCAGATTTCCAACATAATAACGACCACAAACACACCGCCAAGATGACAACTGTCTTGCTGAGGAAGCTGAAGGTGATGGAGTGGCCAAGTATTTCATTTCTATCTACAGTATGTGCAATGCAACACATTTATTTACAATATCCTTTCTTTACTCAAATCAAGCATAAAAATCCGCCGTGATGCTCACATCCGGCAATTAAAACTGTCCGTGTGGAAACATAGCTAAAGTTCTATTTGGTGTCCTGACGATGTATGTAATTTAAAATGACAATTACTTTAAAACATTTACATTGAATATTGTGTCTTCATGCTCTATGTTGAGTTTGGTTTTACTTATAAGAAACATACATTTGCATAAAGCATCCATATTTTCCATGCCCATGTTAATTAAAACATTAAAAACTTAATACGTATTAATTTATGGTACATTCAGAGCAGATAAAAATGTATCAATTAAATTGCAAATATATATTTTATATATATATTTGAACATACATACAAGATGCTCTATTGTGTTTGCAAGCTTGTCTAACACCTGTTTGCTGAAATGATTATGTATGAACTACTTATCAAAATACGTGTTCGTATTCGCACTCCTAATGCAGAATCATTACATGCACACGTGCCATTGACCGGTTAATGAATTTATTAAGCAGATGTTGAGCTTGTGAATGTTATCTGCATGCATGAATAATCGGAGTATAAAAATGTGCGATCAAGTTTTTTTTTTCTTTTTTTTCAAGCTTGAAATAGATGCAGGGCGAGTGGGGTAGTGTGTGTGTGGGGGGGGGGGTAATCCGAACCTCTTTATGTGGAATCTCATCTCAATGAGGGTCATATCATTTCTATCTAATTAACTGCTACAGAAATATTTACCCAAGCAGGGGCTTGTAGCGCTTACAGGACGTGTTTATGTGCAGAGGACAGGACTGGGCACTCCACATCTCCGTTGGCGGTCAAGAGGGGTGGAGGGGGTGGGGGGTTTAGGGAGTCCAGTTTCGGACGTGTTCGGGTGCTGATTGGTGGGAGGGGTGAGAAATGTACTCGGCCGGTCTTGGATTTCAGGTTCGATCTAAAGCCATGCTTCTTTGGATATACACGTGAAATACGTAGCAGGGGATAAATTCAGCTAGAGAACAGAGGAAGGGGGAGAAGAGGGGTAGGGAGAAGGGTTACGACCAGCAGATGGGGCCTACATTGCTCCTTTAAGACAAGCTGGCAGCTGGCCTCGTGACGCATAGTGAAAGGGAGGATGACGACCGTCACAGGTGCAGAGGGTGTGAGAGTGAATGAGGGTGAGCGAGGCCAGTGGATGCAACATGAGCAAAAGTCTCAACAAGTGCTGGTGAGGGAGTGTGTTTGTGGATTCCTAAGGAAAGTGAAGACTCTCGGAGGGACAGCTATTTTCTGCCAGACAAACAACAAGTGAGACAGGTGTCCACCCGTCAGCGAGCAAAGAAAGTCTTGGGGGAAATCTTTAGATTATGCCCGAAGCCAGAATGCAAACAGTGTTCTTGTATATGTAAACCAGCTCCATTTTCCCTCAGGAACACCTCTTCAAAGAGACACAGACATCATAGGCTTAGGCTTTAGATATGCATGCACACACACAGACACACACACACACACACACACACACACACGGTCAAGTAATGTCATTCAATTCAGCCTAAAACAGAATACAGACTGACAACCAGTATGTTGTACAACTATGTGTATGCATGTCTGCTTTTTTAATTTTTAATTTATTTTTTTATTTAATAATATTATTGTTGAAAATGATTGGTTCTTCAATCCACAAAAACACAAATCTAGACAAAGCTTCCACACAAGTAACACACCAATGTGAAACAGTATAAGACACTTATACTATACACCTATTACTACAAATCAGGGCAAAATTTATATTTAGGTTTCGATTGATTTTCAGTTTAAATTGTTTACTTTAAAGACTAACAAATGTATCAACAAATCAGTAAACAAAAATAGGGAGGGAGGGAACTGGCAGAAAACACAAACCGCTTTCTTTGATTTGTCACAATAATGGGGGCGTAATTAAACTTTAACAAACCAAATACAAAGGGTCAAATATAAACTGTGCACAAAAATGCAAAGTCAGTGCTAATATATATAATCATATTACATAACAGTTTTAAGTATCAAATCATTACATTTTATGTTTTAGTTAAATATGAAGAAAACAATGCATTGCTGCCGAGATATAGCTCTGTTTGGGCTTTACTCATTTTGCAACGTTTTATCAAAACCAAAAATGCAATTTGGGAACTGTGGTTATTTTAGTGTTCGAGGTCATTTCACCTGCCTAAACGCACTGCAGAAGGCAGAAGGAGAGGAAGATAATGTGCATTTCATTCAAACTGAATACTCTGCATATGTATTTGCATTACTCTGCATATGTATACTGCATTTTGTTGCCTTGTACTTGTACCTGTGTAATGACAATAAAGTTGAATCTAATCTAATCTAACATAATTTAAACGCACCTTAAAGACAGACGATATTATGAGTTATATTTGCATATCTGCACAAGGCTTTTAACATTAAAGTGCATCCGGAAAGTATTCACAGTCCTTCACTTTTTCCCCATTTTGTTATGTTACAGCCCTATTCCAAAAATTCATTATTTTTCTCAACATTCTACAAACAATACAATACTCAACATTCTAAAACAATTTTTCATTGACCTTTGAAAATGTATAATTTACACACACACACACACACACACACACACACACACACACACACACACACACACACACACACACACACACAAGGCCTGCAACTACAACTAATTTAGTAATAAATAAATATAAATATAAATATATATATATATATATTATATATATATATATATATATATATATATATATATATATATATATATATATATATATATGATGAAATTTCCATGTTATTCACAAGTGTTTTAAATGAACCAAACAAGGAAATCAAACTAATGTAAGTGATTATTTTGTATATGTTTTACTTGCTCTTCACATTTTTTTCTTTATTTGAATTTTAAGCTCCAATTTGTTCTATTCCATCTACCGTAATTTCCGGACTATTAAGCGCACCCAAATATAAGCCGCACCCACTGAATTTGACAAATTTTTTTCTTTTACACATAAATAAGCCGCACCTGTCTATAATTATGTCTACAATGAAACTAATGAACTTTACACAGGCTTTAACGAAAGACAGTGTCTGTAACACGGTGTAACGGGTAAAAAATGTTGCACTTCCTTTAAGAGCATAGCAGTATTTTGGGAATAGCCTGCCGCCGCATTTTTCCGCTATTACTGCATGTGTGCAAGACCGAGGAATATGTCATTATTTTCTGATGCTCATTTCTAAGTTTCTTTGACTAACCCGTAACGCTGTTGCCAAGAAAAATAAAAAAGCACGAGTTTTGGAAACATGTCTGTGCTTATATGGTTTCTGTTGCAACTGGAGTTAGCGAGCTCTCCCTTCACCCAGACTCAACACGCTACAACGGCTTGTATCTAAACAGTAGCCTACTAAGTAAGTCATTGTTCACTGTCTCCCTCCTTCCTTTCACAACTATTTCTCTCGGGAGTTTATCTTTTGGCATCGTCGTGCGTTTAAAAAAAAATGTTTTTTTCTCCCGATGCCGTGCAGCTCAGAACACAGGCGAGGTGCGTTTTTCCCGTTTCCGTTCGGCAATTTCATTAGTCTAATGTTATGGGGTTCAGATTTTTTATGCTTGAAGTTTGTGAAACCGGGAAAAACCCAGGAAAAATTCAAAACGTGGGAAAAATGTAGCGGCTTATAGTCCGGAAAATACGGTAGTTTGAAAAGAAATGCAAAATAAATATCTGCCATTTGTCTTGTAAACTAAAAACCTACAGTGCTAAATTCAGTTTGTTTAAAAAGCACACAAGAAGAATCATTTTCAGTGTAATCAAGGTTGACTCTTCTAATCCTTGGAATTACTGAAATGACTTCTATGAGATCAACTTCAACCTAAACCTAAATCAGGGTGGTGACTTTGATGGCTTGACACACAACATTTATTAATAATACATACTTGGTATTCTAAGAAGCATTATGCCAACACTGCATGTTGCAGGTTTTAAAGTGAGAAAACTTTCTCCTTGCAGGCTAATCATTCAAGACCACATTCACTCATAAATAAACATGACTATAAGCATGCAAATCTATAGTTATGCTTCCACTAATTCTCACCAATGAATAACGTGACATTGATTATGTGAGCTACGGTGTCTTGTTATGTAAAAAGTCCAGTAGTTTACTGGTTTATGCTACATGTATTATTGGTTTAAATGAAGCTACATTGGCAACAAATGTCATCACTTATTATACTTATATACTTATCTCTAACATGACGGTACATTTTTACATAACAAGACACTGTTGCCCACATAATTGTTGATTAGCTACTTCAGCCCAAGTGACAGTAATATATAACACGCTCATATAAACACTGTGATTGGGGCATGAAGGTTTCAGCATTGCATTCAAACATTTGTTGTAACGTTTCCATTAATAAAAAGGAAGCACGTGTGTGATATCGTCGTAGTATTAACTATATAAAAAAGGAGCTTTAATAAACTACAAGACAAAATTAAAATAGCTGGTGCTTGTAGGATAAGGCATAAAAGATAGATTAAGTGAATGTGTATTTTGTATTATTCGAGTTAGTAATTGCATTGTAAAGTTTGATGAGAATTTATTACTACAGACTTTAAACCACTTTTGCAATTTGTACTGGATAATAGCACCGGCCATATAGCATAAATATAAACGTTTGTACAGTAATCCCCCGTTTATCGTGGTAGTTACATTCCAAAACCGCCCGCGATAAACGAAAAACCGCGAAAAACAAACGCTACTCCAAAAATGCTATTTTATGTATACGGTACTGTATTAATATTTTACTTCATTTATATTTTTATTAATAAATTTCATTATTTCAACATAAAACTCTATAAAAACTGGTCTATCGTGCTATCTGCGAGAGGCTGGGAAAATCAGCCAAACAAATTAGTCATGTTGCAAATGCAATTCCGCGATAAACCGGGGAGCGATATTCGGGGGTAAAGCGGGGGATTACTGTATTTGTTTCAGAATAAAAAGCTAACATTTGTATTTTAGAGTTAGAATACTTTTCTATACTCAGTCTTAAAGAATGGTGATCAGGATGGAGTAATATACTGTAATTTGTAAATAATATAACAAATTGTAGTATTTAAATTAGCAAAACAGAGCAATTTACAGTCTAAACAATACAGTATGTGTGTTCGGGGACGAGTGTTGCATCGTGAGTAGAGAGGGGAGCATACGCTGCTACATTTGCCTGCCACGTGAATCCTAAAATATTTTTAATTTCGCTATAGTCAACGTAACATCGAAAAATCGTAAATTGAACCAATCATAACTCCGGGACCATCTGTATTTGTATAGTAGCAAAATGCACATGTGTATGTGCAAAGATAAAACATGGAACATATGCACTATAGGGACAAATGTTTGTGCACACCTGACAATATAAGATTGGTATGTGCTTTTTGAATATCCCATTCTACAGTCAGTCAGATTGTTCTCATAAAAACCTCCACTCACACAAGGCCGAGCCAGGTACTTATGTACTGGTGAGGAAACCTGGGGTCAAGTCAGCATTCCAGTTCATCCCCCAAAAAAAGTGTTTAATAGTGGTGAGGTCTGAGCTCTATAGCAGGCCACTCCAGATCAGTATCATGGAGCTTGTGCACAGGGGCATCATCATGCTGGAACAGATTTGGGTATTGTGGTTCAAGTGAAGGGAATTGAAAGGGATTTTAATGCTATCCAAAATCATCCAGAAACACATATGGCTGAAAAAGTCAGGTGTCCATCAAGTGTAGGTCATCTCTGAGACATTTAGATTAACACGATGCACTCAAGTCACATACTTCACTCAATACTTATTCCTCCTCTCTCATATCCCGAGGCTTCAAGGTTGCCAAATATGTGACACTGAAATGTGAGAGGCCAATCGTTCAAATAGATCATAATACACCACAATAATCCACTATCCGAATGTATAATCTGTCATAAGACCTTAAATTAACACCTGACAGGCGAACATGTTCCGATCTTAACCTGACTCCAGCCTTTCAGAACACGTGCTACTTTTCTGTAAACTCGCTTGGCTCACTGTTGCAGATGCTCGCACGTTTAAACGTATAGTTAAATTTGACGAAGAACTTGGGTCATCCTAGTCTCAAATCTGACAGAAAATACGAAATTCCTCAAACATAAAAAGAATGTACAAACTGATCAAGATACCTGTATTGCAGCCAATAATGACCTACCTTCTCTTTGGACACTTTGTGTGAGAAAGAACACGTCCCATCTGTCTGTTTGCACGTGCCCCTAAGGAACCTGTAAATCAATCATACACCAGCATTCACACACGGTCCAGCAATTACATACACAACCCAGTACAGTTTAGATAAAAGCATTATGTTATTCACATATTTCTTTCTAGGAATATATATCAAAATATTCCCAATAGTCTATTCTCTTCATTGTAAAGCTTTTCTCTCACTTGCGCTGCTTCAAGGAGTATATGTTTATGTTAGAGTTATCACATGTTGCCAGGTTCAAAGAAATGTCTGTATCTTGAGGCTTTTCGAATCAACAGTGCAAGTGCCTGTAGCTTCAAACACATAATTTGCTTTAACCAATCATTTTTATTCCATGTATATTAGATACCTGTATGTGATGCAGAGTGCTTTTATACTATGTTTCTCTATAATATTTATAGTTTCTATAGCCGTGGTATTAAGAGGTGGATTAATTCAGGTAGGACACCACTGAAGGCCTAGGTGTAAAAGCCCACCATTCAATAAGAACATTTATGTATGGTCAATTATTGTATCTTAAATTACAGATTAATATTAAGGCCTAAGTCAGATCAGTGGCATTTATACCAGAGCGCTATTGAATTCTTAAATCTGATTGGTCAGAATGTGCTGATGAAGTGTATAACAGCAGCTCTGTCAGTAGTTGCAGCTAAAAGGTAAATCACAGGATTATATTAATTGTTATCAAATTGCTTGTTCGATTTTGATCATTTTTATCGAAACACACAACTTAACACAAGCACTGCTTCAAAGAGAAAAGTGTTTGAGGAATTAGTAAATGTTTAACATAAGTCAGAGATTATGCTGTAACTTCTGTCACACATAAAAAAGTATATGAACCTAGCAAGCCTTACAGTCTTATTACCATCAAGAAAAAATGGTGCCTGGTGAGGGATAAACTGTTAACAGTTGCTATAACATACACAGAACCGGCATAACATTGTGACATTATAAACATTATGACTGGTGAAGTAAATAACACAGATTATCTCTTCATCTTGGCATGGCATCTGTTAGTAGGTGGGATATATTAAGCAGCAAGTGAATATTTTGTCTGCAAAGTTGACGTGTTAGAAGCAGGAAAAGGATTTGAGTGAGTTTGACAAGGGCTAAATTCTGATGTCTAGACGTCTGGGTCAGAGCATCTCCAAAACTGCAGCTCTTGTAAGAGTGTTGCCGGTCTGCAGTAGTCAGAATCTATCAAAAGTGGGCAAGGAAGGAACAGTGGTGAACCGGCAACAGGGTCTTGTGCGGCCAAGGCTCATTAATGCACGTGGGGAGTGAAGGCTGGACCGTGTGGTCCGATCCAACAGACGAGCCCCTGTAGCTCAAATGCTGTTAATGATCGATGGGACAGGACTGTTTTGGCAGGAAAAGGGGGACCAACACAATATTTGGCAGGTGGTCATAAAGTTATGCCTTATCGGCGTAAGTAATAAAAGGAATTATGTGGGAAAATTAACTATAATAAGTATATTATATTGTATAGTCTAGCATAATGGACTACTATTAAAATACTAGCTAGAAAATCTTAATATGAACTGTGTAACTGTTAACAAATAAAACAATATGACGTTTTTCTTAAATCAATAAGCAAAGTCCGTAAATCAAACAGGAAGTGATGTGCAGTAATAGGAAATTATCGTTGATGGTGTGATGTGATGCTGCCTCAGATATTTTTTCCCCCCACACACAACTGCACAATCTGAATCGTTAATTACTTTTTGTTATTAGAAACAAACAAACAAACAAACCCCCCCCAAGAACATACGCCAGTGTGCATGTGAAAGTACCTGGTGCAAACGGCAACTTTGTCTGGATCGTGGATAAAGGGGCAAGCTGTGCCACGGTTACACTTGCCAAAGCGGTTGTAATACATGCAGTAGTTTTTGGCCTGCTGTTTCTTCTGATTAGCCTGGCGAATGATAGCCAGACTCTTCTGCACTGCCCGACTGTGAGAACAAACACGAATGGTATTAATAACTCAAGCATGACCCTTACTGAGATCATTTACTGAGGTTCTTATACTTGGGTCAGTGTACAACCAAAAAAAAGGTGCTCTTTTCTCTCAATGAATAATATATCTACAATAAAAATATGAAATATTATTTTTTATCTTTATACAGAAGAAGAGCTATTCTACTAAAGAAAGGGATGTTCAAGTTCCAAACTAACCTGGCCACATGTCGTGAGATGGAGGTCCTACATGTGCTACTGCCAAAGAATGCTTCTTGGGGACCAAAAACCTTTCCTGAATTTTTAGAGGAACAATGGAGAAAAAAAGACAGTTAATTGTAATGCACTGGTGGAGTTCATACACCATTCCTGTACCTGGAATGGTTTACTTGAATACTAAAGTACTTCCTTTGAACGAACTTAAGTATAAAAGTAATGATCTATAAGAAATATGTGTCATTCACTGTTTCATCTACCCACACATCAGACCTTAATAAAGAGATCTGGAAGTTAATCACGTCAACTAGACTTCTATCTGATTGGATCGAAACTTTTCACTACTCATCCGAGCAACTGAAACGTTTCCATCCAACTAGATAAAAGTCCAGTTCCGAATCAACCGCACCTGGCTGACTGAAATCTTCACAAACCCTTTAAAAGGAGATATTTCTATAGTTACAGACACAGTGAGATTATTCCACACACTCAGCAGAAGCATGGTCTCATTACAGTTTCTCATTTAACACAATTTTTGCATTCGGTTCAAAGTAGTGAGGAACAGCTTGTTTTCATGAGTAAAAAGAACTATTACGTAGTAAAGGTAATGTTTCTAAAAATCAAAATACTCCACAGTGCAGATTGTTTAAAAACAAAAAAACAACAACTTTGTTTACTTGTAGTTTTATAACGTGCCCATGTCCCAATAAATATTAGTTAAGATGGTTGAAAGAACACATGAGATACTGAGAAAGTTGGGGCAAATATAAGAAGTGTGTGTTTAGGGGTGTGTGTGTGTGTGTGTCCTGAACATGCTTTAATTTCTAGCTCTACACACACACACACAGACTGGGACCATTGACTGATGACAGGTTTACTACATTAGATAGACACCCACACCCACACCCACACACACGACCTGATTCTTGTTCACCTTTTCCTGTTGCTCTCTCTGAACACACACAACATCTAAAGAAAGCTTTACCTGATCTGTTGAATGGGGTGCTGGGAGTATGAGTGCGGGAGAGCTTATTGGCTGAGACCCTGTAGAGTGAACCGCTGATCCAGCGCATGCACCGCCCCCTCCACTGCCTATCCGGAGTGGTACGCAGACGAGACTGCAACAGAAATCTGGAAGAAACACAGATAAGAGATGTGGAAATGAGAGAAGTGATGCTAGGGCCGGTGATTAACACTTGACATTAGTGGTGCACAAGCACGATCTGAAGAAATCTTCTCTTTTGCATTGCCTCAGTTGAAACTCCCATCTCCTACTAACCCCCCAACCCTCTCTCTTTTTCTCTCCGTGACTCTCGTTCTCACACCCACCTCCCCGAGCTCCCGTGTCACACCACTCTGGTAAATTGCTCCTCTAATGGAAGGGACGGCAGGGTGGAAATGGAGAGAATTGAAAAGAGAAGGAAATCATTGAGATAATTGCCAGGGCAGGAGGCCAGATCGCGGAGATTGCCCTGCAAAACCGCTCACACACGTGCGCACTTCCATTCCTGCTTCCTCCCTGTTCCCCCGCACACAATCCTACACACTGTGACATTACGTGATTACATTATGGTGTAACCAAATGCCTGTACATTCATCTAAACATGACCTTACATGGGGCAAGTCATGTCATTCTTTCACACGTGCCGCATTCTTACTAGACGTCTTAAAAATGGGAATTGTACAATGTGCGACTGATGCACTATTAAAACGCAGATGATGGACTTAAACTCTAACTTTAGTGTTTGTTTTTTAAATTCTCATCAATCACAGCACGTAATACATACTCTATGTTACCAAAAGTTTGCGGACACCTGGTCATAAGTATGGTATGTTCTTTTTGAGCATCGCATTCAACATTTAGTCCGAATTTGCTCGTATTATTCCCTCCACTCTTCTAAGAAGGTGTTCCATTAGATTGTAGAGAGCGCATGTGTAGATTTGTGTTCGTCAGTCACAAGGGTGTTAGTAAAATCAGGTACTGATGTAGGGTGAGGAAGCCTGGGGTGGTGCTCAAATTCATCCCAAAGGTGTTCAGTAGGGTTCAGATCAGAGCTCTATAGCAGGCCACTCAAGATCTTCCTCTCCAAACCAGGTAAAGCAGATCTTCATGGAGCTCGCTATGTGCACAGGAACAATGTCATGCTGGAACAGGTTTGGGTTTTTAAGTTATACGGCGTCCAACGACGTCCTATACAAGTGTGTGCCTCCAGCTTTGTGGTAACAATTTCGAGAAGAACCACATATGGCAGGTGTTCCAATACTTTTGTTTATATAGTGTAGCAGAAGTAGGCTGGATTCATCAATTCTAGTCATTTCGGAGTTTTAAAAAAAATCAACCACCTTTTCCCCACACACATCAGCAAATACGAGCACAAACACAACAAGGTCTTTAACCATTGACAAATATAGTTATGGCATTTCTCATCCGCCCTTATCCAGAGCGACATACAATTTAACATAATATTATTATTTAATATACATAAATTGACATAAAATTAATTTCTTTGTGGTTTTTGCTTACAAGGGTACATTCATTTCACGGGGACAGGGAGGAAGTGTACGAGCATGTGTGAAGAGTCTAAAAAAATAGAAATTGGGGGTGGGGGGTGTAGGAGGAGTAAGAGAGGAGCAGGTTCGAAAGCTAATCTACTGTGTATTAGGAGACATGAACTTTGCCCCACATGTTCTGAACCCATTTAAACACCCAACAGTAAATTACATCTAACATCAATCTGCACCCAATACAGGAGCCTTTTCTCCACAATCTATTGCTATGGTCAAACCCAATCTACCCACAAGCACACACACACACACACACACACACACACACACACACACACACACACACACACACACAACGATTTACCAAGGAAAATTGAATAAAAAGTAAATACACCCGTAGACGGGCTAAAATACACAGCCGCAGATGCAGTGAGAGCCATGCAGCACCGTTTCTGCTCGCTTTCCTCCATAAGATTACACATCCGACACGCCTCATAACTTAGACAGGTTCTCACTGGCTAAGTGACTGTAGCTGTGGGATCAGTAATGACGGATAATAGAAGAGCAGTCGCTGCCCCACGCAAAGGCTTTCACACAGTAACCTCCAGCCACAAACTAATGCAGCCATGACACGAACATGGAACATGGACAACAGTTAACCTTTCACAGGAACAACTCCGTGTGTGTGTGTGTGTGTGTGTGTGTGTGTGTGTGTGTGTGTGTGTGTTAGAGAGAGAGAGAGAGAGAGAGAGAGAGAGAGAGAGAGAGAAATACATACACAAACAGATAGAGATAGATAGAGGGAGAGAGACAAAAAAAAAGATAGAAAAGGCTAGCAAGATAGATAGATAGATAGATAGATAGATAGATAGATAGATAGATAGATAGATAGATAGATAGATAGATAGATAGATAGATAGATAGATAGATAGATAGATAGATAGATAGATAGATAGATAGATAGATAGGGTTCAAAAAGAAAGAAAGAAAGAAAGAAAGAAAGAAAGAAAGAAAGAAAGAAAGAAAGAAAGAAAGAAAGAAAGAAAGAAAGAAAGAAAGAAAGAAAATGAGTTATTAGAATAGCTAAGTGACAAAAGTTTTAGGAAACATAGAGCTCTGATTTGGCAGTTTACATGCAACCATGTCCACATTATGAGGACAGAGGAGTAAATAAAAAAAGAATCAGATTAATTTAGGACTGCTTCCAGGAAATCCAAATTCACATCATCTTATGCCTTAAAGCAGAACTAAACAAACTTGTGCAGCTAATGTCCGACACGAGCAACCACAAAACACACAAATTCTAATTTTCTAATCAGATCAGTAAATATAACAATTTAACCATTGGGCTTTGTCCTACCTGCATTGTTTAAAAACTAATTTTATATTTATATATTTATATATACATTATCTTTGCAAAATACCTACATTTTTTCTTTACCGCAGATCAGATCAAATTGCTGGTTTAATAAAACAATGTAATACAATGTATTATTAACCACAAACTGTAATTCTAAACATTTCTTTGTTAAAGCAACATTAAATACAAACATTTACTTAGTAATATAACACAAAACTGCCTTCCAAGAAAACTATCGTAAATCTGTTTTAATGATTTGGGAAATAAGTAATTAAGTACATTAAGTACATTAAGTACAGTAAGTACAGAAAGAAAGAAAGAAAGAAAGAAAGAAAGAAAGAAAGAAAGAAAGAAAGAAAGAAAGAAAGAAAGAAAGAAAGAAAAAATATACTTCATTCATTTATCAGTAAACTTTACTGTCCAGGACTGATCTTAATACCGAAAACATTTTTGGCCATGAATATCCCACAGCCTTGACTCATAACGCACAATAAAGCACAATAAAATCTCCGCCCTTAATCCAGTGTGAGGGCTGATACCTTCTTCTGCTCATCCTGGAGCAGCCACATCCTTTTCAAGCTAGAAGTTCCAGCTAAAAAAGAAGCCTTGAAAGCCCCAGAAGTGTGGAGACATATCACATGTAACTTGGGACCAGAATGGGACCTGAAAATCATTTTAATGGGACACGTGCTAATGTAATGCTAGAGCCGGAGCTGATTTAGAGTGGAAATGACCCCTCTTCCTAATGACCTCTGACCTATAGAGGGTTTAATGCTGGCCATCAAACAATCATGAGGCTGAGAGAGAGCGAGAGAAAGAGAAAGAGAGAAAGAGAAAAAGAGAATAAGAAAAGGCGAAATACAGGTGTGTCGTTTAAAAAGGGCCCAAAAAAACAAAAACAAAAACCCCATGGTGTGTGGAAGTGGTGCATACTTTGTACAGATATGAAATGCTAATATATTGCAACATAAGAGTATTTTTCATTTTTACTGAACTGACGAAAACACCAAAGTACATTTGTTCTTTTAAATCATACTGTCAGAATAAAACCTATTATAGCAAACTATCACTCCCAGTAGACACAAATCTCCCTTTCTGCTGCTAACTGGCACAATAAGCAAGCAATCAGCAAGACTGAACGGTTTACACCTGTGTCTGGCAAAAAGACAATTTATCTTGTCATTTCCTATTTTTTACATTTATTATAATGTATGGGTGAATATTCATTATATGTTGCTGGGTCATTTAAATGTGTAATATGTGTGTGTAAGTATCTATCTATCTATCTATCTATCTGTCTGTCTGTCTGTCTGTCTGTCTCTGTCTGTACACACACACACACACACACACACACACATACACATACACACACACACAATATATATAGTATATACATACATAAAAGGGTTGTCAATCGATAATAATATTCAATCTAATTTAATCGCATGATTGCCATAAATTAACTTGTGAGTAATCATACGTTTTTATTTGTTTTAAATGTACCTTAAATTTATATTTTTTCAAGTTTTAATACTTTAATCAAAATATTCTTGTGAATGTTTTAAAGTAATTGCGGTGTTGTAAATCGTGTAAATCATAAGGAAACCAAACAAAACTTTTACTGTTTCCACACGGACGGTTTTAATTGGTTTTAATTTAATCTGCATTTAAATGCGGATTTTGATACTTGATTTTACACTTGCTGCATCAGTAAATCAAATGTTTAGTGAGTAAAACAATTTTTTTGCTGGAGTTTATATATATATATATATATATATATATATATATATATATATATATATATATATATATATATATATATATATATATATATATATATATATATATATATATATATATATATATATATATATATATATATATATATATATATATATATATATATATATATATACACACAGACACACACAGACACACACAGACACACAGACACACACAGACACACACACACACACACACACACACACACACACACACACACACACACACACACACACACACACATCCAAGCTACCCATCTTTATATCAAGGCCCAATGTGTGTGCAAACCGGAATTACACAAAAATGCCCTGTGCTTTTAAGAATGCAAAAGGAAGTATAAGTGCGACAGACACGCAACTCCACTGCACATGCCTCGCACTCCCATTCGACATGCGTGGCAAAGTTGAATAAGCTCGTGTGATTGTGTCTGGGTGCGTGGTGCATTTTTTTGTGTTTTACACGAGTGTCCGTGCGAGGGTGTGTGCTGTGGAGCGTTTCGACCGTGGTATGGGCACAGATGAAGGAGAGGGCGAATCAGCACTCCGGCAGGGTGATTAACGATGTGACTTTTGTTTTGGTGACGGCGAAGAATTCGCAAGCCACACGGGGCATTCGCAATAATGCTTGTCTGACCTATTTGTTTGCAGAGAAAGCATTAGTAAGCTCATCCTGAGGAAAAGGGGAGGGGGAAAAAAAAAACAGTTACCCTTGAAATGGGCTAGCTAGCTTCATTTGACTAATTTCTATTGTTTCAATGGCTCTTCGCTTTAAGCAAACTAGGTAATGGAGGAATCCAGCGGTATCGATGTGCTAAAGACTATTAAAGGAGCAATATTGGATGTGAAGAGGCAGGTGAACACGTTGGAAATTAGTCGTAATGAAGAACGAAACTGGAGGGCAGTGCGGTTGGAAAACCAGCGCGCATTGGAATTAGGAGGGATGATGGGGTTGGAATGCACTCATGATACTCTTTCTTTTTTGTTCCTCTCATTCTGAGGAATTAATTGCCTAATACATGTTTTTGTGTACGAATGTGCGATGAATCCGAAACCTGTCTGGTGAAGATTCTTTTTCTTCACAAAGGCGCATTCAGACAAAATACACCAAAATATCCTGCACTTTTTTTTTCCTTACAATCTTTTAGTCTTAAGGGTACACAAACTTTCGCACTCCAATATGTAGCCATGTACATGCAGATGGCTGATAAACATAACAGCATAGACTTGCGATGAGCCACTGTAAGCAATAAGAACAGCTTCTTATAGACTTTACGATTCTCTGGAACTGCTCTAAACTAATCAAAACGTTTCTTGTAAAAAAAAAATTCCCTCAGCTGGTGTGTGATGATGATGATGATGATGGTGATGATGATGATGATGGTGATGATGATGGCTTTCTACCTAAAGTCTCTTAAAGGTTTTTTTTTTTTTAAATATCTTCATTAACTGGAATATATATAAAAATAAATAAATAAATAAATAAATAAATAAATAAAAATCTCTCACACACACACACGCACACATCCACGCATGCACACACACGCACGCACACACACGAATATCATGAGCTAGTAAAGGAAATGCCAAGTGGCAAATAGGAATAATTTTGTTTAATTTAGTTTTTCAGGAATCCTTAATCGAACTCATCAATAATGCAGCTAATTCGGTGTTCGCTACGGAAGCCCTAAGAGGCCATGTCGCATTATTTATTTATTTCTTGTTTTCTCATGATCACACCTCAAGTTTCTTGTAAGTAATGAAAAGCTGTTTTCTCACGACAATTTCTGCCAATTTTCCTCTATTTCAGTGCAAATGTAATAATTGCCTGCTGTAAAAATGGACTTTATCTCAGCATTAAATGCTAATTCACACAGTACTGTACTTGACAACAAGGGGTTTCTTAAACATCTTACAATCAGGGACCCATTACTGAGTTGCTGCTGAGGTTGCAAGACACATAAGGTCATGATTTCGATTAAAATGAATCTTAAATAAGCAAATGAATGTTCTGTTCCATTAAATAATTATTTCACTGCAGTAAGCAGTTGCTTTATAGATGCAATTTGATGATTTCATGCAAATGAAATGTTAAATTATTACAGGTACTGAGATGAGGTGAGGAGGTCTGGGGTGCAGTCAGTGTTCCAAATTATCCCAAAAGGTGTTCAGTATAGTCTATAGCAGGCCACTCAATATCTTCCACTCCCACCCATGTAAACAATATCTTCATGGCGCTTGCACACAGGGGCATTGCCATGCTGGAACAGGTTTGGGTCTCCTAGTTCAAGTAAAGGGAAAATGTAATGCTTCTTTCTTTTTACATTTTGATTTGCAGCATTAGCAT
Organism: Silurus meridionalis; assembly: GCF_014805685.1. Lineage (NCBI taxonomy): Eukaryota > Metazoa > Chordata > Actinopteri > Siluriformes > Siluridae > Silurus > Silurus meridionalis. The sequence goes on from NC_060884.1 coordinate 26,673,720, forward strand.
AATGGGCTGTATATTAAATATTGGGAGAAAACCAGTAGTTCTATTTAAAATCTGACATTGAGCACCCCATATAACCAAAATGTCATGATCCTCCTTTCATAACACCTGTGCAAAGATTCGACTATGAGATTGCTAATCAGGCTCCTCCTTTTAAAGCATTGGATGTTCAACTATTTGGAGTCACCCAAAATCTAATATTAGACACTTTTCTCATTTTATTTAAGCCTGATTTTGTTTTTATGATCAAACTCTTGATGTCACCCAAATGAGTCTGGTTCCTCTCAAGGTTGCTTCCTCATATCTAAGGGAGTTTTTCCTTGCCACAGTTTTGCAAATAACCAGCACTATAGGACCGAAAGACTTAAAATCTCTCTAAAATGTACTCTGTTCATCACTACCCCTGCTTGGCTTCTCCCTACTAACATGAAGATTCCATAGATGAAAAAAAATGTACATTTTACCAAGACAAATGACATGCTTGCTTCCTGTGGCATGATTTTTCACCTTCTTCCTTCTTTAGGCTCTAGTATTTATTATTACTTTGTATACTTAAGTGTCTGTCTTTGTTCTCTGCAGAGAGCCAGATGAGAGGGATGCAGAGGTGATGGAGAGAGCTGGAAGATAGAAAAGCGCAGTAGTGGGTTTATTACTGTCTCTCCCTCTCCCACATACTGGACTGATCAATACTGGAGCGCTAAACGCGAGGGGCCACGCTGGTCAATCCACCTACGCTATACATGTGTGTGTGTATATGTGTAAGTAAAGACTCTCCTGGAAAAGCGAATGCATCTTTTGAGTGTTAAACTTTCCCATGGTCTAGGCAAAGTCGGAACTGTTTGCCTGGGAAGGATCACAACACTACAGGATCAGACTGCATGTAGATTCGTTTTAAAAGAGAATGGACGTTATTAACAGATTGGAAAAACACTTGTCCAAGAATTGATCTACAAAAAAGTGCCAAGCGAGAGAGCGAGAGAGGGAGAGAGAATGAGTTGCAAATTAACGCAAGGAGGCAGAGATGAAATGGCAAAAGAGCAAGACGTGAGCACCACAGAAAGAAGTAGAAGAGAATGGGAAGAGAGCGTGAGAGGGGGAAAAGCTGTGTGTGTGTGTGTGTGTGTGTGTGTGTGTGTGTGTGTGTGTGTGTGTGTGTGTGTGTACGCTAGCGTAATTTATGCCTCCGTGCTCATACTTTACGGCTTTCTTAATTCAACTCCTGCTACTATTAATGTAGTTAATGTTGAGATTATATCTATTTTCTGGTGGTGGTCAGGATTTACGAGGGCCATTCCTCCCCCCATGCAGCCACCAGAAACACTCAATCACTTGTGCAGCGTTCACTGCTGACTGCACACTCCCACTCTCCCTAACACACACTGGGTCACTGCACTGAGGGCTGGGGACTACACTGTCCCTGTTAGTGTGTGTGTGTGTGTGTGTGTGTGTGTGTGTGTGTGTGTGTGTGTGTGTGTGTGCAAACAGGGGATGTGTCGAGAATGTCATACGTGGTCAAATACCCCTCTGAGCTAATTGCATAACTCGGCTGTAAAAAAAAAAAAAAAGTATATATACAAATACATGATATATATACGATCGTAATATACGATATTGCGTTGCATCACGGTGACTATAGCTGCACTGATGTGTGTCTGGGCGGAGAAGAAAAAGAACACGCTGCCTTTAAGCACAGAGCATCTCCATACATTTCTCTTCTCCCTCTCCTGCTCATTTCCCTCTGTTGTAATATTTCACGCAGCGTCATGGCGGTTTAAATTGAAAATCCCTTGATGAATCAATATTTATTGCAGGCAGCTAAATGAAGAGTGATAAGTCACCAGAGCTCGATGCTCGGCCCAGAAACAAGTGCACTGTCTCACAAAATCTGAATTAAACAAATGAAGCGAAGTACGTGCCAACAGCAGGGAATAGAGGGAGAAAAAGAAACGCGCTTTTATTCTAAAACCAAACGCATTTGGTTTAAACTGAAATCCGGATCAAATCACGAGACACCTAATAAATACACAACACTAAAAGAAATACACAGCATCAGGCTTATGAATAAACATGCCAGCGGATCTCTGTCACATGTCCGATTAACGTGTAAAATAGTTTTAACTTGTGCTGATGAAGTTACATCAAGTAAATAACACATTTATAATCTTAGAATCAACTTTTATTTTACCTGTAGCATGTATAGTATGTCTACATCAATATCATCCATAAAAACTGCTCAGTGTGTAATCTTATACACAGGTTTATAAATTATTGATGTATTCTTCATTTCATTTGTAGCCTTTGTATAAATCTGAACTAAGTGCAATTTAAAACTGTGTGTGTTAATTGCTGATGAACAGTTACAAAGGCTGGTAAAATGTACTAAATATAGCAGTGTCCTGAATCTGTCTTGTTTGTTTCCACTATGGGAAATAAATTAAATTTCAGGTTGACTAATATAATTTGTCGCGCAACCCCAATCCATGCACCAAGAGGAAACCAAGATTTGTTCCTCCAGTTAGACCAGGTTTGCCTTAGACCAAGTTTGACCGAGACTACCTGGGACAGGGTTTGACCGAGACTACCTGAGACTGTTTGACCGAGACTACCTGAGACCGAGTTTGACCGAGACTACCTAAGACAGGGTTTGACCAAGACTACCTGAAACCAAGTTTGACCGAGACTACCTGAAACCGAGTTTGACCGAGACTACCGAGTTTGACCGAGACTACCTGAGACCGAGTTTGACCTAGACTACCTGAGACCGAGTTTGACCGAGACTACCTGAGACCGAGTTTGACCGAGACTACCTGAGACCGAGTTTGACCGAGACTAAGGAGTTTGACCGAGACTACCTGACCGAGACTACATGAGACCGAATTTAACAGAGACTAACTGAGACTGAGTTTGACAGAGACTACATGAGACCGAGTTTGACCGAGACTACCGAGTTTGACTGAGACTACCTGAGACCAAGTTTGACCGAGACTACCTGAGACCGAGTTTGACCGAGACTACCTGAGACCGAATTTGACAGAGACTACCTGAGATCAAGTTTGACAGAGACTACCTGAGACCGAGTTTGACCGAGACTACCTGAGAACGAGTTTGACCGAGACTAAGGAGTTTGACCGAGACTACCTGAGACCAAGTCAGACCGAGACTACCTGAGACCGAGTTTGACAGAGACTACCTGAGACCAAATTTGACAGAGACTACCTGAGATCGAGTTTGACAGAGACTACCTGAGACCGAGTTTGACCGAGACTACCTGAGAACGAGTTTGACCGAGACTAAGGAGTTTCACCGAGACTTCCTGAGACCGAGTTTGACCGAGACTACCTGAGACTGAATTTGACAGAGAATACCTGAGACTGAGTTTGACAGAGACTACATGAGACCGAGTTTGACTGAGACTACCGAGTTTGACTGAGACTACCTGAGACCAAGTTTGACCGAGACTACCTGAGACCAAGTTTGACCGAGACTACCTGAGACCGAGTTTGACAGAGACTACCTGAGACTGAGTTTGGCCGAGACTACCGAGTTTGACCGAGACTACCTGAGACCGAGTTCGACCGAGACTACCTGAGACCGAGTTCGACCGAGACTACCTGAGACCGAGTTCGACCGAGACTACCTGAGACCGAGTTCGACCGAGACTACCTGAGACCGAGTTCGACCAAGACTACCTGAGACAGAGTTCGACCGAGACTGCCTGAGACCGAGTTCGACCGAGACTGCCTGAGACCGAGTTTGACCGAGACTGCCTGAGACCGAGTTTGACAGAGACTACCTGCATTCTTCAATCATATTTATCCAACAAGTCATACACTGATCTGCTGATTTTTAAATGATATAGTCAGAACAAAACACTAAACATTTCTATAAATTATATTTCCAGGCACATGTCCCTTGATCCAAGCAACATTACCTATTCCTTTACTTGTTTCTTTAAAGAAGCTTAGTATCTTTCAAAAACCCGAACACCTTTTCTAGCATGATTACATTCTAGCATGCGATGTCTGATTACCCAGCACAAATCCACAGAAGTGTCCAAAAACAAAGATAAATAAGTGAACATGAAATAGTAAAACAAAAGAACGAAAAGAAACTGGGTGCTTATGGAGGAAAGAAAATAATAGGGCATTTCATTTCAAATGTGAGCAGTGCTCTTAAGCTGTAACACATGACATACAGCCTCTCTTTTCTACTTGGGTGAGTCTGGGAGAAGGCTAGGGGAAGGATGGGGTGGTGAATAATTTACTGTGAAGATCATCGTTTCTCTGTAGATAACACTGGGTGTAAAATATTTACACCCATGTGGAAGACTGATTCATTCATGCCATTAAGCAAATGTGATCTCAGTCCTGAGGGGTGGTGGGCCAGCTTCTAGACTCTAACACTATTTCAGGGCAGTGGTGGTCCAGTGGTTAAGTGGTCTGGGTTACTGATCATCAGGTTGGGGGTTCAAGCCCCAGCACTACCAAGCTGCCACTGTTGAGCCCTTGAGCAAGGCACTTAACCCTATCTGCTCCAGGGGTGCCGTACCATGGCTGACCCCAGATTCTAAACAAGCAGGGATATGCGAAAAACAGAATTTCACTGAACTGTAATGTGTATGTGACATATAAAGACATTCCTACACAGGGCAACACACCAGAGATGTAAGGATTCATAAGATGAAAGACTGAAATAAATGAATGGTGGCTTGCTAACAGTGTTAGATTTATCTAACCAGCATCCAAAAGAACAAATCCAAAGAAGTTGATTGTAGATCTTGTTCGAACAGGAAGACATTAGTTCAGAGTGCAGTGGGTTGCAGCACTCAGGCGCCGGAATAAATGCGTCAGCTGCATGTACTCAGCACTATTAAAACCATTACAATTAAAATGCACTTGACCATAATCGATGCATCCATTTCATTACTAAATCTTCCCTATATGATCTCTAGTTTCCCAAATCTCAACATTTAAGTCCAGCAAGTTTACTGTGCACTCTACTACTATACACAAAGTTCTCGGTACATTTCTTGGAAGCTGTACCTGTTGAACATTACAAAGTGCTAATACTGGGGATGTATTCCAAAAAATGCTCTCTAGCAAATCAACACAAGTGTGTTACTTGTTATAACATAGAACAACTACATTGTTAACACATAAACATGTAATTTGCTACACATCCATTATTACAGTACTGCGATTTACTGTTATAGAAGATTAATCAGTTCACCTCTGACCAATCAGAATCATGGATTCTGCCACCCATCTCTGTGTTTCAAATATATTTTCTTCTAATTGTAGAGCACATTCTATTTTTATGGATGTAAATCCTACTTTAGTGACCTACGCTGTGGACGCCACATCTGAAACTGAATCTTTCAAATACTGTGGAGCACAATAAATCAAATAAAAACAAACCTCATGAATTTTTTTTTTAACTTAATTCAAATATTTAATGATTTTGATCAAGCTGGATATCAGAATCTCTTATAAAATGATCAAAGCTTATCGTACAAAATATAAGCCTGTGTTATAAGACTCTCATTCCATAAAAAAAAAAAAAATTCATATCTTTTATATTTTACTTATTCAGAATGCAATAAGGAATCGAGAATCCAGTATCACTCATGCAAACTGACAGCACCGTGATTCCACCCAATTACGTAAAAGCCTCTCATAGAGCACAATGACAGTGTTACAAACTCATCCTGAGCAGATGGTGACCATTAAACGCTATTACAAAAAAGAAAAGAAAAAAATATATATATTCCCGCATGGGCATGGACTCTATCATAGCAACATGTTTATGGTCTGAATAATAGATTAGTGTGATGAGCAGCACCTTCCTCCTGTCATAATATTAGCGGTGATGAGGTGCTCATATCTCGCAGTGTTATTAAGGCCAGCCAGTTAGTTCATGTTTTATTAGGCTCCTTCCTGGAGTCTGTTAAAAATGCAGCGTGTCAACAGAGACGCTTTAATCAGGCCTGTAATTGGTTATGGTGGACCAAGATTGCATGTGGGCATTCACACACCTCACACACCATTTAATTTTTATGGCAGAATAGAAGTCATTAAATATAATTCTGTAGAAAACATTAGCAGACGAGTGATGCTGGTGTGACTGGAAGAAAAAAGGGAAAAAAAGATAGTGAGAAGCTTACCTTGCTGACTGAACTCTCTTGAGTCTGTAGGAGAGGACGGGGTTGTGGTGCTGGAGCTGGACCCTACGTGTGTCAATCTTGTAGCGCGTTTTAATGCCCCTGTGAGGTGCCGGATTCCGTATCGGCTGAGAGAATGAACCTGTGGATGAACAGATAAGACACAGGTGGTCAGTGACGGGTGACACAAACTGGGAAATATGACAAAAAAAACGTTCACAGCATGATCCTTGAGTGTTCCTCAAAATTACCTGAAATGTTTGTTTACTTGTAGACTACTTTAGTATTTTGGTGTAATGCAATGTAATGTAGTGGTAATTTTTATTTATTTATTTATGTTTTATTTTATGTTTTTTTCACAGTTTGTGGACATTTTGTAATGTATTCTGTATACTTTTTGCAATTTTGTGGTGTTTTTCTGGTTTAATGGAGTAGATTTTTCTATTTGTAATGTAGTATTTATACTATCTGTGGTGTCATTTTTATACTTCTTGTTTTGCAATATTTTGTTTTATGGTGTAGTTTTTGTCATTTTGTAATGGATTTTGTATACTTTTTGTGGTATAGTTTTTGTCTACACAATAAGTTGTAAATAAAAATAAACAAATGAATTTTTATCATAGATCATCATATACGAAAAAAAAATTAAAAAATGTAAAAAAAATAAAATAAAATCATGCTTTACTTATACAAAAATGCAATAAGGAATCAAGAATCCACTGTCACTCATGAAAACTGACGGCACCGTGATTCCACCCAATCATGTAAAGCCTCTCATAGAGCACAATAACAGTTACAAACTCATAAGCAGATGGTGACCATAAAACACTATTACAAAAAGTAGTGTTTATACTTTTTGTGGTAAAGTTTTATGGTGGTTTATTTTTGTAGTGTAGTTTTTGTGTAGTTTCTTATGGATTGGTGTTTCTTTTGTGTAGTTTGTGTAGAAATTCTGGAACAGAGAGAGAGAGAGAGAGAGAGAGAGAGAGAGAGAGAGAGAGAGAGAGAGAGAGAGAGAGATCCCATGTGAAGGGTTTTTCCAAGCCGTTGCACAAATTTGCTTTACTTTTATATCCAAGCTGGAAAAGTACATTCAGATCAAACGTGGCCAACAGAATATGTTGGAAAATGCCACAAAATATAGTATCCCTGCCCAATCACACACCACAGACTCAAACATCCCCACTGACAAACTCCCTCCACTGGCAGGTACGCTCCTTAATAAGCTGCACATGTAAAAATGAAGGAATAACAAAGACTGAATTTTTATCAGCCTAATAAATCATATCCTCTGCCTCCCCCATCCCCCCTCCCCTCTTCTGCTTTCTCTTTAAGTCTCATTCATTATATCGTTTCACATATCCATCAGAGAAGATATGGAAGGAGAATGCGGAGGGAGAGAATAAGTGTGGCTTTTATTTATTTATTTATCCCTTCATTTATCCATCATGCTGCTTTATGGGTGGCTAGGCATAGGTGACATGCATGCATGCGGGCTGAGTAAAAGATGGACTCTGCATGGCGGCTCCTGCACACTGCCTTCTCACACCAGCGCTAAAAAGCCTCTAAAGATTAATTCCTGCCAGCTACCATTTAGCATGTTAGACAAGTCAGCGGGGAGAATGGAATTACTTACAGAACTTCAAAATTTTCCGTAAAAGCCATTCAACACTTAATAGTATTTCCCTGTTTTGTGTGTGGTGATGCCTGGTTTAGAAGCAATTCCTGTCATCATAGGGTTAAGGAACTACCATGTAATCAACACCATGTTCTTTAACAGCACAGACTCAAATGTTTTAGAGTTTCAAACTAAACCACTTTTTCCTCTCGCTCTCCTACACACACCCTCCTATTTTTTCAGCCAACACTTTCTCTTTCTAATGAGTAAGCAGAGAATCTGAAGAAATGGAGGCGAGAGGAGAAAAAAAGTCGGCGAGAAACATCGTAACACTTAAGAAACCTGACCTGAACCATTTAAGTCTCCAACCATACATCTGCTGATAGATCCAACAGTCTAATGCCGAACAACTTTCAATCACTGACTGTAACCAAAATTTAATATATAGAAAATGTGTACTTCTCTACCATTCAGCAAATGCAAGAAAAGTCCTCGCTGCCACACTAGCAGGCTCAAGAACTCTTTACCATCAGCTGTCAGCCTTCTGAACTCTGAACTCAGCTGCTGTAGTGTACGTGACCATTATAACCTCATCCTGAACTCACTGATCTGTACATCTTCAAATCTTTATACTGTGTATAAAAGGATTTATATTGTACAATATTACTCTCTGTTCACACTCTTAATACTCTCATTTGTCCCTTTTCATTTGCAATGCCCTTTTACTTGCCTTGTACCTCATTCTCAGCCTTACTGTCTAATTACCTTGTGATCTCTGTATGTCACACAATGGTCACTAAGCACATATCTATATATACAGTACAGACGAAAAGTTTGGACACACCTTCTCATTCAAAGAGTTTTCTTTATTTTCATGACTATGAAAATTGTAGAGTCACACTGAAGGCATCAAGGGCTATTTGACCAAGAAGGAGAGTGATGGAGTGCTGCGCCAGATGACCTGGCCTCCACAGTCACCGGACCTGAACCCAATCGAGATGGTTTAGGGGTGAGCTGGACCGCAGAGTGAAGGCAAAAGGGCCAACAAGTGCCAAGCATCTCTCGGGGAACTCCTTCAAGACTGTTGGAAGACCATTTCAGGTGACTACCTCTTGAAGCTCATCAAGAGAATGCCAAGAGTGTGCAAAGCAGTAATCAAAGCAAAAGGTGGCTACTTTGAAGAACCTAGAATATGACATTTTTCAGTTGTTTCACACTTTTTTGTTATATATATATAATTCCACGTGTTAATTCATAGTTTTGATGCCTTCAGTGTGAATCTACAATTTTCATAGTCATGAAAATAAAGAAAACTCTTCGAATGAGAAGGTGTGTCCAAACTTTTGGTCTGTATGCATATGTATGCATATGTATGTATATACACACACACACACACACACACACACACACACACACACACACACACACACACACACACACACACACATACAAATACACACACATACACACACACACATACACACATATACACACATATACACACATATACACACACACACACTGCACTAATTTTAGTAATGCGGGATTAATGCAGTTTCTGTTTGATCACTTTTTTATAAAAATATAAATAAATAAATGTAAAATACATGAAATGAACCTTTAAAGCAACACACATTTATTAATGACATCCTTTCTTCACTTAGATAAAAATAAATTATGAAGGAAAAATATCTTTCAATCACTAATCAAACACCAAAAACTGCCATGGTGCTCACATCCGGCAGTTAAAACCCTCCGTGTGGAAACATAGTAAAAGTTCCGTTTGGTGTCCTCATGATTTCCGTAACTTAAAACATCACAATTACTTTCAAACATTTACAAGTATATTTTGTCTTCATGCTCTTTGGTGATTAAAGTATTACAAACTTAAACGAGTTTTTTCATGAAAATCATGCAATTAATCACAATTAACTATTTAAATTTAATGACAGCCCTAATATATATGTATATAGCTGCTATGCACTGTTGTATGCATCTCTCTCTCTCTCTCTCTCTCTCTCTCTCTCTCTCTCTCTCTCTCTCTCTCAGCTAGTAAGACAAAACATGCTGCTTGTCATTTTATCACAACACCGCAAAGCACTCCATCCTGAACACTTGCCTGTGTCAGAAAACTTAGTGACAGCTTTGACTTTTACAAAGTGCTGACCCGAAAAAACAAACAAAAAAAAACATACCTTCAGGTAAAAAAAATAAAGAAAGAAAGAAAAAAGAAAAAAGAAAAGAATCCCTGACAATATAAAAAATTGTTCAACATTTTGTGCCATACACACCCTGCCTTAACTGTTACTATAGAATTAAAAATGCATTAAAATATATAAAGCTGGCATTTAAATTTCTTAATTCAGTTGACAGTCAAAACTACTGTCAGAGATGCTGTTATTAAAAATTCATCAACACCTTTCTACCAGTCATAGGCAAGAATTTAACAGCGATGTGGCAGAAATTATAAATAAAATCAATTACTCTTATCGAAGTAATAACATCGTGGCAATGATTTCACTGGCGAGACATGTTTTCTTCTTCACTAAAGAGAAATATGCCTGAACTAACGCGGTCAATAAATGTACCTTTTCCTGCAGTTTGAAATTTTAACCATGCATATACACGTAATTTTATACTCACTGCATGTCCACTTTTACTCTCTCACAGCATGTCCACTTTTACACTCTCACGGCATGTCCCCTTTTACACTCTCACAGCATGTCCCCTTTTACACTCTCACAGCATGTCCTCTTTTACACTCTCACAGCATGTCCCCTTTTACACTCTCACAGCATGTCCCCTTTTACACTCTCACAGCATGTCCCCTTTCACACTCTCACTACATGTCCCCTTTCACACTCTCACTGCATGTCCCCTTTTACACTCTCACTGCATGTCCCCTTTTACACTCTCACAGCATGTCCCTGTTCATAATCTCACAGCATGTCCTCCTTCATACTCTCTTACAGCATGTTTACTTTCCTACTCTCACAGCATGTCCCTGTTGATACTCTCACAGCGTGTCTACTTTTACACTCACAGCATGTCCACTTTTACACTCTCACAGCATGTCCACTTTTACACTCTCACAGCATGTCCACTTTTACACTCTCACAGCATGTCCACTTTCCTACTCTCACAGCATGTCCTCCTTCATACTATCAGAGCATGTCCCTGTTCATAATCTCACAGCATGTCCACTTTTACACTCTCACAGCATGTCCTCTTTTACACTCACAGCATGTCCACTTCTTTACACTTTCACAGCATGTCCCCTTTTACACTCTCACAGCATGTCCTCTTTTACACTCACAGCATGTCCACTTCTCCACACTCTCACAGCATGTCTACTTTTACACTCTCACAGCATGTACACTTCCAGACTCTCACAGCATGTCCACTTTCCTACTTTCACAGCATGTCCACTTTTACACTCACAGCATTTCCACAGGCTGTTAATTTGAACTCAATATAAATGACAGAGCTTGGGAATCCTACTCTTCCTTGACTTGACATCAGTGACAGTAGCTTGAGTATCCTCAACACTATACATCTAAACATCCCCCTTTCTAAGGGCGTTCCAAACCCACCCTTACCGAGTGTCCCTGTGGAGTAGCTGCATTGCAAAGGATTTGCAAAAACATTACTGACACAACACTTGACCCTTGTAACAGCAAAAACTAAAATGCTAATTGCTAGCCTGTATGCAGGCACGTCGGTTTGCACCAGCTCCGCAATTCAGTCATGCTCCATAAGCTAATATTTACTTTTCTTTCCTAGCTTCACCACTGCAGTACATTAGAGGTATCCATTTACATCTCAGCTACTGGTAGCTGTTAGATCTTATTGAGATGTTCACAAATTGTGTGCGACACCACATGAGAGCTGCCTTTCCTGTGTTAACAGAGATCATCTGTAACAGATCCTGAGCAAACCATCCTTGGATTACCGCACAATGCCAAATTTATCTTTCACATCTGTTTTATACACATAAGATCAGATGGCTACAGATAAAACATTCATCCTTTGCCTCAGCATTGATGCTCTGGCAGTGTTCAGCCAGTCCCAAAACTTGTCCTCACCTTGCCCTGCGAGATATTTCTTTTCTAAGAAGACAGATTTTTATTTTTACAGTCTTTACAGTGATCTTAATAACAAATCATTGGTCAGAAAACAAGCAAAAATTAAACGCTTTACTGAAATGCTCTCCCCTCGGTGCCACCGTTCGCAGTAGTTTGTATTAAGGCTTTGCATACCCTGATCAGAGATGGCGTCTGCCTGCAAAGACTTTGGGATGGAATTTACTAGTGTATATCATTTCATTAGCTAACAGCGTTTCCAAATCAGAGAGGCATTGGAACGAAATACACTGGTGTGCCACTGCAGCAAGCCAACACGATACGACACTGCCACCCCTATGCCCCAGTACTTGTCTGGTTCCTCTCAAGGTTCTTTCCTTATGCCATCTTGGGGAGTTTTTTCTTGCCACAGTCGCCACCGGCTCGCTCATCAGGGACAAACCTACACTTATAAAGAACATCTTATTCATTTTTATCACCACATTATCTGTGTAAAGCTGCTTTAAGAGAATCTTCTTCTTCTTTCGGCTTCTCCCATTAGGGGGCGTCACAGCGGATCATCCATCTCCATACCCCCCTGTCCTCTACATCTGCCTCTTTCAACCCAACTACCTGCATGTCTTCCCTCACCACATCCATAAACCTCCTCCTTAGTCTTACACTTTTCCTCCTTCCTGGTGGCTTCATCCTCAGCATTCTCCTACCGATATACCCCATGTCCCTCCTCTGCACATGTCCAAACCATCTCAATTGGGCCTCTCTCACCTTGTCTCCAAAACGTCCTACATGTGCTGTCCCTCTAATAAACTCATTTCTAATCCTGTCCATCGTTGTCACTCCCAACGAAAACCTCAACATCTTCAGCTCTGCTACCTCCAGCTCCAATTCCTGTCTTTTACTCAATGCCACTGTCTCTAAACCATACAACATCTCAAGTCTCACCACAGTCCTATAAACTTTCCCTTTTATTCTTGCAGATACCCTACTATCACAAATCACTCCTGCCACTCTTCTCCACCCTGCCTGCACTCTTTTCTTCACTTCTCTAACAAGCGTTATACAAATAAAATTGAATTTAATTCAGTTAAATACTTGCAAATGTCACAAGTTATATACAGGATATATATTTATATACCTTGTTATACAATATACACCCGCCAACCATTTTAATATTAAGAGCATACTAAAACAGGGTAGGCCTTTGCTTGGCACTTCGCTTGGCCTCAGTTATTCATGGCATGGATTCCACAAGGTGCAAACTTGAGACTTGAAAGCCGTGATAAGATCGGAAAAGAAAGGAAGCAACCGTCAGATAGGTGGTGGATTTTAAAACCCTGATTGGTATTATGAAGCTCAATATGTGTCAGGAAAACATTCTTGACACAAGTACAGTCTATTATTACAGCAAATGAGGAGTATATAGTCCTCCAGAGGACACCATTTAGATTACATACAAACATCAGTTTCTGGAAAACACCTTTGTATTGCTTTCCTACTAATCTGATGTAAATTTCCGAAGAGTGAACTCCAGTACTCCAGTATGGGGTGTTTCAGAACGCTTCTCCCCAAGTTCCTTCCAATCAAACAAACCAAAGCTGTGGGCCAGATGTTAATAATGCACACAGGTTTGTGGGCCAGATGTTAATAGTCTAAAAACAGTTTAACTAACCAGAAGGAGCATTATGGACCTAAGTGTGCATTATTAAGTCGGCATTCCTCAGAAACCTATACCTCAGAAAAGTAGCAACATTGTAGATTATGTCTAGTTAATACAAAAAAAACTAATGAAAACACAAACACACAAGCCTTAATAACACAGCAAGCTATTATGGAATCACTAAGATACATTATCTTCCACAAATATGTACCCATTTGTGTGTCCATGTGTTGTGCAAGGACAATCTGTGTCATTTGTGCTACACAGAGTATGATTTATAGTTTCAGCTGGGCAGTGTACAACTGGACCTTAAGGCAAATACCTGTGTGTGTGTGTGTGTGTGTGTGTGTGTGTGTGTGTGTGTGTGTGTGTGTGTAGGCAGGGGAATAGATGCAACCAGAAACTGGAATGTACTGTATGCTTGAACATGTGAGCTTGTAGGATTACTTAGTTGGCTTGAAGTCACTTTTTCACACAGCACCCATCTGTATTGCAGTCAGAGTTATTTGGGCGTCCCTGGGGGATGACAAATTTTGCTTGTCAGTGAGCTCGTTCCATCCACACCGAACCCCTTATGGAGTTATTCACAACACTGTTCTACCTTGCCTACTGTTTAATGACAGTGCTGCAGAACATCGCTACCATGTTGAGCAGTACATGTCGACACTAAGGCAGTGCTCGCTGTCAAGACCCTTTTATTTATGTGTGTGGGTTTGCTTGTGGGTTTTGCGTGTGTGTGTGTGTGTGTGTGTGTGTGTGTGTGTGTGTGTGTGTGTGGTAGGGATCTGTCAGTGGCCTATTAAGGGGAAGATTGAGACCCTGCTTGGTACAGACTCACTCAACCAACACAACCTGCTGGGCTTTACAATCAGGCCAGGGGACTCATTCATCGCCCGCTGACAACCCAGCCCAGAGTCTGAGCCGAAACGCACTGCCGATTATTTACTCAGCTTACACCGGCTCCAACCAGCGCCGTGCACTCCCACCTTTATCTCTCCCTCTCTGTCTTACACATACATTTTTTTTTCCTGACAGGTTGCCATGTTATTTGTCTGTCTGATCTCTCACTAAAAACATTTCTACACTGGAAGTTATAGCCACGTGCCTGTCCGTAACAGAAGCACAAATCCAAACGGCACCAACATCAACTCTTTATTGGACATTTATGGCTCATTCATAAGCATTCCATAAATATTGCACAGAACTGACTTGTGAGGTGGAGACGTTAGGGAAGCGCATGCCTCAAAAGCTTGCATTATACATAATCGGTGTAAGGCGTTTTATAATATTTCAGAAAAGTGTTAGATAAATATCACCTCCAAATCAACCTGGGAGCACTGCTATAAAGCAGAATAAAACCTCTGTAGATTTCTAGACCAGGAATGGGCATTATTTATTTTCAAATATAGCATAATATATAGTATAGTGTCAAATATAGTATAAATATATAATATAATACGATTTTGTCATTTGTATTTGATAGGGTTAATGAACAATGGCTTTAAAATACTTTGGATTTTTGTAGTTTTAAAATACTGTGAAATACTTTGTAAGACGTTTACATGATGACATCGTATAAAACGCAGCCTCTGATTGGTGCCTACTCAGTAGTTTGCTCAGGCTTGTTTAGATCAGAACAGTTAAAACTGTGGTTTATCACACGAGTTAAATTTCTCTCGTCACACCCAGGCCTGATTCCTGCCACACCTGTTCACAATCAAGAAATCTCTTAAATAGGACCTGCCTGACAAAGTGAAGTCGACCAAAAGATCCTTAAAAGCTAGATATCAGTGCAAGTTATCGCAAACGCTTGATTGCAGTTGATGCTGAGAAGGGTGGCCCAACCAGTTATTAGGTTTGGGGGACAAACACTTTTTCACACAGGGCCATGTAGGTTTGGATTTTGTTTTTCCTCAATAGTAAAAACCTTCATTTAAAAACTGCATGTTGTGTTCACTTGTGTTATCTTTTACTAATATTTAAATTAGTTTGGTTTAGTTAGGGGCCAATCATACCACTGTATGTGTGTGTATATATGTTATATATATTACACACACACACACACACACACACACACACACACACACACACACACACACACACACACACACCCTATCCACATTTCTAAACCTTTCGAACCCTCCCCTCACTTCCATCTCATCTCTGCTGTGACACGGTAGCAGTGACACCCTGTAGAAAAAGGATCCGCTTAGGGATGATCAAATCCTGTTATCGCCCATTTTCGGATCCCCCTTCTGAAATTTTGACAACTAATTCCAGCTAACTGCACTCCCATTCTTTACTCTGGCATCTCTGTCACATCATTAATCTTATTATTGACAGCAAGAGACCCCCTACTCCTGCTACAATCCCCCTGGGGCTCATCTTCTGATTCCCATTGGGGTAACGGCGCTGCGATTAAGCATTCGCTCGGCTAAAACAGCGATGCCTGGCATGGGTCAAAATAGTGAATTACAAATGCAGGGCTGAACCTTGTGAGCAAAAAACAAGCAGCAAGACACAGAGGGAAGCACACAAGTAAGTACTTAAACAAGTATGCTTTACCTCATCGCAGTTAATAGCAACATTTGAGTCATATTTTTCAAACTATGGCCAGGGCCAGGGTTATGGGGCAGCTGTCTGAGTAACATTCTCAACTCCAGATGCTGCAGTGCAACAGCACTCACATCTGCATTTCATGGTGTACTGTAATGATGGTAAGGGAGGGGTGGGGGGGGTTACATGCTCAGAAAAGTACACATCATACTAGCAGGCTAGGCTCTGAAAATGCATATCGGAGCCATTATCAAGGCATGTTGAGCACAGATCTCGAAAAGGCCGCATAAAACATTTCTGCTGCACTGAAAGTGCCCAAGAGCACAGAGAACTATAAATACCTAATTGGAAGAAGCCAGGTTTTGTTCAGAAGATATGGCCTCATGATTTAAGAAAAAAATAAAATAAATAATCATGACAGCTTGATGTAATGCTTATTTATTTGTATATTTTCCTGACAGCACTTCCTGAACAGTTTTATGCTGTGGATTGTCTGTGAGAAATTATTTCTCGTCATCACGTACACCCACAAGGCATAACTTTATCGCCACTAATCAAGTATAACATTATGACCACCTGCCTAATATTGTGTTGGTCCCTCTTTGGCTGCTTAAACAGTCCTGATCCCATCGAGCATCAACAGCATTAACTTCTTCAGCAATTTGAGCTTTGTTGGATCAGACCACACGAACCAGACTTCACTCCCCAGGTGCATCGATGAGACTCAGCCGCCCGTGACCCTGTCGCCGGTTCACCACTGTTCCGTCTTTGGACCACTTTTAAAAGATACTAACCACAAGAGCTGCAGTTTTGGAGATGCTCTGACCTAGTCTCCTATCCATTACAATTTGGTCCATGTCAAACTCACTCAAATCTTTACGCCTGTCCATCTTTCCTTCTTCTAACACATCAACTTCGAATACAAAATATTCACTTCACCACTCAATGTTAAATGTCATTATACCTGGTCATGTATATTATAGCAGCTATAAACACCAGCCTTGTGTATATCATATTACCATTAAACCAGAAATCCCTGGGTCCTTTCCTGTGGAGCAAATCACTGACACTGGACCCTCCTTCCATACATGTTACAATAATCTTCTTTCAGAATTCCTATTTATCTTTTTAAAAAAAAAAAAAAAAAAGAAAAAAAAAAAAAAGAAAAACCCTATAGTTGATTACTTCATACACCCTATGTGAACGTTACAATACAATTATACAATAAGAAAGAAAAAAAAAACACTACAACGACTGAATATAACTGTATAAACCCTACTACTGTCAGAGCTGTGCAAGCATAGAAAATTAAAAGAAAAACAAAAGTATGGATAGTCAAAGTTACAATATATCAACCATGTGTTTTTGTTGTTTATTAAGGCAATTCAGATGCAGCTTAGTTTCTGAAGTAACCTTGGGAGATGCTATAAATACAAAGCTGCGACAGAAGGAACAAGAGAATCCAAGGGCCGGCTGATGCTGATGGATAAATAGCAGGAGTGTCGACGGACTGAAAAGAGGTCTAATCGAGGAGGCATGAGAGATGGAGAAGTGCTCCAGGAATGAGCCACTTGTTCAGTGGTGGATAAGTAGCAAGTTCAGTGATGTCAAACAGCTCCCGCTTGACCGTGTCAGTCATCACTGTCGCCCAATAGCCAGTGAAAGCCACTGAATCAACATACATTGACCTTGCTGTGGTTAAGACTCATGACCCACTGGTCGAGACCACAACATTATTAACAGATCTGCTTCAATGTCATGTGGGGTAATTAGGGCAGTGTGCGCACAAGTGTCCATTCACACCCTGGCTGCACTCGCTTATTCGAACGGTGCCCTAGGGTGTGTCCAACCCCGAGCTGTTCATGTCTATCCACTAGATGAACACACACTCGCATATCCTAACACTCTTCATCTGTCAACCACCTGTCTGCCATAAAAGGCACACAGGAGTCTGGAGGGCCAGTTTCTAGTTGCACAAAACCATTTATCATCCTATTACTGTGTGTGTGTGTGTGTGTGTGTGTGTGTGTGCGTGTGTGTGTGTGTGTGTGTGTGTGTGTGTGTGTGTGTGTGTGGTCACTTCATATGTTAAGTCTATACTAGTGCTACATGACAGCTGGTAAAATAATATTTTTGTTTAAAACAAATCAAAACGGCTATACTTATTCAGGTAATAGAATTACTTATTTTAAATAAATAATTTAAAATAATAAACTGTATAATATACAGTGAGAAAGATACACAACATTTTGTACATTTCAGCCTGCAATTAAAAAACTGGGATTTTTTACAAAAAAAAAGTTATTGTGAAAGATGTATTAAACAAAAAAAGTACAAAAAAGTTCCCAGTTCCCCGATAGAACAACCTTTAGGCAACTACTACAGCAGTCTTCTAGGACATATAAGTATCGGCTTTGTGTGTCTGAATCCTAATATTTTTGCCAATCTCCTCAAACCCTGTTGAAGAAATGCATCCCCACAACATATCGCTACCACCACCATGCTTCACTAAAATCGTATTATTTTGAATTGGCTTATGCAGGCTTATAGACTACTTAGATTTACAGTAATAAGCTGCAATAAAAAAGTATTCTATTCCTAAAAATGCTTAATAATTGTGATTTTAGGATGTTAAAATACACCCTTGAAGTTCTAGGTTATGTTCTTTCTAATTTCACTTTCATGCTGCAAAACTCCCATAGGTATGCTACCGGGTTCAGGAAAGGCCACTGAACAACACTGAAACCAGTTTGAGATGACGTTTGGTGCTTTACTTTGCCGGAGTTGGTCATACTACCCAAATCTGCACAGACTGGTCTGAATTACTGTAGCCTTTCTTTCAAATTGAACCAGTCTGGCCATTCTCCGTTATTATTAGGCAAGGCATTTCATCCACAGTATTGCCTTTCATTGGATGGTTTTTCTTTATTGCCCCATTCTAAGTGAACTCTAGAGACTGTACTGCATGAAAATCCCAGAAGATAAGCAGTTATAGAAACAGTCAAACCAACAATAATGCCATGATCAAACTCACATGGCCTCAAATCTTTTTTGCCAAAAATTTTGCTCCATTCTGATAGTTGATGTGCTCATTACAGAAACATTGCAGTGCTGCCCCCAGAGGTGGGAAGTAACAAAGTACAAATACTTTGTTACTGTACTTAAGTAGATTTTTATGGTATCAGTACTTTACTTCACTATAAATATATATATATATATATATATATATATATATATATATATATATATATATATATATATATATATCTATCTATCTTTTCATTGCGCACCGTTTTCAGCCCTTCAATCTATTCCTTGTGATTGCCCGGCTTTTCCATCCTACCACTGGTGTATCTTTCCTGGCTCTAACGTAGGCTATCCTACAAAGCTATCAACAAGCAAGGCAGAAGACAACAAGTAGTATAAGGTTAACGTGGATGAGACAGAGGGAGTCAGCGATGTAAACATGACTGAGAACAGAGATCTTGATCATCAACCTGATCACTTGATCATCATCATCTTTTCAAAATGCCACCTGGTTCTACTTTGAGATACATATTTCTAATGAATCAGCACTAAAGTTGGGCAAGTCGTTGCTATTTGTTGCTTTTTTTACAGGCCAGTGCAAATCATCATGCATATCTTTCAGGAATTTAAAATGAAAGTCTTACCAAATAAACCACAGCATGACCTTTATCGACTCCATACTAATTACAGGCTTGGCCTTAGATGTGACTGGTCTAAGGTGCTTATATGGGGTAGCTAAGCCTTTTCTCTCCAGTCCGAAGAGGACAAGCTTGGTTTGCCAAGAACCAGGTGTGCTCATTTAGCGAGCAGCAAATGTTCGGATCGTGTTGTTAACCTTAGCTTGTGAAGCCAAGCAAGTATTCCTAAGACAGAGAAAACACTAGTGGCCCTCTCTCCTTACATGCATTACTTCATGCCTCCTTGATTCAGACTGCTCTTAGTGCTAGCGGTTGTATAACTTCTAATTGGTCCCTCTGGGCACTGAGGAAGAACAGGCATCTGCTTAGGGTGGGCACGGGACTGGGCACCTCACCACTGGAACAGCTGCCCTCAATGTCACTGAGCTTACTATAAGGGCATTATGATATTACAGGCCTAAGACTTTAGCACTAAGGCTCTGTGATAAGTAGAGAGACAGTCTAGAAAGTCTAGAGTCTAGAGACAGTCTAGAATATAAATTTGTAGTAATCAATTAGCAAAGACTACAACTAGACGAATGTGATTTGCACCTAAAAGCCTAACAGACAGAAATGTGCCAATATACTGCTTACGTTAGAAAAATTCATTAAATACTAGGGGTGTAACGATACACGTATTTGTACCAAAATTATTTGGTACAGGGCTTTTGGTGCAATCCTTTTTTATGTGAGAGACATAGTTAAAATCTGAGTTCCTCCGGAACGAATTAAGTGCTGGACCGCAAGTTTGTTTATTCTCTGCCTCGCACTTTGAGCACATTGTTAATTATTATCATCATTAAACTTGAAAACATACAAAACAATGCCAGGGGTATAAAAATAATAAAAGGAAGACGTTTAGTTAGCGCAGTGTCACTGTGGCTACTTACCCTGTACCAGAAATAAGATTTGTTTTGTGCATGCATGAAAACGGTAAAGAATCCATAGCGCTAGCTTTAGCCGCTAACCAAAAAGTTAGCAGATAGCGCTAGTGCTATAGATTCTTTAGAGTTTTGTCAAGCTTCAAGAATTTCCTGACAAAAGGATGGAAGGAATAAAAATATTTTACCCGAATGGGGTCTAACATATGTAAACAATTTAATTACTTTTTATCCATCTATTTAGTTTTATTTAATTAATTTAATTTGTGCCAAAATAATTGATTACACAATTTAATCGACGTAATAAAAGTGTATTGCATTAATTAGACAATTTATTTTATTTTTATAAAATATAATTTCAGATATTATTAAACTAAGCAGGCATTTTATGTAAAATTGTTTTAAAAATGTAATCTGTTCAAATGCTGATCACAAATGTTACTAATAATAAACTGCGTTAATAAAAAAATGACAAGCGATTTTATATTTTGCATTTCATCCCCTAACTGTACCGCGATCGAACCGAGCCGTGGCGTAAAAACCGAGGTACGTATTGAATTGTAAATTTTCGTATGTTACACCCCTATCATATACTGTATGGCTTTTAAACAAACTGGTGGAGAAAAAGACCCAAATCATGCAGATCACTGACAAAAAATTTAAAATCTAAAATATCTGGTGTTCCTATAAAAACCCACAGGTTAACATATACCATATGATTGGTTGACCTACTGATTAAAAAACAAATCATACCAATCTAATCAAAAACACTAATAAAATGGAAATAAAAGTGTGGATCAGAGCGAAAGCAGTACAGACTGTGTCACATTAGTGACAGCAGCTCGATGGGGTAACCTGAGACTTGTCACCTCAGGTTGGTCATTAATATCCACAAACTCGTTAAGTGGAGAATGCCATGAAAGAATATACGGATAGGACGAGTTCCCTTAAGGGTGGGGAGAATGTCCAAGGCCAAAAATAGTCCAAGGGGTATTTACTACCCCCTCCAAAACCCAGCACCCCTTTCCTAAAAACAACTGAGCTGAAAAAGTGTATAAACTACAGCAGATACCCACCCCCACAAATACACTATAAACATAGACACTATTCAGTACACTCTTATTAACAAAGTTCATGAATATTTGTATTAATAAGATTCTCAAATCAATGTTTACAAATGTCCAACAACTTCCGCCAACAAACAGCACTAGCTCTCTATATGTAGCAAAGTGCCTGAGATCCCTGATTTAAACTGATTAAATAAATTAAAATAAATAAACTTATTTGATTAATAATAATAATAATAAAACGTGTCAAATCTGGAATCCTGGTTTTTGCATACAAATAAGAGCATGGCTGAATTGACTGGTAAATTTAGGTGCTTATATAAAGTCTTAACAAATATCAGAGCATCACAATGCCCCATCATCCAAGTGTCAGTCTAAATTTAGATACTGGGTGTTTAAATCATTGAAGACAACCTCCTTACCTACAGTAAAATCAATAAAAAAAAGAAAAGAAAGTGTTAAAAATTCTATAAATAAAATATAAAAAACATTAAGGTACAGTGGCTTCTAAGTGTAAAAATTACAAAACGTAACACACCCCTCTTTGATGAAACTCTCGGTGGGAAGTCGTTCCCTGAGCATGACCTGCTCACAGCTTCTTGGGGCTTTTCCACTTTCTAGCGTTTAGAAGTCAGTTTGACAGGAGACAAACTAGCTATTTCCTACAGACCAACTCTCCAGGGACAACAGAAAATTAACTGGCTCTGATCAATACTGTCCTCTCCCTCTCTCTCTCTCTCTCTCTCTCTC
Organism: Silurus meridionalis; assembly: GCF_014805685.1. Classification (NCBI taxonomy): domain Eukaryota; kingdom Metazoa; phylum Chordata; class Actinopteri; order Siluriformes; family Siluridae; genus Silurus; species Silurus meridionalis. The sequence goes on from NC_060884.1 coordinate 26,696,192, forward strand.
TCTCTCTCTCTCTCTCTCTCTCTCCTTACTATCCCTTGTCCTTAACTACTGCAATTGTTTGGGACACAGCGAAATACTGGAAGGCTCTTGCAATTTGAGATCCTGAATATCATGGTCAGGATGTCCAAAATTGCAGAAGGTCTCCTAAGATGATCACATAGAATAAATCTACATGGTAACATTTGTCTTACTATGAACATGATGTTACAGCATGCAGTCCTTTTTTTTTTATTAACAAAGTTGTGCATTACAGTGCTTCTCTTGTCTCTAATCATACCCCGAACAGATTATACATCTTAAGGTGCGTGTCATCGGTACGTTATACAAAGGGTTTCCCTGAATTGGGTATTACAGAGGGCTTGGGAACCAATCTTGGCACTCCAAATTGACAGAAGGAAGGGGACAACTGGTGGCTGACAGCCCTAAAGCACGGGGCAGGCGTAACTGAGACGATGGGCCAATCTCTCCCACAGAGACAGGTAAGAAATTATAGGAGAGGACAAGTGCCAGGGCAAGATGATTGCTGACATTTAACCTTGGCATACATTCTCCTGGCCTTGCAACAGCATATGTCAGTGGACAGGAAGACCGATGTGGAAACAACAAGGTTGAGGAGAACTTAAGAATAAGCAGCAATCTTGGTTTCTCTTGGATCAGGGGAAGTGGTGCCTCAGTGGTTAAGGGTTTGGACCCATGTGTTGCTCTTGCAAAGGTTCAGAAATATAAATAATATGGGTAAATTACACATGTTGACACCTGTATATTTTACTACGGTCTAGAAGTGTGCAGGGATGGCACAGTGCTCCAAAATCCTTCACAGGGGTTAGAGAAGGTTTAGATCTGAACAAACTGATCACCAGGCATGCTGGTAGAAAGAACAAAAAACAAAAAAACAATGCACACCCCACAATAAATTTAGACACTATTAAGTGTGCACTTTAGGGGTTTATGTACCAGATCCATGTAAAGAGCTCCCTCTACAGGGGCTCAGCAACAACAAAATTCAGATCGGGGAACTACGGTAGCACACCTGTAGAAGACCTGAACGCTTACGACCTTGTGTGTACCTGTGCACCAGGCTGTCCAAAAGTTAATGGGTGAGTTATAAGAATTCTGCTGCAGCACTGATTTATTTATTTCATTGTGCTTTCAACTTCAAGAGAACAAAAAAAGATCACTAATTTATATATCTTCTGCATATCCACATACTTGTGGTTAAATAGCTCAGACGACAGGGCAATTATCGGAATGTCCCAAGGTGCAACGTGCGCTGGGAGATCAGCTGTTGTTTTGGTCGGATTCCCTGACCCAGTCTGTGTGCCAGAGAGTGAGAAAGGAATAAACCGAGCTGACGGAGAGAAAGACTGTGTATGGAGGACTACGTATACAGATACAGGCACAAAAATAGGACTGGGCTCCATGCCTGGCGGTGTGACCCGATAAAGACAGAGGCAGGTTCAGAACAGACAACCAATCAAGTACGTATAAGAGAGCAAGGCTCTAAGGCTCCTCTGCCAAGAAAAGGTACCGAGTTCTAAAAAGAACTGATCCAGGATAGTGAGGAAAGCTCTGCGAATCAACACACACGAGCACACACACACACACACACACACACACACGAGAACACACACATGACTAGCACTGGAGTTGATTTGACCCTCCCTGTGGTTAGAACTCAATTACTCTTTCCCCTGTTTAAAGGAAATCTCACTAATTAAATATGTTAAGCATTAATTATTCAGGCTGAGTGGGAGCCTATAAAACCATACTCACCCAGCACAGCTAATCAATATGCCAAGAGTGGAATTAACACTTATCTTAAAGTCCTCTCCAAACAGAGCAGGACATAAACAGCCATCAGTAATTAAACCTACACACACACACACACACACACACACACACACGCGCATGCACACACACGCACGCACGCAAGAGCATAGACACCTTCAAAGAGACACAGAAACAAACAAAGAGAGAGAGAGAGAGAGAGAGAGAGAGAGAGAGAGAGAGAGGAAGGAAGGAAGGAGACAAAAAGAAAGCAGGAAAGAAAGCAAAAAAGCAAGAAAAAAAAAAAAAAAAAAAAAGAAAGCAAGCAACATGCATTACATATTAATTAGATGCTATGGCCGGATAATGTAATTGTCTCAAGATTAACAGAAAAAAAAAGAAATGAAAAGAAAAAGAAAAGAAAGGAAACTCGTCCTTTAATATAATGGCATATCTAAGGAGCCATAGGTGTGCGAAAGTGAAAAAGACAAACATCTTGCCCTGCTGTGACTGTCATGGAGCCCAGATATCAGCTGTCCATCAGTCGAACAGCCTGTGTGTTAAACAATCTGACCCACACACACACACACACACGCGCACGCACGCACGCACGCACGCACGCACGCACCCTGTGGTTTTAAAACTGGACAGGCAGCTGTGGTGATGGATGAGATACTTGGATAATCTGACTGTGTGTGTGTGTGTGTGTGTGTGTGTGTTTTATGGGACATATTCGGACATTGGGGCTTTGAGCAATGGGCCTAGCATGCCGATCATGGCTAAAGGCTCAGAGCCAAATATCCTGCAGTCCACAAGAGACCTGCGCACACTTAACTGCTCCCCTGAGCACAGCGATCTGGGACACAGAGTCAAAAAGAGCAAAAACTGAGAACAAAAACTTGCATTACAAAAACAATGTCCCAAATAAGTGCAGGCTGCAGGTGACAAAAGATAGCTGTACATAGGGTGATGTGAAAGAAATCGGGTAAGGACTGGCAGACGTCCCAGTCACAGAATATCCCCTGGTCGAGTGAACGGCCAGGTTTGGACTAAAATGGAAAGCTGGAAGATGGGCTTCAGGTTTCGCATCTTGTGGGCGCAGGGCCAGAAAGACTGAGTGCTGGGCTATATATGTATAGAGCGGTAAAATCGGTGCTCTCTGGTGTGCAGTGCGACATCTAGTCCGTTAATTAGAAAAATACTTGTTCAGTCCATCGCAGGAAAAGGATATAGAGACAAAAATACTTCGTTACCTCACTCTCGGAGCCGAGTAGCTTATATGGTCACCACAAAGCTCACTTGATATGATAATCATATTTTCAAATGCAAAAGGAAAATTCGGTGCAGTATGTGTTCTTTAGCAGAATTCGCTTTTCTGGTATATCTCCATTTTGAAATAGCTCAATCAATCAAAACAGACATCGCATTTGTGGACTGGACAACTTCATTTGCCTGGGAGAAATGCAGCCCATAATCCCCAGCAGGCACAATATTGTAGGTAATTGCGGAGGCCGAGGTGTTGAAACTGGCTACACCGCGGCTTCGAGACACGCCACTGACAGCAATATGTTGAAATAAACTTCTACACATGTGCTAGCCATTACAGTACATTAGACTAATCCCAGTTCCTATTTCCACCATTTCATCTGCTCAAGTTTTCATCGTCCTCTCGTGATGAATGATGCTTCTCTGGAAGTGTCAATAGCACATCAAACTGGCCGAGTCATCGACTAAAATAGATGTGCACTTATCAATGAATATGTCGTTAAATAAGCATAACTGTGGGAATGAGAATGAGTGATTAGTGACCTGCAGACAGTTAGTGATAAATACAAAGTGCAAAGAGTTTTTGTGTGCTGTTTGTGTTGTGGTGGACAAAACTATTTATTTATTAACTTAAAATCAGATTGAAACTAAAAATGTATATATATTTTTTTGGTGTGTGTGGTGTGTGCGTGCATATATATATATATATATATATATATATATATATATATATATATATATATATATATATATATATATATATATAGAGAGAGAGAGAGAGAGAGAGAGAGAGAGAGAGAGAGAGAGAGAGAGAGAGAGAGAGAGATAGATAGATAGATAGATAGATAGATAGATAGATAGATAGATAGATAGATAGATAGATAGATAGATAGATAGATAGATAGATAGATGCAGAATAAACGTAATAATCTAGCTGTTAAAGCCAATAAGGTCAGCATTCATTACATTAATACAATAATAAACAGTTAGTGTTCAGTCATGTTGGGCATGACGGGTTAAAGTTCAGAGTTTAGGCTAGGACCAGGTTTATATTTAACATGAACTGGTCTTTGTGGGTGTATCAAATACACACTAACCATAATTAACATGCCTGGCAAGTTTAAGACTCTGTAACCCTCTTCCCTCCCAAAATGCCAAAGCGCTGTGAATATTATGGCAACACTTCACTCTGGAGAACAGGCTTGGGTTACGGGAGATGGGGAAACGGGAGACGAGCAGGGATTGAGGGAGGAATGGGGGAATGGATGCCCCAGTTCCATTTGCATGAGTCTCGTTACAGACACGAAACAGATCGATTAGCCAATCTAATTGCAGGTATTAATATTACATTTTACACTTACAAAATGATACATATATTTTCTAATGTTATACAGTGCCAGTCAAAGTTTCCTTTCTTAAACTCCTAGTCTAAATCCTACTAAACTGCTGGGAGAACAACTGGATCTCAAATCCAACTAGTTTTACAAGAGTCAAGTATTTTAGCTGCATTTTTGAAGAAACAAACTGTCCATATGTCAAGAATATGTAAATATGTAATTTATATACTTCTTCGGTCAAAGTAAATCCTTATACCGTTAAATGACCTTGTTTGTTTCATATAAACAAAAGAAACATGCATGTTTCTTTTAAAACCAAACTTTTGACAGGCTCTCTAGATAATAGAACATCTAGTTTCCCAAAGTGGCTGATATTTGGTCAAAGGTGTTTATTTCTAAAAGACAAAATATAACACGCAGAAAAAAGTACACTGCTACCCACCCCTGTTTGACAGATTTTTGTGAAGTGAAAAATGATCTCAAGATTTTACGTAAGGAATCACGTGTGCACACACCCTTTAAATGATAATTACCGTATTTTCCGGACTATAAGCCGCTACTTTTTTCCAAAGAACTGAGCCGCATAACCAATGAAACTCTTTATATTAAATCAGATGCGCTCCCACTGAATCGGGCCGCACCACATCATAAATATGGATGAGGTTCCTCTGACGTTTGACCTGCCGCTCACTCAGACTGTCTACAGGAAAGGCGAATCATTCGTCACGCTGAAAACAACATGGCATGAAAACACACTTCACCTGTGTTCTGAGCTGCACGGCATCGAGAGAAAAGATTCACCAATGGTGATTTTTAAACGCACGATGATGCCAAAAGATAAACTCCCGAGATAAATACTTGTGAAAGGAAGAAGGAAGACAGTGAACAATGACTTTCTTGGTCGGCTACTGTTTAGATACAAGCCAAGTCTTTCATTAAAGCCTGTGTAAAGTTCATTAGTTTCAGTGTAGACACCTGCGGCTTATAGACAGGTGCAGCGTATTTATGTTCAAAATAAAAATCTTTGTAAAATTCAGTGGGTGCGGCTTATATTTGGGTGCGATTAATAGTCCGGAAATTACGGTAATAAATTATCATGCGCTCAAAACCTTCCTTTCAACAACAATTGTGTAAATAAGGTTTGAGTCAAGAGTTTTTTCCATCAATAATTCCTCTAAAAATGTTCTGCTTGATGTTTAACTGATGCTGAACTGTATGTTCGTGCTAAGTAGACAACACCAAGCGGCAATGGCGGTTTTAGCTTGAATGACACCCTGGGTGAACCACGCCATGACCCAACGTCTCCCCTATTGATTAGTACTTTGAAAAGCTTCAGTCACTATCACTGGATGAGTAAGAAATATTCTCAGAGCAGTCCACACATTTGAAGACATTTCTGAGAGCAGCGCGTTCATGTATAAATATGCACCCTAAATGCATTTATTGCACAATTAAATACACGTCACTGTGCACAATTTATCAAACTCTCAGAACCAAGAACCAAACAACTCCTTGGCTAACTGTAGCCATAAGATATATACAACATCTCTGTACTTTTAATATGTCTTTTATATTAGCCTTTTAAGCTGCACTGAAGATTCCACCTTATTGAACTCAGCTCAGGACCTTTTCAGTACAATTACAGAAAACCTTTGCATTATCCTTTACTATCCTTATAACGAGATGAGTGTGAAAGCTCCATACACACCTTTATTTTTGCACATTTTACCCTACTTCTTTTCTCTTTTTTCTGAATTGGGCTCCTGATGGTTTAGACCTTTTTATTGTCATCTATAATTTAAATTTGGATTCAGCTCTTCATACTGACGTGACGTCACCCAACCCCCGCCTCTCCTATCTGAGCGTATGAGTGAGGGAACTTCTCCCGACGGTGGGTGCACACTCCGAGTCCCCAGCATGTTCATTGACTGTGACATCATATAATAATTGACGCATCTTTTCTGACGCAATTATTTTGTGGACCCCAAAAAAAGTCTCCCCAAACGGAAATACTGCAGTAAATCACAAATACGCAAAAAAAAAAAAACGACTTAAGTACAGTAACAAATTACATTTATTTTGTTACTGTCCACCACTAGTTCTAATTTTGAAAAGAAATCTCCCACACAGCCCTCTTCAAGTCACTCCATGGGTATATGACAGGATTTAGACCTGAGCTAACAGCCTAAACCGTTTCATCATATTAAACTACTTCTTCTGAAGTCATTCCTTTTGTTTACTTGGTTTTGTGCTTTGTGTCTTCTTCTGTCTAACACAAGGCTGAAGGTTTAGTGCCAAAACAGATTAGTATTTGAATCTACGATTCAAGATTCCCTCTATCTAACAAGATGCATTCTCATTACATTGCACTGCCACCACCACCACCACCATGCTTAACTGTGTGTATGGTGTTACTGGACGGGAATCTGTCTTAGTTTGTATATATATTTTAAAACAGTGCCAAAATTCTACTAATGTTTTTAAGTTTTGTTACCTGGTTTGGAGCATTTTAGCTAGGCTTTGATCATTTTGTTTTTTAATAGAAAGGGCCCCAGTCTTGCCACCTTGAACTTGCTCTATCTATCAACCAACTGCATTGCAATCTTAGCTATTACACTAGCTAAAATTTGCGCAAATAGACCAGTAACCACTGCATCCTGGGAACACCCCATAGACCTTGTGTTTTTGGTGATGCTCTGACTCAGTGGTCTAGATATTACAATTTGGCCCTTTGAGAAGGGATTGTTTAGGTCTTGATAGGTGCAATTAGAACAAGAGAACTAATGTTATTTTCTCCACATGTCAGTGGTTTTAATGTTCTGTCTGTTGTTTATTAAGCCCTATTTAGTTGCATTTCCAAATGTATCTTTGAGATGACATTACTATCATTATTATAATAATTGCTATTGGTACTTTTGCAAATGCTAAACTGCACTTTTAAACAACCACCAGTATGCACACATTTTATATAAGAAAGCAAATAAATATCAACTTTCCAGCTTTCAACACTCAGTTACACTTTTAGACGGTGACGATTTACTTATGCGCTTTTTTTACGCGATTCGCGGACACGTTAATGTTTAAAGTTTCTGATTTATTCTCCGGCCTGCGTAACCAGAGAACTCCTCACGATACCGAGAAAACATTTACCCTCCAAAACGGGGAAGGAAAAACAGTTACTGCAGTGTAATATTTCAGCGCGGCAGAGTGTCGGTTACACGTTTCAACACTTGGCCTTCAACTGCTGGAACACCCGGCACATGCATGCACGCACGTGCACCCCATGTATACGCACATACCTCGCCTACTTACACGCTGCTTCTCGTACGAGTAACAAGCAAACCATAATCTCAAGATTGCTGAGATTATACAGGCTCAGTGAAGAAAAAAAAAGGGAGCCCATCCTATTGTATTTACAAGATTTTACTCAATGACGTCTACTTAATGGTGCTTAGTACATAAACCTTGGTACATAAAACCCATCCTAGATTAGTACTAGATTGTGTGTGTGTGTGTGTGTGTGTGTGTGTGTGTGTGTGTGTGTGTGTAAAAGTGGCTGGGACGACCAGGTGGCTAATGGTGGGTGTGTGTCATGCGAGGAGGGGCAGAGAGTGGGGTTTAATTGTGGCCAGCTGACAACTTGATAGGGGGTGGGGGGTGGGTTCAGAGGTAGTCCAGTGGCTGTGCTACATTCAGAGAGGAGAGGATATAAGGCAGAATGTGGAGCTCTCTCTCTCTCTCTCTCTCTCTCTCTCTCTCTCTCGCAGTGTGATCATTAGCTGCACCATCAGAGCTCCACTGCCTGTAGAACAAAATGACTTGAGGATGTGTTTAGTAGGGGGTTTATAAGTAACAGCACAAAGGAAGAAGAAAGAGAAAAAAAAATACTTTCTGGAATTCTCTCTTGAAAGAATCTGAGATGAGATTTATATTATAATTTTTTTCCTCTTTAATTGATTTCATATTCTTTTCTTCATTCTTTCTTTGTTCTGTTCTTATTTTTTTCCTCATTATATAACTTTATTGTATATTTCTTTTTCTCTTTATTTACTGTTCTGCCCTTTGCTGTCATGTAAGCATTCCTTTAATTTTCTTTCTTTAATTCTCTTTTGTTCTTCCTTTCTTTTTTCATTTCTCTCTTTCATTCTTTCTTTGTTTTACTTTTCTTTCTTTTTCATATTACTTCTTTTTCTTGATGTGTATTTTTCATTCTACTTTTTGTGCTTATTTTTAATGTTTTTTATGCATTTGCTGATCTTTCTTTTCTTTGTTTACTTATTCCACGTCTTTTATTTAATTTTATTTTTTTTTTCTTTCATTTGCTTTTTTTTGGTTTATTTAGTTTGTTAGTTAGTTTCTTCCTTCTTTTTTTTATTTGTAACTTGCTTGAAAATAAAGAAAAGGGCCCGAGTACTGAATTTGTATTCAAATGCCAAATCTAATAATCAGCATGATCACGATTGGCTGACTGGGTAACTGCATGAATGTGAAGACTGCGATTTACAATCGGATATGTTACACAGTACTTGGCAACTTGAAAGAATCTTGAGGTCAGTGAAATTATTGGAACTGCTGAAGACGTCGCTCTGAATAAATCTACAATACATTCCAAGAACGACAAAGCCAGAGAAGTCTGTTGTTCTGGTGATGTCCATGACTTTTGAGTGTTGAACAACTCTGACAATGTTTGTCTCTATACAGCTGTTGTTAACCGGTTCTGGCTGTTCTTTTTAGGACATTACAACTCGCTCTATTGTCTATGCCCAATGATTATGATTTGATATTAGATTTGTTTTTCCATTTTCTAAGAAACTGATTTTCTCCCATAGACACAGTCTTCAATAAAAACCCTAAAAAGGCTCTTTTCTACTCCAGCATGATTATCAGATTTAGAATCAGAATCAGGTTTATTGGCCAAATGTGTTGACACACACAAGAAATTTAGTTCCTATACATTCAGCTTATAGACAAGACTATACGAGACAATACAGACTATATGAGACCCTGACCTCAACCCCATCAAGCGCCTTTGGAAAGAACTGGAACAGATATTGCAAGCCAGACTTCTTCGTTCCATCATCGGTGCCTGACCTTATTATACCTAATTATTCCCAATGAAACATGTCCAAATGTTGTGAAAACCCTTCCCAGAAGAGTGGAAGCTGTTAGAGCTGCAAGGGGAGGCTCCATATAATTGTCTATTTATTTAAAGTGTGACATTATTACAGTCCCTGTTTGTGTAATGGTCAGGTATATACCTTTGTCCATATAGTTTGTGTGTGAGAACTAGAAAGAGACAATCATATATTATTAGAGGGCTTCCCGGGAGACAGAGGTGTCCCACCTGTCTGACACTGAAGGGAAGAGAAAGTAAAACAGAATGAGCAGAATGTCAGAGTGGGTGAGGGCAAGCTGACCTGCCTCTGTGTGTGTGTGTGTGTGTGTGTGTGTGTGTGTGTGTGTGTGTGTGTGTGTGTGTGTGTGGTAAGCATGTCATGTACTGCATTTCCAATGGAGATATCTTTGGTGGCAGCTGAAAGAAACCATACACTGACAGGGTTAGTCCACTCTCTCCCTACAAATAAATTCTCGGACTCGGTTCAAGCCAATCCAGGCCCGGGGGATGTGCATTTGCTGTAAACGGGGTATGCATTACACTGCCTGGGCAGGCTTGATTATTCAGTGACGCACTAGGCTAGACCATGCTGGCATAGACGACCAAATTAGACTGACGGAGAAGGAGAGAGGGAGTGCAGCGATCACGTGTAGAAAGTGGAAGAAACTGAAGGAGGTGCGAACTACCCGGTGATATGGAGAAAAACAAAATTAAAATAAACAAACTGACAAACCACATAAGGAGTGAAAGCAGTAGCTTGATGCGCTGGCCATCGCCAGGAATGTACTCAGGGCAACAGGCAATGTTCTGACCTTACAAACATTTCAGCAAAAACACAGTACTGTGACAGACACTGAAAAAAAGAGAGCAAAAAAATAAATAAAGGACGTCTTTTCCATCACATCGGGAACAGGGGTGTAAATGTGTAAACGACTATAGTTGTTATAAATCAATCACAACATTTTTAAATCCTGTTTCTATTGTGTTTAAACAAATCCAGATCTTTAACCACTTTAAACACTGCTTGGTTAGTCTATGATTTTTTGCAAAATTGAGCGCAACAAAACAACAACAACAAAAAAAATGGTTCCAACCTGATTTACAAATAAACATTTTTGGATATTAAACAGGACATTTAGATTAAAAGACACAATTTTTGTCCACTATAAAAACTCTATATTCAAGATCTTTTGCGCATATTATGTCTAATTTTATTTACATTATAATTTACTTGTAAAAAAAACAACAAATGTGATACTTATGATGTAAATAACTTAAAAGTCCAAATGGGTTTGTTGTACGGTTTTGAATTTTCCAACTATCATCATAATCCCTCAGTAATTTCAGCATTCAATAACGACTCAAAGATACAACTCCATGAAACGCCACAAAAAATAAATCAATAAATAAACAAAAAAATCAGCAATCACGGCCGGGTCAAGATGGCGCTTTCCAATCTAAGCTACTCCTCAACAAGTCTCACAAAACAAACGATTTCCAGATCAGGAAGAATCATTTAAGCTGGAAATACTGACAAAAACAGAGCGCAAAACTCTTGGACTGTAAAAGCGCATTAAAAAACACTGTAAAAGATGATAATTTTATTTTAATTCTAATTTTAGAATTTTAATTCTATACTCATTCCCTTCTCTTGGCTCGAAATATTGTGCTTAACTAGCTGACTTACTCATTATTTGGCAACCAAAATGTAAGGATGTAAAAAATCCACCCCGTAAATAATTAATTAAAAACGTGCAGCTCGAAACACAACGAAATGTCGATCTAATGTGGTGCACATACGGCAAACTTCCCTAATGCAGAGCAGAATACATAAAAGTCACCCACAGTCCTTGTCAGCACCGACATACTGTAAACAGGAGTGGCAATAATTTAAGTGCGCTTCAGATCCGCTAAACTGCAAACTAACATATAGGATAAACATTTTTCACCCTGTGATGGCTTAGAACACTGAGTATGCACAGTTTTGCTTATGTGTGGACATCGGAGCGGGAATGTGCACTCTGCATATGGGATCTAACAGCCGAAGTGTAGTAAAAAAACAAAGACAGTGAGAAAGAGGCTTTTAGACAGTGCAGCAGTGATTTATAGGTAAATACATGACTACATTAACGGCCGAGCTGCAACAGGAGAGGGCTGGGGTGTAACGTGATTCTGTTAGATACTGAGTGTTTGAGAGGAGTGGTGCCCGAGCTGCTGAACGTTTATGTGTTGGGTGTGTGTGTGTGTGCGCAGGAGTGTGAGGCTACAGATGCATGCAGACATGATTTACACACATTGCCGACAGTAGAAAAAAAAGTCATAAATGTCTGACCTTACCTGACCCTCCCTGCCCTGTCCGTGTGTGTTTGTGTGTGTGTGTGTTTGTGTGTGTGTGTGTGTTTGTGTGTGTGAAGTGACAGAAAGCGTGAAGGATGTGGGGGTGTTTCTGTATAGAACATACCAAATAAAGCCATTCTCCCCGAGGATGAATTTGGATATGTGAGGAGGCTCAAACAGTAAACATGCACAGATACACTAATCATTCAGTTACATTCAATTAAAATTCATTACAGTTTTAATTACTTTAGAGGTTTTGCATTCAAATATTGATAAGACTATAAATTTACCCAGCCACAAACTATATAAGCTGACATCCGAAAGCATTAACAATACTATTTACTATATTTTGAAGGTGCTTGTGTTTACTCACTATTATTTTTATTTCAATTTCTACGATGATTATTATGATTATTTTATTAATATTATTGCTATTGACGCTAATGAAAAAGCTTAAAATTTCACGTTTAAAAGCACGAAAATACAAAATACAAAAAAAATTTTAAAAAATGAACTAAATAATAAAAATTTAGTCTTAATTATTTTATTATAATCAATAATAATTTAGTCAGATAAATAAAAAGTTTAGGAATAAATTTTAATGTATTTAAAGTACATCTACTAAAAGTAACAGAAGCAATACAATCAACTTAATTGTAGCTGATTGTATTGCATATTGTGATAATTAAAGACATTTCTATAATACACGTGTTGAACAATATAAAAAAAAAAAGATTCATGTGAAAACCTGAACTCGATTACATTTTTCATGAACGCCTGCAAAAACTGTTTATCCAACACCCAACCCCCCGGAAAACATTAAGCGAAATTGCGATATTTAAAAATCATCTAATTATCTAATTAACATCTAATAAGCTGCCTCCAATAAAAACAGCCTAACAGCCTTTTTACAGAATTGTAAGTACATTTTCATATTGTGCGGGTAATGAAAATGCCATCCACGACTCCAAAAATCCAAAAAACTCATATCAGAACGTTTGACTTTATGCACCTTAAGCATTTACATTATTCCATGTTTAAGAATACAAAGTAATTGATAAATAAATGGTAAGATATTACAAAATACGCAATAAAAAAAAGTGACGCATTTTAAATTCTTAGTAAGGATTTTGTAGGTGGGTTTCTCTAACAGGTTACATTTTTGGTTTCGTCTTTTGTCAGAATGACGTCCAGGTTTAAAATAGAGGCAGGAGGGGGTCTAAAAGAGAAACTGAGCAGGCTGAAGGCAAATGTTATAGCTACCACACAACAGATCTTAAATACGTAAATAGCCATATTGCTTCAACACACAGTTAAGCATAACATGCGCTTTCGCATTTCCTATACATGCTCTACATTGAATTATTCGTGTATGAGGTACACCGCCCACACAGGAACGATCACATTATCAGCATTTTATTCATTAAGCGTATAATGCAAGTGCACTGTTTGAACACCAGAGAAACCACAATCTGCACAACACTGCACAAGTTCAAGTACACAAAGACCACACTGGTCACGTGATCACGTTCTTTCATGGAGATCCTGGACATATGTGCAATACCCAGACAGCCCTGGATTGCTACTCCAACACACATATTATGATTACACATTAAACAGCTTTTAAACAACATCAAAGGGGAACAGAAACCGGGCAGTTTAGCCAACTTTGGAGCTCTATTTCTACTACTGAGCTCCAGAGAGGTTGGAGGAGCAAAAACTGTTTTAAGCTTTTTAATAAGATATGCTGCACCTGTAGTATATTTTGTTTCTATTAAAACCTATATTAGTGTTACTTATTGTAAATAGGAGACTTATGTACTTCTGGTTAGATGCTAACTATATTTTATTGGCTTTGTACATGTACCTTGCACAATGACAATAAAGTTGAATTTAATCTAATCTAATCTAATATTATGAAAATCGTAAGTTTTTTTAATTTTACAGTGGTCCCCCGAAACTCGCGGGGGTTACGTTCTTGCGAGTTCAGAAAATCCGCAAATTTTGGGGCACACCCTACGGTACCTTAGTGAATTCATCTAGACGTTATGTCACTTTAATACAATAATATGTTTAAAAAAAAATTTATGAAATTTGTTAGTAAAAACATAGTTCAAAATGTTATTCATAACGGTTCTGAACATTCGGTCCTGCTGCGGATTCCTGCGAATTTTAAGATAATCCGCAACTTGCTGTTAGTTTGGTTCCATATGAGAACCCGCAAATTTTCTGAGCCGCGAGTTCCGAACCGTGAATTATCGGGGGTTGACTGTATTTAGTTTTTTATAAACACACACACAAAAATAAAACTTCTTTCCTTTGGTTATAATTCAGAAAGTAAAAAAGTCTTTTCAATCAGTACTTTTCCTTTAAATTATGTTCAAAATAGTCTGAGACTCAAATCACAGTCATTATAGACACTACTGAAAACTGTCAATCAAATTGTACTCTAACTTCAGTATATCTAATACTACACTCTTCTTCTTCTTTCGACTTCTCCCATTAGGGGTCGTCACAGCGAATCATCCGTCTAAATACCCCCTGTCCTCTACATCTGCCTCTTACAAACCAAATACCTGCATGTCTTCCCTCACTACATCCATAAACCTCCTCTTTTCCGCCTTCCTGGTGGCTCCATCCTCAGCATTCGCCTACCGATATACCCCATGTCCCTCCTCTGCACATGTCCAAACCATACATCTACTACTTCAAAATATTTGTTTCAGTATTTAAATCATTAGTGAATTTCTCACGTTTTGATTTTCTAATATGGGAATTCACAGTACATATAAACAGGAGGACGGCTGGAAACCCCCGAACAAGCGATGCTGTGAAGAGGATCTTAATTTGATTCCATCATCACTAGTGGTCCTGTCTTCGTAAAATACTCATCTCTAGTTGGCACGAGCTACTGCAACACCACAATCGGCTTGACAAAGAATCGATACGTGTAGAAAAGCTGTCAGAAAGAATTTGGGAAATATGACAAAGTGTTAAAAAGACTTAACGGAACAAGAACCTCGAGAGGGAAGTGTTACGGTAGAAAAGCGACTGCGTGGAGAGAAAAAAAAAAACCCAAGGCAAAGTTGGTGTGTAGGGACTTCGGCATGAGGAAAATCTCGTCTCTTTACCCAGATGGCTTTCTTTGTGCATGTGTACGTGTGTAGTGTTTGTTCTGATAGATAGTTTAAAGGCAAACGTCTGTCGCCAGGCTCGAGGCCTCTTTATTTCTTCTCTCATTCTTACCCTATGCTCATCTCCTCTCTATTACATTCTTCTGTCGTTTATTCACTTTATGGGATTATCGAGGCACTTCTCTCCCGCCTGCGATTCATTACACTCCTAACTGCTCACTTAGGTTTATGCCCCTTTAAATCCCCTTCCAGATAGCCGACCAGCCACGGTAAACAGGGACAGCGAAAGGGACTGGGGTGGGGGGGTGCTTGTGTGGTGGGGGGGGGAGTCATCAGAGAGAAAATTAAGAGATGTCACGCAGCGGTGATCGTGGTGGTGACGAGAAGCGGTTAGTCGCCATTTTTAACACGGCTGCCCTCTTTCTAGTCATTAGTAATTCAATTTGGTCTTTATTAGCCACGCTTATCTGCTGCGCAGAGTCCCTCATAAGCCCTCCCCTGCACCCCTTTCTCTTCCTCCAGCCCTTTTTAGTCGTTCGCACACTCTTTCACCCTTTCATTCACCTCGCACCAAGTTCAGCAATTAAAAAAAAGAGAGGAGGAGAGCAAAGGGAAAGAGCGAGACGTATTCGTAAACGGGAGATGAAACTGCGTTAATGGCGACGTGGACAGAGTTTGAGCGTGTAAAACGCACTCGAACAGACTGCAGGCGATTACGCGGAGACTGGCCTCACCTCGCCTCGCACTATCTGCGAGGGGGGCGGGGGGTAGGGGGGACGGAGGAGGAGGGAACAGGCTGTAAAAACAGTGATTGCTTTCCATCACGTGGGGCCTATATTCTCCAGTTCGTTAAAACAATCCAATTTGCAAAAGGATAATTATGCATTAGCTCCTCTTTATCTACTGAGTGAGAGCACTGGTGGGGTTTGATAGCGTAGCTACATTCGGCGTGCCATTGCTGCAAATTACCCGCTATCGGCACATGTACACCATCATGGCCCGGGTGGACAATTCATTAACCCCCACACACACACCACCACCACCACCACCTTCCCCCTTCGATCCCACAACTAAGACAGACACACACAAACACACCACACATAGTGCTTATACTCCAGCTACTAAGAGAACACTGACCTCTACTGGCCATCTCCTGCTACGACAATTAGAACTACCATCTATACTCCTGAGCTTCCTTTCCGTTTCAAATCAGCACAAAATGAATGCCCTATCCCGTGCCCTAATTTACATCCAGTGCTCAGACGCTGCCTTCGTGTCTCTATGGTAGCGCGCAGGATGCAAACAGGGTTAATTAATTTTCCAGTGACTGTTTTCGTGCTAATGGCTCATTATGCCAATTAGTCACAGAGGGTGTCAGGAACAGTCTCTCTGTTTGAGGGAAATGTGTACTGTTTACTGTTTACCAGCACAAACCTCTCTAATGCGTTGAGCACAATAAACATCTGTCTGTCTCCTCGGCAGCGGCCTTTACATCATTGTGCCGGTGGAAAGAGGCAGCGTGCTGAAAAACTGCAGCACTAAAACCGGGCCTGCGACGCTACTTCAGATAATCACCAGATTTCGATAAGACCACGGCAGCTTTTGCTGTAAACTCTTTCTATCGACCATATCATATGAGTGACGTTGGACAATGGAGAGGGTTTGCTAGTATAAGAATACGGAAGTGTGGGGTTTGCTCCAAATTACACAGGCAGAGACTACAGTTTATCCATTCAGAGATGTGGAAATCCATTTTCATTTTCATTTATGTTTTGTGCATCTAAAGATGTGATACTTAGACTACATGGACACCCTTATTTCAAAATGGATTAAATTAATTATTTTCCACAACATTCTACAAACAGTATTCCATAATAAATCTTTGCAAATTCATTATTAAAAAAATTGGACATGGTTTGGAAAGACACACTATACGTCTATAGGCCCCACAGTTAACAATGCATGTCAGAGCACAAACTAAGCCATGAAGTCCAAGAAATTGTAGTGTATGTAGAACTTTAGAGATTGTATTAAGGCATGAATCTGGAGACGGGGTCGAAAAAATTCTGCTGCATTGAAGGTCCCAATAAGCACTGTGGCCTCATCTGTAAATGGAAGAAGGACTCTTCCTAGAGCGGGCCCGGCCAAACTGAGCGATCGGGTGAGAAGTGCCTTAGTCAGGGAGGTGAACAAAAACCCGATGGTCACTCTAAAGAGCTTTCTTTCTCTGTGGAGAGAGGAGAACCTTCCAGAAGAACAACCATCTCCGCAGCACTCCACCAATCAGGCCTGTATAATAGAGCAGCCAGATGGAAGCCACTACTGAGTAAAAGGCACATGACAGAATGACAGGAGTTTGCCAAAAGTCACCTGATGGACTCTCAGACCATGAGAAACAAATTTTGAACTCTTTGGCCTGATTTCGCAGCGTCATGTCTGGAGGAAACCAGGCACCGCTGATCATCTGGCCAATACCATCCCTACAGTGAAACATGGTGGTGGCAGCATCATGCTGTAGGGATGTTTTTTAGCGGCAGGATCTGGGAGACGATTTGGGATCGAGGGAAATATGAATGCAGCAATGTACAGACACATCCTTGATGAAAACCTGCCCCAGAGCACTCTGGTGCTCGGAATAGGGTGACGGTTCATCTTCCAACAGGACAACAACCCTAAGCACACAGCAAAGATAACAAAAGACTGGCTACCTGATGGATCTTGGGAGGTTCTGGGAAGAAGAGTGGGAGCAACTGCGCAAAAATATGTGTGCCAAGCTTGTAGCATCATACTGTGAATACTTACATACACGTGATTATATATATATATATATATATATATATATATATATATATATATATATATATATATATATATACACACATTTGCAAAGATTTCAAACAAACTACTTTCATGTTGTCATTATGTGATATTGTTTGTAAAATGTTGAGGGGAATAATGAATAAATCCATATTGGAATAAAACTGTAACATAAAATGTGGAAAAAGAGAATCGCTGTAAAAACTTTCCGAATGCAGTGCATACTGGTTGACTGTGCCGTAATCACGCACAAGAGGAAACGTTCAGGATCATGGTCTGGTTTTACACAATGCAACGGCGTGCTTCTTACAAGTGTCCTACCTTGATCATTCAAAAACAAACCGGCTGGAGCAGTGAAAGAGCTGGATGGAGACAGACGCCGAAGTCTATGCCTGCCCACAGACACCAGAACTCTGGAGTAGCCTCGTCTGGGGGAGATCTTCACAGGAGTGTGTGTCCTCCTGCGCAGTGAATACCGACTCCTGATGTACACCATGCCGACATTGGGTCTTCTCTCTGAAGCAGGACTGTGAACAGAGAGGGCAAGTCAAAGGGGTATTTCTAGTAAGTGTGTTAATCTTGATTTATAACTTATTTGTCAGATGGACAGATGTTAGTGACAGATAAAAATTGGTGCTTTGAGTACAATTCTCTAATACACTCTATCCTGACTGGTTGCTTGCTGCGTGCTTGGCAAATGAAGTTTTATCGAACGACTGATTTACCAAAATGTAGTAAAAAAGATATTTGACGTTGAAATGTAGTGACGTTAAAGTAAAATACCTCAGCAAAGTGAAACGTAAAAAAAGTTACTTGAGGAACTTTTTTTAAGTAACAAATTACATTTACTTCATTACTGTCCACCACTGCCAATAAATACAGGAATCACAACCCCTAAAAACATTATCCAAGCATTAATCTAACGTTTTCATGTGACGTGAGCATTCAATCCTAGAAAACACTAGCAAGAGATGAAACAAAAATGTTAATCCTGTTGACTCCTCACCTGATGATCTTGGTTCTGCTCCTCAGCTTGAATCCAGTGCTAGACAGAGGAGTGGAAGGACTTTGCTGAACTCGTGACGCCGACCATGTTGAATCCTTCTCGTCCTTCTGCGCTGTCCATCGATACACTGAGCTCTTGCGTGAAGACCTCGGCGTGGACCCGCGTGCTGCTGAAGAGGAGGCTGCTGCGACTGCCTTCCAGCAGTAGCGACTGTCATGGCTCGCATGAGACGTAGAAGCACTGACTTTAGCCCTTTTTGATACGGTAGAAGTAGCTGTAAGTTTCTTGCCTTCTAGTCCCTCTTTTGAAGTTTTTCCAATCACCTTGAGCGCTTTGGGGGAAAAGCGCTTGTGTGGGAGTTTAGCGGAGGTGGATTTGGCAGATGCTGTGGGGGAACATGAAGACGACACCCAGGAGTACTTCGAGGTTCTAGAGGAGCTGGTGGAAAAACTGAGCTTGCGATGAAGCTTCTTGCTAGAGGTTTGGGTGTGCTTGGGCACCACCGGAGATGCACTAGATGCTGAAGCAGAGCTTGGTGAAAACTGGTGGATCTCTGCTGTTGTTTGGCTGGTCTCAGTCCATTGGTTTTTCACCCAGGTAAATCGAGATTTCTTATGAGGGGACAAAGCTGGCTGAATCTTTGGAGGCGAATCTGCTTGAAGACTGACCTTCGACGTAGGCAACGAGGGAGTGGGTGATTCCTTAGCAGGCATTTTTACAGTCTGATTACTTGAAAGTGTAGTTTTGAGGCAGGGTTTAATTTGGGGAGGTGCAGTGTGCTTTTTGTTGGAGGCACTGGACTCCTTGGACGAGGGAACCATCAAAGCCGCTGAACAGCTTGTATTCGATGTTGCATCCGGTTTCATCTTTACATCAGCGGCACTCTTTTGTCCATACTTTAATAAACCCGAATCTATCGGGTCTACGATAGACTCAGTTCTTGTCGATTTTAATACTGTCCTGTCCCCACCATCAGCTGGAACATTGTTAATCTGAAGTAATGACTCCTTTCCTGTTATGCTGCTTAAAGGCACTGTTCTCGCTTTTCTCATCCCTTCATGTAAAACCTTACTGGCCACACAGAGAGAGTGAGCATCGGATCCCACAGGGTTGACTTGTCTGGTCTTTTTTGGATTCGCCTCAGAAATCAGTGAAGGTCTTTCTCCTGGGGGTCTAGTCGTTGTGTTGTTGAGCGAGTATTTTTTCTTCCACTGGCTAGTAGAGTCAGGCGCATATGTCAGCTGTGAATAGGAAGGAATGTAATACGGGTTGTGCCCTCGTCCCCTACCCAGGCCACGCTTTGTAGGAATCCACTGAGATGAACTCGGCGCAGCATCACCGTGAACTCTTTTGTGGTCCTTAATTAGATCTGCAATGAAGAATGTTAGGATTATATTGAGATTTTGAAGGGGGAAAATAACAAGCTTCACTACACTGTGTTGTGCTAGCTAGGTGTTAGCTAGGCAGAATCCCAAATATTTACTATAAACATACAGATCAGCCATCTTATTAAAAGTACCCCACTCATATTGTGTAGGTGCCACCAAAACAGCTCTTAACTCTTAAGGTCTTGACTCCACAAGACCTCTGAGTGTGCTCTTCCCTCTGGCACCAAGATGTTAGTGCAAGTGTGGCCTCTGTTGGGTCAAAAATACCCCAAACCAAATCAACACCCTTGACAGATTGTCCATCGATTCACAATCCACCCTGTGTCTCAGTTGCTCATAACCACACACTTGCCTATTTTTCCTGTTTCCAACACATCAACTTTGAAATATTTGACTTCTCAATAAATATATCCCACCATTTGGCAGGTGCCATAATTACAATATATACCGAATAGGCATAACATTATGACCACCTGCCTAATATTGTGTTGGTCCAAATTTTGTAGGCAAAACAGTCCTGACCAATTGAGCTTTAACAGCATTAACTTATTCAGCAAATTGAGCTACAGTTGCTCATCTGTTGGATTGGACCACACGGACCAGCATACCCTCCACAAGTGCATCAATGAACTTCGGCTGCCCGTGACCCTTTCACCGGTTCACCACTGTTCCTTCCTTTTGATCACTTTTGATAGATACTGACCACTGCAGTCTAGGAACATCCCACAAGAGCTGCAGTATTGGAGATGCTCTGACCCAGTCGTCTAGACTTCACAATCTGGCCCTTGTGAAACTCACTCAAATCCTTACGCTCGCCCATTTCTCCTGCTTCTAACACATCACATTTGAGTAGAAAATAATCACTTGCTGCCTAATATATCCCACCTACTAACAGGTGACATGATGAAGAGATAATCAGTGTTATTCACTTATCAGTCATGATGGTATAAGGCCAGTGTTAATAAATTCATTAATAGAGACTTTTGTACATCGCACTGGATATGCGTGTCTGCTAATGCCATAAAATGTAAACGTAAGAGAAAACAGCATTCCCTCTATAGTACGCAAAATGTTAACAACGTTCATGAATTCCTTTAATAAATCATCAGAAGGCTTCCTGAAACAGCTCTAGGTCACGGTAATACCGTGATACCGCGATGTTTTGCTTGTAATTACATTGAAAATCGTTCCCACACAACCAAACTATATCTATATCTATATATACATACATACATATATAGTTATAATAATTCCAGGGATCCAGCCTACGCCTAACAGCTGCATGACGTCACAGTACCGTGATACTACAACGTTTTGCTTGTAAATACATTGAAAATCGTTCCCTCACAAACAAACTACATATATACAGTTATAATAATAATAATAATAATAATAATAATAATAATAATATATAACATAATAATAAGTGCACTACATAGTGTAAAACAGCTATTCTTTTCTCATCTGAGTAAAATACTTATATAGAGTGGAGGTAAACATCTGGGATCCAACCTACGCCTGATAACAGCTGTATGACGTCACAGTACCGTGATACCACAATGTTTTGCTTGTAATTACATTGAAAATCGTTCCCACACAAACAAACTATATATATAGTTATAATAATTATAATATAATAATTAGTACACTACATAGTGTAAAACAGCCATTCTTTTCTCATCTAAATAAAATATTTATAAAGAGGGGATGTAAACATTTGGGATCCAGCCTACGCCTGATAACAGCTGCCTGGACGTCACACAGTGAAGTGAAACTCGTTTAATTAAACAAGGTTTACTCAAAAACATAGGCATACTATAATTTAATCAACAACAACAACTAAATATATATATATATATATATATATATATATATATATATATATATATATATATTAACATTTCTTACTTTGTAACTTCTCTATCTCTCTTTCCAACGCTGCTCGGTCAGCCATGTTTGCGTCTAGATTATCTTCCGTCATCGAACTGCGACGCTCCTTGTACGCGGATGACGCTAGAATGCAGCCGTCCAGTCAGATTTTCCGATTTAACCGCGTCACACGATGCGCGCGTCGCATGTATGATTTATAGAATAAAAGATCGCATTTCCGCTGATGGAAATGGTATAGGTATCGATCGTTGATGAGTCAAATCCGTAAAAAAAAAAAAAAAACAGCGCAGTAGAGACAGATGACAGGCTCCAACTTGTTGTTGGAGAAACTTCATTAAGCAGAAAAGTCAGAAAATATCGAGGTGTTAGTGAATGCTGGAGTTCTGATAGTGATATGTTTTTTTTGATAAATTTTTTTTGGATCCACTGAGACTGTGTTGAGAGTCGGAGACAGCTCCAGGTTTGATTAAATCGAAAGTAAACCAGGGAGGAAACCTAAAGACGTTCAATAAAAACAGGTAATAGTGACATTTTGGTGTTCATGATCACCTGTGGTGTGTGTAAGTGATAAAATGTGTGTTTTGAGATGATGTATGTTGTCACTGATCTGCTCTGTTATGCTTTTACTTTCATACAGTTCAGAAAGAGGAAGCAGCGTTTATATGGTCATTACATTCATTATAAAGAAAATATAAACAAACATACATTTTACATACATTTTAAACATCATCCATAACAGTTCAAAGCTGCCAGTTGATTGTTGAATTGATTAGATTGATTAGATTGTTTTGGTATTGTTTATTTTGTTTTGTACCCCCCCACAAAAATAAATAAATAAATGACTGTACTTTCCCTTATGCAAATTAGATGAGGCAGAATCATGCATGATTAATGAAACCTCCAAAAAGTGATATTTTTATAATGGAAATTTCATGCAATGCAAAGAGTCTCTCTAGCATGTCACTGAAAGTATTACAAGTATTGCAAGTTATATATGTTGATATAATAACACATGACATGCCAAGCTTCTCAACGCTTTATGACGTAATTTGGAGAAGTGGGCGGAGCTTAGGCCCGCATGCAAGTTTCTGATACAAACAAAAAAAATTACTTTTAATTGGTATAAAATTTTAAAAATGTTATTAGCCCATTTGGAAAATATAAAAAAGTCTCTTAATCTATCTCTCATTAAAGGTCACTAATATCACAAGCATATTATTGTATTGCTTTATAGCCTGAATAGCTGTTTTACACATTGAACTCCATTGCATTATAAATGGGGTTGCTTCTAGGTTTATCTTTTTTATTTATAGCTTTCAATAAAATAGAAAACATTTGACCAAAAAACATTAGATAAGCAGATTACAGACTAATGTCTCCCATTTATTTGTTTATTTGTTTATTTATTTATTTATTTATTTATTTATTTATTTATAAAGATTATGTAATGATAAATGAGGCGAACCATGAAAACGACCATTTCAACATAATACAGTTTTGTATAATGCAAATTTACTTTCAGTCCATTGCCCTCAATCAAGTCTGATTTTTGTCCCGTCTTCAGAGAAAGTTTGGTCATGTCTGGTTTAATAGAATATAATCCTTATAAATTTTATCCACGAATGTAAATAATGAGTGATCCATATATTGTATCAAAATTTTGCAACTAATGGTAATATTAATGTGCACTTTTTGTTTGTTTGTTTGTTTTTCCATTTCAGCTTTGCAGGCATCTCCAATCAGCAATGGCCTCCTGTGATAATTGCACTTACTTTATCACCACTGCAAAACCCTCGTCATATGGCTGGATCAAAGCAGGAAGTATTTGCTACATGATGGAGACCTTGCATTCAACTCAAACAGACACTCTACCTGTTATCTGTATAGGTAACATTATGAATATGAACTTGCCAGTTGATATTTTGCACCCACTGACACGGCAAGAGGCCGAATTTCTCCTGGCACTTGAACGTTTTGAAGACCGACTACAGGAAATTGCAAAGCCTGAGATTTTAGAGCAAGCTGTAGGATTGAGTGTAGGCTCTGAGATCACAGTGGAGCAAAACGGTGAGTTGCTTAAAGGTGTGGTTCGATACATTGGCCCACTCTTGGACTTGAAACCGGATCCTATTTCAGGAGCATTTTTTGGAGTTGAACTGCAGGTGAGTAGGAGTCTGTTTTTTTTTTTTTTGTTTTTTTTTAAACAAGTGAGCAGAAAAAGGCTCACCCACTTATTTTGATTCTTGATTTTCCTCAGGGCGAAGACAAGGGAAAAGGCCACACTGATGGAAGTTACCTGTACACATCCCTCTTTAAATGTCAGAAAAATTGTGGCCTTTTTGTGCCTTTTAACAGAATCAAACCAGTGGATCCCAAATCATCAGCAGCATGGGTTGACCTCCCAGAAAATCGCATGCCCACAGTGTCTGTTGGAGATCGCGTAACCTACATTCTGGATGACAAAAGCGACTGTCAGCATGGGATGGTCCTGAATCGTTTGGAAGATGGCATGATTTTGATTTCGACCGTATGTAACTGTTATTCATTATACATTGCTGCTAAATTCTCAATTTGCCAAAAATCCCAAGGTTTATTATATTAAAATGCTCATTTTAATACAATATTGCTCCTTTATTTAACAGCTATAGTAATAACAGTGCACAAGCTTCATCGAAAGAGTTTAAATGGTAATTATTTAGAGTGTTTTGTGAAAACTCAAACAGTCAAGTGTGTCCTAACAGTCTGAGGACAAGCTGTAGTTGTCCAACACTGGAAAGTCTTTAAGACGGACACCCTATGTGGTTTCTCAATAACAGGGAATTATTATTATTAGCTAGAGCTGAAGGAGCGATTGTTTATATTACAGACGCTATTAAACATAAAGTATAGAGGTTCCCTGGTGGTCTAGTGGTCAGGATGTGGCGCTCTCACCGCTGCGGCCCGGGTTCAATCCCTGGTCAGGGAACCAACCCCAGCCATTAGGGTTGCACAAGCCTTAGTACCGGTCCCAAGCCCAGATAAATGGGGAGGGTTGCGTTAGGAATGGCATCCAGCGTAAAAACATGTGCCAAATCAAACATGCGGATGATCCGCTGTGGCGCCCCCTAATGGGAGAAGCCGAAAGAAAGTTTATTAAACATAAAGTATAATTGGGTAAAGATTTTGACATGTCTGCTGTCTTGTATATATAAAAAAATCATTAGCTAATTTTATTCTTACCAGACCTGCTTCATAATCAATAGATAATAAATAAATCGTTTCACTCCTGGAATAAGGTTTGAGCTGACTATTGTCTCTTCACAGGATACAGATGAACATGGTAAGATTGGAGGAGAGAGAAAAATTCCATGGCACTGCGTTATTAAAGAGGAGGTTTTAAATACAGGTGAGTGACAAATGTATGTCTGAAGCATAAAAATATACCTTATTTTTTATTTTTTATTATTGATTCTTTTTAACATCACGGATCTAAAGCGCATTTGTTCCTAGTTGATGCACTGGTGTTGAATGAAGAGGAACATATTGTAGATATGAATAGCCATGAATTGTCTTTACATCTATATTTACTTACAGGTTAAAATGTTTTCTTTTTAGATAAACCAGAAAAGATGGACATTTCTAAAAGTCCAGATATAGTGAAAGATCCGGCTCCTGAGGTGGCTATAAAAGTGGGTTCCACTGTGGAGGTTAATCTGGCTAAAGGGCCTTGTTATGCAACAGTGCGCTGGATTGGTTTACTTCCAGATATGTCTGGCACCATGGCTGGTCTTGAACTGGTACTCATTTAATACTGACCTCTTGTGGATACATTGTGAACTATGTTACCTTCTGGAAATCCCCCTGACTCAGTTTTTGTGCTGTGTGTAATCATTTACATTTATAACCATGACATAATCAAGGCAGGGGGAAAAAAATGCAATGACACTACTATAAATAAAAAATGCACTTTTCTAATGACCTGCTTTTTTTAGTATTTAATTCTCTTTTTGTTTGACAGGAAGAGGCATGTGGGGTGAGTGACGGGACGTTCAGAGATGTTCGGTATTTCACCTGTCCATCAAAGCACGGCCTCTTTATAAAGATTGCCTCTTGTCGGCTTGGCAATCGCGCCCTGGGTGAGACTACAGTAGATGGACACTTTGGTCCGTAATATTTTTTTTCTTGATTCACTGCTTAAGTGCTGTTTATGACTATAGAATCATAGACCAAGCCAGAAATGGCAAACTATTAAGCTTTAAATGTTCCTAACAGCAAATCATTGGTCAGTAAATTGGGAAGAATTTCACAGATACTGTAGCTCTCTCACTGATCTATTAATCCTGATCCCATTTATAAGCTTGTTATAAGGGCATTGATGAGCTGCATCAGATGTGGCAGATCACCATTTAATTAATAACCTTCCATGAGCTTCATCTTTGGGTACAAGACCACTGTATAAGGGAATTTCCCTGTTTCTAGCTTGTTTCCCCAGACAGTTAAATTAACAAATGGCTGCACTCACCATTTGTTTCATTCCAGCTCATATACTGCCTGATGTTTTGTTGGTAAAGCCTTATACACTGGTCAGGCATAACAATATAACACTGATTATCTCTTTATCATGGTGCCTGTTAGTAGGTGGGATATTATTAGGCAGCAAGTGAACATTTTGTCCTTAAAGTTGGCGTGTTAGAAGCAGGAAAAATGGGCGAGCGTAAAGATTTGAGTGAGTTTGACAAGGGCTAAATTCTGACGTCTAGACGTCTGGGTCAGAGCATCTCCAGAACTGCAGCTCTTGTGGGATGGTCACAGTCTGCAGTGTTCATTATCTATCAAATGTGGTCCAAGGAAGGAACAGTGGTGAACCAGCGACACGGTCATGAGTGGCCGAGGCATATTAATGCACGTGTGGAGCGAAGTCTGACCCGTGTGGTCCGATTCAACAGAAGAGCTCCTGTAGCTCAAATTGCTGAAGAAGTTCATGTTGTTAATGCTCGAAGGATCAGAACTGTTTTGGCAGTAAAAGGGGACCAACACAATATTGGGCAGGTGGTGATAATGTTATGCCTGGTTGGTGTATTTGCCATTTTGGTCTATTTACATGCTCAGAACATATCTCATAATAACCCTCATGATTTTGTATGTGTGTGTTAATAGACCATGATGGGCACGATATACCAGCTGTCCCGCCATTGAGTTCTGAGGATGTGAGAACGCTTCTGATTGGGCGGATGAGGGGAATTCAGGGTCACTGTAACTCCTGCTACATGGATGCTGCCCTCTTTAGGTTTGGAACCTGCTTAAACGTTTGAGTAATATTAAGGCTTTCAGGGTGTACCACATTCTAATTAGAGCTTTATTTTCATGCTGTGTAAATGTCACTGTGTCATTATACACTGAGTTTAATTTACTACACTATACTTTGCACTTGTCTTCACCAATCTTGGTTATGTTCCAGTTTGTTTTCCTGCTCATCAGTTCTGGACTGCCTTCTGTTTCAAAAGACGAAACCCATTGATGAACCCATACAGAGAACTCTCCTTAGGGACATTGTGTGTCCACTGCGCAGGTAAATTTCATTCACTTCACATTTGACAGAAACAGCACTGTAGAGGCAGGCTTACTTTATAAAAAGTCAACTTAGTGTGGTCCTTGTATGTTTAAAACACACATTTATTATCTCCGGTGTCCACGTTTTAATAGAAAAAAAAAAACATAACATCACCGAAGACGGTAAGAAAAACGTTTGCCTCCACAGCTAAACCCATGCACTAAAACTCTCATTCCTCATCTCTTAAAGAGACAGTACCACTCAATGGTAAGAGCACGCAGCAAATTTTCTAACTCAACTTCTAGAAATCTCCAAAGCAATATTACCTAAAAATATAACAATACGTCCTCTTAATTCCAATAAGCACAAACAATCCATCCCCAAACACCCACAGTGTCTCGCAAGACAAAATGTAGTCCACAGTTTGACTCACACAAGCACGTCTTTATTAAAATAGATTCTTGGGTCATAAATGAATATTTATACATACTGTACATAATTTAGAACTGATACAGAACTAATAAGAAGCATAGTGTGTTTGCCATGTAAATGCACATAGATAAGAAAAGAAATCTAGCTAATCTATCTTTGCTTTAAACATCCACCTCAACCACATCGCGTTCTTTTGAAATGTTAACTATATTTAATGGATTTTTTATTTTATTAATTTTTTTTTAGTTATTCCCCAGACTTCAATGTGATATTTTATTCTAAATCTGGACATCATAGAGATAACAAAGTTGCACTTTAAACCTTTTTTAAATTATTTAATATTGCTGATTAATACGATTATCATTTTATCATGTTTTAGCACTTAGTAATGTCAGTAATGGAAATAAATTCGCATTGGATGCGTATTCGTGCGAAAGATTTTGGGTGAGATTTGCAATATATAGACATACGTTTGTATCATGCAAGCAGTTAAACTTATATAAAATTAATAACCTTGTGATTAAGAAACACTCGATTTTTCAGCATTTTCCGGTGGCATAATGGTTGGGCCTGTATTGGATTATGACACGCCCCATTTGGGTTTACATTTAATAGATGTTTGAAACACTAAACACTGCTGATATCTTTTTTAATGTCTTTCTACTCTTTATAAATATAGGGCTCAATGACCTATTTTTCAGGAGAAATACCTTTTGTGTGTGTGCGTGTGTGTGTGTGTGTGTGTGTGTGTGTGTGTGTGTGTGTGTGTGTAGCGAGGGGTTTGTCCCTGATCACAGTGTGATGAAGCTTCGGAAGCAGGTGCAGGAGCGAGGCCACTGCCCAAGCTACACCACAGATGAAAAAGGTTTTCCTTGTTGTTTTCTAGAAAAGGGTAGAATTTGGGATAGTATACAGTAGGACAATTGGTTTAAAAGTTTGTAGACATACGATTCTTATATCCTTTTTAAACATTCAGCAGTTAGTCCATATTATAACAGTATAATAACCTCTACTTTTCTGAGAAGCAGTTCCACTAAATTATAGAGTGTGGTTATGAAGATTTACGTTTACATCTATGGTATTTGGCACACGCCAAATTATCCAGAGCGACTTATATTTTGTGCTCATTAAGCCACAGTGACGTTAGCAACGCCAGGTACTGATGTAGGTGAGGTGAGAAGGCCTGGGGTGCAGACAGCATTCCAGTTCATCCCAAAGCTGTTTAACAGTGTTAAGGTCAGAGCTCTGTAGCAGGTCACTCAAGAGCTTAAAAGCCCCTTCAGTCCATGTAAGCCGTCTTAATGGAGCTAATTCTGTGCACAGTGGCATTAGGAGTAGTTTGGGCCACAAGACAAAATCACAAACAGTATGATTTTTATTTTTTTATCATAAAAGCAAATTTGGTTGCATTAAGAGGTATTAAGTATGCTTTTTTTTCTACGCTCAGATCCGGAAGAGTTTCTCACTCTCATCATGCAAGAAATTCTGTCACTGGAGCCACTACTAAAACTGTAAGTATGGCAGCATTTCCCGCATGGTGCAGAGGTGCAGAAAACTCAAAGTGGTGTGTTTATTGCCTAAACTTTTGAATGCAATGTGTAGGATTTATCAGAACAATGGACTGAGTCAAAATGTTTTTTACATAGGAGAAATCATAGGAACAAAACATTATAGGAAATCATTCAAATCAGGTTTGAATCTCAGCCAATTAGTTAATGGTCACGTGACCCATATGCTGTTGTCAAAAATTGAATGTTAGTTCTGCCACCTACTGATTAAAGTCATTATAGCAACCATTAGTAGGAGTGCAAGGTGGTGTATGTGTGTGTATATATATATATATATATATATATATATATATATATATATATATATATATATATATATATATATATATATAATATAAACAACTTTAAAACAAAAAATTGAAATGGAATAGGGACTATATTTGTTTGACTGCCCACTCCCGCCCTCGGCAAAGGTAAAACCGCCCGCTCCCGCGAGATTTGCGTTGGGTCCCGCGGGTCCAACAGGATCCCAATACCAATGTACAGTAGCCCCCTACTAGGTGGTTTCATAATACAGTGACTGGTGACTTGTGCTAAAAAAAATTATAATAAAGTGTTGAAGTTTATAACTCATCATTGAGTTGGCATTACATGAATAACCTTATTATTATATAATGTCAATTATTAAATATAAACAGAAAAATTATATAATATAATTATATACAAGTTTCAAAGTAAGAACTAAAACATGATTAAAAAGTAAACAAAATGTCAATCAAAATGCCATTTGAAAAACATTTATTGAAGTATTATCAGTTGACACTGATAACCAAAGTACATGTGATCAATTGTGGCCTCACTGTTGGTTTTTTCTTGGTCTTTCATGGATCTAGTTCCTCTTCAAAAGGTGCATTTAGGCCATATGTTTATCCAGGGTGACATATAATTATCTCATTCATGCAGTTGATGGGTTAAGGTCCTTGCTCAAATGCCCAATAGTGACAGCATGGCAAGATTTGAACTCACAACCTTAATCCAAATGTGCCAATATGTCATTATCTGAATACGTCAAATAATGTCAAAATAATATTGCAATAAGTTTTCAATATTCGTTATTATAAATGAATATTCCTTTAAATTAGCTGCCTGTGCCCAGTGATATTACATCATCTTTAAAATGCATATGTGCATTTTATATATAAGATTACATTCGGATATTTTCATACAAATAACCTAAATAAACATCATAACGAGTCTATTTTTTTTCTCTCTTTTCATTTATATACTTCAATTGAACACTGTTGTTCTTTTCTCCCCGTATTATTTAGGAAATCATGTAATCAGCCTAAAGGTTTAACAGAGATAGAGCAGACGAGTTACTTGTACCAAATCTTCATGGATTACAACCACAGTCTGGTTTTACCGACCGTTCAGCAGCTGCTGGAGCATTCCTTCTACAACAGTGCCATCAAACTAGCAGAGGTAAATTCAGTGCATGTGCGGCCTACTCCATTACATGTTCTAGTTTAGTGGAATGTTTAAATTGTAAAGCGAAATTGCTCTATAGGTGGGGCTGTTGGCTCACTCCTGATTGAGTCACCATCAAGCAATGCTGAAGACCAAGTATTAGTGACATTTTCTAATAAGAAACACCACACCTAATAAATATGCAGTGCAGGTGCTTATCTGGTTCTTAGCAAACTCTGAGTTCAACATGTTGTTCCTGCACTCCATGTTTTATTTCCATTATAAAGTAAATCACAAGACACCGTATTTTTGGTCGAACTAGGAGTTTTGTGACAAAAGACCAAATCATGTCTGCACCAGTGGTGGACAGTAATAAAGTAAATGTTATTTGGACTGTACTTGCCACAACACCTGTCTCCTAATTTGCTCAATTTGTTTAAAGTTGTTGAAAAGTACATTTTAGGCTCATGATAAGTTTTATAAGATATCAATCAGTGTTTAACTCATTAATAATATTCTAGGAAGAGATCGGTGTGCTAAAAGTATCTTTTCACATAAACCGACTCTTGTGACAAAAATGATGAGTCAAGTCAAGTTTATTTCTATAGAACTTTTCTACAGAATTTAAGAATTAAAGTTAATTATGTGTATTTATCCCTAATAGGACATTATAGCCATCATAAATCATAGTACTTTGGATACTTACAGTAAGTGCATTTGAAGGCAAATACTTTTGCACTTTTAGTCAAGTGAAAGTTTAAAGGGAGCACTTTCACTTGTCATATTTTACCTACTGTATCTCTACTTTTAGTTCATGGTTTGTGTAATTCTTCCACCACTGGTCTACCCTGCTTAACATGTAACAATAGCAATGATAACGGTAATAAATAATGAGGAGGATGATGGAAGAAAAAGGCAGAGAGGAAAATATGTAGAGTAAACAAAGACAAACTGAAAAAATCAGGAAAAGAAAAAAGAAATCAAAATAGGTATGTATGAAAAGGAGGAAATGTAGGCAGAAAGAATAAAAGACAGAAATTGAGAAAATGGAATTAAAGAAAAAGGATGGAATGAAATTCGAAAGGGCAAACAAAAAAAGATATAAAAAGAAAGAACTACTAGAAATGAAGAGCGAGAAGTATAAAGGAAGGTAAATGTGAGTGAGGAAACAAAAAGTAAAGCAAAGTGAAAAATTAAGGAAGATTAAAAAAAAAGTAAAACGAGAAAGAAAAAGCAAAGATCATATGGCACCACCAGGTGGCAGTCGTGATTCAACTGCTAAAAATTCCATCATTTGTGGAAAAATTTGTAATATAAATGCACACTCACTGACCACTTAATTTGCCACCTGTCCCCATGTCAAACCCCGTTCAGTTATTCAATCAACCAATCGCATGGCAGCAGTGCACTGCATAAATCCATGCACTTCAAAAGCTTCAGTTAACATTCAAGCCAAAAGAAAAAAGACAGTGTCAAATTTATCCACTCCTTTCAGGCAGCGACAGAAATCTGACACTACAGTGGGTATAGACTAATCACAACTGAGCACAACTCTAAATACTTGTTGCTTGATTGTTTTTCCTCTATTCAGCAACTCACCTCTCTGTCCTCACCCATCAACGAGGAATTTCCATTCACAGAAGCTTTAACTTACTGCATGGATTTGTATTTCTAACCATTAAAACTTCCAAGAGAAAAATCCCAGGAGACCAGCAGTTTTGGAAAATGCAGATGCTCTGAATTCAGCAGCTGAATACTGCTGATCTGCTGGGATTTTCATACAGCTTACCTAGCACCAATATTAATGCTATGGTCATTATGTTTCCTGAGATAACATTAACTGAAGCTCTTGGCCTGCATTTGAATCATTGGCCGATTAAAAAGCTTCATGAATGCGCAGGTGTGTAGGTGTACTTAATAAATGTGACGGATAAGGGTATATAAAGAGTAAGTAAATAAGTAAGTAAGGTACTTATTCATTGTGTACTGTACAGTGAACTTGTACGGACATCAACAAGGGTATTGAAACATTAAACTCATGTTTTAATACCCCCCGAGGTTCAAAAAGTAGAATGAAGACCAAATAGAGTAAATACAGAAAAGATTGTATATAATTGTTATGCTTTGATCATTAAAATGAGTTTTGTGTATACAGTGGAACCTCGGAGCTCCCGAGGGTTAGGGACCAAGACCGGTCGCGAGTTCCGAATTTTCGCGACCTTTTGATACGCCCCTTCCAACCCAGTAAAAACCCAAAGAACACTATACGAAATCGATTTGAATGAGTAAATAACACTATTTCACTCCATACGTAATAAAAATAGTTTTAAAGCATTTTTTAGACAATTTTAATGAGATAAACCTTGATTAGAAATGTTAAAACTAGCGTTTTGAGCAGCTCGCAGTTGCTCACGAGCCGATCTGAATGAGAGTCGCCGGTCGGAATGAAAGTCGCGAGCATGCGAGGTCGCGAGCGCTGAGGCCGCGAGCTCCGAGGTTCCACTGTATATATATTTTACACATAGTCTAAAATGTTAAGTGACGCACATGTAGCATCAAAGGGTAATCTTAGTGTATGGTCCCAAGTTTATAGCCATAAAGGACTAATGATTTACAGGGGTGGATGGGGATTGAAGTTGGGTAGTGGTAATGGAAGTTAGAGATTTGTGAAAGAAGCAGCACTTCACTTCATACGAGGAGAAACTAGCAACCGCGATCAGCTGGTGTCACAGAGTCACAGGAGGGTATTCCTTTATTGTGCCTACTGTTCCTAGGATATTCAATTAAATTCAGGTTTATTTCCATAGCACTTTTCTCAATAGACATTGTCTCATAGCAGCTATACAGAATGTGAGAACAAAAATATAAATATAAGTGAATTATGTGCATTGCGATGTGCGATGAGCAAACCTGGGGTGACTGTGGCAAGGAAAAACTCTTTTGGAAATTATTAAAAGAAACCTTGAGAAGAACCAGACCCAAAAGGGAACCAAACCTCATTTGGATGACACCAAGAGTGTGAAAACATTACATTCACTGGAGAGTAAGAAATACGAGCATCAGAGTGTGTGATTAGTAATTTCCTTTCTTTTGAATTTACAGGGTGTGATATGAGCAATATCCATTCTTCTAAAAGTAATGTCCTTTCAGTCTTATTCAGTCAGTTAGAGTTGTGGAACATCTCTAGGGTACACATGTAACAGCACGTGGTGATCTCTGAGGTCCGTTAGAAAATGCTTTAAGGCTAGAAGTACGGCCAGCATCTCTAGGCAATTGATGTGCCATAGTAGACAAACCCCATCGAAACGGGGCAGACGAGACCCGAACTGAATCGTATAGCCTCCGAGACACGTCTGGCAGAATTTGCCATGCTGCCAGGTAGTCTCTTAGGGGTATAAGTCTCTTGAGACTGACCTCTGGTACACCTAGAGCTACGCCCTGGTGCAGCTTTAGTGGCCTCGAAGGGGGCGGCGAGTCCGTGCAGAGGATCTGCACTGAATATGTGCAGAATATGCGCCGAATGTGCACAGAATATGCACCGACCTAGCGTGCTTCCCTCCCAGTTGGCTTGGATTTTTATTTTTTTTGACAAACAATAGACAAGCAATTCAACATGAAATACACACAGAGCGCTTCATGAACAAACAGAAGCTGGCGCCGGCTTCATTCCATGTGCGTTTTATAGCTTTCTGGTCGTGACGTCGCCCCGTCGGTAATTTCATGCGTCCAATTTGACTGATTACACACATTATTTCAGAGCATGTACAACACTGTCATGTGAACCAGGTGAGCAACTCATAAATTAGCTTATAGATTCAAAACCACTCCTCGCTACCAGAGCCTTTCAATGTTCCTTTAAATGTTCGATGATAAATAGGCTTCAGATCCACCATGACCCACACTAGAATACAGCACTTACTGAATATTACTATCAATAAATGTCTATAAATCGAAAGACAGAGCAAATGTGTTGTCATTTGTATTTGATAGGGTTGATGAAAATAGCTTCATATTTTGTATGAAAATACTTTAGTGTTTTGTATTTTTGTAGTTTTAAAATACTGTGAAATACTTTGTAAGACGTTTACATGATGACATCATAAAAATGCGGCCTCTGATCGGTGCCTACTCAGTAGTTTGCTCACACATGTTGAGATCAGAACAAAAAATTTATCCATATGGAAGAAGGTGGTCAAGGTCATGTTGAGCATTTAATAATTGTAAAAATGCTAAAAAATAAGTGCCCAGTGATTGATTAATAAATATTTGTTTGCTGAATATTGTACCCTAATTGAAGTAGCTGTTTAGTCGGATAATGATTTTGCATACCATTGCATAAACGACTACCTGACACATAATATATTATTATATTTATGATTAACAATCAAATGATTAATCAGTTAGAAACTAGTTGCTATGAAAACAGGCACCATCAGTTGACTTATTATAAATGACTTGTTTGTCATGTAAAGAAGCCTCTCATTACCAAACACCAATTCACTAAATAAGGATACAATAAAGAGTCTTTTTTTACTTAATCAACAGTCAGTGTAATGGTAAAGGGATAAATCAAATAGGCCAATTAATGGAAGGTTTGCAAAGAAATTCCATGCTCATATGTAAAAGTATTTTTTGTATTTTTTTAAAATAAAAATAATTAGTGTATTTTGATATATGGTGTGGCTGCTGTATTTAGTATTTTATTTGAATACACTTAGTTAATGTATTTGGTATTTTATTACATTTTGATGTATCTTTGCCCAACCCTGAAACAATTCCTCATGTGTTTTTTTATGACTCCAGGTGCCTTCTTGCCTCATCCTGACAATGCCACGTTCTGGAAAGCAGTTTAAGATGTTTCCAAAAATTATTCCCTCACTACAACTGGATATCACTGCTCTCCTGTCCAACGGTAAGCCGACTACATCTTAGTAAAAAAAAAATATATATATTTCACGTGATTCAATTCAATTCAATATATTTTTTATTTGTATAGCGATGAACAATGAACATTGTTTCAAAGCAGTTTTACACAGATAATGTGGTGATAAAAAATGAATATGATGTTCTTTATAAGTAAGTTTGTCCCTAATGAGCGAGCCGGTGGGACTGTGGCAAGGAAAAACTCCCCAAGATGGCATAAGAAAGAAACCTTGAGAGAAACCAGACTCAAGAGGGAACCCATCCTCATCTGGGTTGCACCGAATGTCCATTTATTGCAGATATACGATGTTGCGGGGTTCAGTGATGGTGATCAGAAGCAAACTGTAGTCCTGGGTCAATGTAGCAGACTGTTGATATTACCTACAGTCCAAATCCATCCTCAAAGCTCCTGTTTTTACTCCGGAATTCCATGGAACCACCCAAGGCGTTGATGAGAAACCGTCCGTGATTGTATGACCATAACTTTAGTAGCCTTTATGCCAGATAATAGTGTAACACCTCATCATCTGCAACTTGTTTTGCCCTCTAAATGTACACCTGTGTACATACAAACCTCTCTGGCCCAGCCAGTTTTCTAAAAAAAAAAAAAACACACCTGTATGTGCTTTTTTTTGAGCACCCTATCTGAGATGTATTCCCACTTTGCTGTTATAATAACCTACATTCTTCTAGGAAGGATTTCCACTAGATATGTTTAGATTTATGTTCATTCAGTTTATGCTGTAAAGGTCTGCGGTTCATTCAGTGTTTCAGTACATCCCAATAGTGTTCATTGGGGTTATGATCAGGACTCATGGTGCAAACCATGGTCTCATGAAGTTCCCTTTGTGCATGATGGACCATGTTTTTGGGCCCCTAGTTCATGTAAAGGGATGTTAAGCTAGTATTTTTATACATGTGTATGTGTTTTAGGTCTTCAGCAGTGTGTGCTATGTGGACAGCTGGCCCAGGTGGAGTGTAACCAATGCTTCATGGATTCTGTTTTCAGTAACACAGGATTAAAAGTTTTCTGTGAGATCTGTTCAGAACAGGTGGGTCTATTTCTACACCATCCATAATCGACTACCCATAAAATTGCATTTTTTCAAAGATAGTGTTTCTAATGTTTCTTTTACAAAAGATACTTTCTAATCTCTCAGAAATCTTTGATTCTTTTGTGTATCTGAACATCACATACTGTATATCATGCTCAGGTCCACGTTCACCCTAGCCGCCAGTCTCATACACCCGCTTCACTGCGCCTGCCTGAAGGATTTCCTCCATCGCACAGTTCTGGTAGTTTATCACTCACACCGCCTCGAGAAAAACTGGAGTTGTTCGCTGTTTTGTGCATAGAGACCAGCCACTATGTTTCCTTTGTCAAACACGGACCAAAGAAAACGGACTGGATCTTTTTTGATAGCATGGCTGACCGTGAGGGTAGGTGCAAAACTGATCAATGAAAACACATTGAATTTTTTTTTTATATACATTTTTGTATGTACCGACAATTTAAATAACATGATCTGTTTTTAGGTGAGACTTATGGCTTCAACATCCCGGAGGTTAAAGCATGTCCGGAAGTGGCACGCTACCTCACTATGACTCTAGCTGAGCTGGCTAAGCAGGTACCACGTGAAATGGACGGTGTGGCAAAGAGACTCTTCTGTGATGGCTATATGTACTTATACCAGAGCCCCAGCATGGCTCTGTATCGCTGACACAATCAATCAGGGTTTCGAACAAACGTGCACATGTTCATTCCCACAGCAAACACACACAAATTGAGAAATACTAAATTTAAGCTTATAGAGGGGCGAAGATGTTGCACATTGGACTTTATGGTATTGCCTTGCTATGTGCATTAGACATTATTAATGCTTAATAATGAGGTCGAAGTTGATGTGAATTCTTAGTGCTCCCATTTTATCCAGTTTCTAGAAAACAGTACCTTAACTTTATACATTTATATAGAGTTGCATTCACTGCCTATTTTTTCTTCGCAAGACAATTGTATTGTAATGTAATGTCAAAACCACAACAATAAATGGACTGGACCAGTTTGTACAAGTGGATTGTACCAAATCCATACACCACCTGTACATATTGGCATCACTGAAACCCAACCAATATCCTAAACCTGTAAAAAAAAAAAAAAAAAAAAAATAGCCTGCTGTACCACTGCCTTTCAAAGGAAAGAAAGTCAAAAATGAACACAAATTGCTGTACATTTGCTATAAAGCTGTGGCATCTATAATAAGATCATCCAATTGGTGTGGTCTTGATTGTTTTTGGTGGTGTTTTATTTTTGGAAGATTTTGTAAAAAATATTCAATGTTATGAACATGTGCCTAAAATGCGTAATGTATCTAATGCATTCACGTGTTTCTCAGGGAATTTGCAGCTGTTTTAATCGTTTTTGAATGATTTAATAAAACTACTTTTAAAAGTGCTCAAATCAAAGTTATTTTCAAGTGGGTTTCATTCAATTTCTCCACTTTTCTCCTGTTTCCCAAAACATGCTGGTAGGCTACAGCACACTAAATTACTCAGATGTGTCACTAACCATGTTAATGTGTGTACATGATGCCCTGTGTTGGACTAGAACCTCACCTTTGGTGTAATTTCATGACCGTCCTGAGCCTGGGAATAAGAATAACAAGATTGATAGAAAGAGAGCTAAGCCATTTCAGACGTTTTAATAACAGAGGTAAGCCTGCTTGTCATTTATTTACATTCTTCTCTTCTTAATCTATTTTTAAAGCACAAATGTTCTTTTGACGCTTCAAAGATAAACCATTTCTAAACAATTTACAAAATGTATTTGAGAAATCAGAGGTCCAATAAAAATGATAAACATTTAGGGAGTTCCAGCGAAAAGTAGTAACTCAACAATAACAGCCGTCCACCTTAAACACCACACACCACTATTTATACACGTTTAAACTCGAGTTTTACAGATATGTTCCTCACTGCTGCTGGTTTACCTGCCACTGATATGCGTCCATTTTAATAGAAACAAAGTGTCTCCTTTGCAACTACAATGTTATTTTAACAGTCAATCTCATATAAACTATTAGTAATGTGCTAGACATGACTATATCTTACAATAAATAGTGATTACATGAAAGACACAAATTGTTCAAAATGTCATGGAACATTGCCACTGATTATATATTAACTGAATCCTGATATCAGTGAATGGTTCAATATGTTTATTCCTCAAAGAGTTTTCAGTGTCTTACTTCAAGCCGGAATAAAAAATAGCGCAGCCCGTCTCATCTTGTGAACATAAATGACCACAGGACATCTTGTGCTGCATCATATACAAGGAAATACTGGAGAAACGAATTCTCTAAAAATAAACTCCAGTAAACTCTTACACTCCATAAATATCAGCAAAGCATGACTTTAAAGTGCAACTGAGTGTGAGTCAAATACATTTTTACAACCTAATCCGAATATCTAACAATAAAAGTGACACTAATGTTAGGTGTCATTTGTGGACACCTGGCAGAAGAAATCTTTTAAAATCCCATTCCACATTTAGTCCCCATTTGCTGTTATTAAAAACCTACACTGCTCTGAGAAGATGTTTCACTAGATTTAAGAGTGTGTTTATGGAAAGTTGTGCTCATTCAGTCACAAGGGCATTAACAATGTTAGGTATTGATGTAGGGTGAGAGGGCCTGGGGTGCAGTCAGTTTTCCAATTCATTAAGCTGTTAAATTATTTTGAGATTTTTTTTTTCAACCCATATAAACCATATTTTTATAGAGCTGGCTTTGTGCACGAGGACAATGTTATGTCAGGTTTGGGTCTCCTAGTTCAAGCAAAGGGAATATTTAATGCCACTGCATCCAATGACATCCTATACAATTGTGTGCCTCCAATTTGGTGGTAACAGTTTGGGGAAGAACCTACCTACCGACCTATCGTTTCTCTTAGTCAAGTCAAGTTTATTTCTATAGCGCTTTTCACAACAGACATTGTCTCATAGCAGCTTTACAGAAATCAACGGTCAAGGTGAACGGTGTGTATTTATCCCTGATGAGAAGCTGTGGTGACTGTGGAAAAACTCCATTAGATGTTATGAGGAAGAAACCTTGAGAGGAACCAGACTCAAAAGGGGAACCCATCCTCATTTGGATGACATCAAGAGTGTGATCATAAATCTTTAAAGAATACAGAACACTGGAGAGTGAGAACTAACATGAGTACTGGAGTGTAAGATTATAAGTAATGTTCTTTCTACAGTCTTATACAGTCATTATGGTTATAAAACTAGGAGCTACTAAGCAGCTCAACATTTGTGATCATCACAGGTCCAACACCAGCTTTTCCATGCCAGAGCCTTTAAACACTCCAGGAGGTCCAATGTCAAAACTCCACAAATGAAGTGGGATCCAATTGGCACTGGTACGTCTCTAGCTGGTACGTGTATCTTAGACAGAAATAGTATCGAATAACATAAAAGCAGTAAAATTTTGCTATCAAAATCACAATGCATAAAGTCTTACCAAAAACAGACTTGTAGAAATAGAGACACTGTACTAAAAGTAGTAGAGAAATGAGACAAATATTTCTTGTGTTCTAAAGTGGCAATGGAGGTT
Source organism: Silurus meridionalis (assembly GCF_014805685.1). NCBI lineage: Eukaryota > Metazoa > Chordata > Actinopteri > Siluriformes > Siluridae > Silurus > Silurus meridionalis. The sequence continues at coordinate 26,736,723 of NC_060884.1, forward strand.
AAGACCGAAGTGAATTATCTTACAGTGGAATGTGGAGAAGTCCTTAAGGCCACTAGCAAATGCTGTAAAATCTTTTTTGACCTTAGATCCTAGTTATTACAGATATGAAGAAATGAGAGCAGGCTGGAGTCTGCTAAGATGATCAAAGAATGCGGGAAACAAATCTGACATCAAACACATTGTGGAAAACTAGGGGAGAATAATGACAACATGAAGCACATTAGAGGTCACATCCATTAAATGCAAGTGTACTCTTGAAAGTGCTCTTCTAGATCCCTTCATCAATACTGCATCAATACTGTTTATTCGCTTGAATACTGATATGTGAATCACAGTGGGGATTAGAGCTGCTTCACAGCTTGATGTCCTCTGGGTCGATCTTGGCTGCTTTAAATTGTCCCTAAGTGTGAACATGTGTGTGAACGTGTACATGCATTGGGACTTATGCTGATTACTTATCCCTGGTGTGTTTTTGCCTTGCAACCACAGTTTCCACAACAGGCTCAGAATCCACCAAAACTCTGATAAGATAATTAAGACGAATTCATAAATACTGTTGCGCTTCTTATAGCCTCAGCCATCACAAGAATTATACAGTCACTATAGTTTTAATAACATCAAGCTACTAGTCCAGTGTAATTCTCCATTTTTTCATGTAATCATCACTGTCAATGTACCCCATTATACCCAATGCCAAGGTAAACTGTGTAACCCTGCATTTCACCAATTTTGCCTGACATTAAAGTATATCCCAAATCAGATTTACAGAAATAAATAGATAACTAATGAGCTAGTGGCCAAAAGTAACAAGCAAAAACTCTCTGAGATCTTATAAGGAAGAAACGTTGAGTGAAACCAGCCTTAAAGGGAATCTATTATCATATATGATGATCAGATGTGTCACACCAAATTCCATTCATTTTACACCAACCAGGCATAACATTATGACCACCTGCCTAATATTGTGTTTGTCCCCCTTTTGCTGCCAAAATGATCTTAACTTAATACTTAAATGAGTATTAACAGGATTAACTTATTCAGCATTTTGAGCTTTAGTAACTCATCTGTTGGATTGGACCACACGGGCCAGCCTTCACTCCCCAAGGTTATCAATCACCACTTTTGATGGATACTGACCACTGTAGACCAGGAACAGCTCACAAGAGCTGCAGTTTTGGAGATGCTCTAACCCAGTCGTCTAGACATCACGTTGTTAAACTTGCTCAATTCCTTACGCTTGCCCATTTTTCCTGCTTCTAACACTTTCACCTTTGAGGACTAAATGTTTACTTGCTGCCTAATATATCCCACCCACTAACAGGTGCCATGATGAAGATATAATCAGTGTTATTCAGTTTACTGGTCATAATGTTATAATGGCATAATGTCATGCCTTATTAGTGTAGTTTTATCATTGCTGAGGTTACCAGCTCTTCACTGATGGGTGCTTGAATGCAAAGCCGTTCATGCCAATTGTAGCCCCAAGACATTGTAGTCCAAATTCATCCTCATGATTCATGAGTTTAACCCTCCACAGTAACTTAGGATCTTTAGATGTGGAGCCATGAACAGCAGCAGAAAAACAGCAGAAAGTGGTCTCCAGAAGGGAACTAAAACATGTCTTAAACGAAGAAGAAAGGCTCACTGCAGGATCACTGTACACTACAGGATCACTGTAGTCTCATAAATATGTTTTACTCAACAGAGTGAAAGAGAGAAAGCAAGAAAGAAAGTAGAGGAGGTGATAAGGAGAGAGAAACCTGCTAAAGAGAATATACATGGACAGTAACTGTATAACAGCAATAATAGTTATAATTGTATTAATTGTAATTCATTACCAGTGTCTGGGCTTTCAGTTTAGAATTGGCAGAATTTTACATTACACGGCATCTCCCTAACTCCACAAATCAAAAGCAGATTATACAATGACAAGCAAGAACCACAGCAAGTCTGACAATAGACAGTGAAAATGCAAATAAAGAAAAATGGAGGAAAGTATAAGAGCAAATTGAGACTAAATGTGTAATGCGATGCCCAAAAAGCACATACCATACTTATGACTAGTTGTTCTTTTAGCAATATAGTGTAAAATAAAAGTTTTAGTGCATTTGTTGTTGCTATTTTTCTTCCTGAAAAAGTATGTACATTTATGTGTTTTCTGATTTAATAGAATGCTAGTAAATGACAGCAATCTAATTTATCATTGCTGTGAAATTTGTATTATGACCCAACTTTGACTGGTGTGTCAAATCACCCTCTGTATATATAATTCCTTAAGTAGTCTGTCTTTTAGCAACTAGCTATGATAGCATTGTTGTCAACACTGTATTTAGGCTAGCTACATAAAGTTCATTTGATACAATTTAGGTTTGAGATTTGTTAAGCTTTGAGAATTGTATGTAAATTCATTCCATGGACCTGTGCAGCGAGCTAAAAAAAATATATATATATATTTTTTATATTTAGCTACCTGGCTAACATGAGAGGATAAATTAATTATAATGAATTAACATATAATTAGCATATAGCTGGAATATTTCATGTCTATATTAGGACAGTTATACAGTTACTGTCTATGTATATTCTCTTTAGCCGGTTATTTATATGCTCAAAATATTTTAAAGATCATCCACAAATTCAGACCTTTAAAGAAACACAGAAGACGAATAGAACCAAAGTCTAATGAAATATAACACTTACAGTATCTCACAAAAGTGAGTACACCCCTCACATTTCAGCAAGCATTTTATTATATCTTCTCAAGAAACAATACTATAGAATTGAAAATCGAATATACTTCATAGTAGTCAATGTGAAGCTTGTACAGCAGTATAGATTTACTGTCCTCTAAAAATAACTCAACATACAGCCTTTATTGTCAAGAGAGCTGGCAAAAAAAAGTAAGTGCACCCTAAGTTTTCTTCTTCTTCTTTCAGCTGCTCCCATTAGGGGTCGCCACAGCGGATCATCCGTCTCTGAGTACACCCTAAGTAAACATGTCAAAACTGTGTCCAAAATGTCAATACTTTGTGTGGGCATGCAATTCACCAGAGCTGCAGAACTCCTCAAACACAGAGCTGCTGGATGTTAGAATCATGGTGCTTCTACACCTTCTGCATGAGGATGCCCCACAGGTGTTCAATAGGGTTCAAGTCTGAAGACATACTTGGCCACTCCATCATCTTCACCTTCAGAAAGGCAGTTGTCATCTTGTTGGTGTATTTAAAGTCATTATTATGTAAACTGCCATTTGGCCATGTTTATAAAGAGAGGGCATCATGTTCTGCTTCACAATGTCAAAGTACATGTTGAAGTACATGTTAAAGTCCATGTTTTCCTCAACGAACCACAGCTTCCCAGACCATGATGCTACCACCACCATGCTTAACTGTAGGGAAGACACAATTTTCTTGGTCCTCCTCACCAGGGCGTCACCACAAATGCTGGACACCATCTTAGCCAAACAAGTTTATCTCATCAGACCAGCTTTTCTGCAGTAAACACTTTAGAGGAGGCTTCTTCTGGGAAGACGCCCATGCAAATCGACTTGTTGCAGTGTGCAGCGTATGGTCCTAACACTGACAAGAGGACCTTCTTCTTCTGTAATGTCCAAAGCAATGCTGGCAGCACTCAATGAAGACTCAACTTCATTGTTCGACTCTTGTGAGGCCTGTTCTGAGTGGAAACCACCTTGGAAAACCTCAGTATGACCCTGGCCACTGTACTGTAACTCAGTTTTAGGGTGTTACTGATATTCTTATAGCCTCAGCATCTTTGTGGAGAGCAACAATTCAAATTCTCAAATCCTCACAGTTATTTGTCATTAGGTGTCATGTTGATCATCCAGTGGTCAGTATGGAAGAATTGTACTCAATGCACCAAATTTTAACTGCTGTAATACAAGATACACAAATTTGTATGGTTCTCTCAAGCAGAGAGAAACATGAACATGATGAATGGTACATGTGGCTTTGCATGGTTACACGATGTATGGCTATTATCACTCAGGGTGTTCTTACTTTTGTTGCTAGCTACTTATACAATAATCGTGTTTGTTGAATTATTTTAACAGGACAGAAAATCTATACTGCTATACAATCTGCACACTGACTACTCTAAAATATATCCAAGTTTCATTTCTATAGTTTTGTCCCTTGAGAAGAAATACTAAAATGGTTGCTGAAATGTGAGGGGTGTATTCACTTTTGTGAGGTATTGGTTTACAGCTCAAACAGCACACCATATGCTATTAGCATAACATCCGAACTTCTGCCAAGTGTCATAGTCAGTTTGACAGTAAGAGACAAGCTGAGATACCTTCTATAAGAAGCTCCTTTCTTTCATCTTCCTTGAGGAGCAGAATTGATTTTCATGTGCTTTTAATGGCCTGGTTTTTGATCTCTGGGTCATTATGTGAATAAGCCTGTGATCAAGACAGCGAGTGACCTCTGGCATGTGCACAGTGACCTATATGTCCAATATCCCTCAAGACAGTGCAGTGGAGAGATGGGTTTACTGAAACAGCCAAAAACATTTTACAAAAGTATAAGGGTCTTTTGGTTATGGTTTCATTTTTCATATTTCATGGAAATATCCGGAGAGGATGATGCAACATACGGTAAGTGTTAAAACAATGAAAATCGAACTGAATAAATGGTAACTGGTGCTGGACCTCTTGCTTGGGTTTTCATCTCACCTGCAGATTTACAAACATGAACCCATGTTTACTGCATAAAAATGCTTACTGTCTACACAAAAAGGTAAGAGCATAGGATGTGCTGGATCAATTGCTATTTTATTGTGTATGTCTTCTGCATATTGATGGTAGATGCAATATTATTAAACTAGAACAATTTAACTGCCATGGTGAAAATCAAGATTAACAATTCATCACTTGTATTATTTTCTTCTTTTGTTTAAAAACATTACATTTACATTTATTATTACATTTACATTGCATTTGTGGCATTTGGGCAAAAGCCCTTTTACAGAGTGACTCACAACTAGTTCATTTAAATGACATATGCATATAACATGTGCATATAACTGAGGGGCTTAAGGGCATCTTGGTGGTGCTGGGAATTAAACTCACACCTTCTGATCAAAGTCCAACATCTTAACCACTGAGCTTACATTCCCAATGTGTGCATAAAGATGTTGTCTGAATATTATACATTAAAATAAGTCTAATTAAATAACTAATTTCGAATACCACCATGTCTTTGTAAGGCTGGTATCAAGCAGACGAAACCTAAGTAACTATAACGAGGTTTAATAGTCTTTAAACAGAATACAAACAGCCAGGAAGTAGCCGTGCTGGAAAACAGGTGTAGTCCATAATAGAACCAGGAAACGGATAAAGTCCATAGAATTGGTAGTCCATGAATGATCTCCAGAATGCACTGTAAAATGGATGATGAGTGAATGAGAGTGAGGGCCTTAAGTAGGGGAGAGATGATGGGAAACAGGTGACGGTGATTAGTAAGTGGGTGAGGCACTGCGAGCGTGCTGGGCGCTGAGGGGAGGCCAGTGCTGACAGTCTTACACTGAGCATGTTTTGTTTGTGTAATCATTCAAATCACACAGAAAAAATTCCACATTGTAGCTTCTATCAAATAAACCAATCGAATATTTTTGTATTTCAGTTATTTAATTCCAGCATTAGACATTGCCAATGAGACAGAACAGACTAGAATTTGATGCTGGAATAAACATGATTACATTTTTATTTGTTCATTAGAGAAAACAATATTCCTCTGTGGCAATAGGTGTAAAATAAGTAAAAAGGTCCTAACATTCATCACGTAAACAATATTAGAAAATATGTTGGTAGGTTAATAATGCTGTTCTATGCAGATTTAATTCACGTTGCTGTTAAGGTCCATATAGAGTTGTTTGCGAACATGATTTTTTTTGTTTTTGGTGTATGTTTATACGTGTATGTATTTTGTGCATACTGTATGTGCATTGTCTTCTTCTCTCATGCAGTTATTTTCTCAAGTCAAGCTATAATTCTATAATACAGTAATTTAGCATGTATTACTGTAAATTCGACAAACACATTTTTAACATGTTCTAGTGGAAATAAAGGCTGGATATTGAGTGTGCTCCAAATAGGAAAGTGCTTTAAATTAAATTAGTTTATTCAGCAAACCCTAAAGTCTGACATTACTGCTTTTTATTTTCATTCACTAATTAAATTGCCCTAAAGCTAAGACACTAAAGACAATATAATGACCAAAGATATGAGGTGTTTTAACCTGCATAACTGTTGCAAGAAAAGATTACTAAGGAATGAAAAGGTTTTGGAAATGGAAAAGGGTTCATTTTCTCAGGCTGTGCATGAGCATCAACCCTTTTCCATTTCCAAAATCTTTTCCTTCCTTAGTAATACAGAAATCTAATGAAACAGGGTTTATCTACTATATTTACATATTGCATGTAAATGAATCATGCTGACTCTTCGTAAATGTCTTATTATATCTTGATGGGGGTTTCAGCATTGTAGTTTTAGCATTCATGAGACTTATATTAAATGCCATTTACTCTGGAAGTGATATCTTTCATGGAAATTACCCACAGCAGTATTGTATTAAGTATTAAGTATCCACATGACCATATTTGGCAAGCAAAAATAAAATCTTAATTTTTTGGTATTTTGTAGTGTTTTCAAAGAAGAACTGTAAGGTTTCACATTAATTTTATGCAAAAAAAAATGTATATTGTGTACATTAAACTGCATGTCATACATCATTAAGTGGTCATTAGGATGTAATGTTGTAATGTGAAGAAAATCAAATTCAGGTTAATCATTTACCTTTACATTTATGTTTATGGCATTTGGCAGATGCCTTTATCCAAAGCAACTCGCTAAATTACTTTAAAGTCTCTAGCAATAAATGCATTCTGATACTAGTTTATTAGGTCACAGGTTAAGAATACCATCCATCTAAAACTCTGTTTGGAAAGAACATAGTTAGAAAGCAAAATTTATTTGTTGTGTGTATATGTTTTTAATGGAAGATTAAGGTGGGTACTTTTGGAAGAGATAGGCCTTTAGAGGTTGTTTGAAGACTCCTAACAACTCAGCTGTTTAGACATTAATTGAAAGTTCATTCTACACCCTAGGTGGCAAAACAGAGAGCAGTCTTGCAGCATGTACGCTTTTTTTTTTGTACCCTGAGAGATGTTGGGACCAGTCAAACTGAGATTGAGGATTGGATGAAGTGTAATGTAGTGCAAGGTTAGATAATTGTAGAGAGGTAGGGGGTTACGTTCTATTTTTAGATTTGTATGCATGCATCAGTGTTGTAAATCTAATGTGGGCAGCTACAGGAAACCAGTGGAAAGAACAAGGCAGTGGGGTAGTGTGGACAACCTTTAAGGTTTAAAAGAAGGTTAAAAAGAAGTCATGCGGCTGCATTCTAGATCATTTGCAGCGGTCGAAAGGCTTTCAGAGCCAGACCTGCCAGGAGTGAGTTGCAGTAGTTTGGAATTGAGCAGATAATAGACTATACAAGCAGCTAAGTGGCCTATGTGAGCTGTCATCTAGAATGAGCTATCTGCCAGATGTGCTGAGATCTAAGCAGAAATAAGATTGTCTGTAGAATAGAAGGAGATAATTAGTTGAATGTCATCTGCATAGCAATAGGATGAAAACCAATATGGCCTCATCAATTATAAATAGAGGGCAGGAGAGGACCAAGTACTGAGCCTTGTGGGACACCAGTGGAGAGATTGTATTAAGCAGATGTGGCTCCTCTTTGTCAGCTGATATGATCAACCTTTCAAGTAGGAAGCAAACCAGTGCCAAGCTGTGTAATGAATTTCAAAACTCCTGAGGATGGACAAGACAGCCTTGTGATTGACCATCTTAAATGCTGTGGAAAGGTTAAAGAGAATGAGAACTGATGACAGCTTGGCAGATCTAGCAGTATGTACAGTAGCTTCTCAATGACAGCTGAAAGGATAGTCTCTATAATGAGTCGCTTTAAAGCCAGATTGGTCGGAATCTTAACATTTGCTTTATGAGAGTTAAAGTGACAGATGACTATAGACAGTGCATTCAAAGATTTTGGAAAAAAAAAAAGAAGTGGTACTAATGAGACTAGTTTCTGATGAGTAGGTATCTTGAGGGTAGAAATAACTCTTGCTTTCATGAACACAGAAAGAACATGGTCAGATGTTATGAAGCAATTGAGGAGGTTAAAAAAATGTGTTAGTGAAAGAGAAAAGAAAACCTGATTATGTAGTGTAGGAGTTTGGATAGGGGCCTGGCAGATTTTTTCAATTTTCTCATTGTATAATGTGGCAAACTCTTTTGTTGTCAGGAAAGATGGAGTGGGAGGAGCTAATGGTTTGATCAATGAGGAAAAGATGTTTGTGTTTTATTCACCTTTTGTTTTAATTAGCCGTTCCTCCATTGTCTGTATTTGTCTGTAATTGCTTTACTTCAAAATACGTTATTAATTATTTATATAACATTAAGTCATTAATATGGGAATGTCTAAGTATTTAAACAGTCATGACACTGGTAACACCAGTCACATGATGATTTACTACATGTTTTAACGTAGCAGCAAATAAATCATAAAGTATCCCAGGCAACATTTATGAGTACTGGGCTGTCTGTTTAATATATTAGCACATAAATTGTAAAATGTATAACCCAGCCATTAGTGTTGCACAAGCCAGTGCACTCTTAGTGTCTGTCCCAAGCCCAGATAAATGGGGAGGGTTGCGTTAGGAAGGGCATCCATCATAAAACATGTGCCAACTCAAATATGCGGATGTTGAAAGAGAAATTCATACCGAATCGGTCGAGGCCCGGGTTACTAACGACCGCCACAGGTATCGTTAGCCAACAGGGTACTGGTGGAAATTGGGCTACTGTTGGCCGAAGGAGGAGAAGGAGAGGAGGAAGATGTATACAGAGACAGCAGGAAAAGAAGAAGTGGAGGAGAGTGGAGGTTTGGGTTGGTCCTTTAAATGTCAGTACTATCACTGGTAAAGGGAGAGAGTTAGCTGATATGGTGGAGAGGAGAAAGGTAGATATGTTGTGTGTTCAGGAGACCAAGTGGAATGGGAGTAAGGCCAGGAACATTGGAGGGGGGTTTAAACTGTTCTTTCATGGTGTGGGTAGAAAGAGAAATGGTGTAGGGTTGATCTTGAAGGAAGAGTACAGTAAGAGTGTAGTGGAGGTGAAGAGAGTTTATGGTGATGAGGTGATGAGCGTGAAGTCGGACGTTGAAGGGGCGATGATAAATGTCATCAGTGCTTATGCTCCACAAGTGGGTTGTGAGATGGAGGAAAAGGAAAAATTCTGGAGTGAGTTAGATCAAGTGGTAGAAGGGGTACCTAGGAATGAAAGATTGGGGCAGGTGTACATGAGCATGTAGGTGAAGGGAACAGAGGAGATGAGGAGGTGATGGGTAGGTATGGCTTTAAGGAGAGGATTGTGGAAGAGCAGATGGTGGTAGATTTTGCTAAAAGGATGGAAATGGCAGTAGTAAACACTTATATTAAGAAGAAGGAGGATCATATGAGTGAAGGAAGGTGCACACAGGTGGACTATGTTCTATGTAGGAGATGCAACCCGAAGGAGATTGGAAACTGTAATGTGTTGTCAGGAGACAGTGTAGCTAGACAGCATCGGATGGTGGTCTGTAGGATGGTTTTGGAGGTGAAGAAGAAGAAGAGGAGAGTGAAGACTGAAAGAATAATAAGATGGTGGAAACTTAGGGAGGAAGACTGTAGTGTGAGGTTCATGGAAGAGGTGCTGGATGATTGGGCAACTACTGTAGATGTGAAAGGGAGACAGCTAGAAAGGTATTTGGTGTGACATCTGGAAATAGAAAGGAAGACAAAGAGACGTGGTGGTGGAATGAGGAAGTGAAGGAAGCATAAAGAGAAAGTGGTTGGCAAAACAGAATTGGGATTGGCAAATAGATGAGAAAAGTAGGCAGGAGTACAAGGAGATGCCGCAGCAGGTAAGGAGGGTTGTGGCAAAAGCCAAGGAAAAGGCATATGAGGAGCTGTATGAGAATTTGGCCAGGCAGAGGGACCAAGCTGGGAAGGATGTGCTGCAAGTTAGAGCAATAAAGGATGCAGATGGAAATGAGTTGACTAGTGAGGAGAGTGTGTTGAGAAGGCGGAGGAAGTATTTTGAGCAGCTGATGAACGAGGAAAATGAGAAAGAGAGAAGGTTGGATGATGTGGAGATTTTGAAGCAGGAATTGGATAAGATTAGTAAGGAAGAATAGTGGGAGCAGCAATTAAGAGGATGAAGGGTGGAAAGTCGGTTGGACCATATGACATACCAGTAGAGGCATGAAGATGTTTAGGAGAGATGGCAGTGGAGTTTTTAACAAGATTGTTGAACAGCATTTTGGAAGGTGAGAGGGTGCCTGCGGAATGGAGAAGGAGTGTGCTGGTACCGATTTTTAAGAATAAGGGAGATGTGCAGACCTGCAGTAACTTTTTTATGGAAAAGAGTAGTGGAAGCCAGGCTGAGAGAAGAGGTGACCATCTCTAAACAACAGTATGGTTTCATGCCGAGAAAGAGCAGCACAAATGCATTATTTGCTTTGAGAATGTTGATGGAGAAGTATAGAGAAGGTCAGAAGGAGATGGATTGTGTTTTTGTGGATTTAGAGAAAGCGTATGACAGAGTGCTGAGAGAGGAATTGTGGTATTGTATGAGGAAGTCAGGTGTGTCAGAGAAGTATGGGAGGGTGGGGCAGGACATGTATGAGGGCAGTGTGACAGCAGTAAAGTGTGCAGTAGGAACAACAGACTGGTATAATGTGGAGGTTGGACTGCATCAAGGATCAGCTCTGAGCCCTTTCCTGTTCGCAGTGGTGATGGACAGGTTAATGGATGAGGTCAGACAGGAGTCTCCATGGACAATGATATGGATGATATTGTGATTTGTGGTGAGAGTAGGAAGCAGGTTGAGATGAGCCTGGAGAGGTGGAGGTACGCGCTGGAGAGAAGAGGAATAAAAGTCAGTAGGAGTAAGATAGAGTACATGTGTGTGAATGAGAGGGAGGGCAGTGGAGGGGTGTGGTTGCAGGGAGAAGAGGTGGTAAAAGGTGGAGTTCAGGTACCTGGGGTCAACAGTGCAAAGTAATAGGGGGTGTGTTAGAGAAGTAAAGAAAAAAGTGCAGGCAGGATAAAGTGGGTGGAGAAGAGTGACAGGAGAGATTTGTGATAGAAAGGTATCTGAAAGAGTGAAAGGGAAAGTTTATAGGACTGTGGTGAGACCTGCGATGTTGTATGGTTTAGAGACAGGATGGTTTAGAGGTATGGAGACAGATGATCCGCTGTGGCGACCCCTAATGGAAGAAGCCGAAAAAAAAGATGAAATTGTACATTTTATGACTGAGTTGTACACATCAGCACTTCTGCCACACTCAGCAATGATTTTGGAACAAACCATAATGATCTGAAGTATTTTTAAATTAAAAACTGAACGTTAATACTGGTACTCTTGTGATATTAGGATATCAGTCCAAAATTGGTAAAAAATAAAAAAATAAAAAAATAAAAAAACAGATTTGAACCAGTCAGTCTCTAAATCTGAGCTTAAGAAGCCAGTGTCTAAGATTTACCTGGTATCTGGCATGTTTTGATTTATATCAGATATGTCAAGAACAGCAGATAAAGATTGCTTTTGCAATGTGTCTGAGTTTAATTTAATATCATGAAGACTGCAGATTGAATATTTCAACACAGATGATCAAAAACAATTTCTAAAGATACAAAAACGCATGGAATCTTATAAGCTTAAACTTATATGTTGATGTTTTCATTATAATATCCTATTCCACAGTATTGCTGAAATCAGAGATCTGACTGCAGCCCTGTAGTGCCTTTGAAATTAATCTACTATATTATTTTATAGTAATAATTTGAACCTAGGGATTTACCATACAGTCTAAGTAAGGTTTAAAAAGACGGAATAAAAACACTAGAAATATTGAAATACTGTCACTCAGTTTTTCTCCACAGGAAAATCTCTAGCAGATATAGCAGGGGTACAAACATCCTTCACTCAAGTAGAAGTACAGATACTCATGTCTTAAAAGATAGAAGTACTGACAAAATGTTTTCACTCAAGTTAAAGTAAGGAAGTTTGGGCTCTGACATGTACTTAAGTAAAAAATAGTCATTGCTACTACCTGTTTTAGTGTCATGCTGGTAACTGGACCTCACATCATATTTATATATTAATATTATGGATTTCAATCAATTAAAACATTAAATCGTGATTAAATCGCATTATTGTCATGAGTTAACTCGTGATTAATCACAACTTAATCACACATTTGTAATTGTTCTAAATGTACCTTGAAATAATACTTTTTAAGTTTTTAATACACTTATTGTAACAGATGTTATAAATATATTAATTTCACTTAACATTTTTCCATTTGTTATTAATTATTTGATATGTATTTAACTATTATTTTATTTAATTACTATTGAATAATTATTTACTCTGGACATTTTTTTTATATATAAATTTATTTTGCGGTGACGTTTCTATAGTTATATGTTAATTCTTTTAGTGGTTGTTTTAATTGTTAAATATGGTACGTTGCTTCTTTAAGAATTATGTTCTGGTTGCGGTTGCTTTCCCTTTAGTTGACAGTAAGCACGGCTTAGAAAAGGTCAATGCTGAAATTGTCTGTGAAGGCAGTGTTTAGTGATTAAAAATTATTTTTTGGTGGGGTTTTTTTATATCTAAGTAAAGAAACATCATAATTTTAGCTAATCAAATTGTTTTGCAATCAACTATGAATGTACATTTTCATATACAGGTGCATCTCATTAAATTAGAATACCATTTAAAAATGTATTTATTTTAGTAATTCAATACAAAAAGTGACTCGTATATTATATAGTTTCATCACACACACTGATATATTTCAAGTGTTTATTTCTTTTAATTTTGATGATTATGGCTTACAGCTATGATGAAAATTAAGTATCTCAGAAAATTAGAATTGTGAAGTTCAATATTGGCGAGTCGTGGTGTCACACTCTAATCAGCTCAGCAAATCGAAACACCTGCAAAGGTTTCCTGAGCCTTAAAATGGTGTCAATCTGGTTCAGGCTACACAATCATGGGGATAGACTGCTGACCCGGCACCCTCACTGACACCCTGCACATGGAGGGTAAGACACAAAAGGTCATCGCTAAAAAAGTTCTGTATCCAAGCACATTAATGGAAAGTTGAATGGAAGGAAAAAATGTGGTAGAAAAAAGTAAAACGAAGCCTATTCGAGAATTTAGGGAAGTGTAACAAAGAGTGGACTGCAGCTGGAGTTAGTGCTTCAAGTTTTAGAGCACATCATGCTTCTCTCTGCTGACCAGATTTATGGAGATGCCGATTTCATTTTCCAGCAGGATTTGGCACCTGCCCACACGGCCAAAAGCACCACAAGTTGGTTAAATGACCATGGTGTTGGTGTGCCTGACTGGCCAGCAAACTCACCAGACCTGAACCCCATAGAGAATCTATGGAGTATTGTCAAGAGAAAAATGAAAAACAAGAGACCAAAAAATGCATATGAGCTGAAGGCCACTATCAAAGAAACCTGGGCTTCCATACCACCTCAGCAGTGACACAGACTGATCACCTCCATTCAATGCCAGATTGAGGCAGTAATTAAAGCAAAAATAGCCCCTACCAAGTATTGAGTACATATACAGTAAATAAACATACTTTCCAGAAGGCCAACTTCTTCTTCTTCTTCTTTCGGCTGCTCCCATTAGGGGTCGCCACAGCGGATCATCCGTCTCCAAACCACCCTGTCCTCTACATCTGCCTCTTTCACACCTGCATGTCTTCCTTCACCACATCCATGAACCTTCTCCTTGGCCTTCCTCTTTTCCTCCTTCCTGGTGGCTCCATCCTCAGCATTCTTCTACCAATATAATTCATGTCCCTCCTCTGCACATGTCCAAACCATCTCAATCTCGCCTCCTTCACCTTGTCACCAAAACATCCTACATGCGCTGTCCCTCTAATAAATTCATTTCTAATCTTGTCCATCGTCGTCACTCCCAACGAAAACCTTAACATCTTCAGCTCTGCTACCTCCAGCTCCACCTCATGTCTTTTACTCAATGCCACTGTCTCTAATCCATACAACATCTCAGGTCTCACCACAGTCCTATAAACTTTCCCTTTCATTCTTGCAGATACCCTACTATCACAAATCACTCCTGTCACTATTCTCCACCCACTCCACCCCCACACACTCTCCATTACTTTGCACTGTTGACCCCAGGTACCTGAACTCCTCCACCTTCTCCACTTCTTCTCCCTGCACCACTCCACTGCCCTCCCTCTCATTCACACACATGTACTCTGTCTTACTCCTACTGACTTTCATTCCCCTTCTCTCCAGCGTGTACCTCCACTTCTCCAGGCTCTTCTCAACCTGCTCCCTGCTCTCACCACAAATCACAATATCATCCGCAAACATCATAGTCCAGGGAGACTCCTGTCTGACCTCGTCCGTCAACCTGTCCATCACCAACTTTCCAGAAGGCCAACAATTCACTAAAATGTTTTTTTTATTGTTATTTTTTTTATTGTCATTACTTATGACCAAAATCATCCAAATTAAAACAAATAAACACTTAAAATATGTCAGTCTGTGTGTGCTGAATCTATATAATACACAAGTTTCACTTTTTGTTTTTACTAAAATAAATCAACTTTTTTAATGATATTCTAATTTATTGAGATGCACCTGAATCTAACAGCCAGAGAGCAATTGATTGCAATCATTAACTATGATTGTGTTTGTACCTTCTCCACTTGATTAAATCTGCATGAACCATTAGATAGATAGGAAAGTAATTTAAATATTGCAAGTTTAATGTTAGTTAATGACATACACAACACTACTTATTACAAATCACAGTAACTCTACCAAATGGTGAACAATTCCATCAGATTGATCGAATATAATTGAGTAATAACAACATGGTATTTGTTTCATTTACTTATTACTTTTTTTGCATTTTCTAAATTTTTAACTTTGCACTTTCAATCCAGTGGGGAGTCACAAAACCCATGATTATTAACAGCAGTTATAGACACCCAGTTACTCAATAACACTTCCTATAAGGAACTACTGTATAAAGATATCCAAGACATCTTTGAATTTTTGTAGTTATCGTTCTTATTATTTATCTTTAAACATAAATAATAATAATATTTATAGAAATCCTTACTATGCATTCCGAATTCCTAACAAAATCCATTGTTTGAGTCACATTATTCAATTCCATTTCATTTAATCTTATTTACTTCTAGTTCTTTTTACAGAGGACATTGTCACAAAGCAGCTTTAATGAAATAAATAGAAAGGATATAATATTTTTTATTTAAAAGTGTTTTTTTTTTTTCATTCAATTATATCACCATTATCAAACTAAGTTTAAACAATGCTGTTTATTGGCATGTAGGTGCTGAAATGAATTTCCTTTGACTGCCTAAACAACTCAGTCACTGGTGCTGTAAAAAACACAAGTGTTAGAATAAATGCTATAATATATGTCACATTTCTGTAGGTAATATACATAAAGTGTGTATGTACTATACACTCTATCAGTTTGATCAAATTGTGTTCCTCCCTTCAGAAAGAACACTTGATGTAAACATATTTGGTAGGAGTTTATCAGTCTCTAACATCATTTCGGCGAAATTGTGGCCAACTCTTCATACTTCATTCTGATCACATGCACATTATCAACTTGTGCTGTTAATATCATGAACAGCAGCTATGCTAATTCCTCCCCACTGCTTCTCTTTCTCTCCCCATCTCGAGACACCCTGAGGTTTGGCCAGCTCCAGTCACCTCCCACCATCTTGATGATTACGGACCTTTGAAGAAGTAGATGCCGAACTCACAAACATCCCGAACCATCTAGAGACGTACCAGTGCCATTTGGATCCCGCTACATGTGTGGAGTTTTGACATTGGACCTCCTGGAGTGTTTAAAGGCTCTGGCATGGAGAAGCTGATGCTGGATCTGTGATGATCACAAATGCTGAGCTTATAAAACTAGGAGCTATTAACCATATAGACTGTATAAGACTGTAGAAAGAACATTATTTATAATCTTATACTCCAGTAATCATGTTAGTTCTCACTCTCCAGTTTTCTGTATTGTTGAAAGATTTATGATCAAACTCTTGATGTTACCCAAATGAGGATGGGTTTCCCTTTTGAGTCTGGTTCCTCTCAAATTTTCTTTCTCATAACATCTAAGGGAGTTTTTCCTTGCCACAGTCACCACGGCTGCTCATCAGGGACAAATTCACACCATTCACCTTAACTGTTGATTTGTGTAAAGCTGCTTTGAGACAATGTCTGTTGTGAAAAGCGCTATACAAATAAACCTGACTTGACTTGACTTGACTACAGCAGTTTATGTTTTCTGAAATGATTGTGTTTTATGTTTATGTACATTCGGTTATGTACCACTTAATCACATCCTGTCACAGTAAAGTCTGAGATCACATTGGAAATCTGCAATTTCTTTTTCTATTTAAAAATAAAAAAATAGAATGGAGCTGAGTTATAATTCAAAAGAGTTCTAAGCAAAGAAATGTAAATGTTTTATATCTTGGATATTTATGATTCATTACCCTGCACTATTTCCACATGTCCTGAAAGGACAGGAGAAATAAATGCAAGTGTTTTAATAGAGCAGCAGACTATGGAAGCCTGTTTCTGCCACTAAATAAAAAAAAAGGTATTGCGAAAAAGTCTGAATTGCGAGATATAAACTCGCAATTGCAAGGATAAAAAGGCAGAAATCTGAGATATAAAGTCAGAATTCTGATCTTTTTTCTCGCAATTGTGAGTTTATAACTAATTTGCGACACTTTCTGGCATAATAGACTTCCATATCTATTATAACATATGCAAATCATAAAGGATTATCATGTCAAACATTAAATATGGCCAAATTTTGTCGTCGGAGAAAATTGCATACGAAGCTCTGTTTACAATAAAAAAGTAACTCCTGTATTCTCTAAGAATCAAAAATTGTGGTTTCCTATTGTGCTTTGCCAGAAAGTGTTGCAAATGAGTTATAAACTCGCAATTGAGAGTTTAAATCTCACAATTTTGACTTTTTTCTCACAATTGCAAGTTTATATCTCACAATTCTGCGAAAGAAAAACAGAATTGCGAGTTTGTATCACGCAGTAACCTTTTTTATTATTATGCAGTGGAGGAAACAGGATTTCTATAGCAGAAAGACAAATCCAAAGAATGATACAAGATCAGGGTTAAAAACAGGCTTGGATCAGTCGATCAACAAACAGTATGTATTAGACAAAAGCAGGGCACGAAACAAAATCAAAACGAGCATCACAACACAGAATGAAAAGTTTGATTTGCTTGGTTAATACTAAACAATATTTTGCACTGTACAGTGACACATGAGGGTTTAAATATACAAAGTAATTAAAGGTCAAACTGAAAACAGGTGAAAGCAATAGACTTTAATCAAAAAGACTTTAATCAAAGCAAAAACACAGGTGTCAATGTAAAAACACAAGGCAGTGCTGAGAGCAGGGGGTAACACTGCAGGCTGTTATGCTTCTGAACATAGCATTCAGTGGGCAGACGAAATCCCTGACATTCAATTACTAGACAAATTTGTGATACTGAGCATATGATATTGAGCATGCACCAGAATGAGCTTTTATTCTTTTCTCATCTTTTAATGCATGTCTTTGGATGAGACTGTGGTATACACAATTCACGTTTACCGTTAAAGTTTTTTTTTTTTTTTTACTTTTTTTGTAAGAATCAAATTTTTTTTGGGGAACCTTCATAATGAATATATTATGTAAAGTTGTTTGCATATTTAATGAGTAAATTTTAACACACATTCAAAAATTCAACTGTTTTCCACTCCTCCTGTATATACTCACAGTGAAGACATGCCATGGAGCCATTGTCCTAATGTGGTCCAATCAGTTATAAACAACTAGGCCGTGTTCGAGCAGTGGTGTACCCAACATTTTTAGCCTCTACATATTTCAATCACTACGTGGGGAACAGAACATCATCTCTAACACCTACATAGTTTCTCTAAAGTTCTAAATACTCAAAGGTTTTTCAATTTAATATGCACAAAATTGCAGTAGTTTCGAAAATCAACTTGAGATAATTGCGAAGAAGTTGAAATCTGAATGAATTGTTTAGAAGTAACAGATCTCTGAGAGATGATGTGATGGCTGAGGTTGAATGAGGTCAGGCTTGAGGAGGCAGTTGAGGTAGAAGGGCTTTTTCAAGGGTGGCAGCTGTCTCCCAGAGCCATGCTAATGACATTCTATTAGACAGTAACCAGGGTTAAAATAATGGCTTTTTTTGGTTGAGTGCAATATATGACAAATAAAATGCAGACTATTTGCCTTGCAGAAAATTTGCCTTGACAGTGTCATTCACACAGCGTCACAATATTTTCAACAGGACAGTGTAATGGCTTGTATTCATAAAAAAATGGCGTAATGGTCCAAATCCTATTTACAGTTATGTGAAATGTTTATAGTCAAGTCAAGTCAAGTCAAGTTTATTTGTATAGCGCTTTTCACAACAGACATTGTCTCAAAGCAGCTTTACACAAATCAACAGTGATGGTGAATGGTGTGCATTTGTCCCTGATGAGCAAGCCGTGGCGACTGTGGCAAGGAAAAACTCCCTTAGATGTTATGAGGAAGAAACCTTGAGAGGAACCAGACTCAAAAGGGGAACCCATCCTCATCTGGGTGACATCAAGAGTTTGATTAATACCAGTCTAGAATAGCAAAAGCACAACTGAAACTTAAATAAAATGTACCCTGAAAGAATATCTACCATTTGCTCAAAACCAGATGCAACCTAGTATTTACAAAAGTGAGTACACCCCTTACATTTAATTTAACCATGCAAAGCTACGTGTCCTATTCATTGTGTTAATGTTTTCGTCTGCTTGACAAGAGCATACAAATATGTGTATCTTGTATTTGAGTACAATTCTCTTATACTGACCACTGATTGTTCAACATGGCACCTTATGGCAAAACCCTGAGGAATTGAGAATTAGAATTGTTGCTCTCCACAAACATAGCAGAGGCTATAAGAAGATCGGTAACACCCTGAAACTGAGTTACAGTACAGTGGCCAGGGTCATACAGATGTTTTCCAAGACGGGTTCCACCCGGAACAGACCTCGCAAGGGTCCATCAAAGAAGTCCTTGTGCTATGTGTCAGGTGCAGAAGCTGTTTAAGGTGTTTGGAGTGGCACACACACTTCAAGAGCGGAAGAACATCACCGGAAGACGACGAAAGATCAGGAACTTGTGCATGATGATCGTCAGAGAACAATCCACAGGATCTTACTTCCGCACCCACCCTACTCGCCAGATTTGACTCCCGTGGACTTTGCCCTCTTAACGAAGATGAAAATCCATGTCAAAGGCCTCTCTTTCTCTGTACTCAATGCATCACCCAAATTTTTAACACCCAGAGCTACTTCATAGTCATAGCAGTTTTATTTACTCATAAATAGTTATTATTTATAACATATTACCAAAGAGCATCACACACTGATTAGCTATTTGTAATTTTTGCACCTTTTTTTGGACCTTTTTAACATTCTCTAGCAGGTGCTCTTTTCACTCCCTATGACCTCCACATCTTACAGAGTGATAATGAAGCAAAGATGCTTGTTGCCTTTTCAATTAAGCGCAAGTATTTTGTATTATTATTATTATGTTCCTCAGTTTTATTCTAAGGCTTTGAACAATGTGCTAATTTTACTGCGAGCTAAAGAGGTTGCTAAAGAGGAACTGTTATCAGGTGTTATAAACATTACCTCTATTAAATGCAGATATGTTATATGTTAGTGTTTAGAAGTAGTAAGACTGTAGGAAGAATGAATTTTACATTGTTATGGGATATTTTTTTAGGGGATTAAATATGGTACAAACAAATATTAAAGCTCAACAATTTATTTGCATGCTGACACCCGAGAGACATTTTTTAAATTATAAATTCAACGGTGCAGGAAAGAAAGAGGTTTTTCATATATATCATATCACAGTGAAATTCTTTCTTCACATATCCCAGCTTGATAGAAAACTGCGGTTAGAGCAAAGGGTCAGCCATAATTCAGTGCCTCTGGAGCAGAGAGGGTTAAGAGTCTTGTTCAAGGGCCAAACAGTGTCAGCTTGACTGTGCTGGGGCTTAAACCATCAACCTTTTAATCAATAACCCAGAGACTTAACCATTGGTCTACAACTTCCCCAGTAAAAAATAAATCAAAATATAGTGCTGAAATTACATTACCTACATTGTCTTACATTACAAATGATAAGGAATACCTCATCATTGGCTGTTGTCTGTTTTGTCTTGTATAGTCCAAGCTGAATGTATAGTTTTATTTATGTCTGTACTTTGAGAGTCACTAACAGCTGGAACCTAATTCCTTGTGTGTGTCAAAACACTTGGCCAATAAACCTGATTCTGATTCTGAATAGACTGAGATATAAAGTAAGCATATTAAGTGTCATAATTGGTTTTCATTTAATGAAATTACCTTTACTGATTAACACTGGATAACAGTATAATTAATCTTCTGAATCTTAAAACCTTCCATGGTTGAAAAGCAGTTTTAAACCCCTCTGCGGCTACTAGCGTTTCCTGAGGAAGAAATATCTGAACAAGACCATTCACAAAACTTAAAGAGAATCACTCAAGAGCGATTGCTTAAAAAAAGCATGATCTTTTTTCTCCTTGTCTGTTTATTGTCCCTCTTTATTGTCCTGTAAATCAACATCTAACTAAAGCAAATCAAAGTGTGACCAATGTTGACCAAAAATGATATGAAAACACAATTAAAAGTTGTTTAATGACTAATAGAAACAGAATAACCCCAGAGGCCACATTACCATAACAAATTGGATAATTACCAAGTGACAAAGTGCAAAAAAATATAAAGCCATTACATTTGCTGTATTTACTTAAATGCATTTCTTTAGTAATGAATAAGGCATAATTTAAATGCCTTGTACAGATGTGGCTATTTAGAATGCATGTTGCCAAACCTGATGATATATTATTTTAAATCTATTAAAAAAAAATTATATCTATCTATCTATCTATCTATCTATCTATCTATCTATCTATCTATCTATCTATCTATCTATCTATCTATCTATCTATCTATCTATCTATCTATCTATCTATCTATCTATCTATCTATCTATCTATCTATCTATCTATCTATCTATCTATCTATCTATCTATCATTATAATGGCTTCTATCTATCTATCTATCTATCTATCTATCTATCTATCATCTATCTATCTATCTATCTATCTATCTATCTATCTATCTATCTATCTATCATCTATCTATCTATCTCTATCTATCTATCTATCTATCTATCTATCTATCTATCTATCTATCTATCATTATAATGGCTATCTATCTATCTATCTATCTATCTATCTATCTATCTATCTATCTATCTATCTATCTATCTATCTATCTATCTATCTATCTATCTATCTATCTATCATTATAATGGCTTCTATCTATCTATCTATCTATCTATCTATCTATCTATCTATCTATCTATCTATCTATCTATCTATCTATCTATCTATCTATACTGTATATACTGTATATGTACATACATATACATCATTCTCCTAACTATATATTCAGGGCTTTCTTTTGTATCCTTATTCTTGGGTCTTTTTTAAGATTGCTACATTAATATTTTTTTCTGTCAAATTTATATAAATCTACAAGTTGTTATTGATTTAAAATATATCAGGCAGAGGAGCATTCGAGCACATCAATTCCATCTGATCTGATCTGCACTGAGTACCTGCTTCTGACTCACACCAAATGCTAAATATCACAGTAACAAAACTAGTTACAAAACATCAATGGCCATAGATCTTTTTTGGGGGGTGGGAGGTGACGCTTTAAACCTGAACCTGGTCGATACTCACAGGATTCTACACCTATTACTCCTACATCCCAATGACTATAATACCCCGCTCTCTCCTTCATATCCAGTACAGTGCATTACCCAAGTGCGATTGCTAAAAGAATTATTTTCTTTTTTTCTCCTTGTCTGTTTATTGTCTGTCTTTATTGGCCTGAAAAGTAGCTTCTAACTAAAGCAAATCATAGTGTGGCCAATGTTAGTGCCTGCTTTTTGAGAATGTGTGTTGTGCTATTATTATAAATGATATGGAAACTCAATTAAAAGCTGTTTTGTGACTGATGGAAACAGAATAACTACAGAGGCCACATTACCATAATAACGTGGATAATTATCAAGTGACAGAGTGCAAAAAAAAAAACAATTAAAGCCATTGCATTTGTTGTATTTACTTAATTTCATTTCATTAGTAATAAATTGAGCAGAAATTAAATGCTTTTCTCTCTCTCTCTCTCTCTCTCTCTCTCTCTCTATATATATATATATATATATATATATATATATATATATATATATATATATATATATATATATACACACATACATCCATCATCACTCTATCTATTATATTTAGGGTTTCTTTTGTATTGCTACATCAATATTTTTTTCTGAACAGAAGTGTATGATATTACATTGCTGTAAAGCACATTTATATAAATCTACAAGCTATTATTGATTTACAATATAGCAGGCAGAGGAGCATTTGAGCACATCAATTCCATCTGATCTGATCTGCACTGAGTACCTGAGTGCAAAATGCTGCTTCTGACTCACACCAAATGCTAAATATCCAAAACTAGTTACAAAACATTGTATATCTTTTTTTGTTGGAAAAGACTTCTAAACCTGATCCTGGTGGATACTCACAGGATACTGGACCTACTACTACTCCTACCATCCTAATAACTATAAGCCCCTGCTTAAAGTTTTTTTAGTTCATTAGAAGATCTTTATGTGTTTCGGACAATTAACAGCCATGTGATAAACAAAGGACAAATACCTCTTACAATGTAGACACATTTAATATAATAAGGCTCTAATATGATAATAATGATGAATTGTACAACATTTTTAGAATCTGTCCTTTGAGGCAGGTTTAATTGTTTGTATAAATAAAAGCCTATTAAATATAATATATTCAAGGACACACAAGCTTCATAAAAAAGCTTAGTTTGAAACTAATTTCATGGTACCGTCAATTAGTTCCTCAGCAGAATTGTGCTGTAGGCTACACTTATCTATTAGTGTATTTATGCCAATAAAATCAGTGGTTTGTAATTATTAGCCTTAGCTGTAGTCATCTTTATAGCTGATAAAGTAGAAGCATAATATTTGGTTATTTCCTGCATAGGAAAGGAGAAAAATATATAATTTGAATTCATTTGATCTGTCTTTTACTGTATTTGCATGCAGTATTGATTTCCATTTGAAAAGTGCAAAGAAATTTATGCAGACACTATATAAACCCTCAGTTTTTAAATCCTGGGATGTCATTTCGAAAGCTTTTCAAGGCACAGAAAAATGCATAACACATTGAAAAAAATGTCCATTTTCATTTGCTCAAAGTAAATATTCTCAGTAACCAGGTGGTTCATATCAACTCTGTAATGTTCATCTTTGCCTGTTTGAGAAAACACCTTTCAAATTAGAGACGATGCCTCGTGCAAGTGACAGAGCAGGTGTTGCACTTTAATTAGAAATTTTAATTTGATGTCGTCCTCGAATTGAACAAGTTCAAATTTAATGAGTAAAGCCCACCTGCACACACATTGAGAAGAATGTCATTTATCACACAAGTATGCAGCTGTACACAATGGATGTTCTCATGCACAGCCTCAGATGTTTACATAAAGGAACACACCTAAATCACCATATATGGTAAACAACCTATCTTCAAATGAAACTTAATGGCTTTGTGTGCAATGTATTGCTTTAAATACGTTTAGTATTGGATATATGCACTGGCATGAAAACCCCACCATTATTGTTGCTATTTCTGCTCATATTTTTGGAAATAGGATGTGCTGATGTATAAGTGATATGAATGCATTGAAATACATGTTTCATTACTCAGCTCAGAGTCATTTGAGACATTTCCCCAAGTTCTTGTTAAGATGTGCCCATGGCTAAAAACTTTAAGAATGCATTTTAGTGTGCATTGAGATGCTATTTTGTTCTATTGGCCTTTGCAAAATTTGGGGCAAGTTGCTTGCAGAGATCAACTCGAATTGCACTAAGCAAACAAAATTGATTGATGAGGCACTCATCACTCACAGCAAAGAGTTTCCCGTGTGCCTTAAAAACACGTTCGCTGTGCAAAGCTGCATGTGGCAAATCTTCAAGCAACACATCTTCCCACTCAGTTTTTAGATATGAATTTTATATGATTTTGCTTTACCATTCATGTGTGTCATCTGTCTGCACCTCTTTGTGAGCACCGTAGTCAGCAATTATGCTGACATTAAGTGACATGAGGGATGGAAGTGCTTCATATTCACATGATTACTTTTATACCACTAGGGGTTTCTGTATACACGTGTTTAATATATGCACATTCTTATGCATAATAACTCGATGATATTTTATGCGCAGTGGGCACATGCACAATTTATATACAAATCTGTGTGTATGCACATTAGTAAAGGAGACATGATAGACATTTAAATAAATAATAGCTTGTAGATTTCGCTAAAAGGGCCTTACTGAATTGTAATATTACACACTCCTGAGCAGAAAATTTTTTTTAAAGTTGCAATCTAAAAAGACCCAAGATATACAGTAGGATACAGAAGAAAACGCTGAACATAATAGATAGATATACACTGGATGCCCTTCCTAACACAACCCTCCCCATGTATCTGGGCTTGGGACCAGCATTAAGAGTGCACTTGCTTGTGCAGCCCTAATGGCTGCGGTTGGTTCCATGACCGGGGATCGAACCCGGGCCGCAGCAGTGAGAGCGCCACATCCTAACCACTAGACCACCAGGGAACCTAAAGCCGCTGCTTTTCTCAAAACCCTTAGTTTATCTCTCAAAAGTATTTGTGTCAATGAACATATTAGTGCCATCAGAATGACAAGTCCTTTCATCATTGTTCACAAACAAGAAAGCATAGCTTCAGTATTTTCTGATGTATACTACGGTTTGGATTACAATGATTGAAAATGCACAAGAAAGAATTTTTTCATGGCGTCTATGAATTTCAACAGCACAAATGTATTTATTTGATTTATATTAATTGTAAGAGATCAGACAGGATTCACACTTTAACTGTACTGTAATACTGTCTGTATATTTTTTAAGACTATTCAGGGGAAACTAGTATAATATATTTTCATTAACATGACAAACAACTAGTAATGTAGGAAACAGCAGACAATTGTAAAAAATCTATTAAATGAATGTACAAAAGCACTTTCAATTTGTTTAAAGCAATGAAATGATTTTATAAGTAGATTTGAGAATTTCTGATCTGAGAAATGCTCCAAACAAACTGGAAAAAAAAAAACTTGTAATTACAATCCAAACCAATTATCATAACTTCATGGATCTTCAGAATGTTCATGTGGAACCATCATCAGCAGCTGCTAGTGGTCTCCAAATGAAAAGAACTCCATCCAAAGGTAAGCCATCCTTTTTGGTACATAATAGATAAGGACACTGTGCAGTGTGTTCAGAGTGTGAATTGGAACTCCGGAAAGACAAGAAGGTAACACAGACCTGAGGGAGCTCTGGTATATAAGTATGTCATAAAAGTGAGTGCACCACTCACATTTCAGCAACCATTTTAGTATATCTTCTCAAGGGAAAATACTATAGAAATGAAACTTGGATATATTTTAGAGTAGTCAGTGTGCAGCCTGTACAGCAGTACAGATTTACTGTCCTCTGAAAATAACACAACCTACAGCCACTATTGTTAAAATAGCAGGCAACAATAGTGAGTACACCCTAAGTGATAACAGCTGTATGTAACCATGCAAAGCCAAATGTACTATTTATCATGTTCATGTTTTTCTCTGCTTGACAGGACCATACAAATTTGTGTATCTTGTATTAGAGCAATTAAAATTTGGTACTTTGAGTACAATTCTCTCATACTGACCACATGGCACTGGCTCAACATGGCACTTCATTGCAAAGAACTATCTAAGAATTTGAGAATTAGAATTGTTGCTCTTCACATAGATGACCAAGGCTATAAGAAGATCGGTAACACCCTGAAAGTGAGTTACAGTACAGAGGACAGGGTCATACAGAGGTTTTCCAAAACGGGTTTCACTTGGAACAGGCTTCGGAAGGGTTGATCAAAGAAGTTCTCATCCTGTGCACCAGGTGCAGAAGCAGGCTTAAAAAACAGGCACATGAGTGCTGCTGCAGCATTGCTTTAGAGGTTAAAACAGAAGGTCCTCTTGTCACTGTTCAGACCATATGTCGCACACTGCAACAAAACGTATTACATGGCCATCGTCCCAGAAGGAAGCCTTTTCTGAAAGCCAACAGTTTTCTGAAGACAAGTTGTCCAAGAGCATGAATTACTGGAACCATGTCCTGTGATCTGATGAGACTAAGAAAAACTTGTTTAACTCAGATGGTGTCCAGCATGTGTGGCATTGCCCTGGTGAGGAGCCTACAGTCAAGCATGGTGGTGGTAGCATCATGGTCTGGAGCTGCATGATTGCTGCTGGTACTTGGGGAGCTGCGTTTCATTGAAGGAAACATGGATACCAACAAATACTGTGATATTCTGATTGGACAAAAATCTAACATCCACATACACGTACTGGAAGCAGTTCAGCCAAGAGAAACGCTACAAAATGAAGAGAATAAACTGTTGGGAATAAATTAATACAATTTCATTGAACAAATATTAGAATTTAGGTTGTAAATGTAGGTCAGTGCTTCTGGTAGTGTTTAGGCCAAAAGAGAAGGCTTTGCTGGCCCTGACTGCCCACCACTGAGATATATATATAAAGCTGGAAACCATGTTCACATTCCATTCATTTGCTCTCTCTCTCTCTCTCTCTCTCTCTCTCTCTCTCTCTCTCTCTCTCTCTCTTTGTTAGTTTCTTCTTTTTTTTTTCTTAACATAAGGCAGATGAATGCCCTAGGGCACTGCTGTCCAGCTAAGATAATATTTGGAATAAAACCATTACACGGCCATGTTCCCTTACAAGCAACATCCGCTGAGGATAAGATTTACTAGAACAAATGCTCGGAAGTGATCATAAGTTCACTCTTTCATATCCCCGTTGCTTTAAAATAATTGGACTATGGTTTTTCTATGGACAGCATGATGCATTAGATGCATAAGCGAGGGTTAATGTAGTTGATGGATGCTGCTCTCTGTCAACAACGTGACCAGTCATTGATTAATTTTCTATAACAGTTTTATATATATGTATATATATATATATATATATATATATATATATATATATATATATATATATATATATATATATATATATATATATATAGCTTATATAGTTTACTGATATAACATAATGTAAACACGAAACTTCCTCTTTTTCTTCTTCTTTCGGCTTCTCCATTTAGGGGTCGCTACAGCGAATCATCTGTCTCCATACCCCCTGTCCTCTACATCTGCCTGTTTCAAACCAACTACCTGCATGTCTTCCCTCACCACATCCATAAACCTCCTTCTTGGCTTTCCTCTTTTCCTCCTTCCTGGTGGCTCCATCCTCAGCATTCTCCGACCGATATACCCCATGTCCCTCCTCTGCACATGTCCAAACCATCTCAATCCAGCCTCCCTCACCTTGTCTCCAAAATGTCCTACATGCTCTGGCTCTCTAATTAACTCATTTCTAATCCTGTCCATCCTCGTCACTTCCAACAAAAACCTCAACACCTCCAGCTCCACCTCCTGTCTTTTACTCAATGCCACTGGCTCTAAACCATACAACATCACAGGTCTCACCACAGTCCTATAAACTTTCCGTTTTACTCTTGCAGATACCCTTCTATCACAAATCACTCCTGCTACTCTTCTCCACCCACTCCACCCTGCCTGCATGCTTTCTTCACTTCTCTAACAGACTCTCCATTACTTTGCACTGTTGACCCCAGGTGCCTAAACTCATCAACCTTCACCACCTCTTCTCCCTGTAACTGCACCACTCCTCTTCCCTCCCTTTTATTCACACACATGTACTCTGTCTTACTCTTACTGACTTTCATTCCCCTTCTCTTCAGCACGTACCTCCACTTCTCAAGGCTCTTTTCCACCTGCTCCCTACTCTCACCACAAATTACAATATCATCTGCAAACATCATAGTCCACGGAGACTGCTGTCTGACCCCATCCGTCAACCTGCCCATCACCACTGCAAACAAACAAAAACAAAAGGGATGAGAGCCGATCCTTGATGCAGTCCAACCTCCATCTTAAACCAGTCTGTCATTCCTACTGCACACTTCACTGCTGTCACACTGTCCTCATACATGTCCTGCACCACCCTCACATACTTCTCTGCCACACCTGACTTCCTCATACAATACCACAACTCCTCTCTCAGCACACTGTCGTGCTTTTTCTCTAAATCCACAAACACACAATGCAACTCCTTCTGAGCTTCTCTATACCCTAACCCCTAACCCATCAACATTCTCAAAGCAAATAGCGCATCTGTAGTGCTCCTCCTCGGCATAAAACCATGCTGTTGCTCACAGATGGTCACCTCTTCTCTCAGCCTGGCTTCCACTATTCTTTCCCATAACTTCATGTTGTGACCGATAAACTTAATTCTTCTGTAGTTACTGCAGGTCTGCACATCTCCCTTATTCTTAAAGATCGGTACACTCCTTCTCCATTCCTCTGCTTAAACTCCAAAATCTTGTTGAACAATCTGGTTGAAAACTCCACTGCCATCTTTCCTAAAAATCTCCACGCTTTTACTGGTATGTTGTTGCTCCACTTACTGCTTCACCATCTCCACACCATCCAACCTTCTCTCTCTTTTATTTCACTCTTTCATCAGCTGCTAAAAATACTCTCTCCATCTTTTCAACACACTCTCCTCTCTAGTCAACACATTTCCATCTCCATCCTTTATTGCTCTAACTTGCAGCACATCCTTCCCAGCTCAGTCCCTCTGCCTGGCCAATTGGTACAAATGCTTGTCTCCTTCCTTAGTGTCCAACTTCTCATACAGCTCCTCATATGCCTTTTCCTTGGCCTTTGCCACATCCCTCTTTACCTGATGCCGCATCTCCTTGTACTCCTGCCTACTTTTCTCATCACTCTGTCGATCCCAATTCTGTTTTGCCAACCTCTTTCTCCTTATGCTCTCCTGCACTTCCTCATTTCACCACCACGTCTCTTTGTCTTCCTTTCTATTTCCAGATGTCACACCACGTACCCTTCTAGCTGTCTCCCTTATCACTTCTGCAGTAGTTGCCCAATAATCCAGCACCTCTTCACCACCACCGAGCCCCTGTCTGACCTCTTCCCTGAACCTTACACTACAGTCTTTCTCCCCCTGAATTTTTACGGTCTTATTCTTCTTTCAGTCCTCACTCTCCTCCTCTTCTTCTTCACCTTTAAAACCATCCTGCAGCCCACCATTCAATGCTGTCTAGCTACACTGTCCCCTGCCAACACCTTACAGTCTTCAATCTCCTTTAGGTGGCATCTCCTACATAGAACATAGTCCACCTGTGTGCACCTTCCTCCACTCTTATACATCACCCTATGATCCTCCTTCTTCTTAAAATATGTGTTCACCACTGCAATTTCCACCCTTTTAAAAAATCTACCACTATTTGCCCTTCACATTAAAGCCATACCTACCCTTCACCTCCTAATCACCTCTGTTCCCTTCACCTACATGCCCATTAAAGTGTGCCCCAATAACCAATGTTTCATTCCTAGGTACCCCTTATATCACTTCATCTAACTCACTCCAGAATTTTTCCCTCTCCTCCATCTCACAACCCACTTGTGAAGCATAAGCACAGATGACATTTATCATCACGCCTTCAACATCCAGCTTTACGTTCCTGACCCTCTCAGAAACTCTCTTCACCTCCACTACACTCTTACTGTTCTCTTCCTTCAGAATCACCCCTACACCATTTCTCTTTCCATCCACACTATAATAGAACAGTTTAAACCCACTTTCAATGTTCCTGGCCTTACTCCCTTTTTACTTGGTCTCCTGAACACACAACATATCTACCTTTCTCCTCTCCATCATATCAGCTACCTCTCTCCCTTTACCAGTCATAGTACCAACATTTAAAGTGCCCACCCTAACTTCCACTTTCCTACACTTTTTCTTTTCCTGCCGTCTCTGTAGACACCTTCCTCCTCTTCTTCTCCTCCTTCAGCCAACAGTACCCCAATTTCCACCAGTACCCTGTTGGCTAACGATACCTGTTGCGGTCGTTGGTAACCCGGGCTTTTACCGATCCGGTATGAATTTCTGATTCGTGATCTGCATGTTTGATTTGGCATGTTTTATGCTGGATGCCCTTCCTAACGCCACCCTCCCCATTTATCCGGGCTTAAGACCAACACTAGGAGTGCACTGACTTGTGCAACACTAATGGCAGAGTTATCATGTACACAGAAAAATAAATGTTATGCTGCAACACATCAGCCTGTTGTTGATTACTGTCTTATACGTTTCTTATTCCATGTCAGAATAAATAAAAAATACTGTGATAATCCCTACTGGAAAAAATAACACAAAAGAAAAATTTAAGTCATACAAAAACAAAACAAAAAAACCTGTGTGTATTTGTGTGTGAGTGCATGTTTGGTGCTTTTAAATACAAGTATGAAGTAATGCCAGTATATGTGATGGTAAAAGCTAAAGCTGATCAGGCTCAAGACATTTAACAAATCAATGCTGTCTTTTTTAAGCCAAACTTGATATTTCTCACCTGTTAAATGGGCAAAAAGTTTGACCTTGCTTGACTCTGATCCCACACATTTTCTGCTTGAATGAATGTCAGCTGTGGTTGGCAGGATTGAGCTTTATCTCAGGTTACCGATTGTGAGGAGTTTATCATGTCCTGCTCCTGGCTATGTGAATTACTTTTTCTTTTTGTCCTTTTTTTAGTTTCCTTTTTCGTACATAAATGTACCAGGATAAGGGATTTGCCCATATCTTTTAATGTGTGCTCACATTTTGTTTACCATTAATATTTATGGAAGAAGGTAAAAAAAGAGAAACGTATAAATGGACAAATGAATAAATGGATGGATGAATGAATGAATTAATGAATGAATGAATGAATGGATGAATAAATAAACAAATAATTGAATGAATAATATTCCTAATTAGTTTATGCCTAATATCATCATTTATTATTTAATGCCTAGTGCACTGTTTAAGCACGTAGCATTTAACTTGAATAAACATTTTTGCATACAGTGGTGTGCAAAAGTTTTGCTGATTTCTTATTTTTTTGCATGTTTGTCACACTTTAATGTTTCAGATCATCAAACTAATTTAAGTATTAGTAAAATATAACACAAGTGAACACAACATGCAGTTTTAAAATGAAGGTTTTTATTATTGAGGGAAAACAAATTCCAAAACTATATGGCCTTGTGTGAAAAAGTGTTTGCCCCCCTGTTAAAACTGTGGTTTATCACACCTGTGTTCAATTTTTCTCTCCACACCGAGGACTGATTACTGCCACACCTGTTCACAATCAAGAAATCTCTTAAATTGGACCTGCCTGACAAAGTGAAGTAGACAAAAAAAAAATAATAATAATTTTATTCAACACAACTGGCATTAATGAAACTATTTATTTATTTTATTTTATTTTTATATATATATACTTGCATTGGATGGTGGTGAAGGTTTATATACTATATTACCAAAAGGATGGACACCTGCTCATAAGTATGGTATGGGCTTTTTGAAAATCGCATTCCACATTTACACCAATTTACTCTTATTATTTCCTTCACTTTTCTGGTAAGATGTTCTACTAGATTTTGCAGTGTGCTTGTAGACATTTGTGTTTATCATCCACAAGGGTGTTAGTAAAGTCAGGTACTGATGTACTGTAGGGTGAGGAGGTCTGGGGTGCAGTTAGTGTTCCAATTCACCATAAAGGTGTTGAGACCTGAGCTCTATATCAGGACAAAAATGATCTTCCACTCCAAACCATATAAACCATCATGGAGCTCTCTGGGCAGAGGAGCATTGCCATGCTGGAACAGGGTTTGGGTTTTCAAGTTCAAGTCAGTGGAACATTTTATTATACCACATTCAAAGACGTGCTATACAACTGTGTGTGTGTGTGTGTGTGTGTGTGTGTGTGTGTGTGTGCAATATATTATACACATATACAGTGAAGACTGCTGTGTACACACCAAAGTGTAACACTCCAGATTAACGCGCTTCGTGCGTGGCTGTGTGTTAATGCTGTATGGTAATGTGTTGAGAGATGTGCGCGCGAGGCGGGGAGGTGCGGCTGCAGCAGTGCGCGCGCGCACACACACACACACATCACGCTCACTCACTCCATCAGTCCTCTTCAGGAAAGCCACCTACTCGGCACACCACTGCTAAACACCAAAGGGAGAATCCGGACTGCGGTTGAAACAGCCGCATCTTGAAAATACACGGTTAAACCAGCCGCACTTTTCTTTGAGTTGCGCGTCTAATCGTGCACTTACGGTATGGGTGGTGGGATACATGTAAAGACGCTTCAGACAGGCGTCTGCGATAAGAAACAGAAAAATCAGTGCATTTGAATCACCATATTCATACATTCATAAAACATTTTTTTTTAAGCTTTGCTCAATCTTTCAAATAATTTTTATTCAGAATCTTCCTGTTTATTATATTCTTATTTCTAAAATCAAAATCATGTCACATATTCAAACATTCATAAAACATTTTCCTTTATAGGTTTGTTCAATCTGTCAAATTGGTCTTATTTAAAGTCTCCCTGTCTATTATATAGTTCAATTTCAAGTCATTTTACTGTACAGTTTCTGGAAAAAGTAAAGGCAAAATCACTCCAAACATCAGTGCTTTTTCAATCATATTCCATATTCATACACTCATTAAACATTTTCCTTTATAGTTTTGCTCAATCTTTCAAATAATTCTTATTTAGAGTATCGCTTATTTTTCAAGTCATTTTACTGTGGAATTTTTGAGAAAAGTAAAGACAAATTCCCTCAAAACCTCAGGTGCATTTTCAATCATGTTCCATATTCAAACACTCATAAAACATTTTATTTTATAGGTTTGCTCAATCTTATAAATAATTCTTATTTAAAGTCTCCCTGTCTATTATTCTATTACATTTCAAGTCATTTTACTGTTCAGTTTTTAAGAAAATTAAAGGCAAATATCATTCCAAACATCACTGCATTTTCAATCTTGTTCCACATTCAAATACTCATAAAACATTTTCCTTCAAAGGTTTCTTTATAGGTTTGCTCAATCCTTCACATCATTCATATTTAGAGTGTCTCTGTCTCTGTCTGTCTCTGTCTTTAGAGTGAACATGTGGAACATGATTGAGGTTTGGAGTGATTTTGCCTTCACTTTTCTCAAAAACTCTACAGTAAAATCACTTGAAATTTAAGACTATAATAGACAGGGAGACTCTAAATACGAATTATTTGAAATATTGAGCAAAACTATGAAGAAAAATGTTTTATGAGTGTTTGATTATGGAACATGAGTGAAAATGCAATGAGGTTTAGAATGAATTTGCCTTTACTTTTTTCAAAAACTGTACAGTAAAATGACTAGAAATTTAATAGAGTAATAGACAGGGACACTCTAAATAAGAATTATTTATAAGATTGAGCAAACCTATATAAAAAAAAAAAAAAAAACAAGTGTTTGAATATGGAACATGGTTAAGAATCCACTTATGTTTGGAGTGATTTTGCCTTTATTTTTGTGAAAAACTGAACAGTAAAATGACTTGAAATTTTACAAAATAATAGACATGGAGACTCTAAATAAGAATTATGTGAAAGATTGAGCAAATCTATAAAGAATTTTTTATAAGTGTTTGAAAGTAGAACATGATTGAAAATGCACTGATGCTTGGAGTGAATTTGCCTTCACTTTTCTCAAAAACTCTACAGTGAAATGACTTGAAGTTTTATAGAATAATATACAGGGACACTGTAAATAAGATTTATTTAAAAGATTGAGCAAACCTATAAAGCAAAATGTTTTATGAGTGTTTGAATGTGGAACATGATTTAAATGCACTTATGTTTGGAGTGATTTTGCCTTTACTTTTCTTAGAAACTGTACAGTAAAATGACTTGAAATTTAATTGAATAATAAACAGGGACACTGTGAATAAGAATAATCTAGAAGATTGAGCAAACCTATAAAGAGAAATGTTTTATGAGTGTTTGAATGTGGAACATGATAAAAGTGCACTGTTGCTTGGAGTGAATTTGCCTTTACTTTTCTTAGAAACTGTACAGTAAAATGACTTGAAATTTAAGACTATAATAGACAGGGACACTTTAAAATGGATTATTTGAAAGATTGAGCAAACCTGTAAAGAAAAATGTTTTATGAGGGTTTAAATATGGAACATGATTAAAAATGCACTGATGTTTGGAGTGATTTTGCCTTTACTTTTCTCAAAAACTCCACAGTAAAATGAGTTGAGATTTAAATGAGTAATAGACAGGGACACTGAAAATAAGAATTATTTGAAAGATTGAGCAAATCTATAAAGAATCTTTTATGAATGTTTGAATATGAACATAATTGAAAATGCACTGATGCTTGGAGTGAATTTGCCTTTACTTTTCTCAAAATCTCCACAGTAAAATGACTTGAAATTTTACAGAATAATAGAAAGGTACATTTTAAATAAGAATTATTTAAAAGATTGAGCAAACCTATAAAGAAAAATGTTTTATGAGTGTTTGAATGTGGAACATGATAAAAATGCACTGTTGTTTGGAGTGATTTTGCCTTTACTTTTCTTAAAAACTGTACAGTAAAATAACTTGAAATTCAAGACTATAATAGACAGGAACACTGATAATGAGGATTTTTTAAAAGATTGAGCAAACCTTTAAAGAAAAATGTTTTATGTGTGTTTAAATGTGGAACATGATTGAAAATGCAGTGATGCTTGGAGTGATTTTGCCTTTACTTTTCTCAAAAACTCCACAGTAACATGAGTTGAAAATTAATACAATAATTTTAAATGTGGAACATGATAAAAAATGCACATGAGGTTTTGAGTGATTTTGCCTTTACTTTTCTTCAAAACTCCACAGTAAAAAGACTTGTAAAGGGACACTGTAAATGAGAATTATTTGAAAGATTGAACAAACCTATAAAGGAAAAGTTTAATGAGTGTTTGAATGTGGATTAAAAATGCACTGAGATTTGTAAAATTTTTAATGTCTTTTTGTTTTTTGTCTTTTTATATCGGAGACGCCTTTCTGAAGCGTCTTTCCATGTATTTTGACCGCTCCCACCACCCATACCGTAAGTGCACGATTAGACGCGCAACACAAAACAACGTGCGGCTGTCTTAACCGTGTATTTGCAGGATGCGGCTGTTTTAACCGCAGTGAATCCGGTGCTCGGATAATAAATACATATCCGTGTAGTCTCAGTGTGGAATAACTCGAAACACAGAGGAGGGTCTCTAAGACTGAGCATTTTCATTTCTGTTCGTTTCTGCACACCAGAATGCTGAACATGATACTTTCCAGGAATTCTTTAACTTTTAGAGTCGTGCTGCTGTCATGGTGGATCCATCACTGCACTTGGCAAACGGTAAGTAAAGGCAATGACCTGCTGGCTGTAGTCTAGTTCACTGTGAGATGAGTTTACTGTGAGCTCCATGGGAGAGTTTTGGTGGAAAGAGAACCGGAATCGTTGTCACTGTATCTTCTCTTGAACACTTCCTTAAAACCTCGAAGTGTTTGCTTATGAGAAGCTCAGGGTCAGTGCACTCGACTGAACAGAATAAAACAGAACTACACAGAACAGAGAACAGTAGAATAGGTAAAAATATTAAAATATGCCTTTGTATAGTGGAATTAGATTTGGTAGAATATCATAAATAATAAAAGAATAAAAAAAATAGTACAGGGTTTGATAGAAAATGAAATAGAATGTATTGTATCCAAAGTATAACAGAACAGAAAAATGGAATAGAAATTATTAGTACTAAAGGAGACCAAACAGAATAGTAACAGAACAGGTTAAAATAGAATAAAACAAAACAGAGTACAGAAGAACAGAATGCAATCAAATGTTATTTATATATATATATATATATATATGTGTGTGTGTGTGTGTGTGTGTGTGTGTGTGTGTTTATACATATACAGAAAAGAGAAAATAGAATTATATAAATAATACAAACAAAACAGAATAGAATGTAATACAACGAGAAGAGAATATAATGAAACATAATAGAACAGAGTCTGAATAGAGCTCAGTAGAGTTAAATAGTGCTTAATATAATATAGAACCAATAGGACCCATTATGAATGGAGAGTACAGAAACAAACTCGAATAAAAAAAAAAATCTATAATAAAATACACTGGGATAGAATAGATTAAAATGGATTTGAACAGAACAAAATAGAGTGACTGAATACCTAATATTTATATTATTTATTTCTAATGCTATTCTAGGAGTTAAAATTAGGAATGAATACAGAATTATACCATATCATAGAATAGAACAGATACAATAGAGCAAAATTAAACAGAACTTAATAGATTATAATATTACAGAATATCTCTACTGACACTAGTATAGTGAAGTAAGAATTTTCTATTTGCAAGAATAGAATTGAATCAGATAAAACAGAATACAATAAAGCAGAACGAAAAAGAATAAATGATAAATAAAACATTACAGAAGTGAGTTGAATGTAACAGGGATATAATAGAAAGGCATGGAGTAAAACAGAATAAAACAGAATATCTGTCAGGTTATTACAGCTGAAACTATGTTTTCTTGAACTGAACTGGACAGGAAAACAAAACACAATAAAACCAGTCATTGTAATATTGCACTACAATGAATAGGGTTGCACATAATATGAAAAGATAATAACAGAAATAATAGGATGCTTTATAGAATAAGGAGGAACAGGAATATTGATTGATGTGTAAGCAATGTAAACAGTAGTACAGTTCAGTTTGTGCTGCTCACAGTGTCATGCAGAAATCCACCGCTGCTGTGTGAAGTGTCAGGGTATGTGAATGCGCAAATGCGTAAGAGAAGTAACGCAATGGTATCAGTGTCTGCAAAGAGAATAATTCATGTTGTTTCATGGAGAGTAAAGCCACTGCGTAAATGAACATGCTGGCAAGTATATAACGCTGAGGAGAACTGCTTTAGTGGTAGTGCTTATAGAAACCCACTGTGCACTTACATGTCATTAATATACACAATAATACAATTAAAGTATAATAAAGTGGGGATAAAATACAGTTTGCATTATTAATCACAAATTAAAAAAAAAAAATCGTGCTTTGGGTTGACATTTGTGCGAGCTAGATTATACTAGCAAATCTTGTGGAAATATGGAAAGAATAATCCAAAGGTTTTATTTTCAACCAACATGCATCAGTTAACTTGTTCATTTGTTCAATATTTCATTAAAATATGCCTGTGGTATAAAGTTACAGGTTTTGCTGGATGTTATGCTGTTTATATAGCTTAAAAACTAAATTAATTAACTTAGAAATGATTAGATGTGCTAATTACAGTATGTGTGCAGGCTCCATTGTGTTGTTGGCAGCACTGAGGTTTGTTATATAGTGAATAATTTAGTAATGCAGCTATAATTTCCATTTAATAGCTATGAAAATGGCATTACAGTTTATATTAATACCATCAACTATCTTAAACAATATTCTGATTTATATAAATGGAAAAATGGCAAATTCAAAGTACTTCAACTTACGTCTACGGCTAAGTAGCAGCCAGGTGCTTCTAATTAGATAGACTCGATTAATGGATCAATAGCAAGTGTGTCAAACTCTGTAAAAGTCCAAGTTTTAACATTTTGCTGGTCTGGAGAATTCAAGTGTGTGTTAACACAATGCCATGGAGGAAAAACATAAGTAATTATCTTATAAGACCAACTGTTGCTGCCAATAAATCTGGGGAGGGGCCATTTTTAAGTCAATTTAAAGGCCATCAATCTACAGCGTGGACGAATATTTACATGTGAAAAACCTTTTAAAGGTTTATTATATATTAAATAATTTATGAATCCAGCTATAAATTCTAAATAACATTTGTTATGAAAATACCATTTAAGTTTCTAACAATGGCATCCAAATTTCTGAAATAACAATTTAATTTATAGAACTATAAGACTTTTGGTAACAATGTCCTTTGGACATACAAGACGCTGCTTCACTCAGCGTTTGGTAAAAACAAGACAAAGCATATCATCGCACTGTCAAACATGGTGGTGGAGGGGTGATTATTAGGGCTTGTTTTGCAGCCACAAGACCTAAGCAATTTGCAGTCTTCAAGATGGCCATGAGCTCCTCTGTATACAGAAGTATTTTAGAGTCGAATGTGAGACCATCTGTCCAAGCAAAAACTTTGCTGAAACTGGGTCATGCAACAGGACAGTGATCCTAAGCACACCAGCAAGTCTACAACAAAATGGCTGAAAGATTAAATAATCAAGCTGTCACAATATCCCCAGTCAATGACCAGACCTCAACTCGACTGAAACGCTGTGGTGGATCTTTATTGGTCCTGAGCCCCAATTAAAATTTCTTTGCATTTACAGTCTTGTTAATCATAGCCTTTTCATAGCATCCTTTCTTTTAAACTCTATTTCACATGTAAATGTATTTATTAATATAATCACGTTATATAAACGTCATGTATTGTTATATCAGACAGTTATTTTAATTTCTGCTTAAGCGCATATACATTTTATCTTTACATTTCATCTTTACCACTGCTGGATTCTTCAGATTTTATATTATATCATTCCCACCTCTCACCCTTAGGTCCTTCAGTACTCCTTCTCACGTCATTTTTACCTTTGCATGACTTTTCCTTGTTGCCATATTTTAAGTCTAAGCTAAAACTGCAGCATCTCTTGCTGTTAGGAAGAAAATAAAAATAAATAACAAAATAATTACTGATTATTTGTTAATGATCTTGTTAAACCAGACAAATGACTTGCCTCAATTTGAACTCCTCAAAACCTAAAGCAGCCAAGAGGGCTCAGTGGAAATAAATGCCCAGCACTTATGTTTATCGTCATCTGGATCAACTGGCCTGTACACTGGCAACAAACTGCAGAATGCCAATTCAGTGTGCCCGAACAGCATGACCTTTGTTAAGCTGTCCGTTCTTTCATTTTGTCTCCTGTTGAGGTGTATTCCACGAAAATTCATGCTGCTCTAATACCGAAAGCCTGCTGTCATGAGAATTAAATATCAGCAAGTCTGCATTTTTAGCCTAGCTTCGTCAAACCCATTAATGACAGATCTTACAAAGCTTGCACTTTGCATTAATGTGATTCTTAGGGAATCTCACACCAAGGACGGCTGTTGTTCTTTCGCAGAGACGGCGCGCTATGTTCTGCACTCATGCAAGTAATGGTTGAGTGTTTTTTATATGCAGATCTTGGAATAATGGTAACAGTCTTATAAAACACTCAGTGTAGCATAAGTAGGGAAATGTATAGAAGGGAATTGTTATTTGACATGGGACTTGAATTTAAATGCTTGCATGAACTAGTAGTGGAATTTCAGTGCATTGTAGAGTTTAGGATTTAACATTACATCAATGTGATTTAACTAAATACCACCAACATTCTGTGGTTAACATTAACTGAATTTGACACATTGTACAATGATTTACACAGCCCTGCTCTTCCTTATTCTGGAGACAGGTCACTTAATGAATCATCCATGTACCAAGTTCTTACAATAGTGGCATTAGGGCTGTCATACTGTATAAATGTAATTGATCGAAAATCCTAAAACAGTAAAAATATGTATGAGCTGTCTCGCAGCCTATTGTATACATGCATGTTTGGAGTGCACACAACTGATTAAACTGCAAATTTAGTCTATGTAAGTCTTATGTCTTATGGGTTAGAGAAAATGAAGTAATATTTGAACATTTACATGCAACATGTACATGAGCTGCACATGCCAAGCATGCATAAGGTTGGGTAGCATTATTTAATACAAAGGACCAAAAGGACCAAATATATACATTAACAGCCACTGCATTGTAGGAGCTTCGTGGAAAAATAACACATCAAAATATATAACACATTTTGAAATCCAGGCTTATGTTTAAATAATGCTGTAGGATTTAATTTGAATTCTGTCAGTATATCAAAAAAACTGAAAAATAAAAAAAATAGAATTTTTTTTTACATAAAGCTCTGTGCTGACTCATTGCTGCTGTGGAGGACAGTCTGACCCTTGTACTACCTCACATGTCAACATGGGCATGTGTAAATAAAGGGATGTTCTAATAAATTAAATTAGTTCTTTCTTTCCTCGTGGCATATTGTTTAATTGACCATTTCCAGTCAAAAGAACACTGGCTATTTAACACTAACGGAGAAAACTGATTTCTTGTTATTCAATTAGTTCAAGCCTGCAGTTTAAAATTAAGTCTTACTTTTGACCATGACTAATTACAGCCTACAGCAATGCTAAGGACAAACTGACTGTTTATATATATATATATATATATATATATATATATATATATATATATATATATATATATATATATATATAAAAGTTCAAATCAATGCTGTAATGAAATGTGATTGTTGCTTGGTGAGTTCTCTAATGACTTTTCTGAATGGTGCTTCATTTCCTTTTATAATGTTTTTTTCTCAGCCTCAGCCTTGGGGCAGTTATATGTTATCTTGCCAGCAGCAGAATTCTTATCTAACTATTAGTTTTCTCCTTTGTCTCACTCCTTCCTATGTTTAATGTCAATGGCCAAAAGACTGGCCAATCGATTTTTTTAAGCGAGAGGAAATCAGGCCAGGAGCCACATGTTAGTTTGCATTTTTGATAGGATTGTGTAGACTCATTATGGGGTCCAGTGCTAAGCTAGAAACATTTAATTAAACATATTCTTACCATCCACTTTAATAAAAAACACTTGTACAACCTCGAATTCATGCAGCTTTTCAATCAGCCAATCAAGCAGCAGCACAATTATAATATCATGCAGAACGAGGTCAAGAGCTCCAGTTAAAGTTAACTTTAATTGTGGCATGGTAGTTAGTGTACTTCAAATACTGCTGATCTCCATGGAGCAAATGGAAAAGGTGCTGTTTTCTTGTCAGTTAAAAATGTTTACACAAAAAATAGTGTAAAACATACTACATGCTGTGTGTGAGGGGTCTGGTAAGCAGAACCTTAGGTGAATGAGGTAAAACAGAAGACCATATTATGTTCTATTCCTGTCAGTAACTCCTGGGTGACATGCTTTTCTGCTCACAGTGGCTGTAATAAGTAACTGTTTGAGTTACTATATAATTTGTGGCAGCTCAAACCAATCTGGACTTTCCTCTGATTTTGCATCAATCATTCTTTTCACCCACAGAACTGTCCCTCACTCATTTTGTGCTCACTCCATTCTATATAAACTCTAGAGCAGTGATCCCCAACCTTTTTTGAGCCACCGGTTCACTGTAAGAAAATATTTTCACAGACCGGTCTTTAAGGTGTGGCGGATAAATACAACAAAATAAAATGATACGACTGGCATAAAAACTGGTATTTTCTAAATATAATAAAAAACATGAATCCACTGTGTTGTTTTATTTTGCTAGCTTGGGGGTTTGAATTTAGCGGTAATGTATTATGTGTTAGCGGCCGGAGCAGCCCCTTCAAGAATGTAGCGGATGGAGGAAAGACATGTGACCAAGGCATCTTGACATGCATCAAGAGTGAGTCATAGACAGATGTGGTGGAGGGAATCCGGTAATTTCCCAAAATAAAACATTGTTCAGAATCAGATAATAAATAAACGGAAATAATGTAAGTTATGTATCCTTTCTGTGCGGCCCGGTACCAATTGACCCAGTTGGGGACCACTGCTCTAGAGACGCTGATGTTCAGTCCAGCCCATCTAACAACAACATCCAAGCCAAGCGGAGCTACTGCTGCTTTTATTTTTGCTTTTATTTTTATATTTTGTGTATTTTGTATTGTTCTGCACTGTCTTGTGTTGTCTTTTGCACTGTCTTGTGTTGTCTTTTGCACTGTTTGCACCAGTTGCACACATGCACTTTATGTGGTGAGGATCTTAGTTCCTGGCCCTTTGTTCTTCTGTACTGTGACTGTTGTTTTTATGTTGTTTTATGTAGCACCTGGGTTCAGGAGAAACGTCTCATTTCACTGTATACTGCATCAGCTATATATGGTTGAAATGACAATAAAAGCTTCTTGACTTGAAGGTGAAGGTCGCAGAGACCACATTTTTGTCTGATAATAACAAAAAGGGAAAGTAACAAATTACATTTACTTGTTACTGTAATTGAGTAGTTGTATTTGTGTACTTCTACTTTTTAAATTAGTCTTTAAAATCTGTACTTTTACTATTTTACTTCAACACTTTAAC
Organism: Silurus meridionalis; assembly: GCF_014805685.1. Classification (NCBI taxonomy): domain Eukaryota; kingdom Metazoa; phylum Chordata; class Actinopteri; order Siluriformes; family Siluridae; genus Silurus; species Silurus meridionalis. The sequence goes on from NC_060884.1 coordinate 26,779,380, forward strand.
TAACAACTGCAACACAGATGTCAGTGATACAGACCAAGCTGAGATTAAAATGCCATCAAATTAAATGCTGTTTAATGTGTGTGCTCACTGTCTGAATTCTGAATTTGCATTTGCAATTTCTCTCATTATCATTGTTTTGCTGCGAAAGTGCATAACACACATTAGACTTAAGTCATGGACTGTAATGTTTTTTGTTGTTGTTATTGCACTTTAATTTGTAAAGGTGTTCCTTCAATTAAAAACAACTATTTTGAGATTTTTATTTGTCTTTTTTAAACCTAACTAGAATCCCCCACCCCACCCCACTGTTAAAAATAGTAACTGTCAATCTTTTCTTTGAGTACATTTCAAATGAGTTACTTTTACTTGAGTAGATTTTTAGACCAGAAGATTTACTTGTATGTAGGTCAAATTTTATTGAATTGAACTTTTACTTGAATAGAAGATTTTATTACTCTTTCTACCTCTGGATGATAATGACATGGACGTTAATTTAAGCTCTTGACTTGCCACATGATTGACTGATTAGATAACTTAGTGACTATATATACAGGTGTTACTATTAAACTGAATGGTATTTATGTATAATACACTGGTGTTCATTTGGAATTTATTGGGTTCTGCAATTTCCACTAAAACCACCTTGGTGGGAGTTTTCCTTATAAAGTTCTTGTCCCTGTTCTGACCGTAGTACAGGCTACACAGCAATAACAGGTTTATGATAATAAGGTAATTCTAATACATTATCATCTTAGTATTAAAGGTTCACACAGGATCTTGTAAGAAAGGTATTAAGGTGAGATATTAACTTAGTTAGATATACAGATATACAGTAAGATAAGTATATACTGTAAGATATACAGTACAGACCAAAAGTTTGGACACACCTTCTCATTCTAAGAGTTTTCTTTATTTTCATGACTATGAAAATTGTAGATTCACACTGAAGGCATCAAAACTATGAATTAACACATGTGGAATTATATATGTAATTATATACATAACAAAAAAGTGTGAAACAACTGAAAAATGTCATATTCTAGGTTCTTCAAAGTAGCCACCTTTTGCTTTGATTACTGCTTTGCACACTCTTGGCATTCTCTTGATGAGCTTCAAGAGGTAGTCACCTGAAATGGTCTTCCAACAGTCTTGAAGCAGTTCCCTGAGAGATGCTTGGCACTTGTTGGCCCTTTTGCCTTCACTCTGCGGTCCAGCTCACCCCTAAACCATCTCGAATTGGGTTCAGGTCCGGTGACTGTGGAGGCCAGGTCATCTGGCGCAGCACTCCATCACTCTCCTTCTTGGTCAAATAGCCCTTGATGCCTTCAGTGTGACTCTACAATTTTCATAGTCATGAAAATAAAGAAAACTCTTTGAATGAGAAGGTGTGTCCAAACTTTTGGTCTGTACTGTAAGTTCAGGGAAAAAAACACACTGTTTGAAAAGATTTATTTGATATTTGGAAAGGACTCCCCAAATCAGTTGCTATGCGAACATCAGTTCTAAGCACATAGACTTTCTCGGTAACATGGCAAACATGCAAACGACATCTGTTGTTATAATGCTAAGACAGAAGGAAAACAGGAAGATTAATGATACAGCTTGCTACTGCTGGGCATCTGAAAAATTCCCAAATGATTGTATGTTAAAAAAATGTGCATAATGCATGCTGATCAAGCACTAAATTAACAGCCACAATGCAAAAACATCATGTTTGCAAAAGAATGAGACATAATTCTTTATTATATAATGAACATATTAAATGCTAGCTTATACAAGAACACTCGTTCAGTTACTTACAAAGTGGCTGTTTAATCAAAGAATGACTGATCACCTTCATGTACACCTTTCGCAGGAATCGTTTTGCCCGTTGAGGTCAATGCCACCTACAGCTTCACCATCTGCTCAAGGGCAAGACATGACAAGGAGGCTGCTATTTTACTCTCTCTCTCTTTCAAATGCACATCCAGATTCCCCATACATAACCATTCTGCCTCTGGGTGATTTCCACTAGCTGTAGACTGTAGCTGCACATTGTTTGTAATGACCGTCTGCTTTCTGTGTAATGTACATGTTTACCACTTTGTCTTAACACAACTGTCAGAAATGTTGTGAACAGGGCCATGACCATGAGATAAGAACGTTGCCTCACTGCTTCTCTGCTTTAACACTTGGCACAACACAATGATCGGCAAACAACCTGCTTCTTTTTAACCCCAGGCACAGTTTTTTTTCTTTCATTACCATTCACTCAACTCTGACTCATTATAGCTTCTTAATACAGCGAGGAGTTGAAATAGAGGCTATACACAATATAAATGCAGCATTGCTCTTCATTCCTCTATAATGAATAGAGAGAAAGACAACCCATGCTAATCCTATTCATTCTAATTGGTTCTCTGTGTGTGTTTCTTGAGCTCTCTCTCCCTTTCTGTATTTATCTTAATGCTATACATGCAATATTATGAATATTAAGAGTAAAGCGGATTGTGGTAGGTTCATGAATTCCATGTAGTGTTGTATGCGCTTATTTGTTCTTAATTATTTGTTCTTAATGTGCTTATTAGATTTTAATTAGTAGGTATCTCAACATTTGTCCAGGTCCAGTTCCATAGAAAATGACTGCTTTTTAATGAGATAAACTACACCGTAGGATTTGTCACAGAAACTAAGCTGGTTAATGTTTAAGAACAAAAATAAACTAGGGATTATAGCATACTCTATGTACATAATTTGCTGTATATTATGTTCCATTTCTTTTAAGAGATAAAATAAAGTGTTTATACAGCTTTATAGTAATACTAAATCACTTTTGACAGGGGGAAGCAATCCATCCATTGTGTACCATTGTGACTCAGCATATGAAGGCTAAGGAGCAATGCAGAAACACACGTGAACAAGAGTACCACAACAACACTACAGTGACTGGTAAGTTATTTTCAATATCTGTTTGAGATCTCAAAGTATGGCTGCATTGAAAAACAAATACTATGTCAGTTATAAAGCTCAGATGAGTGGAATCTTTCACTCAGTCACTGTGAGGATGGTTTCATGAATGCCCAGTTTTGACACCACTCACTACTTTCTTTGTCAGCCAGAAGTTTCCAGAGAAAGCTAAATGCTGTCGAGTACCGTCAGAGGTCCCTGAATGGGGATTTTATGAATCAATCAAGATTTAGGATATAGCAGTTACCTGAGTTGGTTCAGTGTTTACTACGACTCCATAGATGCCCTGGAATGAACCTAGCATTATTATGGCCAAGCAAATTTCTACTCTGCAAATATTTTACATTGGCATGGCAACAGCACTGGCCAGATTCTGTTCTGCTTTTCAAATGCTATATAAAAGTCCAGGAAATACAAAACAATCCTAAGGAAATGTGTTTAATCCTTAGCAGTAAAAATGCTAGACTGTAGGAGAAATTGTAATGCCAGGAGTGGCTGTATTATTATACAAAAATAACCTGTTGCTATTAACCAAATCACTTTATTACCTTTAACATTTGTAATGGTAAAGGAATTGTGACCAATAGCATCCATTTCTTTTATTTGCAACAGCCTGCAATATTTTCTAACAGAGCTGCTTAGTTAGGAATTTAAAACACTGACACTCACAAAGACAGAACAGTCCTTGTAATCCACCCAATATCCAGTGCTAATAAATATGACCTCTGTTTGTCCCGCAAGCTTTGTGACTTAATGTCATACGTTTATGACCCAGATAAAGAAGGTGTAGCACATGCACAACCTTTTAGATTCACTTCATTTCTCCTGGGTTTTAAGATGGTATCACTTTCTGTAAGGGTTGTTTAAAGCTGCTATGGATTTACATTTGTTGTCTACATAGCACACTCTTTTTAGATCACATGGCAAAACAGCTGTTCTTACTCAGTATAGCATCTTGTTTGTGACAACCGGGGTGGCTTGTGTGAAATGGCTAGAGGAGCTATCTTCCAAAAAAATCAAGAAATAAATAAATTTATAATAAAATATATTATTTCTGCCATTCACAAAATCTTATTTGCAGCTTTAAGAATCATCAGCAGTCATAAGTTGACATTAAGAGAGACTGTGGGCTAAGAGTAATGAGCCCTGTGCTGCAGCAACTCCACCAGTCATGTATTGTGATTACAGAGAGTGGCAACTCCTATATTTAGCTTTATTTTCGGCTAGTATATCTTTTTAGTGGTGTTTTAGTGGTGTTATGTCATAAGTAGTACCTGGGCTGGATTGCATTAATTTATGGATGAAACAAATAAATAAAAAAATAACCTATTGTAAAAAGCTTTTTGATGTTAGCATTCTCTTAGGCTACACATTGCAAGTTTTTGTTGCCAAGGTATGTGTAAGATCAGACATGCAACGGTGTCAGATTTCATTAGTATGCCGTGAGCTTAGGATGTGCGCATCCCAGTGATTGCCTCCTACTACAGTTTATGTTTTTAAATGTGCCAATAAAATATTTACCAGAGAGTCTATACAATTCATCAGTCTTGATGTCAATAAAAACGTATGAATGAATGAATTCATCAGATATCTCGCTGTAATATAACACTGTTTGCATAACTCACACTCTTTCAGCAAAGTCTGTCTATAAATCTGACCTGACACAGAGCTAATAAACAGATGAAAGATGATATGTCAAGTTAATGTCTGTTAGGTATACCGTACATGTATTGTTTTATTAAATTGAAATATGAATGCTCATTGGATCAACTAGTTGGATCGATGTCATTTTAAGTCCTGCCTGGGTGCAACATTTCACCAGGAGTTAATGGTGTATGAGTAACTGAGTTTCACACATACCAAAACATCATCTTGAGCTTTTTTGGAAAAGTGCATTCTTTTCTTGTCCTGCATATAATGTGGTACAAACATTTTTTATAACTTTATTTATCTTCATTTACACACTGTAATCTTCAAAATAGTTCCCTTGCACTGCAGTACATTGCTCCCAGCATTCCTGCATTCTGGAAGTCTTCTTCTTGAAGAGTCTAAAGCACCTTGGATCGTCACAGTGTTGTCAAAACGAAGAGCAAGAGCTGGATCTTCAAGAGGGCGAAATCTGCAGGAGACAAATCTGGCCAGTAGGGTGTGTGTGGAAGTGAGATATGTGGATTGTTCTCCGAAGATCATCATGCACAAGTCTTTTGTCATCTTCCATTGAGGTTCTTCCATTCCTGAAGCGCATGTTCTACTCAAAACACCTCGAACGACTCATTGCAGCATCCCCCTATGTCAAACTTATGTCATGTCAAAAGTCTCTGTGGCAGATTTGCCACGTTTTACGCAGAATTTCACTTTTACATCAGAACAATTTACTCTTTGTTCTAACTTGCTGTTAGATTGCTGTTATGAAACTGCAGGCATGGTAATGCATGTGGTGAGACTAGCACCAGTTAGTCTCAAAACCTTTTGATACCACCTTGTAGATGCATGACATCCTTTAATAATAACTGGGAAACCCTCAGCACCTCATAACCAGCTGACGCTTATAGAAAGACTCATGGAGATGACTGATACCTCAAACTTAAACATATCTGCAAATTTACCCTATTTAATACTCATACTGTCTATATTGTCTCACATTGTCTATATTATCTTGTATATCCTGTTTCGTCTTGTATAGTCCAAGCTCAATGTGTTGTGTTATTTATGTCTGTACTTTTGAGAGTCACTAACGCTGGATTCAAATTCCTTGTGTATGTCAACACACTTGGCCAATAAACCTGATTCTGATTCTGATTTTTTTTTAAATGATTAAAATATCTTAAATACAAAAATATCTCAATCATGGTTTACAACTTAGCTGTACTTTGGCACAAAATGTCAGACCTTTTAAAAGATGATGTTATCATCTGATGTAGTCTTTTGATGCTCATACATATAACGAGAGACAGAAAATGTAACAGAAAGCCAGACCACCACTCAAAGCTCCTACCAGCCAGCCTTGATACAGTAAAATTGATTGGCTATGCTTGTTATTCGTCTTCGATTATGTAAAGCCTCTGCTGTACAGGTCTCTGTAAATGACTTAATTAGTTACTTCAGAAACAAGACCCTTATCGAATGAGTACATTAATGTAAATCCCGTAATATGTAACATGTAAAGTATATAAGGAATATACACATACATATACCACAATTCTTCTGTATTTCTTTGTATTGTTGCACAGTTGTTTTGGTGCCTTTGTTAGCAGTATAATCAATGCCACAGCAGGCCATGTTCCTGCATGATGTCTCCAGGGTTATAGGTTCGATCCTGAACCGTCTAGATGGTTCTTCCTGTGTGTGGTGCGCATGGTGCACGGTGCTGGACAGGCATTCCATCCAGTGTGCATTAACTATGTGATCCAGGATAAAAAAGTGATTTTTTTATTTATGTGATGAGGCCAGTCATTTTGGCAACAATCAATAAGACTAAAAGTAGCAAAGGTTTTAAGGTATATTATAAACACGAGTTACCTGCACCTGGTAAATTGGCCTGTTTGCCTATAGACAAGAAAGTAAAAAGTAATTATTAAATGTAATCAAGTGTAAAGATCTTGGAGATTAAAGGTGGTATTTCAAACAGAAGATGTTTAATCATGGCTACTGATGAGGGAGGTGATTACCACCTGAGAAGATCAATATGACCCAGTTCTTTCACTGTAGTAACTAAATGACCAAACCAGTGACTCATAAAAGTGTTTGTCTGATTGATTACAGTATATCACAGGTCTTAACTCTTTGCTAAGTTGAACTAATTTGCACATGTTGACCTTTTCAGCATTAATGCCTGAAATGTAAATTTGTAACAGAAAGTGGGGTGTATATTTAAAAGTATATATATATATATATATATATATATATATATATATATATATATATATATATATATATATATATATAGTGAGAAAAATAAGTATTTGAACATCCTGCTATTTTGCAAGTTCTCCCACTTAAAAATCATGGAGGGGTCTGAAATGGTCATCGTAGGTGCATATCCACTGTGAGAGACATAATCTAAAAAAATAATCCAGAAGTCACAATATATAATTTTAAAACTATTTATTTGTATGATACAGCTGCAAATAAGTATTTGAACACCTGTCTATCAGCTAGAATTCTGACCCTCAAAGACCTGTTAGTCTGCCTTTAAAATGTCCACCTCCACTACATTTATTATCCTAAATTAGATGCACCTGTTTGAGGTCTTTAGCTGCATAAAGAAACCTGTCCACCCCATACAATCAGTAAGAATCCAACTACTAACATGGCCAAGACCAAAGAGCTGTCCAAAGACACTAGAGACAAAATTCTACACCTCCACAAGGCTGGAAAGGGCTACGGGGAAATTGCCAAGCTGCTTGGTGAAAAAAGGTCCACTGTTGGAGCAATCATTAGAAAATGGAAGAAGCTAAACATGACTGTCAATCTCCCTCGGACTGGGGCTCCATGCAAGATCTCACCTCGTGGGGTCCTAAGGAAGGTGAGAAATCAGCTCAGAACTACACGGGAGGAGCTGGTCAATGACCTGAAAAGTGCTGGGACTACCGTTTCCAAGGTTACTGTTGGTAACACCATCCCTACTGTGAAGCATGGGGGTGGTAGCATCATGCTTTGGGGGTGTTTTTCTGCACATGGGACAGGGTGACTGCACTGTATTAAGGAGAGGATGACCGGGGCCATGTATTGTGAGATTTTGGGGAACAACCTCCTTCCCTCAGTTAGAGCATTGAAGATGGGTCGAGGCTGAGTCTTCCAACATGACAATGACCCGAAGCACACAGCCAGGATAACCAAGGAGGTCTGTAAGAAGCATATCAAGGTTCTGGCGTGGCCTAGCCAGTCTCCAGACCTAAACCCCATAGAGAATCTTTGGAGGGAGCTCAAACTCCGTGTTTCTCAGCGACAGGCCAGAAACCTGACTGATCTAGAGAAGATCTGTGTGGAGGAGTGGGCCAAAATCCCTCCTGCAGTGTGTGCAAACCTGGTGAAAAACTACAGGAAACGTTTGACCTCTGTAATTGCAAACAAAGGCTACTGTACCAAATATTAACATTGACTTTCTCAGGTGTTCAAATACTTATTTGCAGCTGTATCATACAAATAAATAGTTAAAAAAATCATACATTGTGATTTCTGTTTTTTTTTTTTAGATTATGTCTCTCACAGTGGACATGCACCTACGATGACAATTTCAGACCCCTCCATGATTTCTAAGTGGGAGAACTTGCAAAATAGCAGGGTACTCAAATACTTATTTTCCTCACTGTATATATATATATATATATATATATATATATATATATATATATATATATATATATATATATATATATCCCAATAATTATAAATGGGATTGACAGAAAAGGGTTATATCATTTCCAAAAGAAAATTTGTTTTAGTGTTCCTTTGTATTAAAATGTTGATACAATAAACAAATAAACTTGATTCTCAAATGTGTTGTTTTGCACCAGGAAAATGGTAATCCAAAGTTTAAAGCTTCTAGCCTGAGGATAAGCCTTTAAATTAGTTATATATAATGGCATTCCATAGACAGGGATAGGAGACCTAATTAGGAAGACAAGCTTATGAAATCCAATCGCAATAACTACAGTTTGAGATGTTTACTCTAAAAATGGGTAAACTTGCAAGCATTTCCATTTGTATTTGGGTCAGTGTGTAACACATAGCTCTATTAATATCTCAGTAAGTTTGATGAAGTTTGATTACAGTGAAATGATTGACAATTTACTCATTTATAGTTGTAGGTATTAAAGATTAACGTAGTCAGTAAAGGAAAATGATAGATGATGTATAAAATGAAGTAAACAGCATACACTGAAACAATGATCCATTCTAGAGGCTTTCCATCTGAGCCTCATGAATATTCACCATGTGTTAATATTAATAAACTTTTAATAAGCATTCATACTTTAACTTATAGACCTTATGTCTGTTCACACAAGTAATTAAATTCCTCTCAGGTGTGTAACTCAAATGGTTTATAATAATGTCTGGACACGGACGTGATCAGTCCGCATTCAAGCTCGTAAGATTTTAATCAAAATAAATCCTGTTTATTTTCAAGGGTATTTATGTGTTTATATTGGTTTAATACAAAAAAGTTAAAAGACAATCAATCTCAGTTTTTTTGCACATACACTACATGGACAAAAGTATTGGGGCACCTGACTTTTTTTAACTAAATCTGGTTCATTCCCAAACTGTTAACACAATGTTGGAGGCACATGATTGTATACAGTAGGATGTCTTTAGATGCATTACATTTTCACTTTTTTCCCCCAACCCATATGTAATCAATACATCAATAATGTATCAAAAAGTTTCGAGACTGTTGATGCTAACTGGTGCTATTCTGACCACATGTTTTCATGTGGCGATCATGGACAGCAAGTTAGAACAGAAGAGCAAACGTATAATCCTGCCTGAAACTGAGCAAATCTGCCATAGGGACATTTGACAGGGTTTGACAGAATGATTCGTTCAAGGTGTTTTAAGTGGCATGTCCATTTCAAGAGGGGAAGAACATCACCAGAAGACGACCAGAGATCAGAAAAACTTTCAACAAACTCAACCCCTGAAAATGTCGAGGCCATTTGGCGACTTGTGCATAACGATCGTCGGAAAACAATACACATGTTTGATGTTTGAAAGATGTGGCTCCTGCGGACTTCGCCCTTTTCCAGAAGATAAAGATCCAGCTTAAAGGTCGCCATTTTAAAACCATTGCAGATGGATCTCTGACACACTTTGAATGGAAGGCTTCAGGACATTTTCCAGAAGTGGCAAGAAAACTGGGAGCGCTGAATTGAGCGCTGTGCAAGGGGACTTTGTGTGAACGTAGATAAATAAAGTACTTTCTTTTAAACAGAGCTAGTCTTGAAAATTTGTAATACCACCTTGTAGATATTTTGCTGTAGCATTTTACACCAAGGACTTCATTGGTGTCCTACCTGAATCAGTTCACCTCTTAACATCATAATTTTGATGCTACAGCTATAAAAAGCATCAATATTATGGAGAAGCGCAATATAACAGAGTGCTGCATCACAGACAGGTATATCATGCAATGAGAATAAATGCCATTACTTTAACTAGAAACCCAATGAACACAATTCAACAAGCCTGCTGTCATTGCAGCCACAACTGCACCGTCTGCATATATCATCTCTAGCAGGGGATTTCCAGGTGATTTGGAATTAAAAGTCAACATGGAAAAAAAACCTAAAGGTATAAATGGTTCATGAAAAAGCTTGAAAACTGTTTTGAATAGTTTAGGCTGACTTTTCCTCGCAATGTCAAGCTTTTCTTGAAAAGTTCACCTTGTAAATGTCCTTATAAGTATATCTGCGACCAAATCAATATCTTGTTTGTCAGCCATTGTGGAAAACAGTTTTTGAATCCATACAAATATATTCAAGCTTGTGCAGTTTGCTACACATGCGGGTTGTGAGCTCTGACTAGTGAAGTCTCTGACCATCCAATAAAGAATGTGAAAATGTCGATGTGATTGGACACCTTTTAGAGGGTTTTGGAATAATCACATAGGAATATAAAAGCAAAAGTTTCAAGCTACATTGATTGTGAGCTATAGGATGCCCATTGTGTTTACGGTGAAGGGTCAAGGCAGATAGATTATCTTTGACTCCAGCAACACGTGATGTAATGGTTAAAATGGGTTTGGAAGGAATTTACAGTTGGATACGCTACTCCTAACAGAAGCGAACTCGAAAGAATGGCAAGTCACTGACATTTTGTGTAATGTGTATGAAGGAATAAAAACAAATCCTTTCTTTACAATAAGACCAGACATTAAATTGGGGGAAAAGTTAGTCACTGTTTAGCTGTCATTTTCTTCATTTAGTTCAGTCAAAAGCCCATTTATTTATGCCTGAGTTGTTATTAATGTCCTCCTTTCTCAGCTAAATCTTTACAAACTCCCTGATAATTTACAAGTGAAGAACATTTATCAACAAATGCTTGTGTGTAATAAGAAAATCAGCTTTACTGAAGTGTTTGTAACTATTGTAGAAATATTTAGCTCTGTATAGCTCTGTTGTCATTTTCACATTTACATACCAAAACCGTTGATAAACAAGGCCCGTTTTGTTCATCAGCAGTGAAGCTAAACATAGTCAAGGTTCAAATCCTGCCACTGTTTAACTGTTTAACATTGCCAACCCTCAACTGCTCAGCTCTGAGCTTCAACTGGATACTGTCTCTTGGGATCAAGATAACTCACTTGGGATCAAAGGGCCTTCCACATTCATTTGAATTAGACTTGAGTTTTTAATTTGATTTTGCCAACTACTGACAAGCAATAATGATGTTAACAAAATAAACAACGCTTCAGATCATTTTTCTAATGTTGGTTCTTGCATCTGGAGCTCTGTGTTTGAGGAGATCAGGTTACCCGAATTCCATTTTGTTTGCTATTATGGACAATCAAATTTAAAACTGCAGCGTATATCACATAGAACAGCAGTTCTCGCTGTTCTATGTGATATACGCTGCAGTTTTAAATTGTAAACATTGTTTTTAAAACATCAAAGTTAAACAGTGATGACCATTATCATTTTAGAATTAGAATTTATATATATATATATATATATATATATATATATATATATATATATATATATATATATATATATATTAGTACACCCTAAGTGAACACATCAAAAAACTGTGTCCAAAGTGTCAATAATGTGTGTGAGCACCATTGTTATGTAGCACTGCCTTAATCCTCCTGGGCATAGACATTTTTTTTTTTGAATGGACATACTTGGCCACTCCATCACCTTCACCCTGAGCAAGGCATTTGTCATCTTCAAAGTGTGTTTGGGGTCATTATTATGTTGGAAAACTGCCGTTGGTCCCAGTTTCTGAAGGGAGGGCATCATGTTCTGCTCCAGAATGTCACAGTACATGTTGGAATCCCTGTTTCCCTCAATGAACCGCAGCTCCGCAGTACCAGCAGCAATCATGCACCCCCAGACCATGATGCTACCACCACCATGCTTGACTGTAGGCAAGGCACAGTTTTTTTGATGCTCCTCACTGGGGCATCGCCACACATGCTGGACACCATCTGAGCCAAACAAGTTTATTTTAGTCTCATTAGACCACAGGACATGGTTCCAGTATTTCATACTCTTGGACAGGTCATCTTCAGCAAACTGTTTGCAGGATTTCTTGCGAGCCAGAAGAGGCTTTCATCTAGGACAACTGACTTGTTGCAGTGTGCGGCGTATGGTCTGAGCACTGAGAAGCGGACCTTCATGCGTCTGCTTTTCAAGCCAGCCTCGGCACCTGACGCACAGCATGAGGACTCTACTACTTTGATCGATCCTTGCGAGGTCTGTTCTGAGTAAAACCCTTTTAGAAAACCTCTTCTTATAGCCTTGGCCATCTTTGTAGAGTGCAATAATTCAGGTGCTATGTTGAATAGTCAGTGGTTAGTATGAGAGAATTGTACTTAAAGCAGCAAATTTTTCATCACTTAGGGTGTACTCACTTTTTTTGACAGCTTTTTTTGACAATAATGGCTGTTAGTTGAGTTATTTTCAGAGAACAGTAAATCTGTACTGCTATACAAGCTGCACATTGACTACTCAAAAATATATTAGTTTTATTTCTATAGTATTGTCCCTTGAGAAGAACTCTGGTTACAACCTTTTAGTTAAAAGTTCAACATCTGAACCTCTACGCTATCACTTCCAAATAGGGAAATGTAGTTCTTACAAATGTATTTTCTCATTTAGTCATATTTAGGTCAATTTGGATGCAAAATAAAGATTCACTATAGATTGTATGGTGGAAAGTCTATAACGAAGAATCTAGAGCTATAATAAAATAAAAAGCAAAGAAGCAAAGGAAGAAGGAATGAAAACACTTGTTAAAGTATGCTGAAATAAGTAGAACATTCAATATTAAATGTAAAACACACACACACACACACACACACACACACACACACACACACACACACACGCTAACATCTTTATTACCCAAATAGGGCAAATAGATCACTTAATTTAATCCATTTCATTTATGAAATTTAAATGTATTAAAATATTATTTAACCAAACAGGCATTTTATTTAAAATTGTTTTTTATATGTAAACTGTTCAAATATTGATGATCACAAATATGAATAATAATTAACTGTGAATTCCGTTACACCCCATATATCAGTCAACCTCCGATAAGTTGCAGTTTGGAACTCACGGCTCCGAAAATTCGCAAATTCAGCAAGTTACGGATTATCTTAAAATTCATGGAAATCTGCAGCGGGACCAAATGTTCAGGAAAGTTAGGAGTAACATTTTAACTATGTTTTTTTCTATGTTTTAACTAAAGTTGATCAGGTTGTTGATTGTGGCCTGAGGAATGTTGGTCCACTCCTCTTCAATGGCTGTAAGAAGTTGCTGGATATTGGCAGGAATCCAGCAACTTTTATTATTGTGGTGCCTGAAATAAGAATCTCGCCATGCATTCAATGTTCAATCCCATGGATAATAAAATGACTCAGTCTAAAACTCTTAAGCATTCAATTCCTTGTAAGTAGGAGTTTTTTCCTTACTGGAGCCAGGAACAAAGAACAGCACCAGCTCTATATACGCATTACTGAACCTATTTTTGCATTATGTTTATAAAAAGATTGATTTGTTGATTATTTGATTATCTGTTTGATTGGCACACTTTCCTCAATTGTAATTGATTAACTGCAACCCAAAACCCTTAAGAATTCTTCCTCTTCTTTCTTTCCAGCCTGTACCTTCTGTACTGTCTTTATTTTCCTATCCTACATACATTCCTATCCTATATACATCATCACAAGGTTACTTAGGTGAAAAAAAAAATGCTTGGGAACGCCTTGCATTGTACACGCTCTGAATCATGTGTAAAATCTGGCCAATAGGCAGTCGTGCATCGAAAACACTTTGGAAACAAGTGTCCAATCATGCCATACTGACCAGTCCCTGCTTAGTGTGTCTGAGCACAACCTGCATGCAGGACAGAGGAGCTTAGTGTGTCTGAGCACAACCTGCATGCAGGACAGAGGAGCCGGGAGTGGCGAGGTCATAGAACCTGACAAAGGACAGCGGGCTGGACCAGTCCACATCGTTACAAATGTCCTGAAGCGACACTCAAGCGGACCAGGCTGTAGAGCCCGCCATACCCTGGGTGGAATGAGCCTTAACACCGAAAGGAGTGGGAAGACCAGAAGACTCATAACACAGACAAATGGCATCCACAACCCATCTACTGAGCATCTGCTTATTAGCCGGGAAACCTGTGGAGGCCTGTGAAGTCGATTTTGCTTTTCCTGGTTAGGGCCTAGGAAAAGAGGAGGGCAGAATGCCTGCAAAACGACAAGCAGGCACCTTAGGCACATATCCTGGTTTGGGGTAAAGAATAGCACTGGCCATGCCAGGGGCAAACTCTAGGAGAGACGGGGCCACAGAAAGAGCCTGTAGGTCCCCGACACTCTTAAGGGAGGAGATTGCCAGGAGGAAGGCAGTCTTAACTGACAAATACCTAAGGGCCACCTGGGCCAATGGCTCGAAGGGGGGCTCAGATACAGCCACCAGCACAACGGGCAAGTCCCACACATTCACTCTGGGTCATGTCCTGGGCTTCAGCCTCCAGGTGCCTTATAGAAAACGTGTCACGAGGGGGTGTTTCCCCAGTGACTGCCCCACCTGCGGAGTACAATAAGCCGCGATAGCGGACACGTAAACTTTCAGGGTTGATGGAGCCAACCCTGCAGCAAACTTTTTCTGCAGGAACTCCAGAACTTAACCAACCGGGCAGTTAACTGGGTCCAACTGGTGGTGCTCACACCTCAGGGTGGAGCCTCCATTTCCCGGGCCTCTGCCCTTGCCTCGAAAGGGCGTCTGCTCTCCAGTTCAATCGGCCTGGGATGTACACTCTTCCTTGCTTTTAGTCTGATCCCTAATTCATTCATGTGGGCGAGAACGACATCTCGATGCCAGACCGCCTGAAGCTCTGATCAAGCTAATACCAACCAATCGTCGATATAGTTTAGAATGCGGATGCCCTGAAGCCATAGCGGGGCTAGAGCCGCATTCATGCACTTGGTAAAGGTGCGGGGTGAGAGTGCTAGGCCGAACAGGAGGCCCTGAGCTTCGCCCCCGAAAGCAAACCCCAGGAACCTGGATTCCTGGGTTCCTGGAAGGGAACTCAACTAAGGCTCAAGTTGTATTTTCTTGTAATATCAAATGGTACCATTTAAAAGTGCGAATAATATTTTTATTAATCGCACAAATATTAAAATAAAATATTACTTCCTTATTTGGCTAAATAAGTTCAACCTCGTAACATCTAAGGAAGTTTATCCTTGCCACATTCATCATGGCTGCTCATCAGGGATATATACACATCGTTTACATTAACTGTTTAATTCTGTAAAGCTGCTTTGAGACAATGTCCGCTGTAAAAAGCGCTATAGAAATAAACCTTACTTGACTAAATAAAAAATTTAAAAATCATGATTTTAGCATTGAGCCCCAGTTATCAGCTGTAAATGTTGAGAACAATTTCTCACGGTTAATGATACAACGACAATATCTTTGATGGTCTGAATATAGCCGGTCATCAACTCATCTTCCAATAAGATCCTTGTCTTTCCTTTACTCCTAAACAGAAAAGCGCAAAAGTAAAATAATAAAATCATTGCTTGTCAAGTAGCTCAGTTTAAATCATGCTAACAGCTACTCGACAGAGGAACCCTATTCAATTCAAGATCAGACTCTTTCAAATACCGACTTGGGGAAAAAAGACCTGATGAATTTCCTGCTTCGCCCTTGGCATTTAAACATGCTACATTACTCACGTTTTAGCACTTGCCCTTTCCACCTACTCCCCCATGATGGTGAAGAGCATCCTCCTCCTTATCCTTATTCTACTCCTATCTCAGCAAAAAGATGTGAGACTCTTTTCCTGTGTGAAAATCAAGGGATTACTTCTGGGTTAACAATTTATTCAAACACATGCTAGGCAGTAATAATCTTAGTCAGAATCCAAATTATGCTTAACACATAAACGGACAAAGTTATTGCATCTAAAGACATAATCACCAGAAAGCAGGCAGGGAAAGGTCATTATGAGGACAGTCATTATAATATCAATTACACAGATATAAGGAAAATGGTCCAGGGCCAAATTGAAAACTAAGAACAACAAGGTCCTGTTGAACTGATATTATTTTATATATTTTATAGGTTATAAGTTTGGTTTCATTGGTGTAATGTTTAATGTATATTTCATGCCAATCCCATACTATTTAAATGAAAAAGCAAACAGTTTTGTGTCTCACAAAATAGTTCTATTTTTCATGCATAAAAATAGTTCACAACAATCGCATGATCATTTTAGACCTTAGCAAAGACAGTTAGACAGTAATGTAAAGCTATTGCAAAACAAATAACATTACAGCTGTTTCGCTCCCTCACCCTTTATTCTGCCTGGCTTTAGCTTTGCTTTGGTGACAGACACACAGACTCACTGTTCATTGTGTGTGTGTGTGTGTGTGTGTGTGTGTGTATGAGAGAGAGAGAGAGAGAGAGAGAGAGATCAAATAAATGTACGTGGGACAACTGGTCTCAGGTGTGCTACATTAGTAATACCCCTTGAGCTCTTCCCCAAATGCCTTTCTCACAGTACAGACCAGAGGCAATTCTTCCTTTAAAATTTCATTAAAATGCAGCAATGAAATGTTTTTATAGAAAATGTAAAACATTGCACTGTTTGTTCATTTAACCCAAACTTTTTACTATGGAAAACACAGCTTGTGTGAAACATGCCTGTAAACACTAGCATCTATGGGCTTTTTTCTTACACCAGATTTTTACGTTCATGCTTTACTGAGAGAAAAGATTAAAGCTAATTAAATGAGAAGTTTTTACTAAGTTAGTCAGAGAGAGGGCTTAAACCTGCTGCACATATTAACATTAAATGTACAACAGATTTACAAAACTAGTATAGTTTGAAATTTTCCATCAATGTAGATAATAATAGAATTGTAAATAAATTGTACATGTGAATTTAGGTTTGATTGTTGTTTTTGTATAGTTCTAGATATCTAGTTGTGACTATTTTATTCACAAAAACTTGACTAGTTAGTAAGCAGCTTAACTCGCAAATACTTCAAATTTTGTTAACATGATGATTTTGGAAATCTTTTACGTTTTTTGATGCTCTTACTTGAAGCGAAAATGAAAATTAAAGAGGAGGCCAGAGCAACAGGTGAAACAGAAAACATATACCGATGGTCCATGAGTTGTGATGGTTTGACTTACGATTTTTTGATCTTACGATGATGATATTGATACGATAAAGTTGTAAAAATATATAAAGTTTTACTCAGTAGGCAAGTGTACTATAGCAGTGTATGCTCTGGCCTCCACGCATAGTATAGTTTATACAGTATAGTATTGTAAATTGCTTTGTTTTGCTAAATTATGTACTGTCATTTGGTAAATAATAAACAAATTACAGTATACCATATACAGTATACTGATCATCATTCTTCAAGAATCCTGAGAATGCTTGGCTAAGTCTCGACTTACAATGTTTTCAAGTTACGATGCAGTTTTCAGAACGCATCTCCACCGTTATTCAAGAACTACCTGTATAGATTTATATTTCAATACCAGATATAACTCACCTGATATAATAACTCTGGCAAAAGGTAACATTCTGGCTTAGACCCAGAATCCATCATACCTCTGACCAGGATAAAGAGTTTTTTTAAAGATGAGGTTACTGGAGGTTTTCCTCTTCACATCCCAGGACCCATACGCAGATCCATAAACACATTTAGACATGTATTCATTTGTGAATATATATTTTTATATGTATGTAGAACTAGAGTTACATTAGAAAACAACAAAAACCCTGCATGTTTACTCAAATGTTTATAAGTGAACACCAGTTTTAACCAATCATAAACATCTGTAATCTGCTATATAGTAATTGTAATCCATTGATGAACCATCAGCAAAAGATTTCAAGTACAAATTTAATTCCTTCTGAACATTTAAGCCCTCATCTGACTTTTTTCACTTGTAGACTGTAACTCGATGATGTGGAATAACATGACAGAATAATTGCTGTATAATCTTCCTTTCTATAATAGCCTTTTTTTTTTACAGAACAGAAAAGAGTTAGTGAAGATAATACCAAGAGATTCTCATATACCACACAAGCTCATCTGTCAAATTGACAGCACAGGAAGCTGAAGAGGAAGTCCCGCTTTAGCTATTTAAACACCTCACTACACATGGTGTCGCTCATTTCTCAAATCATTACTATGAATTATAGAAAGTTTTCCCTTTTCCTTCTCCTTCAAATATATGCTTTCTAATTTCCTGCACATTTCCCCTGGAATGGATTTAGTTCTTTTTTAATGCATAAGGGAATAAAAGATTGAATATTTTAAACAACAATATTCTGTAGATGGCCATCCACATTTTATACAAAATACAAACACGTGCTTGGGCGCACACAAAACAAAACAAAGCCGCAATTATATTATTATACAGCGAAGAGCCCTGGGACCTTAGAGAAGATAAATGTTTCAATAAGTATCTGCTTCTTCAGGCAGGAAGACATGATTGAACCCAGCGATGTAAGGTTTTAGATATTTGAAACAGATATAGTCAATTTCCTATTCAATAAACCTTATTAGAACTGAAGGCACAAGGATCTTAGATAACCAATAGCGCATAGTGTCAATAAGGATGATTTAAAAGGTAAGGAGAAGGAAAATATGAGTTGTTGTATAGGCGTTAACAAAATGAAACCATATTAACATCCAACCAACCCTCAGGCTGTGCAGCATCCAAACCACACAAAAAATAATGCACTTACTGGCACATGCCTCTATTTTTATTATTTATTTAGAGTGCATTTATAAATTTTGTATTGATTTCTTTGCCATTATATTTTTTGCTGATGACCTATTTTTTTTATGTTGATTAGCATTGTATTTTGTAGTGAAATTCACACATGATCAGAGCACTGCATTGTTATATTCTTGTTTCTGATTGGACAAAAGCTGTTAATGAATTTTCTGACATTCACTTTGACAATTGTGCTGACTGTTTTTATTTTTTAGAGGATTGCCCTCATTTTAAAACGACAACATTTCTAAATTAACAACTTATAGGAAATCGTAAGGTGGATGCTTCACATAAGCAGGTTTACAGTAAAAGAAATGTGTAATTGTGTACACGGTGGCATTTTCTGTGAGAAATGTTTATTTAGAGAGCGGTAATGCTGTGACTTTTAGCTGTCCATCATATTCCGAACACAGGCCTTTCCACTTTTTCAGGAACATGACAAGATGTGCTTTTTTAGCTTCCATTGAATTTGAAAAAGAGAGGCTGGTGATTGGTAATAGTATAAATAGACATAATAGCTGATGTAAGTGTGGTGTTATGTCCTTCATCTAATACAACATTGATTTTGTTAGCTGTGATTTGAGAGTAATTCACCTTTTTATTTAGAATAGCACATCATCCTATTGTCAATGTTGTTCCTTATTTACACAATTCCTTATTTATGCACTGCATTGTGTTTTGGTTACCGGTAAATAAATAGTTGAATATTAATATCGCTTCCCTTCTGTGTACTGTCAGTATTTAAGCTAAGCTTTAAAGTTTATATCATAATTATACAGTTAGTACAAGGTAGTCTTGAGACCATTATGAATTTTCATTGAGCTTCCAGTCCTGTCCTTATTTCTTAGGTTCCTTTCTGCCTGAATAAAAGAGCTCTGTGGGCTGCGCAGTTCAGATGCAGTGTTACACAATCTCAACCTTTTAAAGGCATTATTTGGTACTCATCTTGAATGACATAAAGAATACTATTCATTTTTATACCCTTGAAAGTTGCATTCAGAAAACGTCCAGGTTTAAAGTCAGAATTGTTTTGCATTCAAAAAGCCCACAACGTTATACAAGAAACATCCTTAGAATATGGTTTGCAGAGAGCCTTAAAATAAGGCATTCAATTCGGGTTTGACTTAAAAAAGCATACCTAATATCCCTGTGCTTATCTCAGGCTCTGACAGCAGAGACCAAGAGGAAAGTGAATGGCCTCGCCATGAAAAATAAATCTGCGGCACTTTTCGCTAGTGCTTTGATAGCGGCTGTGCTAACGAAGTGACATGAGGTCTTGAAAGTCTCTCAGGGGGCAACACCATGCTCACATGGATCACTGAGTCTGGGTCATGCCAAAGCACTGATTGAGGTTTGCAGATGTGTGCTCCATTCTGCAGGATTTCCCAGCATTCCACATTGCTTTCTTTACTCTTGTTGACACTCTTTATTCATGTTTCTGGTAGCTGTATTAATTTATCAGTGGACGGCACTGGATTGTGGAGCTCAGGTGTTATGGTAGATTAAGAGTAAGAATTTAATTAATAAATACATCAATGACTTATGGGAGAATGTAACAATGAAAAAAAAAAAAAAAAAAATATATATATATATATATATATATATATATATATATATATATATATATATATATATATATATATATATATATACATAGCCGTCTGAATAATGATGGTAAATGCATTTGCACTAGTTGCAGGCATCAAATTCAATATTGCCCTATATGCCCCAATATTGCCCTATCTTTCAAAAGGAACATTTCCTTAGTTTAAAAATTGTATATGTTTATGTTCTTTTGTAAATAAAATATGAGTTTATAAGATTTGCAAATCATTGCATTTTGTTTTTATCTACAGTTTACTCTTTCCCAACATTTTTGGAATTGGAGTTGAAAAACAAATTTGATAGCACTTAAACACTTAAGTTATTCTTATAAGTTATTGAGCGCATTGTCAGTCATGGTGCTGTCATATAACCAGTTTTCTTGGCTATGATTTAAAGATTTGCTATAGGAATATGTAGGAGGAAATACATGAATGGGATCCAAAGGTCTGTTATTTGGATTGTGCACAGTATGATTTTTTATACCTTTGAGTTATAGAATGTAATACGGTTTAACCGCAAACATATACCAAGTAGTTTATTATGTACCCAGCTTTTCTATTTTATTTTTCAAACCAATTAGTAATCAGATACTAGAAGTCACATTTATGCATTCCATATTGCCTTTTAATGACAGAAGTCTTAATTTATTGAATATTTCATTAACATATTTTGTTGCTTAAATTGCATTTGTCTCTTTAGTCTTAAGCATATTAATAAATCAATTCTCAATTATTATCAGAAGCTTTTACAATTCATCACTCTGTGATGAATGTGGAATCATCATCACAATAAAAAATGGCACACAAAAAAGTACAATAAAAAATATATTATCTGAAAATTTACATTATTATGCAATTAAGAAGGCATGAATGTAAATAATCCAGAAATAGCTCCATCCTCTCTGGACAAAAGTTCATTTAAAATGTACTAAGGCAAAATCGAAAACTGTCCTGTGGTCAGATAAATCCAAATTTTTATTTCCTTTTGGAAACATTAAACACCACATCCTCTGGACTAAAGAGGAGAGGGACCATCTGGTTATCCGCACTCAGTTAAAAAAGCCACATCTCTAATGTTATGGGAGTGAATTTTTGCCGGTGGAATGGGCAGCTTGCACATTTCGAAAGGCTCCAACAAATACTTCCATCCAGAAAATACTACTAAATTACATCTTTTTCAGGGAAGGCTTTCCATATTTGAGCAAGACAATGCTAACTGCATACTGCATCTATTACAATAGCATGACTTCATAGTAGAATAATCTGGGTGCTGACCTGGCCTGCCTGCAGTCTAGACCTTTTAAAATGTAAAAACATTTGGTGCATAATGAGACGAATAAAAACAACAAAGGACACCCAGAACTGTCAAGCAGCTAGAATCCTGTATTAGACACATATGGAACAAGATTTCCCTCCCAAAACTTCAGCAACTGATCTGCTCAGTTCCCAAATATATATACAGTCTGAAATGTTTTGAGACCTGTTGTAGCCGTCAAATTCAACATGACCTTTTTTTCCCCTTAAAATTATATACAGTATATTCTCAGTTTAAACATTTCGATAGAATATAAATTTATGAGATTTGTAAATCAGTGCATTCTGTTTTTATTTACATTTTGCACTATCAAGCATGAAGCATGCAGTGTTTTTTGAATATTGGTATTGGCTTTAAAAAGGCATACTGTCTACAAATAGCTCTTGCTTAATGAGCCACTCAATTTTGACATCATGCTGGGAAGATTAATGGCTTCTTCCTGTAATGAATGCTTTACATTTAACATTTCTTTCCATGACTGACTTCCTGAAGCCATCATCACAACCTCACCATGCTGCTGTCTCTCTCAGAGACTCATGTGTTTAAGTGAAGTGTAATGATTTATGGATTAAATCCTTGGATTATCATTTGACATTTTATTGTATAAACTTTAAAGAGCTAAAGCACTGTACTTATGCCTGGTTATAAGCAGGGTTTTTTTTTTTGAGCACATATATTTTGTCTATATATTAGCACACATCCTGTCTGACTTGTTTGAGCATGTGCTTTCTTATGTACAGAAGCCTTACTGGTCTTTATTTTGTGTTTCTGTTTGGGGATTTTGCAGCATTTCTGTGGTGTACACTGCTGTAAAATGTCTCAAAATATAAAAAGTATTGCTTCTTTTTTGTTGTATTTTTATTTATTGTTTTATTGTTATTATTTGTGAATGTGTTTGTGCTTTTTAGGCTGCCGAACCGAGTGGGATGAGATCCGTTGCTGGTACAGAGCTGAAGTTGGCAAAGTGGTTAATATCTCTTGTTCCGAAGTTTCCCAACTCTTCGCCAACAACAACGGTAATCCCTCATTTGCTCCTTTATCTCTGCTTATACCACATCACCATTGTCCATTCTGATTGGCCAAGAGGTGCTGAATAATTTTCTATAACTGCTGCTCTGACAGTAGTGCCGGCTGCATGACATATATTAATGCATGCATTTTAATATTAACATAATCATTGTTACCTCAGTAACAACGTACTCATTGACTTGTAATGGTAAACTCTCCACATAAACAGATTATAATACATATAATTGTTGATTATAGTCATTTACACATTTCAGAGACTCCATTGTTTTTAGCTTTCTGACAAAGCTTCTCAATAACATGAAATTGTTACATTTTTTCCTGTCTAACATATTAAAATTAAGAGACCAAGACAATGAGGTTGGTGGGGATCAACTATGTGTCGAGCTGCAGCGCACCACTCCGTCTTTAATTATTTCCTTAACACCATGCTCTTTTGTGTTGACTTTCTTAATAATTTAATGCATTTAAAATATTTCCTTTTTTACACACAGATTACATACAGCATGATGCAATGCATATCTGCTGATTATTTACTATGGCTATTAGAAAACCAGCTTCAACTAGACTTCTGTACATTGCACTGAGTGTATTTGTCAAACACTACAACCACTTTAAACAGCTGTCAAACATCACTGTCCTCTTCAGAACCGACCTGAATAAAATGATGCTGTGCAGTTTCCTTTGTGCGAAGCTCTGTGTCCTTACAGTCCGAAAGCTAGAGAAAACAAAGGACTTTTACAGCCTCAGCCTTTATACACAAATTGGTGGATGGCCATAAATGTGCCAAACCCAGGACACAGTGGAGTCTCTAGTGTTCAGTCAACATTTAAACAGTGTTGATTAAGATACACATCCTGGAAAGATAGAAACACTGATAGTAATTGCAGTTCTTGTTTAATATGCTCAAATAGACAAAGTAAACTGGATAAGTAGTGCAAGAGTGCGATTTTTAAGTACCCTAATGGTTTTTAAATAAATGTTTATCTTTCATTCTTATTTTCTAATGCATCACTGCATCAGAAAAAAAAATACTACGACTCAACCATTAATTAAAAAAAATTGAATGTTACATAATGTATTTACAACATGTGTAAATACAATAAAAGAACATAATAAATTACCTAATAATAATTTTTACTGTCAGTGACACCAAATGCAAACTGACTTATTGGATTCATTGTATAATGACTGTTTTCTCATTAACAGAGTAGTTGTTTTTTCTTGTTTTTCTTTTTTTTTTAATCTATAAATAATTTATTTATGTAAGTGCTATCTTTGGGTTTCACGATTAAATTCAATGTATTTGAAATGCATTTTTTTATTCAAAAAGTGATGGTCAGAATAAAAAATATTAAATATACTTATAGGTAGGTACACAGTCGAACAGGATGTCTTTGGATTTTTATTACGTTTTCCATTTAGTTAAACTAGGAGACCAGAACGTGTTCCAGTATGACAGTGCCCACGTGCACAAAGCCAGCTCCATTAAGATTTTACATGATTAAGATTTACATGGTTTGGAGTGTAAGATCTTAATTTGCCTTCTATAAAGCTGTAACCGCAACCCTACTGAACACCTTAGGGATGAATTGGACACAGAACACTGACTGCACCCTATGCTGGATAGACAAACAGAGAGACAGACAGACAGACAGACAGACTGACAGACAGACAGACTGACAGACTGACAGGCAGGCAGGCAGGCAGGCAGGCAGGCAGGTAGGTAGGTAGGTAGGTAGGTAGGTAGGTAGGTAGATAGATAGATAGATAGATAGATAGATAGATAGATAGATAGATAGACAGACAGACAGACAGACAGACAGACAGACAGACAGACAGATAGATAGATAGACAATAATTTATTTCACTTGTCTCTAAAACCATTACAAATGTTATGTAAACACTATCAAAGATTAGCATAAAATTAAAATAAGTCAAAAGTGCACCACAGCAAATCTCTTTCTTACAAAAGTATAACACCATGACTAGCAAGGGCTTCTATTTCCCCTGATGAGGAAAAAACATAAACTGTATAAATGAAATAAATAATAAGTAATATTGCTTCATGCAGTGCAAAATGTTTGGTGCCAAGAAAATAATAAAATAATGAAAAATCAAAGGGGTCATGAAAAAGGCAGAGCACTAGGAGCCAGAGGAGGTTGGTGTTGTTGCGTTGCTTGTTAGCACCGTGAGTCACTGCTAGTATATACTTCTACATTCCCGTCAGACATCACCTTAGACCTTTTACCACAAAAGACAAGCGCAAGCATTCAGCCAACTTTCTCCCTACGTTAGCCTCAGGGTGAAAGACCTGAGTGATGCATGCCATGCTATGCTAATTCTAGTAACAACAGGCAAGAACAAAAACTCCCATTGGCAAGCTAACACCAAACCACCTACTTGAGCATGACTTATATTTGTGTATAGCTGAAACTGACAGGATAATACAATGGGTATGAAATACAGGAAAGGAAGAGGCTAATGCACATTCAGAAAAAAAAAAAAACGAGTGTAAACAATATTCGAGCACAGTTGTACTGTTTTTAAAGTTTTATAAAACAATTTTCAACATTTTTAGTCCCTTACACCATTTTTGGTCCATTTTTTGTAGTGATGTAAAATGGCACACAAAATTATTTGGCATTCCAGATTGAATGAATAATTGAAACAATGTATTTTATTGGATTATTAATTGTAATGATATTTGTCAAAAGATTATTTGTTAAAACTTGTAATTATTATCAAATATTACATATATATTTCTGTAAAACATTTATGTAACAAAACATTTTACGATCAGGTGACCGTATTTTGGGTTATAAATTAGAACCTGTTAAACGATTGTGAACGAATATGTTGAGAACCTGTGCGTTAAATTTATGTGGATACTTTAATATGAGTGCATTCATGTCGTGTAATCATGATCTAAATAAAGGGCGGAATACGGTGTATTGATATGATATTGATTCCATTCTACACTCATTCGACTAAAGTGTTTAACTAAGAAAAAATTCACAAGAATAAAATTCAGACTTTCCTGATAACTTTAATAAACATTCCTATTCTTTTCACTGCAGTTATCAAATATTGCATAGATATCTTATAATATGCCATGGGTTTAATGGTTAAAATGAACCCTGTAGTTCTGTCAGAATGCAACAAGCCCAACACTTTTTTTTACTGTTTGTTTGTTTTATGACACATTATTCATTGCCATGGGCTAGATTAGCATGTTGACCGCACAAGGTTTACGTCAGGTTATAAGTGGGTATGCGTGGGTCGCAGGTTATCAGGGTTCAGCATTATCCTTCGCTGCAAGATCAAACATGAAGACGTCAGAAATCCTACTGCTCCAACATGCTGTCCACCCACATCATCCAGTTTATTTCCTAATCAGATTGACTGCAGCTGCTTCTCGATAATGTTCACTGCTTTTATTAGCAGTTTTTTCCCATTTCCTGTAGTTATCCATTCTGTTATGTACAGCTTCTTGGAAAAAACAATTATGTTCCAAGTCAAACTCGTTAGATTCATACACACTGATTTCCCAGATTATTAGTTACACAGGTGGACATATTTTATACAGTTATCACTGTTCCAGAAATTGACCCGGATAAAATGAGTGCTGAAGATGAAGGAAGTATATTTAAACTTTAATAATTAAAATAAAATCAATCAATAGATATTTTATATAGTAATTATTATGTACAGAATCAAATAAAATGGCCAGTGGAAAAGACTTCTTAACTATTGTTGAGCGACGACCA
Organism: Silurus meridionalis; assembly: GCF_014805685.1. Classification (NCBI taxonomy): domain Eukaryota; kingdom Metazoa; phylum Chordata; class Actinopteri; order Siluriformes; family Siluridae; genus Silurus; species Silurus meridionalis. The sequence goes on from NC_060884.1 coordinate 26,806,036, forward strand.
TTTTTTAATTTCTGCTGTGTATGTGTGTGTTTGTATGTGTGTGTGTGTGATCACTCCACAGCAAGAATAAGAAAATTGTTAATTCTCACTTTCAATGTTTAGGCTCTACACACACTAGTTTTATTCCGTCTTTGCCTCTGTTAAGTTTTGTGTACATGCTCAAGACTTCAGAGGAAATGGATATGGAAACGATCAGGAAGGAGAGAAAAAGTGTCTACTGCATACAGAACTGTATAATTAAATTCCAATTAACTTCCATTACACTTCTCTTCTGGTGATGTTCTCTTTCACTAAGATCCAAAAGTGGCTCTTATTTGTCATAATAATCTCTGCACTGGCAGTTCAAAGGTTTCTAATACTGCTTTTAGGCAACATTGCCTATGTCCCTGATCAACACACCTTGTTAAGTGCATAAAGCAGAATAAGAAAAATGCGATGCACCATGTAATTTAAAATTACATGTAAATATGCTTAAACAATTTAGCACATTTGGCTGTGCGGTAATACAGAATGAGGACAAATTGTACAAATTATGATATGTATGTATGTATATATATATATATATATATATATATATATATATATATATATATATATATATATATATATATATATATATATATATATGTGTGTGTGTGTGTGTGTGTGTGTGTGTGTGTGTGTGTGTGTGTGTGTGTGTGTGTGTATTAGGGCTGTCAATCGATTAAAATATTTAATCTTGATTAATTGCATAACTGTCATGAGTTAACTTAATGTACCTTAAAAAAATGTTCCTTAAATGTATACTTTTCAAGTGTTTAATACACTAATCAACATGGCCATGGACAAATATTGAAGCTTTATGCAAATGGTTGTTTATTATTAGTGAAAGCATACTCAACATAGAGCATAAAGACAAAATATTCTTGTAAATGCTTTTAAGTAATTGTGGTGTTTTAAATTACGTAAAACATCAGTACACCAAACTGAACTTTTGCTATGTTTCCACACGGAAGGTTTTAACTGCCGGATGTGTGCATCATGGCGGATTTTTGTGACTGATTTGAGACTTGCCGCATCAGTAAAACAAATGTTAATTGATTTAAAAATTTTTAGAGTTTTTTTATATCAGTTGTCATCCTGGCAGTGTGTTTTGGGTCCTAATTATGTTGGAAAATTGCTGTATGGCCCAGTTTCCAGAGGCATCATGTTCTGCTTCAGAATGTCACACAATACATGTTTTAGCCTCAAGACCACTAGCAGCAAGACCACCAACAGAATGGTTTCTGAGAGTGCTTCATTTAGTGTATTATTATAATATTATTTTAGTATCACACCACACATCTATGTTAGCCACAATTAATGCAATTTGAGTCTGAAAGCATTACTACAGTTAACATTAACTAACTAACATAACTAACATTGCTACTGCTATTTACTTTACTAATGGATGTGGCAAACAATATAATTTTTATTAAAAAAACTTTTGATTTCAATTATAAATACCTGCTACAGAATCTAGTTTGTACTCGGATGCACCATTAACACAAATATACAAATAATTGTGAGCCAGCTGACAAACAGGCTGTCATTGAGTGTGGATTCTTCTGGATCTATATTCTTTATTTGGCCACATTTTCATCAGATTATTATTTGTTAACTAGCTGCTATGACTGGTGTAGCTCCCAAATAATATCCTAATATTATTCGATTTTCTTGAGATTAACAATAAATATTAAATTTTTACAGTGTATAATTATATTGCATTGTGATATTATGCATTAATAAATTTGGAGATGTTTTGATGTCAGTTGTTTCATTGTTTGGAAGTGAATCTTAAACTTACAAGTACACATTCAGAGCTGTCAGAACTCATGAGAGCCAAAAGTCAAGAGCGCATGACTTTTCTTTCTGCCTTTCCATCATCCTGTCACTTAATTTTTTCTTTTTTTTTCTGACCCTCTTTCGCTGTATGTGTTTGTTCTGTCACAGTTGAATAAAACATTACAGCAGCATTGCTCACTCTTTCACCCTCTCTCTCTTCTTTGCTCCATCTCTGTCCCCTTCACCTACCTAATCCACCTTTTTTATATTCAGGGTCATATTATTCAGAACTATACTTTTATTTACCGCTGTAGTTCTATGAATCCTTTGTGCACGGCTCTTCGTCACGTTTTTGTCACTAGACTGAAGGAGTAAATCTTCTTGTAGTGTGAGCTGTGCATAGAAGCCTTTAATCCAGAATGTAATGCCAAAAACAGGGCTTATAGCTCAGCATGCCAGCCTGTGAATTCATTTCTGGGACGAATGACACAACAGAGAAACAATCGCAACAACGGAAATTATAATAATATCAAAAAATAAAGCTAATCCTATTCATAGCACTGCGCTCCATAGAAGGGTGACCATCATCATTACAGAGGCTTTGAGTGTCCACACTTGAAGTGTCTTCTTAGGAATGGAGATTTAATTTGCACTGTGCATTCTGTAGTTTTAAACAAATAAAGGGCCAGGCATGACAAATCTTGCTAGTAATCCTTGTTATTATACATTCTACTTATTCCATTTAGGATTTTGAATATTTTGTTTTCAAATTTAAAAATGATACTTTACATACTTTGTTTGTTGTTCGTTTGTTTCAGGTTACATATACCGGAACTGCACAAGGAATGGCTGGAGTGACCTTCACCCATCATATGAGAATGCTTGTATATTACCAACGGTGGAAGGAACTGAGGTGAACTGAGGTTTTTCTGATCGTAAGCAAAATGCAAAAATAAGGCACATTATAAATTACCATAGAGAGTTGCAGCCAAAAAGGGGCATATACACTGAAAAGATTTATAAACGCAACACTTCTGTTCCCTCCTCCTCCCCCCCCCCTTGTTTTTCATGAGCTGAACTCAAAGATCTATGTACACAAAAGGCCTATTTCTCTCAAATATTGTTCACAAATCTGTCTTAATCTGTTTTAGTAAGCACTTCTCCTTTGTGAGATAATTCATCCACCTCACAGGTGTGACATATGAAGATGCTGATTAGACAGCACGATTATTGCTGGCAACAATAAAAGGCCACTCAAAAATGTGCAGTTTTACTGTATTGGGGGTCGGGTCCAAAAACCTGTCAGTATCTGGTTTGACCACCATTTGCCTCACGCAGTGCAACACATCTCCTTTGCATAGAGTTGATCAGGTTGTTGATTGTGACCTGTAGAATGTTGGTCCAATAAATGAAACTCCTCTTCAATGGCTGTGCGAAGTTGCTGGATGTGGTTGTGAGGCCGGTTGAATGTGCTGCTAAATTCTTGAAACGCCTTTGAAAACGGTTTATGGTAGAGAAATGAGCATTCATTTCACGACCAACAGCTCTGGTGGACATTCCTGCAGTTAGCATGCCAATAGCATGCTCCCTTGAAAACATCTGTGGCACTGTGCGTGTGTTAAAACTGCACATTTAAGAGTGGCCTTTTATCGTGGCCAGCCTAAGGAACACCTGTGCGATAATCATGCTGTTTAATCAGCATCTTGATATGCCACACCTGTGAGGTGGATGGATAATAGATTAAAGGAGAAGTGCTGACTAACACATATTTAGACAGATTTGTGAACAATATTTGAGAGAAATAGGCCTTTTGTGTACTTAGAAAAAGTCTTAGAGTTTAGCTCATGAAAAATGGGGACAAAAACAAAAGTGTTGCGTATATAATTTTGTTTAGTGTACAATATTATGTAAGAAAACACAACCGGATGTGCTGTTATAGGAAAGAAATGAACTTACTTGAACTTCAGCTTCGACTAATGGCCTTCTGAAAAGGACACAGAATAGTGTACAAATAATGCTGGGGCCTTCAAACTGTAGATTCATGCAGTATATCAATGGCAATTCAGGTGACTACATAAAGTGAAAATCCCCCCCTAGACCTTATATCTGATTTGAGCTGATATTTTAAGTCTAGTTTGCTAAAATATTAGTAGCACATCATCAGAAGGTCCATGAGATATTTTGCAGGTGGAATAATAATGTTATTCTTTTACTCTATCATATATGAAGCACACATTGGCTAATCAGAGTAGAAATGGCACATCATTCAGAATTACTGACCAATATTAGATTTACATCTTATCTGATATTAGACATCCTGGCCAGACTATCGGTTTGTATCTTGGGAAGGTTAGAGCCTCTTGTTGAATTGGAAACAATTCAAGTTGGCAACTCTGATTTCTACGCCAATTTATTTCTTTTGACATGACGTTTTTATTCATCCTTGTGACCTTGTGGTGGGTACATTTTAAATATGCAGTATGATCAACAAAAGTGTTGTTGTATAAATACATTATTCCAAAGTGGATGGACAAGAAGGATGGCAGTTTAACAAGCAGCTGATTTGTGAAAGTTTTTGCTTGACTATGTTTTTCTAAATTGTGTACGGCACCCCTATGTTTCCCACTCAAGCGCTAGTAGAGAATTCAGTGAAATACATGACAACACCTCCAGAGTCATTTAGTGTGAGTGTGTGAGAAAGAGTGTAAGTGAATCTGGACAACAATGTTTTTGCATTTCTTTTAAAAGGTAGCACACAATGAAAGAAATGGAAACAGACAGATTGAGATTAATGACAAAGATGAAGATGTGCTTCCTGAGCTCCTGCCCCAACACTGTTCTACCTTTGCACTCCTTTATCCTTTTTCATCTATTAAGCACTTTAAAAATATGCCTGAATATTCAATCAGATGCTAATGAAAGCTTAGGAACACTGCCTTGCATTAAGAGTGCTCATATGATAAGCCTCAACAACACACCAACACCCCCACACACATATACACACACACACACTTATCAAGGCCTTTATGCATGAATAAATCAGACACACAAAATGAGGAGAAGATCAAGACTAACAGTGGAACGTGGCCCTAATGCAAACAAACTCATTACCGCAGCCTAGAACACAATACGACGTTCCTAGGAAGGCAGATTAAATTTTCACTGGATAGGGTTTTTTCCTTTTAGTGGCTTGAATTAATCAATTCAGTTTTGACAAGATTTATTAAACCAAACTGTGTGTAAGATTGCTTAACCTATGAAAAAATCTATTATATTTTGGATGTGATGGAAACTCTGCTGCACATTATTACTCTTATTTCTCTTTTCCAGACCTCATATTTTTCGACATTCAGGCAGGTGTACACCGTAGGCTATGCTACCTCTCTCATCTCCCTCATATCAGCCATCTTCGTCTTTACAGCATTCAGGTATTACAACACATACACATACATTAAGTTGAGTTGAAGTGCATGACATAATTCATTCTGCCTTTTAAATCTGAACACATATTACAAAGTAAATGATTAAAAACATAGCAACATAATATAGTTGTGTTGCTTCATATAAAGAAGCATGCAGCACGGATCACTTCTTATATTCGAAATGATTTGTAAACATAAGAACGATTTTGTGTTTTGCAATTTTAAAACAGGAAGTTTCACTGTACAAGAAACTACATCCACATCAACCTGTTTTCCTCCTTCATCCTGAGAGCTAGCGCAGTCTTTATTAAAGATGCCGTTCTCTTTACCGATGAAACCCAGGACCACTGTTTCATGTCTACAGTAAGACTTTTTAAATCTAAACAACAAACTCTCAAAATACGGTCATGTTACAATGAGTAATTCTTTATTTAGAGCTAACTGGCAACTGTTACCTAACCTGAACTGTTTACATATTGTATAGCATTTGATGTGTTTTGCATATTTAGTTTACAACTACAGCAGTCAGTGTTTTATGGTCATTTCTCTGTTTTTCATTCCTCTTACTTTGTAGGCATCATGTAAGGGAGCAGTGGCTTTTTTCCAGTTTAGCATCCTTGCTAATTACTTCTGGCTCCTGGTGGAGGGCATGTACTTACAGACCTTGCTTGCTCTCACATTTGTCTCACAAAAGAAGTATTTTTGGTGGTACATCCTTATCGGCTGGGGTAAGCATAAACAGATAGTTTTAATCAATGCAGATGTATAAAGCAGTGGATAAAATAGGGATGAAACGATTAATAGCAACCACAATATATAAGATATATCTTCATGAGTATTTAGCTGTACTTAACTGTTTTAACAGAAGTGCCAAAGCTAGGGCATGGGGGCCGAAGTGGGGTGGTGTGGGGTGACCTTAGATTTGGCCAGCCGTACCACATATGAGAAGTGGGGGGAAAACATAAAAAAAAATGCCATTGACAATTTTTTTTATTTCTAATTCAAAAAAAAAATTGTTTTATTTTAAAGCTGTAAAAAATATACATTTAAATTAAATGTAGAGAATAAAAGTAAATTTGACTTTGTTTTATTTAATGTACATTCATACCTCATGGTGCAGGTACATCATGCTTTGTGACAATGAATGAACAGCTAATTATGGAGAGATCGAGGCAGTGGCACACAGACAAAGGAAATTGTCGACTGTTTTGGAAGAATATAATTTCTTTCAGCAAAACATTCTTCAGCGTTTTCAAAGTATGGCGGCGAGAACAATTACATTTATGCAACAATTACTCGTGGCCCATGGCCCTCAATCAAGTTTGACTTTTGACCCTTTATAGAAAAAAGTTCTAGGCACCTCTGGTTTAACAATTTTAAGGAATCATGAAAGAGTCTAAACTATACAACAGCACATATATAATTATGCAGCAACAAATAAAATAATTGCAAGAATAAATCACATTCAGTATTCAGTAATACTTAGTAATATAATGATGTGTGGATTTTGTAGTAATTTCTTGGCAACCAGAAAAAAAAAAACGTAAAACGAATTTACAGAAAAATACTGTAATATAAATAACATGCAATGACATATATTTGCTTTTTTGCACAAGGCATGATACAGCTGAGTTAGATCTTGCTCAAGGACAAATCTAGGACAGTTTGGTGGAGCTGGGACTTGGACAGTTGACTTTGTGTTACTCAAAGTTCACAGAGCCTTGTATTAAGGCAATGTTTTAATGGATGTAATTGAGTGGGAGCAGTAGATCAGTATCAGGTAGCAGTAGAGTAATTTTTGTTGTTTAATTGTGGTGAACAGCTTCGGGAACGCAGATGAGAAGGTTGTGTGTTCAAACCTAGCACTGCTAAACTCTGAAGGTTTCTCAACACCCTTTATCTTCAGCTCTGCCAAACGAGCATGTGTACTGTGTATACAACATTAAGATACCACTGTACTGTAATTGTATCTTTTTACATTTGTACATTTTGTACAGTTGCCTGTGCTATATATACTGTATTATATAAATACTATAAAATAAGGTGTGTTTGTTACATTGAGGGAAATATGTGCTAGAACAGCCTTTACATTTTCAGCATTTTAATTTAACACTTGTAACCTTAAATTAAAACATACAAATACCATAGCATTGTCAAATTTTGGATAACTTCTTTTTTGATGTTGTGTAGATTGTGTTCTGTCTTTCAGGTCTTCCAACAACCGTTTTGACTATTTGGGTTCTGGCCAGAAATTTCTATGATAACAAGGGGTAAGACTGGTTTAGTGTCTAAACAGTTTAGTTCAGAAATCTCTATAGTATTTGCTGTGTCTGTGTAAATATGTTTTATGGAAAGAAGCTTGTGAAGGACCAAATCTGATCAGCCTTAAGAAAATACTTTCAAATGCATGGAGTAAATCATTCAACAATACTGGCTAATTATATAATTATAGGTCTAACGATGGTCATAGGTTTATTTGACATGAAAAAGGCTTGTAAATTTACTTTGTATGTTCTTATTAGTAAATTATTTCATTAATATTTCATTATTTATTCAGTACAAGGGACACGACAAGCATAACATCTAAGACCTATAATAATCAGCATTATATCATACACATACAGTATATCAACAACATAAATTCTAAACTTATATGAATATTTATGTGCTGAAAAATACCTGATATTTATAGTCGGTTTATTCCAGGCAGATTATTCAAAATACCTGTATGTTGTTTACTGTATGTCTCCAAGTTGCCAGAATTTTTTTTTTGAGTCGAGGTGTCTGAGGTGTCTGGGCTTGTCAGCAGTAGACCACCAACTACAAACACTATCAGATAATTATGGATTCTAAAATGCAGACTGAATAAGCAGAATTCTTTTTCACTGCATGAGTAATTAACAGTGTCGTATGTATTGACTTTACTTTGCCTTTCCATTATTTTTATTTTTAGTTACATTAAACTGAGGCATTAAAAACTGCTCCTCACTCTTCAATATCATGCAAAGATACATCTCTAATTATATTTCAGCTCTTAAACGGTGTCTGATGTACACAGTTTTAGTATTAAACCCTCTCTATGTGCTCATTACTCCACTCTGAATATGTCCTCCTGTGCACTATAATGTATTGGAGATCAATGTGTGTATCTGATGAATAGTTTGATAAGAGTTGAGTTTACATGTAAATACATTTTAAAAAAGGTGCAGTTATAAAAGGTGCAAAGGAAATGCCAGTACTTTAGCAACTAGCCCTGATCAATGACCCAGTGAAGTGTGCAGAGTGCGTGTGGGAAATAACTCTTTCTAAACGGCTGTGTTTACTCTCATGCTGTGGTAATGGTGAAGGTGCTGGGACGATACGGATATCGCCTTCATTTGGTGGATCATAAAAGGGCCGATTACAGTATCTCTTCTGGTAAGTAAATATTTACAGTACATCAGATGACCAAAGAAGAACATTTATCTTTAACAAGTTTCTTGTTCATGTTATGTGGCCCAGGTGAACTTTATCATCTTCATCAATGTGATCAGGATACTTGTGGAGAAGTTGAAGTCTCCCGGAGTTGGAGGCAATGACAGCAGTCACTTTACGTAAGAGCTTCTCTCTGTTTTCATAGCAAAGAAACGAATGCGCCAGGATATATTATTTTTTTATGTTAAATCCATATATCCTAGAATTAACTATAAAAAAAAATGTAGATGCCCAGTATGATATCAACTCCTTTTTTTCCAATTTGACACACTATTCAATATTGATATCTGAAAATATTCATACTCTTTTTTTGTATCTTTGCAAATATAATCTTAACAAACTATTTGTATTAGAGGAATGATGGCAGCGTGCTTTGATTCAGTTTGTGTCCTTTATTTAGCACAGGATCTGTATCATCTTAATCCACGTCACACACATTAAAGCAATTAATAAACCAGTAGATAAGATTTAAACATGATTAAAAAAAGGGGGAAAAAAAATTTATTTAACACTGATCTGCGCTATAATAAATAAGTTTTGTACCTTGGTATTCTTGGATATTGTGTAATAGTGTGTGAGTGTGTAAGTCAATCACCTTGTTGTTTCAAAATTACAAACACTAATCATTCACAGTGCTAGTCGGAACAGGCTACAACGGTGTGTTTGCACCTCTCGGTTTAATTGTTAGCTCAGGATACTGTGCTGTTTCATGAGTTTCATTTGTTCATGTGGGTTTTCTCTGGTTTGTCCAGTTTCTAGACTTAAGTTTCATATAAGACGTATCTAAAGCATCCGCACGTTTCTATGTACTGTACCATTCATTATGATTATCATTCATTCTAATGCTGTTGTATTCGTGTGTTTTTTTAATGACTTGCACTCTGATGGATCTATAGGAGGCTGGCTAAGTCTACTCTGTTCCTGATTCCACTGTTTGGCATGCATTACATGGTGTTTGCTTTCCTGCCGGAGAACACAGGGGAGGACGCTCGTCTCTACATTGAGCTCGGCCTGGGATCATTTCAGGTTTATAGACATTGTCCTCTAGTGGTCGCATCTAGTAACCGCACTAAGGACTTGTGTAGGATTAATGCACTATATGGACAAAATTCTGACTTTTTCAGTCATATGTGTTTTTTTCTCAAACTGTTACAACAAAGTTGGAGGCACACCAATGTACAACAGACGTTGTATGCTTTGCTTTAGAGATCTGACCTCAACTCTATTGAACACCCTGGGGATAAATTGGATCTCTGACTACACCCCAGGAATCCTCACCCTACATCCCTTGTGGATAAATGATCACAATCTCCACAGGAACACTTCAAAATTTAGTGGAACATCTTAGTGAAGATTTTTATAACAGCATATGGGGCTTAATGAGGAATGGGATTCACAAACTTTTGTCCATAGAGTGTAGCTTTTGCACTATGGTAGAGTGCGGTATTTGATGCCAACGTTTTACATTTGTTTAAATTAATAATATTGTGTACACTGTATTATCAGTTTAATAAATGCCATGGATATATTCAATGTTTTGATATTATTAATGTTTTCTTTTATTTCAGGGCTTTGTTGTGGCTCTGTTATACTGTTTTCTCAATGGAGAGGTAAGCCACAAACTAAATCAGGGATTTTAATGTTAAAAAGATTTTAATCATAAGATTTTGTTCATTTTATTTATATTTGACATTTTTCTTTTAGAAAGTAATGCTAAAGAATCTACTTAAACATATCAAAGCATGTCAAAGTGTTTAACCGTTTTTTTTTTTTTTTTGTGACTTTGAAAGAGAGCAGAAAAAACAAACCTGATTCAAAATTTTAACATTTGTTGTAGTAATTATTCAACTTAATTGTAATCTGGAAACTGAATACATTTGTACTTATTTAAAATGCATTAATAGCAATATGAGGAAGTACTAGAAGGCAAATATAAAAGGGCAATTAATATAATAGATTTTATTATGTTTACTGACTAAACATAAAAATAAAATAATTTGGCTGGTATGGGTTTGGTAAATATATGAATTAAATGCAAATGAAGTATTGCCTTTCGAAGTAAATTCTGAACTTTGTGCACCTGTAGATACTGTAGACTGGGGCTGAAATGATTTTTTGAGTAACGAGTAATTATCAACATTAATCAATAAAACATACATACACACATACACACACACACACACACACACACACACACACACACACACACACACACACACACACACACATATATATATATATATATATATATATATATATATATATATATATATATATATAAAAATATAAAACATTAGAGATTTGGCAAATTCAGTTTCATCAAGTGCCAAAGTGCATCAATAAACACAGCAGTAAAACTCAAGTTCAGTTTCAGAAGGAAAACTGTTGTTGAACTCCTTATTTTGCCAGTTCATCAAAGTCTGGAGTAAGTTTTGTTGTGGCAATTCTCAGGATAGATCCGAGTTGTTTGTCAGAAACTGTCGCAGTTTTAAAAGAGTATCAAATTAAGCTCTCTTAAGAGAAGAAGAGAGAATTGCACGCGAACAACGTCAATTGAGCTGAAGTGCGACATCTTTAGGGGAAACGTGGGTAAACAATGTTTACCCGTACCTATTTTAATAGAATTTGGTCACGTTCGGCGGGCCGGATTAATAAATCCAACGGGCCGTAGTTTGCCCATGTCTGGACTAAACAAAGCATTGAGTTTGGAAGGTGGTGCGTCAGTATTAATGGTCCGTGAGGAAACCGTGGGCCGTGTGTACTGGACTAAACGAAACATTAAGCGAAATATTAAGGCAAATCATTTACTGACGCACTCCCTGCTACACTCTGGAGCTCTCGGGACAGGTAAACTTTATGGAAGCCTGTTTCCTCCACAAAAAAAAATAAATAAAATTTGCCTAATTCTGACTTTTTTTTCTCGCAATTTCAACTTTATTTCTTGTAAATTCAACTTTTATCCTTACAATTCTGAATTTTTTTCTCGCAATTCTTACTTTTTTTTAACCAATCGGGCAGCGTCACCCCCTCTGTAGGGCCAGATATCTCTACACATTGAAAATGAAAAAGGCTACAATCAGTAGAATCGCATAGTATCAGACTAAGCCTCCGATCCCTGGAGAGAACTCTGTCTAACAATCAGCTCTGGAGGAGACAGAACAGGACAGATGAAGCAGAGGAGCCTCGTTCATACACCAACAGCTTCAAACTTCAATCCGACAACATGGTTACAGTGGATGAACCAGAAATTTTGGATGTTTATGAGAAATAAAGTTGGAATTGTGAGAAAAAACTGAATTAAACAAACTTTTTTTTATGTGGCGAAAACGGGCTTCCAAACAACACAGAAGACTCTGTCGAATGACAAATGGAGAAACATGGTGAAAAAAATAGTGAGGGGTGAGGAGAAGATTCAGGCCAAAGAAAAGGACAAAGAAAGTTTCCAAATGTTTGGGATAATTTCAAACTAAAATATACTGTAGACATATTTCTCAAAAATAGATGGCATGGTATTTTGCTGTATTGAATGTATGCACTGTTAATACAGACAAACCACTTCCATAAGTTATGGTATATTGTCAATGGTGTAAGGGACTTGGTGTGTGTGTGTGTGTGTGTGTGTGTGTGTGTGTGTGTGTGTGTGTGTGTGTGTGTGTGTGTTAGGTGCAAGCAGAGCTGAAGAAAAGGCTGTGGAAATGGCAGATGCAGGGTTACATGAGTTACAGTAAGAGGAGGAGAACACTGTTTACGGAGAGCAGCACCGTCACTCAGATTTCTGTTCTGGAAAAATCCAGCCCAAAGGAGCAGCCTTCCGCTGAGCTCAAAAACAGCATCTTACTGGTCTGAGGACATCCTGTTTCTCTCGCCTTCATAGGATTGCCTAATCTCTATAATAGTTTAATATCAATATTTAACATATTTATTCATTCCAAGAGTATTAGTTTTACATTATACATTTTATACATTTTATGGAAAAGAGTGGAAATCACAATCATAGACTGGATTTAATCATACACCGATAAGCCATGACATGAAAACCAAGTGAACTGAATAACATTGATTACCTCAGTACAATGGGGTGGGTTATCTTTGGCAGCATGGGAACAGCCAGTTCCCTTTCAGGAACTCGAGCTGCGTCGAAACGCTTTGGGAACACTCGGGCGCGTTCTCAACGCATTTCGACGCAGCGTCTCGTTTCCTCAGGAAACTGGGGTTACACACGTAACCTAGACGTTCTCCAAGTTGTTGTGTTGGAAACAGGGAAAATGAGCAAGTGTAAAGATCTGAGCAACTTTAACAAGGGCCAAAGTGTGATCACTAGACAGCTCAATCAAAGCATATCCAAAACATCATATTGGTGTTCCCAGTATGCATTGATTTAGTTCTTACCAAAAGTTGTCTTTGAAAAGGCAACTGGGGCACAGGCAACAGGGTCATAGTTGGATTTTATCGTACTGTGGACTGATACACATATTAGCTAAAACCACTAACAGGTGAAAGTTATCTAGCTAACTGTTAGATACAGTTTTGCTAAAAAATAAACACAAAGAAGTACAAAGTGTATGTAACATATAGATTAAATAGGAATATATAGTATCTTAACAATATAGTAAGTGGAGAAACTGTGAGGTGGAAGAAAAACGCAAGCAAAATAACAAAATCTTAAAACCAGTATTCACTGCAGTAACAGAAAACCTCCTAGTTTTGCTAATACACTATATGGACAAAAGTTTGTGGACACCTGACTATAAGATTTGTATGTGCTTTTTAAACATCCCAATCCACCTGTAGTCCCCATTTGTTGTTATAATAACCTCCACTCTTCTGGGAAGATGTTCCATTCTTTTTTTGAGTACATTTGTGGAGATTTACATTTACATTTGCGGCATTTAGCAGACGCCCTTATCCAGAACGTCGTACAAAAGTGCGTTGAGTCTCTAGCAATGAATAAATCTATACTGGTAGGCTAGATTACAAACTTAATATAAATCTGACTCTAACTCTTGATTTTTGCAAAGCAAACTTGGAAAGTGCTAATTTAATGTTTCAGGAAAAGGTGCATCTTCAATCATCGCTTAAAGATAACCAGGGACTCTGCTGTTCGGACATCTAGGGGAAGTTCATTCCACCACCTCGGTGGCAGAACAGAGAAGAGCGTTGAAGTATACTTACCTCTCAATTTGAGAGAGGGTGTTACCAGTCGAGCAGTGCTGGAGGATAGATGTGTGCTCATTCAGCAACATAGACATTAGTAATTTCAGGTACTGTTGTAGGGAGACAAAGCCTGGGTTGTGGTTAGAGCTCTGTAGCAGGCCACTCAAGATCTTCCACTTTAATCCATGTACACCATATCTTCATGCAGGTAGCTTTGTACACAGCAGTATTGTCATGCTGGAACAGGTTTGAGTTTAAGTGAAGGTAAATTTAATGCTACCACATCCACAAACATCCTATACAGTTGTGTGCCTCCAATTTTAACGCACCAGTTTGGGAAAGAAGCACATATGGCTGGAAAAGTCAAGTGTCCTGATACTTGTTCATACATTGTATTTCCTATCCCTTAGTAAAGTACTATACTGAAGTGGTATCCTTAATTTACATGTACAGTTATAGCTTAAAAACAATTGCTTAGATTAACTTGCTTCAGTGCTGTGCTTACACTGACTATATGCTTAAATACTATTCCAAAATATTCAAGATGTCTTCAGTTTCTGTTTTTGTGGGTTTGAAATCCAAATCAGTTCCAAGTCATTTGTTGCAATCACAATCACTTTGAAGCTTTAATTCCTTCCATCACGATTAAATAGTGCACTAGTTCTAGAGGCATGATTTGATTATTTGCATGTGTGCACTTTAATTTCAGAATTGTTCATTAACTAGATAATAGTTATCTTTGTTTTAATTTCAATACTTTGTGCTTGTAGTGGACAGACATAAGCAGTTCATAGCCCTGAGTATAGAGTTGTTGCTTTAGTGCATCTGTAATTTTCTCACCTTGTCTTGATTTCTTTACCTGAAATATTTATTTCATTATTATGTACAAGGTGTGTTTTGTTTTATTTATTAAGAATAAGATAAATATACTTATAGCTTTAAGTCAGTAGATCATATGGGTCTGTTTTGAATGTTTTCCCTATTGGCATCATAGTCATAAGCAGTTGATACATAATGTCTTCGAAGACATGCACTAAAGGTTGTCTGCACTCCAAATCACTCCAAAATATGCTTTTGCTTTTTAACCCAAAATGTACCTCTTCTTCAGAAACACCGTGTACAAATATCTGGAAAAATCTGAATTTATTTATTTGTTTTTTTAACTGATTGTCCTTTGCCATACCATAGTTATTGTTATTGCTTGACTTATCTTTGAGTTGTGAGTGCACAACTGAATATTATTTAGAAATGATGTCTTCAAGGTTCATGCTTCACATGACCGCTCAACCAAATGAGAATTTCATATTCAATACATGAATAGAATTAAAAGCCTGCATCACTTGTAAATACCATTTGTATAACTAATTGACTGTATTGTGAGCTTCTTAACATTTTTTCAAGTAATTATAGCATAGTGCCTTTCATCCCATGTGTCCTGCATGATGAAATCTTTTTTAGGTATTGGCATTGGTCATGAGCTTTATTCATGTTAAATCTAACAATGTAAATAACAGTTTAAACTTTTATGTGTTTAATGTGGAGCACTAAACTGTAAAAGTTGTTGTTTAATACATATTTAGTAAGACCATTTTAATCCTGACAGGATGTGTCTATAAATAAGCTTTTCCATTGCTAATAATATGTAAATATTGTGTGTGTGTGTGTGTGTGTGTGTGTGTGTGTGTGTGTGTGTGTATATATATATATATATATATATATATATATATATATATATATATATATATATATATATATATATATATATACAGTGAGGAAAATCCCAATCACAATATATGATTTTTAAACTATTTATTTGTATGATACAGCTGCAAATAAGTATTTGAACACCTGTCTATCAGCTAGAATTCTGACCCTCAAAGACCTGTTAGTCTGCCTTTAAAATGTCCACCTCCACTACATTTATTATCCTAAATTAGATGCACCTGTTTGAGGTCGTTAGCTACATAAAGACACCTGTCCACCCCATACAATCAGTAAGAATCCAACTACTAACATGGCCAAGACCAAAGAGCTGTCCAAAGACACTAGAGACAAAATTGTACACCTCCACAAGGCTGGAAAGAGCTACGGGGAAATTGCCAAGCAGCTTGGTGAAAAAAGGTCCACTGTTGGAGCAATCATTAGAAAATGGAAGAAGCTAAACATGACTGTCAATCTCCCTCGGACTGGGGCTCCATGCAAGATCTCATAATTCCACTAAAAGTGTTTGGAGGAAGAAGAATGATGAGTACCATCCCAAGAACACCATCCCTACTGTGAAGCATGGGGGTGGTAGCATCATGCTTTGGGGGTGTTTTTCTGCACATGGGACAGGGCGACTGCACTGTATTAAGGAGAGGATGACCGGGGCCATGTATTGCGAGATTTCGGGGAACAACCTCCTTCCCTCAGTTAGAGCATTGAAGATGGGTCGAGGCTGGGTCTTCCAACATGACAATGAACCGAAGCACACAGCTTGAATAACCAAGGAGTGGCTCTGTAAGAAGCATATCAAGGTTCTGGTTCTCCAGACCTAAACCCAATAGAGAATCTTTGGCGGGAGCTCAAACTCCGTGTTTCTCAGCGACAGGCCAGAAACCTGACTGATCTAGAGAAGATCTGTGTGGAGGAGTGGGCCAAAATCCCTCCTGCAGTGTGTGCAAACCTGGTGAAAAACTACAGGAAACGTTTGACCTCTGTAATTGCAAACAAAGGCTACTGTACCAAATATTAACATCGACCTTCTCAGGTGTTCAAATACTTATTTGCAGCTGTATTATACAAATAAATAGTTAAAAAATCTTATATTGTGATTTCTGGATTTTTTTTTTTTTAGATTATGTCTTTCACAGTGGACATGCACCTACGATGACAATTTCAGACCCGTCCATGATTTCTAAGTGGGAGAACTTGCAAAATAGCAGGGTGTTCAAATACTTATTTTCCTCACTGTATATATACAAAAATTAGGGCACAGAAATTGTCCCAGAAAAATATACATTTGTATGTGTATATATATATATATATATATATATATATATATATATATATATATATATATATATATATATATATATATACAAATGTATATTTTTCTTGGACAATTTCTGTGCCAGAATTTTAGTTTCTGTAGCTGTTGTGGTGGACTTTTCTTAATGTTCCCCCAATCCACACTAAACATCGTCAATTAGTTCAGGACTGTACTGTAGTGTTCTTTGGAAGGGTTGACTGGTAATATTTCAGATTTTAAGTCTGATGAAAAATCTGCATCTGTCATTTGACTGTTTTCTGTGTCTGAAATGTTTCTGTACACTTTTGAGTTCATAATGCCACCAGTGAACGCATGCTCAGCAAGCCCAGGCCCAGTCAACCATTTTTCCTTGATTTTATTCGTAACTATCCTGCAGAGTCTGCTGGTGTTCTTTTTAGGTTTTCTTGTACTTGTTTGTTAATCTGATTTTTTTTTTACTTATCTGGTGGCTGTGATCGTTGTGAAAGAGATGATGCTTGATCATTTTTCATAATATACCTCTCTCTTTTTAGGCATTTTTGCAAATATATTTAATCAACTGTTAATTTATAGTAGATGTACAGGCTTGTGAAAAGTTTGGTAACATCTAATGTAATGTAAGATGGCAACGTTTTAGAGTTTTTAAGTTATGTGCATGTTCCTTTTGTTTATATGGAACAAACTCGGCAAAAGGCAAAAACACAAGAATTGGACAGTGAATGACTGGAATGAAGTGGACAGATGAGTCCAAATGTGACTTTTTTTGGCTTAAACATAAGAAACATTCCACATGTAAAGAGAGTGTAAAGCTGTTTTTCATGCTAAAGGGAGAATTATACAATAAAAATAAAGCTTAACATCTGTAGATTTATATATTTATTGTGTCAGAGTAAATCTTCATAGCATTACATTTAAAAGTTTGCATATAAACAAAAAAACATGAATGTGTCTTTCAAAAGCCATAAAAGTCTATATGTTTCTAAACTATTAACAGGCACTTTAGGTACGCAGAATAAATTGAAACGCTCAAATGCATCTTTAGTCCCATGTTATACAGTATATCTGTTATGTCTAGACTTTTTTTATCGTAACAGTTTCTTTTTTATTTGCTTGAAAAGTGTGCTGGTTGTATTTTTGCCTAAATTCAAAGATACTTAGTTTGATGTTTTTTTCGAATGCAGTAAAATGCATTTTGTGGTCAAATATGAGTGTCTGAAGGCTTTTTGTGGTTGTGTACAAATGTTTAAACAGACCTGGCATTTTCTTCTTTTTTCTTCTATGAGTGTGTGAGTGTATATGTATGATGACTTGTGATAACCTAATGTCCCAGCCAGGGTGTATTTCCACCACACAAACATAATATGAATATTTAAAGTAGCGATTATATCAGACAAAACAACCAAAAATAATGTTTTACGGTAACCATGAGGGACCACCTGGTGTATATACACATAAAGCCCAACTTGTTTTAAAAAAAGTATTTGCTTTAGTTATTATTATTATTATTATTGTGATTTTGTTTAGATGGTCATTTCCATTAAATACTGTATATAAATTTGATTAAAGTATGTATCTTTGTGTTTAAGAATGTAATGTTGCTATTTTTCCAGCGGTCTAAATTCTGTGAAATTTGGTTTTGATTAGTGGGACTCCTGGACTGGAGCTAAAAACCCTGATATACATACATGCATATAAATTTTCAGCATCTAAAATTGAGATTGATTGTAAATCCACTAAGTGTTCATTGTTCGATTGTATTCATCATCAACTTTTGTATCCTAATGTTAAGATGGAGTCTCTTTGCTACTTTCACCGACTTGCCTTAATGCAGTTCATTCATTTTAATTGCTGTTTTAATTTAACCGTGTTTTTACATAAGAGCATTATTTGTCAAATATCCTGAAAAGAAACAGGCAACAAATGTAATTCTAATCAAATGTCATTGGATGTATTTCTGCAGTTGCACTGCTTGTAGAAATGTTTTTCCTTTTCATGTCTATATGACATTTTTGTTCATGCACACGGTGTTTGGAAAATGATCTATACAACTTTAAAAGTAAATGGAAAGAAATTACAGCATTTTTGACAGTCCTCAAATCCTCAAAGAAATAAATGACGGATTCTGAGTGATCTAAGTTTAAAAACAGCACCTTTATGATTGATTCTTCTGTTCGGGGTATGTCTTATTCAGATCAGGTCATCAAAACTTACCAAAACCTGTTTTATAGAAAAATCTATGTATATACTCTGTAATGTGTTTCTGCTGGTCGTCTTTATTTTTGATTAAAAGTTATAAAGATCATTTTCAGATGTGTCTTACTTGGACATCTTTCATTAATAAAGCACAATAACTTGTGACTTAATTTTTTATCCCTGCATTGTGATGCTCTTGTTTATCTTTTTGTCTGCCTTCTGTGTTGTTTGTTTACAATACTACACAATTTTAGGTAGTTTTAGAGACATTTAATGAAATTTTATTGTCATATATTACAAAAGGACTAACATCAGAACTAAATGACATCATATAGCTGATGTGACATAAGATGAAATTCGAAAGAAAGAGAAAAAGAAAGAAAGCAAGCTTTCCATCACAACATAAATATTCACTAAGGGTTTTGTCATGCATTCACATTCAGTAATTATAGTTCAGTCATTGCTGTCTTGAAAATTACAGGAATTGTTTTTGTATTCCAGTAAAAGATGTGAAATGTTTTACTGTGTGAAATGCTTATGTGTGCAGTGCTTATAATGTTCAATTAAACAGAAAAAAAAAAAATGTATGCTATGTTTGGTTGGATGATACAACATTTGCTAATACCTAACAGGCTTTTCTTGCGTGTTAAATAGGCTGGTATTGTAGAACATGAAAATGGGTTTGAACATGTCTTTAAATCGGTTAAATCAGCAGTCTTATTCAGTCCCGCTCGATAATTAGTGAACTAATGTAAGTAAATGTCCCACAAAGATGAGTGCAGACAAAAGACTCTAAAGCTGCAGCGATTTAGCAAAGAAACGGTAAGCTATTGTCTGAATAAATTATGTGGAAATACGCTGTTCAGGAAAACAGACATTAGTGCTATGAATGAAACTGTCTGCAGTCATATCCATCTAAGTGGTATTTCATTTCGTTTTTAGCTGACACACTTTGTTAAACATCAACACACTCAGCAGGAAACATCCAACCACAGAATACACATGCATCAGTTTTTCACAATTACAGGCAGCAATAATGCTGGTTATACACTACAAACACCATAAAAAAATAACAGAGAAAATACAACTAGAGATGTTGAGCACGTTTTTTAATACGTCCCCCAAAGCAAAATAGTCAATACTGCATGGTACAGATGAAACAATTTAGCAAGCTTTATAACATGTGTGGTACATTTCCCATTAACACTAACACTATAACTACTTTTCTAGAACACCGTTTTGTACATTATTGGCAGAACAATGATGTCACTTCAATACCAACAGCAAATAGTTACCTGTGGCACAATTCTATATAAAAACAATGAGATTTTCTCTTAAAATATAATGGCATATTGCTTAAATGGTAACACTTTGTCTGTGACTGATCTATGGCCTGTGCCAAATAACACATGATGTACATATTGTCAATGATTTGATCCAGATATCAGATGTCTGCTAGGTCATTTGGAAATTTGGAAAAAACGAAGTGGTTTATGGATGATAATAATAGCTATAAACGAAGCTGGATTCAGTTGTGTAAAGGCCACAGAGTCTACTCTTGGTGTTCTAGTCCTGCACAACACAACAAGATTTCACTAATCCACTGACAACTAACAGCAATAGAAACCATTTGCCTTGTAAGACAACGTGACGTGTATTATGCATTACAATGTATAAACGTGGCAAACTAAAATAGGTTTATAACACTGCTTTACTAATGCCGACGCCAGAAAACAATAAGCAATCATCAATACTGGAACTTTACACACAAATAGCAATTTTCTACAGACAAATATGTTTAATCTCCTGTTGAAACACACATTTTGTCTTTTTGCAGATTCTGTTTGCAAACAGAAAGTCCAAAAAAAGGCTGAAAGTACTGTCATCTACGATGGTGAACTAGTGATTTAGATTATATAAAAACAAAATATGAAAAAAGTTTTTTTTTAAAGCTGTGATTGAATTTGGAAATATTAAAGACATACTAAACCACATTTTAATATATGTAGAGATCAAAAGTCAAATTAAAGGCTGAGAAAAACAAAAAAATGACATTTTCTGAAGGCCTCTTGGTTTTTAACACAGATTATTTATGTACAATAAAAGCACTTCACTAGAGCCACCAGCTTCATGCTTGTTTAGTTGAATGGATTTTTTTACCTATCTATTAAATTGTGTAGTCTTTCTTTTGTGCAAAAAAGGCACTTCCATGATAAACTTTCTGAGCATCAATATTAATAGAATATCGCTCTCAGGATCCCCTTGTGAAGAAATCTGAATTAACATCAGCTGCAATCTTCCACAGCATTTGCAAACAAGTTCGGCAATACCAGCTGTCAAAATATCTCAATATTAATCTTTGGACTACCAAAAGTGCCATGTGATACACCGATTTTGCTTTCTTTTTGGGTAAAATTATAATAATAGTATTCTATTGTAATAGTAATTTTAAAAATCATCAACCAAACAAAATATTTATAGGATATTAATACCAAAAAATCGTGTTACTAAAAATATGTCCAAAATAGTCACTTTCTAGTTCTGAAGCTGAAGATTTTTTAAGATTTAAAAGTACATATTTACAATAGGATGATCTCACTGATTCATGCAAACAACTAGAATGAGCCAAACAAGTTATACAAAATCACGAGGTGCTTTGCTTGTTGTTTGCTTTAATGACATTTTCAGTACTAACGGCTGTTTACAAAATTCCAGGGCAAAAAAAATACGAGACATTCACTTACAAAATCACAAAATCTACTATTTCAAATATTGAACGTATTACTTTTAGTTTGCATGTGTTTGATTATTTATCTACATAATAAGAGATCCATAAGAAATTATTACCCAACTTTATGTTAACAAAAAATGGTCCTGAATTGACCGACCATATGCATTCACAGTTAAAACCGACAGCAAAACTACAGTGTGGGAAAAAAAAGCATTAATGTGCTCTTTTCCTACTTCATATTAGACAACTTTCCCAATTGAGTAATCCTGTGTGCTTTAAAAACTGAATAGTTAATATCATCCTCATATCGACCAACATAAAAAATGGCACAAATTGCATGAGGTCTACCTCAGTTATTCAGTTTCTATTCTTTTTCAATTCATTTCACAAATTTGATCATGACGTTCCATTACTGAATACAATATAATAAATATTTACATTGGCAGGGAGATCGGAGCATGGTCTAGAGCAAGTCCAAGATCGTATTTACCAGCACATGAAGAAACACTGAACAATTTCTAAATGAAATACTTCTGGTTGATTAGTAGCTAATTTTATATCTATATTTGTATTGGGTTAAATCAAATAGATTCAAAGTTACTATTTCACTGCTGAAATATCTCTTTTTTGACAGCTTGACTAATAGTCTACAGAAAGACGTCAGAGTGTTTCCCTTTGTATCATCCAAGTTTTTTTTTTATCTAGGATCATTGTAAAACAATTTAAAACTGGTCAAGAGAAAAAGGTCACATTTTCTTGATCATCAACATATGCACGAGTTCTATGGAATGTCGTCGATATTTAGCCTTCGTGTTCAAGGTCATTAGAATGTATCGATGTCAAATATTTCTTTCACTTGGCAAAACAATGCCAATGAAATTGTCATGGCTCTAGAAATTCCATCATTTATACAAAGGCTGAGCCAAACATTTTTCTTCTTGACTGTATTATCATTAAAGGTGTCGAATTCTTGAGTTCACAAGCAGATTTCTCTGATAAATAGGCTCCAGCATCTCTTTGCCCCGAACAATGCAAGCTCCTACAAGTCTCTGAGGTCAAACTGGACTAATATAGTGCTAGGTGTTAGGAGTTCAGTGTGTATCTGCGGATCTGAGAGGCTGCAGCTCATGTGGCTGGAGTCTCGGCCTGCAGGCTGGACATGCGGATCTGCGAGCTGCTTTTGCTGAGAATGGAGATCTGCGTGCCTCCATTTGCACCACTGCTGGCCAAGGACGGGTGCCTGTGCTTCATATCCACAGCAAAGTAACGGTTCACCGTCCAGCTCCTCCACTTTCTCTTCACCTCTGACTGCACCTTTAGGGAAAAGTTTTGCAAGATCGCTCAAGTGGAATTGGCAAGTGAATTTCTCATCTCTGAACTGGTGCGGCATTCCTGAAATACCACTGATCAGAATAAATCTGGCACTTGAAATTCAGAAATAAAATTCTTAATACACTTTTACACAATTAATTACTCATTAGCACCCAATCTGACAGGTCTGTCAGGTTGCTTGCTCATGGTTTTTATTTAGTCGTTGTGGCTTCTCCTGCTCTGCTTTATCCAACTCTGCAACTCTCACAGCTTTCAATCCAAGACCCCAAACTTTGCACAAAAAAAAGCACTTGGCTGCTCATTAATATAATTGCTGGGCCCTGGGAAAGGGAATAAAGCTTCAAGTTGCCATGGAAACACATCCCAATTCCAACAAAAGGACAACTGTTTCTGATTCTGACCAACACTATCTGAAAAAAGAAGTATAGTTTCTTTTATAATGCATTTAATTTTACCCTATTTTATATATTCCTGTGCAGAATATTTTTTATGGTTTGGAATTGCTTTATGTAATACTTTTTTATGTATTTTTTAAAGGCAAAGTTAGTTCCCAAATCCTCCAATCTTTTGGATATAAGAGTATAATTGTACAGCAAGCATTTATATTCTTGATGAATTCATCATAAATAGATTTTATAACATAATTATAGAACATATTTATACATTTAATCTAATCATGTGTTTCTTCTTGAATTATACCCATGTATAACACTGAGTACGGTGGCTGAGAAGTGCAAAACACATTTACAAATCCGAAAACAAAACAACAAATGCAAAAACAAAACAACAAATCCGAAAACAAAATAACAAATGCAAAAACAAATTAACAATTCCGAAAACAAATTAACAATTCCGAAAACACAACAAGTCAGACAAACCGAAAAAGGTAGGTATAGTTTGTGAATGGAACACTTACAGATCATTGGACGAGACACTTGTCATTACCTGTATATCTTGACTGACAAGTGTCTTGTCCAATGATCTGTAAATTTCCATTCACAAACTATACCTTCCTTTTCCGGTTTGTCTGAATCGTTGCACGAAACACATTAACAAATGAAAACACAACGACAAAATTCAGACAAACCGGAAAAGGAAGGTATAGTTTGTGAATGGAAACTTACGATCATGTTGTGTTTTTGGATTTGTTATTTTGTTTTTAGATTTGTTATTTTGTTTTTGGATTTGTTATTTTGTTTTTAGATTTGTTGTTTTGTTTTTGCATTTGTTATTTTGTTTTCGGATTTGTTAATATGTTTTGCACTTCTGGGCCACCGTACAATGACTCAAAAAATCAACTGAAATAAAGACCTACCTCTCCATTGAGGAAGCAGTACAGTACAGCAACCACAAATCCCTGAGAAAAGACAAAATTATGTTCAAACATCTAAAGTGTTTTGTTCCTCCAATAACACAGCAATCTGCTGGGGATTATAAAGACTTTAATGAATAAACATATTGTGCTTTTTAACACTTTAGTTACATTCAAAGTTGCTGAAACTCTGCATGTTATCACTTATTATAACAGCTGCAGTATACTAGTTGTTCCGTACCTTTTTACTTTTAGTAGTTGAATAAAACAGTAATTAGAAACCAAAATTGCAAAACTAACTGAGAAAACTTGACATTAGAGACCCATTCAATACAATATAAAAAACACCTCCATTTCCATATCAAAGATTATAGGTTTTATACTAAGCAATATATTTAAGTATTGACTTTATATTTAAGCAATATCTATATTATCAGCGTTAGTTTGTGATAGATATGCTCAAACAGTTACAGAATTAAACAAGCAAATCACTATAAGTCTGTGAATTATAGCAGACACTAGTATCATAAATATGGTATTATAAAAATATAAATTAATACTTTTTAACCAATCAGCCTTCAGTATTGAGGTGATATAAATACATATGGTGTAATCATTTGGTGTATTATGTAATACATAGTATTACTGGGGAAATATGATATATAGTAGTTTTCAGTACATAAGTGACTGAAAAACATCCGTTCTACAATCAGTGAAACAAATATTCTGCTAAAAAGTTTAAACTGTAAGGCGTTTCGAATAGAGCAGACGTAAACACTTCTGCGTAACAAACAGGTCGAAGCTTAGATCGAAGTAAAGAAAAAAGGTTCAGCTTCACTACCTGGAAAGAGCCAAGACCCAGTTCAAACACGAGTCGTTCTCTCTTACTGACATCCTCAGGAGTGAAAGCAAACACAGTGTAGTGGATACCAAAAAGAGGGATGAGCAGGAGAGTGGAGCGAGCAAGACGTCTGTCAAGTACAAAGCATTTCCAAAATGTTAGCAAACTAATGCGCTATGCAAAGACACTTAAATGAAAAGTGAAGTAATATTTATGATGAAACTTACAAATAAATGCTGGATTCGTTGCCTCCTATGTCAGGAGATTGCAACTTCTGGACAAGAATTATAATGATCCCGATAAAGAGGACAAAGTTGATCTGAAATTTAAAAATGAATTTGTGTGTATGTTACTTATCATCAAATAACAGTACTGATATTAAACCCATATTCATGAATAATTATAACTGTACTCATAATTATCCCATACATAAAACTGATGCAAAGCACTTATATTGCATACATGTCCATGTTTGGATTTCACAGATATAGAAATGTATGTCAAATACTTGTACGTATTTGGAAAATATAGTTCAAAATATCACAAAAATGCCTGTTTTATATAAGTAACATGTTCATATATTGGTAAAAGATGTTTATCCTTATATATACATGTATACATGTGTGTGTGTGTGTGTGTGTGTGTGTGTGTGTGTGTGTGTGTGTGTGTGTGTGTGTGTGTGAATGAATAGATTAATTAAATGTTATGTAAACTGATGAACTGTGACTTTAGCTTGTGTAACATATAAAATCAAAAAAATAGAAAAAAAATACTCTTTTCCAATAACTTATTATTACTTACTTTTCATAAATCGAGTAACTCGAATACAAAAAAAAAAACATTAAGGCAAACAATTTTGTATTCGAATTACTTCGTTTATTCCATTTAACTACACACAGAGCATTGTGTTTCCCTGCGGACCGTTACTACTGACGCACTATTCACTACACTCTGGAACGCTCGAGGACAGGGGACAGAGAAGACGCTGAAAAACTGGAGGAACGGGAGAAAATGGCAAAGGGGCGAGGAGAAGATTCATATGGAAAAGCAATTTCCTGCCACATTTAAAAAAAAAAAGAAGCTAATACCGACTTTATTTCTTCAAATTCCGACTTTATTTCTTGTAAAAAAAAAGTCAGAACTACGAAAAATAAACTCGAAATTGCAAGAAAGAAAGTTGGAAATAGGCAAACTTTTTTTTTGTGTGGCAGAAACGGGCTTCCATAGGATTCAGGCCAAAGAAAACGACAAAGTTTCCAACAGTTGGGTTCATTTTTGAAAGAAAAAACTGTATAGTGCAATTACTCTTTTAGAAATTAATTTTTATTTATTAATGTGTATTTGCATTTTGATGTCTTATCGCAATTGAATGCAATAAATGGGTTTCGTTTTCACAGATATTCTTGTGTGCAGTTTCAGCAATAAAAATCTTTATTTTACTAAAAAGGAAATTAGTTTTAATTTTAAGGGACCCGTCTTATTTTCTCTTGTATATTATGTATTGGTCTTTAATAAAGAAAAAGTTCTTTGTTGTACTTAGACCTTGTACTCAATAAATAAATGTAGTGCCCATTTGCTGTTATAATAACCTCCATTCTTCTGGAAAGACACTAGATTTAAGAGAAAAGATCCACCAGATTTTGGAGTGTGCATGTGAAGATTTGTGCTCATTCTGCCAAAAGAGTGTTAGTAAAGCCAGGTACAGTTGTAGGGTGAGGAGGCCTGGGGTGCAGTCAGTGTTCCAATTAATCCCAAAGGTGTCCAGTAGGGTTGAGGTAAAAGCTCTATATCAGGACACTCAATCTTCCACTTCAACCCATGTGTGTACGTCATATTTTCATGGATCTGGCTTCGTGCACAAGGACATTGTCTTGCTCGAACAGGTTCGAGTCTCCGAGTTCAAGTAAAGGAATTTTATGTGGAAAAGTCAGGTGTTCCAATACTTTTGTCCAAATACTGTAGACACTTTAGTTAATTAGTTTTTTTGTTGTCGTTTATTATTTATTTATTAATTCCTTTTTTTTTAATGTAATAACGAAGCACGTGATTCAGGATTAATTATGACAATAACATATATATGGGTTTTTCTTAATCTTGACAGGAGCTCAGTTGCAACATACAGTGTGTGTGTGTGTGTGTGTGTGTGTGTGTGTGTGTGTGTGTGTGTGTGTGTGTGTGTGTGTCCTTGCCATTTCTGTTCCATATACCATTATATAAAGTTATAAACAACTATATAAAATATAATATAATCATACAATAATAGTAATATCAGAATTGGTATTAAAGTGTACAATCTGCAGTAATGTGGGATTAAAATTTTTTACTTGGAATTAAATATTTGCAATGTGATGTTTATAATGTGTTTATAATTGTTAAAAATACAAAACAGGTGAGTGCAGAACATGGCTTTATGTGATAAAACATAAGTACAGTATAAATAATCATGTTCTGGTGTATAAGCACTTTATGGGACATAATTAGAGTTTATAAAAAATCATGAATCAAGGACTCATTACCAACTTACAAAGAATTATAAACACAGCAATAATGGATCATAAATATAGAAATTGTAAAAAAAAATAAAAAAAAAGATTTATTTTATATTACGCACCATAATGGAAGCAAGCACAGGTCCCTTAATCACCCACCAGATGGCAGCATTGCTATTTATGTCCCAACATCTGAAAGATTTTTTTTATTCACATTGAAAAAAAAACATTCAAAAGACAATGTATTACTGATTAATATCTACCTTCAACAAATACTATTTTCTTAATTAACCTATGTCCTATGTCTTACCCGATGTTATCAAAATGGACACGGAGCATTGCCCAGACTGTCACACACACTGTTGGGGTTCCTGGTTTAAGGATTAGACTGAATGAGTCACACGTTCTTAATTCTAGCCTCAGCATCAATGTGCTGTCATCATGTTTTAGCTCACCCCAGCCAATGATGGTGTACCAGTAGAAATATCTCCTCTCAGGGAAGAAGGTCTCCACCAGCAGAGTGAAGAGATACAGTCCCTCAATGAACAGCCAGAAGTAATTTGACAAAACACAATAGTGAAAAAATATCATGACTGCCTTACATTCCACCTGCAAAAATAAAAACCAAATTTTCAAAGAAAAAGTCATCCACTTAATGCATTCTTCATTTTTTTATTACTATTGTTACTGTCTGCTTTTTGCAGTGATATTTATAATTATTTTAACAGAAATGTTAGCAATGCAATATAATTATAATGCAAATGTATTGGCATTTTTTTGTTCGTTCATTAATCCACTCAATCGTGATGGCTTCAGAGCCTTCAGATGATGTTTTGATTGACGGTTTCTTTTAAAACCTGATTGCACTTGATGACCATAGTAACCATAAAGCCATCCTTCTCTCATAATCCTATCCCTCACAATTAAAACCGAATCCCAAAGTGGCAGTGATGTAATTCTGAAAGCACTGCGCATCATTTGCACTGCATATGTGATTTGCAGGCACATATTGCAAGTTTTATGTGATACGTTAAAAGAGCCAGGGAATAGAAGAGCATATGTGTGTGTGTGTGTGTGTGTGTGTGTGTGTGTGTGTGTGTGTGTGTGTGTGTGTGTGTGTGTATAACTCACAGTATGTATAAAGCAGCGGCTGCTGTCCTCCTCGGCATAAAGAACTCCATCTTTAATAAAAACCGAGATGGCTCTCAGGATAAACGACACAAAGAGATTCATGTGGATAAAGTTCCTGGTGCAGTGAAGCTTCCTGTGCGGAAAATCACACATGATGTTAGTCATGTGTGGAGGATGTTCAAATAAAATCAGCCAGCACATGCATTACAGATTCAGCAGAACATCTTTTATCTGACTCATTCGACGTCCTGTATTGCCGTGAATTTCAATCACGATTCATTTAGGGTGTTGTGCCGCTGCTGATGCTATTTATTATATTAACTGTAGGAAGTATAGTAATAGTAAAGGTTATACTATATTATATATCATATAGAAGGTGAAGGAACAGTAGTAGTAGCAATAATATTACACATAGTACCATTTTATTGTTGTATTAACAGGATGCTTTATTGATCTCTCACCTGAACCAGCAGAGGATGACCATGGCAGTGGTTAGAGACACAAGAGACGTGCTGTAGCCCACTGTGTACAGAGCTTTCACAGACACATAGTACTTGTCCTGAAGGGAAGACCATTCAAAGGCACATTACAAGGACAAACTCAAATTCTGTGTAGAAATACAAAATGAGTTCAATTCTGGGTAGAAATACAGAGAAATGTATACAGGTGAGGTTACACTAGACTCAATTTGTTTTAGAATTGGTGGTACTTTCATTAGAACAAGAGTATCTTTCTAATAGGACATTTATTTTAGAGACTAAGGGTTGGTGTATGGTTTAAAAAAATAAAGTGGGGTGACATTTTTTAAAGTAATGTAATGCCAACTCTTTAGAAGAATGGACCATTTTTAAGTGGTTAAACTCTCAACAAGTAAAGTGGGCATGAATTAGATTAGGGCACAATTTGATTATAGTTGCAATATGCTTTTTTTCTCTTCCTTTAGGGTTGCCACTGGAAGTATGGCTTTTGATCCGCATGCCATCATTTCAGCGCTTCAGCTGTATGATCTGTTCTCCTTGTTTCCCAGAAATACTATTTAAGCTGCTAGTCCAAAAACTATTTTGCAACATATTCATACACAATACTGATTGTTTCCATCCATAAAGGTCATTAGCATTAATAGCAAGATACTTAAAAGGGTATATACTTTTATTTTATTTAGTCTGGATACGTTCAGCTCCATTGCTAATGAATATGTATAATCATTAAACTTTCTTTCGGCTTCTCCCATCAGGGGTCGCCACAGCGGATCATCCGCATGCTTGATTTGGCACATGTTTTTATGCTGGATGCCCTTCCTAACGCAACCCTCCCCATTTATCCGGGCTCGGGACCGGCACTAAGAGTGGCTGGGGTTGGTTCCCTGACCGGGAATCGAACCCGGGCCACAGCGGTGAGAGCGCCGCTTACTAACCACTAGACCACCAGGGAACCTGAATATGTATAATCATTAAATCAAGGAATATTACTAGTAATATGAAATAGCTACAGTAGATTAAGTTTAATTAATACTATGTAAAAAATCACTTTTAGGAGGGGAAATCATGGTGGTAAATATAACACATATGGTTTCTTTTACACAGAACATACAACATAGAAATTGCACATAAAGTGCACAAATAATGCCTCATTGCAAACCACAATATCAATTTATTTGATTATATTCTATCTAATAACACAGTGCAGTTAAAAGCTAAACTGAAGTGTGCACTGTTTTCATATATCCGCACCAGTCAATAGTCAGTAGCTCCGGCTGTAACATGAATATTAATTTGTATGGTAACAAACAAACTAGTACAGCACACGATACACATCATTTGAAACAGACTATTTACAAATAGATTTTACAAACGTGTTGTAAAACCTATAATCGGTGATATTGTGTCTGTTAGAAGGCATTTATTTAATATTAATGGAAGATGCCTCTGTGGTAAACACTTCGTACAGTGCTTTGCGAAATTCCCAGAAGAGGAAAGTGTTCATGAAAAAGAAATTTGCAGGTTTCCATTTCTCATGCCTTTTTTAAAGTGAGAAAAAAAGAGATTGAGAGAAAGAGAGGCTGATAAAAGAAGTACTGGTTTTAAAGCTATTTAAACAGGAACAGGATCTAACACCCAGATATTCCATAACATTACATTTAACAATGAACCTAAAAAGGGTTTGCAAACTAATAAATGAATGTGTTTTGGGTCCTGGGTATATTCCAGGGTTTATTTCTACTATATCACTTTATATCATAAAAAGCATTTTTGGTTTCATTTTAAGTGCATTATTATGCCACAATCTAAACAAGGAATATAGACGAACGAATCTTGAAATTTATTCAATAATCAGTGAATTATTAAACTTGTACGATTACTTTAATCAGGTCAAAATCTTTAACAAGTCAAAATTGGAACTTGAAGATGAGCACATGTTTATGATTTACAGTTCATGCAAGCATTGGTTGAGTGTTTTCTCCAGCAAATCTGCCCACAATGTGCCAAATCTGCATTCAATTTAGTCTTTAATTAAAATCCAAGCGCAAGCATTAAGTAAGTTCTATAAAGGTTCTTTGTTAGGTTGCTGTTTATTATTCTTCTGTATCATTCTGTTTGGTCTGTGAGTTTAAACAACAGTCATTAAACTGTAATAAAAGCAGAACTGTGTTTGCTCAAAGACTTACCATAAAACTTGTCCTATTGTAATCAAAAATACACACATCCACATAATGAGGGTCGATCTCTGACCAGCCATCCTCAGTACAGTTACGGCTCACTTTTCCAAACTCTGCCAAAACATAACACACTGAACAGTTACCAAAGATCAATTGGCCGTTTTACCAGAATGATGCAATTAAAAACTGTCCCATACCATCAAATTCTTCATTCATGACCTCAAAGAGCTCAGGGCAGGGCATCCACACCATATCACCAATTTTCGCTGGCTGCCAGCATGTCAGATTGTCCCACATCCAGCGACACACTGAAGGTGAAAGAAACACACTCATCACTGCTAAATATAGACAGACAAATAGAAACGTGTGATTTGTGACACCGAGTCTGAGGAGAATTAATAGTGGTGGCTTGAAATCAGAAATATGAAAGACAAAACAAAGTTGTTCCGGGACTGCGATTTATTTGGCAACCATGATATTTTTTTGGTGTCTGACAGAATGGTATTTTAATAGGTGCTGCTCTCTAGTAGTTATACAGAATGGCGTGAGACTGAAAACACATCCAGTGAGTGGTGTTTCTGCAGGGGGTAATACCTGGTTGATCATTACATCCCGGTTAATACATTTTTTTTACATACATTTGTTTATTTAAAAGCTTCCCACTGATCATTTACATGTCAGCTGCTTTAGGTAAACAGAAGCGTAGGTACGGAAGCATATTGGGGTGTCTCAGGCACCAGGTCTGGTTAAATGTAGTTATGCTGCTTGACAGACATCCCTAATTTTGATAGAGAACTATGGATAAGTGACAAAAAAATCTCCCCTATCTGTCAGCATTTAATACCTATTTAGGCTTTGTGACAGCACATTTTTTCCCATCAAACACAAACCTTAATAAACATCTATCAGGTATGGAATATATCCTAGGATGCGTACCTCAACTCTCTTATCTTTCAATAGATACGATTTTGCACCACAGAAGAAAAAGAGAAAAGCAGAGAGGAACAAACACAAAGACACAGGTGTGTCGATTTTCAATTCACACCAACAAGTGAACATTTATCCAGCTTCATTACTCACAGTCATTGAGTATCACAATGTGCTCGTATCACAATTACTTTACTGCTTGCCAAGATCTCTGTGTCAACAACCAAGACACTCAATGAGACCACAAAGAGGTTTTAACTATCATGTTTTATCGATTGCTTCCTAGATTACAGGAGTAAGTTATTCCTGTCATTTTCTCGCCATTCAGCAATAATGCTAATAAAACGACAGTGGTGTGAAAACGTGAAAACACTTTAGCACATGCTCGTATTTGAAAATAACATTTGTTTCTTGCCATGGATTATTTTCTTATAACAGATTAATAATTATCTGTACAACAGCCTTTGAAGGTAAATAGTGAATAAGTGTAAAATAAAGGAAAGGAAAGGAAAGGAAAGGAAAGGAAAGGAAAGGAAAGGAAAGGAAAGGAAAGGAAAGGAAAGGAAAGGAAAGGAAAGGAAAGGAAAGGAAAGGAAAGGAAAGGAAAGGAAAGGAAAGGAAAGGAAAGGAAAGGAAAGGAAAGGAAAGGAAAGGAAAGGAAAGGAAAGGAAATAAAGGAAAGGAAAGGAAAGGAAAGGAAAGGAAAGGAAAGGAAAGGAAAGGAAAGGAAAGGAAAGGAAAGGAAAGGAAAGGAAAGGAAAGGAAAGGAAAGGAAAGGAAAGGAAAGGAAAGGAAAGGAAAGGAAAGGAAATAAAGGAAAGGAAAGGAAAGGAAAGGAAAGGAAAGGAAAGGAAAGGAAAGAAAGGAAAGGAAAGGAAAGGAAAGGAAAGGAAAGGAAAGGAAAGGAAAGGAAAGGAAAGGAAAGGAAAGGAAAGGAAAGGAAAGGAAAGGGAAATAAAGGAAAGGAAAGGAAAGGAAAGGAAAGGAAAGGAAAGGAAAGGAAAGGAAAGGAAAGGAAAGGAAAGGAAATAAAGGAAAGGAAAGGAAAGGAAAGGAAAGGAAAGGAAAGGAAAGGAAAGGAAAGGAAAGGAAAGGAAAGGAAAGGAAAGGAAAGGAAAGGAAAGGAAAGGAAAGGAAAGGAAAGGAAAGGAAAGGAAAGGAAAGGAAAGGAAAGGAAAGGAAAGGAAAGGAAAGGAAAGGAAAGGAAAGGAAAGAAAGGAAAGGAAATAAAGGAAAGGAAAGGAAAGGAAAGGAAAGGAAAGGAAAGGAAAGGAAAGGAAAGGAAAGGAAAGGAAATAAAGGAAAGGAAAGGAAAGGAAAGGAAAGGAAAGGAAAGGAAAGGAAAGGAAAGGAAAGGAAAGGAAATAAAGGAAAGGAAAGGAAAGGAAAGGAAAGGAAAGGAAAGGAAAGGAAAGGAAAGGAAAGGAAAGGAAAGGAAATAAAGGAAAGGAAATAAAGGAAAGGAAAGGAAAGGAAAGGAAAGGAAAGGAAAGGAAAGGAAAGGAAAGGAAAGGAAAGGAAAGGAAAGGAAAGGAAAGGAAAGGGAAATAAAGGAAAGGAAAGGAAAGGAAAGGAAAGGAAAGGAAAGGAAAGGAAAGGAAAGGAAAGGAAAGGAAAGGAAAGGAAAGGAAAGGAAAGGTATTACAAAGTACAAAACTGTTATTTGTTTAAAAAGTCATTACATTTTATAATAGATAGTTATTTGACTTATACAGCTCCAATGACTATGCTGAACTGTCCACAGTCCTTTCCTTTCCTTTAATTTACACAAATGTATTATTTACCTTTAAGGGCTGTTGTACATATAATTATTAATGTCTGTTATAAGAAAAGAATCCATAGAAATAAAAAAGGTTACACCGCATTTTATTTTCAGATACGAGCACGTGCTAAAGTGCTTTATTCCTCTTATACCACAGTAATATTCCAACTATCACATTTGTATTTCATAAAATTAAAATGCATTTATTTTTTTTTCTTATTGAATTTTCTTTAGAAAACAGCTATAAACTACCCGGCTTTCTACTTTGTCTCACTATTGGTAGATCAGTGGTTATAGGACTGTGGTGAGACCTGCGATGTTGTTTGGTTTAGAGACAGTGGCATTGAATAAAATACAGGAGGTGGAGCTGGAGGTAGCAAAGCTGAAGATGTTGAGGTTTTCGTTCAGAGTGACAAGGATGGACAGGATTAGAAACGTGTTTATTAGAGGGACAGCGCATGTAGGACGTTTTGGAGACAAAGCGAGGAGGGTGAGATTAAGATTTGGACATGTGCAGAGGAGGGACATGGGGTATATCAGTAGGAGAATGCTGAGGATGAAGCCACCAGGAAGGAGGAAAAGAGGAAGACCAAGGAGGATGTTTATGGATGTGGTGAAGAAAGACATGCAGGTAGTCGGGTTGAAAGAGGCAGATGTTGAAGACAGGGGGGTATGGAGACGGATGATCTGCTGTGGCGCCCCCTAATGGGAGAAACCGAAAGAAGAAGAAGAAGTGGTTAAGGCTCTGGGTTACTGTTAGGCAGTTTGGGGGTTCAAGCCCCAGGATCACCCTTAACCCTATGTGTAGGGAAAAAAAGTAAAAAAAAAAATAAAAAAAACTAATGATAATAATAATAATAATAATAATAATAATAATAAGACAAATGCAGGTAATTTTGCAGAAAAAAAGGAATTAATTCACCCCTGACTGTTACTAAGCACTGACAATTGAGTCCAATTACAAAAATGTTAATCATTCATTGTGTTCACCGTGAAATAACAAAGCATTCAAAAGACCAAATTGGTGTTAACTTGAATTGGAGCTAAAACTACTCTTTTGGAAAGGGAAATAACACCTTCTGACCAAACAGACTCGGAAATTCGAAAGTGCTGAGTATAAGTCTCTGTCCTTATACCCAAGAATAGCATTATCACAAGAAACCAATCTATCTGAACATTCACCATCACTGAACAGAAAATTTCATGCATCAAGCATTTTCCTTGTGATTGAAATGATGGAACGTCACTCATCAGGCAGTTCCTCCCACTTAAATAATGATAAAGATCTAAATTTTACACATCACCACATTCTGCGTTTCTCTTTTTAGCTCATACAATCTCAGGTCACTAAATGATTTATATTTCTCTGTAACATCTCCCTGATATCTTTTCCGTTCATGCATTTACAATCAACTGCACATTAAATCATGCTATTTCAGTTTTAATTAAGTGAATGTTTACTTACTGTATAAACTAATAAATGCGTTTATTTCTGTCGAGGGCAGCTGAAATTCCCATTTGGATCTACCAAACATTCAGCAGACTTCCATTCAGATAGCGTAACTGAGATAACGTGGCATGTCAATCAACAACTGTCATATCTAGTTTTCTGGTTCAATATAAATCAATATCCCTTCAGCTTCTCAGTTTGTGAATAGAACCATATTATTTTCTTTTCCCTATATGACTATAAGTGTCTCCTATTTTCAGTGTGTGATCTGTGTCTTGCCTGTGAAGCATCATATTATGAGGAAGTTTATTGTCCATTTATTTGGTGTCAATTTAACACCATTACATGCTACAAATTTAGAAAACCATTTCATGAATAAATAAAACAGCATAAAAATAACATTTATATAGCAGCTGAGTTGTACAAAGGTGTGCATGGGGGTGTTTCAGTAACATGCGCTTCCTGGAAGCCACAGGAACATTTAGTCAGTCCCAAATGGCATTAACTCTGATTTCGCAAATCCTGCTTTCTATCTCCAAAGCTGGGTTAATTACACAAGACACAAATGTGTAGCTAGCAACAAAGCGCAATTGTGCATCTTAAACAGCTCCTAGAACTCCATTATCATATTCTAACACACACATGTGCATTATATTCATTTATTTAGAAAAGGCTCATGGAAGTAAACACCAGATTTGCTCTAGATTCAGAAGGCTTTATCAATGGCGCTATCAAACTCTACACATTCTATTTCACCAGGAGGACTTCAAGCTGAAAAGGTGATTATAGTCATTTGAAATTCTGACTTAGGAACACCTGCTCATTTATGCAGATATCCAATTCAGCACAATGCATTAAATCGTGCAGACCATGTGATTTTATTTTAATCTTCATTTTTTTCACTTTCTGTGAGCCTGTGTTTAGAAGTGGAGAAGTGAAACCTGATGAGGTCTTCTGCAGTTACATATCAATGTGTTAATGTTTTGTGCATGCTAAGATGCTATATGAGTTTCTATATCATTTATTAAACCAGTTCAACATTTTTTCTCTGTTTGCACAGACGGAACTGTGGCTCACTTAGTGTTTTTTTTACTTCTTTCTGTGGTTTTTTTTTTTTTTTACACCATTTGTGTAAACTCTAGAGACTGTGGCGTGTGAAAATCTCAGGAGATCAACAGTTTCTGAAATACTTAAACCAGCCCATCTGGCACTAACAACCATGCCACAGTAAAAGTCTCAGAGATCCCATTTTTTATTCATTCTCATGTTAAATATGAAGAGTAACTGAAGCTCTTGACCCGTTTTTAAATGATTTTATGCATTCTGCTCCTGTAACAGGATTGGCTGGTGGGATAAAAGAGCAGGTGTACAGGTGTTATTACTAAATAAAATACAATATCATGTCTCTAGCTTTCACATTATTATCATCACATACTAGTATGGAATAGCCCTTATTTGTCATATTTACATTACAGCACAGTGAAATTCTATTCTTCGCATATCCCAACTTGTTCGGAAGCTTGGGTCAGAGCGCAGGTCAGCCATGATACAGTGCCCCTGGAGCACAAAGGGTTAAGGGCCTTGCTGAAGGACCCAAGAATGGCAGTTTGGCGATACCAGGGTTTGATCCCCCGACTCTCCAATCAGTAACCCAGTGCCTTAACCACTGAGCTCCCACTCCCCATACTGTGGATAATGAACCATGCATCCAGCCACAATTACAAACAAACACCACTTACCATTTTCAGGGTCACTGCCAGGGTCATCTAAGGCCATCCTCTCCATACATCTTTCTTTTTCTAGTTGATTGACACAGTCTGGGTGCATGCTTAAGATCTGCAAGGGAAACATTATTCAAGGATTTGGTACATTTATGACATTTTTTAATTGGATTCTATGAAAACATGCAGTACTAATGGGAAACTTTAATCAAGATAATGTCAACAAAATTGTCATTTACATGCATTTATCCATCATTCAGTGATTGAGTGATGCTCAATTTTTCATTCATGATATGCATTCACTTTTACAATTTACTTTGAATAAACTTGTTCAGTACCTCTGTTCAGTCCGTTTTCCACCAAAGATTTATTATTGATTTCTAACAAATGTATTTATTGAGCATTTCATTGTTTCATGTTGCAAGTCTAACAAATCCAGAAACTAGGTAAGCACTCAAATAGTCGGCTTGTAGGAGTTCAGTGCAAAAGTACTGTGTTTAGTTATATCAGTTATAGGCAACAGGGAATCCGGTTGTATTTTGAGGTACAAAACCAGCATACAATAAACGTAAAAATAAAAACGTAAAATAAAGCTATTATATGTACATGTATAAAATTAACCAGTTCAACTATTCAGATCCTGTCTTTCAAATGCATTTGATCATTTTGATCTGTCTGGGTAACAGTCCTACCACAAAGTTTCAGTTCTCTGATTTTAAGGTTTGTCGTGAAATTTTCTGGATGTAATGGTTAGTGCTGGTCTTGAATGGCTTGACTTGCCATTCTATTATAGTGTCAAATTCTCTTAAAAGTCCTGACCTTAATATGCCTCGAATAATAGACAACATTTCACAACTTCAACTGCATCTCTTTCACACCTGCCAAAAACTGTAACTTCAGGAGGTGGGACAATGTGCCTTAGTGCATTTTGGAGTGAGAGTACCATAAATAGTCTTTATAATTATTTATTTTTTTATTTTTTTATTTATTACATTTTAATATTGTGACTGGGTAAGATACTTCCAGGTTTCAACCCTTTGTCTCATTTACAATCAAAGATTAACAATTCTTGAATAATCCATATACAAGAATGCAAGCTGCAACCACCAACCATCATGTCCAGGTTTTAATTTATTTATTTTCCTATTATTCATACAGCCATAATGTTG
This sequence comes from Silurus meridionalis, assembly GCF_014805685.1. Classification (NCBI taxonomy): domain Eukaryota; kingdom Metazoa; phylum Chordata; class Actinopteri; order Siluriformes; family Siluridae; genus Silurus; species Silurus meridionalis. The sequence goes on from NC_060884.1 coordinate 26,844,613, forward strand.
TAATTGATGCAGTATGTGGTCTGGCATTGTCATGTTGGAAAATGCAAGGTCTTATCTGAAAGAGACGACGTCTAGATGGGAGCATATGTTGTTCTAGAATTTGGATATACCTTTCAGCATTGATGGTGCCTTTCCAGATGTGTGAGCTGCCCATGCCACACGCACTCATGCAACCCTATACCATCAGAGATGCAGGATTCTGAACTGAGCACTGATAACAACTTGGTTTGTCCTCATCCTCTTTAGTCCAGATGACATGGCGTCCCAGTTTAGCAAAGAGAACTTTAAATTTTTATTCTTCTGACCACAGAACAGTTTTCCACTTTGCCACAGTCTATTTTAAATGAGCCTTGGTCCAGAGAAAACACCTGCTCTTCTGGATCATGTTTAGATATGGCTTCTTTTTTGACCTATAGAGTTTTAGCTGGCAACAGCGAATGGCACGGTGGATTGTGTTCACCGACAATGTTTTCTGAAAGTATTCCTGAGCCCATGTTGTGATTTCCATTACAGTAGCATTCCTGTATGTGATGCAGTGCCGTTGAAGGGCCCAAAGATCACAGGCATCCAGTTTGGTTTTCCGGCCTTGACGCTTACACACAGAGATTGTTTCAGATCCTCTGAATTTTTGGATGATATTATGCACTGTAGATGATGATGATAACTTCAAACTCTTTGCAATTTTTCTCTGAGAAACTCCTTTCTGATATTGCTTCACTATTTTTAGCTGCAGCATTGGGGGAATTGGTAATCCTCTGCCCATCTTGACTTCTGAGAAACACTTCCACACTGAGAGGCTCTTTTTTATACCCAATCACGTTGCCAATTGACCTAATAAGTTGCAAATTGGTCCTCCAGCTGTTTCTTATATGTACATTTAACTTTTCCGGCCTCTTATTGCTACCTGTCCCAACCTTTTTGAAATGTGTAGCTCTCATGAAATCCAAAATGAGCCAATATTTCAAAATGTCTCACATTCAACAATTGATATGTTATCTTTATTCTATTGTGAATAAAATACAAGTTTATGAGATTTGTGAATTATTGCATTCCTTTTGAATTTACAATTTGTACAGTGTCCCAACTTTTTTGGAATCGGGTTTGTATATAATCAGCCACAATTTCCCATGTATATAGTATGTTGTCTGCCAGTGATTTGGTTTTTTTTGCTGTTCATCTCTAGGAAATGGCTACAGTTACTTTAACATAGTATCATTAATGTAAATGGGTTTGTTAGTAATATGAAAAAGCATCCTATTTATAATACAGTGCAGGATTAATGTGCGACAGTGAGGCGCACATGTTAAAGCAATGCGTAAAAATATTTTTGATGTTGATATTAATATTGATAATGATACTCCAAAGCATATAAGCATATTTATGCATCGATAAGGTCTGAAGCTCAATAGTAGCTGAAGATCTACAATAGATATTTCAAGTTCACTAAATAAAACAGAGCTTTAAAATGTCCAACCAGTATTAATTTAATGATACACAATAAAGCATAATATAAACAGCTAAAAATACCTAATAATTTACTATGTAAACACTTTTATTATTTGGCTATGCTCCAGGTGGAAGTGAGTCCAATATTATTTATGGCATTCTCACCATGACAGCTGAAGTGCTGACTCGGAGGCAAGGTGCTTACTGGATTCAATTTATAGTCTGCCTGTCACCCAGTGTGTGTGTGTGTGTGTGTGTGTGTGTGTGTGTGTGTGTGTGTCTGAGGCTGAGAAAATACCAAGACAAGATATTTATACGTATCTGTACTATATATATAGATATTCATATACAGCATCCAGAATTTATGTATGATTAAGGAGCAGTAGTTTTAATACAAAGTGTGAAACAGAATGCATAAAATGCAAAAAAAATAAATCAGATATGGGAAATATAGCATATCATCATCATAGCTCTGGAGACTGCTTTTGCATTTGTTCAGTAAGTAGCACTTTTAAGACTAGTGCCCTTGTACTCACCTTTTCCCCTGCACAAGACAACTGATGGTCTAAAGCACATTAAGAAGGCAAGAAATGTCACAAATGGGCTCTTGACAAGGCGCGCATGTGAACTGAAAACCATTCCAGGCGACTACCTCGCAAATCTGATGAGAGAATGCCATGAGTTTGCCAAGCTGTCATCAAAGCTTAATGTAGCTGCTTTGGACAATCCAAAATATTATAAATATTCTGGGTTGTTTAAAAAGTTTTGCTTACTACATAATTCCCTATATGTTCTTTCAAAGTTTTTATGTGTTAGGTACTGTATTGATGTTCAATGTTGAAGAAGACGGTGTGTCCAAACTTTTGACTGGTACTTTATATATTTCTTTTTTAGTATTGACCAGTATTTATACAGAAGGTTTATTGTCATTTAACTAACTTCCATATAATGTACTTGTGCAATTTACGGTGTATACAGCAATTATCACTAGGTATGGTGATTACGCAGTAAGCCTAATTGAGGTGTTTTAAATCGTTATATTACCTATACAGTCTGTCTAAATGGCATGTAATTGCCACATAAACATAAGAAATGTTCTAGAAATGGATGATCTGTGTAATCTGGTCATACTGTGTTTGCAATTTTCTATATCATTCAATCACTACCATGAGTTACATGCTCGTCCTAGTCAGGACTGCAATTGTTTCAGAGACTATCACCATTATATATTTGACTAAATTAACACACTTGTGTAGAAAAGTACATGGTGGAATTACTAAGTATAAAACTACACAGCCATGTGCAAGAATGGTATAACCTTGATTGCTTGGAGCACTCAGTCAGGCAGATCTGTGCTGGCTCCCGGTCAGTTTACATTTGGCCCATCAGTTGCCAGTACTCACTGGATGCCAGAACCTCATTTGGTGCCAATCTGTGTGTGACGTAAATGTGCCTGTGGACATTTGCTTCTCAGGACAGAAGCAGAAGGAGAACGAATGGGTCTTCATGTAAACAGTGACAGAGCTATGCTTCTTGTGTTGAAGAGGATAGTGTGTACATGAGAGCAGAATTACACAGAACAAGGCATATGCTGCCAGAAGCAAAACGTCTGAAGTGTGTGATCAGGACTGCTTGATTGGTGACACTGCATTCACTGCAAGTATCTTTCTTAGTCTTTTTCTCTAGAAAGAAGAAATTCTTCCCTCTATGCACTATACTTTTTGCATCATAACACAAGATTTCATAACACAAGAGGTCTTACATGATGCTAAACAAGTGCCCCTGTCTTTTGTGCTATAGATATCGATTATTTAATAGGTAAATGCATACACGGCTTACCATAGGAAGTAGTGAACATCCTAAGAGCAGGTACAAGCAGTTTTTCGCACGGGCAGCCATTTTATTCAAAGATGGTTTTGTGCAAAACTTCAGATCAAATGCTGCACTGAAGACCAGCGTAGTGAGGATGCCAAACACGTTCACAGGTATATTGTTGTGGTCTTTTAAATCATCTTGGTATCTAAAATGTAAAAAAGAAAGAAAGGAAAAGACTTAGCAATGTATTTATGTTAATGCTTTTTTGTTATGTAAAATGCAAACCTACCTATTCAAATGATTATTATTAATATCATATTATTTTTTATTATTATTAGCCACCTAACATATATTTCCTAAGCATTTCAAATTATCGCAGACAAAAAAGGTTTAGCTTTTGAACAATTCTTTTTACATCTATGATTGAAATATTTTTAAATCTTCTCAAATTCTACTAGTAGGAATGTGAACCTCAAGCTTCCTTGTGATACATAATGATTTCAGTTCATAAAAAGAACAATTGAACAAAATATTTGACAATACCACTGAATCAACTACCTACAATATGTTTATTGTTATTTTACTAATTTGCATATAATGTACTTGAGCAGTCTTTGGTGTTTAATAAACACCATTACACCACCTATAGTGAGATTGAACCTTATGAAGGTAATCAGATTTCCATGTTGTCAAGAACTAGTATGTAAATGTTCTTGCAATTTTTCACATGAACAAGGGAGATAAATTATTTTAATAGAAAAGTAAGATAATATAAAAGATAATGCAACAAAAAAAAGTTTGTTCCTCTTAACACTCACATTATAAAAGTTATAAACACAGTTTACAATGTTACGAACAAACTTAAAAGTGCAAACTTCTAGGAAGAATTTATTCTGACTTTATCAATGCACTGACAAAGTCATTTCACAAATTTACATTTAACTCATTTGGTTAAGGGCCTTGCTCAAAGGTCCAGCAGTATCAGCATTTTGTTGCTTGGATTTGCAATCACTACCTTCTGAACAGAAGTCCATTGAAGATAATAGCTTTAGTAGCACAATGTCTCTGAGCTTCCACTTCCAAATTGTCTAAATTAGCAACATTTATACAGATAGATTTAGCAGAGTGTCCTCAAAACAATGACTAGCTTTTAGATAGACCGGTCATTTGCCTTGCAGCAGAATATTGTCAGAGTGTCTGCTTGAGAAAACGAATCACCTTCTCCCCAATGAACTCTGAGAATTCAGCAGTGCGGTGTTTTCATTCTAAATATACAGAAAATATTAGCTTTTAAATAAATTTGTGATGTGATATTTTGATTACTTTTATTTCTGAAGTAATTTCCTGTGTAATTTATATAATATATAAAAGTGTGCACACTTAAATGCACTTTAAAATATTAATGATGCCCTATTTGTTTAAAAACGGTCTTCATAATATACCTATATGTATATGTAGCATTGTTCATTACATTGAGCGCTGATTACATTCTAAAACAGGCAATATTTTGGCTGTCTTGTACACGCCTGGTGTTTCAGAGGCAGTGGGTGTACTAACTTTAATAATGTTACAAAATCATCAGGCAGCAAAAACTGTAGCTGGATGTGGGAGTGCAGGAATGATCTCATAGCAGTCAAACACTAAGCATTCATATATTCTGACATTTCTCCAGAACAGTTCAATGACCCCATTTCTATATATAGAATGCCATTATCACTACAGGTATTTCTTTTACTTATTTACTGCATCCAACCATGACCCCGTTTTTTTTAAATACAGAGGCCAATATCACGATGTTGCTTGGTAGATTGTAGCTGTGCTGATACAACCCAGATGACTGCATGGCGGCCGCTTGCGGATAATTAAAGATTCAATCTTATTTTGCACAGACACCAGTTTTGTAGAAAAAGAGAAGGAGGTTGGGTTTTCCATAAACAATAGTGAGGAAAAGATGGATAGATGTTGGTGGAGATGAATGGTGGGGTGAAAGTGATGAAGAGATAAAGTACTGAGTAAATAAACAAATGGACTTAGGGATGTAGAGAAACAGAGGGGTGAGAATATAACAGCAGCTGCAGCATGGCTCTTGGTGTAATTAGTGGGTGGAATGAAGCTGACTCACAAACTCCCCCAGCTATGCCACATACTGTTTATATGTGGGTGTGAGTCTGTTTGTGTGTGTGTGTGTGTGTGTGTGTGTGTGTGTGTGTGTATGAGCATAGCTGAGACTTTGTCTATTTCATGCACATACACTTATATCCTTTCAGACTGCCATTAAAGACCAAGAGACCAAGAACAATAGGAAAGCAAATATTTGTCGCTTTACACCGTGCATCGTGTTGTGAAATGAAAACTCAAAACCAGCATGAATGATTTCTCTGGTAATAATTTTAAACTATGTTTGCATTTAAAAAAGCCACACTTAATAATTGTATTATGTTTTTTCGCCCCATAAATGTTATTTACACCTTTATTTTACTGCAATATTTGTACTATTTCTGATGGTATTAATCAAAATGCATGAACTCTACTACAAAATTCATTAACGTCACTATGCTATCTGTTTATTTATTTACTTTTGTAGACTAAGAATGAATCAAGACCATGCAAGCAATGATTCCTACAATCCTTTACACAATTCAAGGTGGGAGAGGAATAGTTTTGTGGAAGAACCCATAACAAAGCGTTTGGGAAATTCACTAAATCCAATTGTCTGAATTTGTCATTTAAAATCGTCATACCTCATTTGCATACTAGTAAAAAAAAAATCTCAAACCAAATGTTGTTTAACAGCCTGTCACTGTGTCGCTTGCCACTGTCTCCAGAAAATAAACAGTTGCCTGTCACTTTTTCACTGGCTTTGCCTCTTGTGAAGTCAGGATAAAGAGCGCTAGGAGATCTACGGATTAATACAAAGATAAACAACAACTAAACAATACTGATCCAAAACATAAAAATTGCAGAGGAATTAAAGATCTGCATATGTGTGATTCTGTGTTCATACAGCTCTGGACCCAAGGCAAACTGTGAGTATGTTTGCATGTGCCAAGCGATCACAGTCACTGAGTGCACATGCCTCATTAAACGCTCTCTCCAGTCCATAAACATTCACAAGCAGATTGACCATTGTACAGCTTATTAACGAAAGCTATGGCAGATTATTTTCTTCTCTCAACTTGAAAAGCTAAACTCACACAGAAAAAAGTTGTTTACTATTTTTTTGTAATTCATTACACTATACACATTACGTTCATCTGAACACATGGCAAATCAGGCTCAGGTTCAGCATTCGAAAATTGCTCCCTACAAGGACCCTGTCCAACAACTTATCACCCCAAGTAAACAAGACTAAATGAAGCAGCCAATCTTAACCCTCCGGAGAGTGGTGGTACAGTCCAAATGACTTTGCAGAGGCAATGAGGCATAACCATCCAACCTGCCAACACAACACTTTATTGACTGCCCAGTATGAGCTATAAAATACCCCCCACAGGGCAGATACAGAACAGGACATAAAGGAGGAAGGAAGGAAATAAAAGGATCGGCAAACAAATAAAAGGAGGAAAAGGGGAGGAAAGTAGGGAACCTAGAACAGCAAAAATGTAAGGGAAAGAAGAAAGGAATTGAAGAATGGAATCTATAGAAGGGAAAACAGTAGAACGAAAGCTATTTCCATTCATGAGGAAGAGAAATATGTGTGGCAAGAAATACCACGGAATGATGTCAGAATTTAAACAAAAAGAAATAGGAGGCAGATATGAAATGTAATGAGAATGCCAGAGAAAGATAAATACTGTATATAGAAAGCAATCAACATGGAAAGGAAAAATGGCATAAAGGGAAAGAAATGGAAGAAAAGTTCCAATAAAACCACACAAAATAAATGTGTAATAATGCTAGAGACATTTTTTTAGAAATGAATATGAAGACAAGGTAATATATGTTTTCATCCTTGGGGTTAATTCTTCATATTTGTTAAAAAATCTCATTAGCGTTTTAATATCAGACTTGGCTGGCCAATCTGTGAAGTCCCCACGGCTATATTTAGCCTACTAAGCGTTGTTTGGAGAAGAGAGGGATTACAATTAGCATATTGAATTGTATTTCTGTTCTGTTGTTTTGGCCTTGTTCATTTAAGAGAGTAGAATTGGAAAATTTGAGAATCTTCACTGGGTGTAAATGTGTTGTTATTAACATTTTTATCTTACACTATATCTGAAAGCTGTTATGCCATGCCATAATAGCAAAATCTATCTATCTATCTATCTATCTATCTATCTATCTATCTATCTATCTATCTATCTATCTGTCTATCTGTCTACCTGTCTGTCTGTCTGTCTGTCTATCTATCTATCTATCTATCTATCTATCTATCTATCTATCTATCTATCTATCTGTCTGTCTGTCTGTCTGTCTGTCTGTCTGTCTGTCTGTCTGTCTCTATCTATCTATCTATCTATCTATCTATCTATCTATCTATCTATCTATCTATCTATCTATAATAGCAAAATCTATCTATCTATCTATCTGTCTGTCTGTCTGTCTGTCTGTATCTATCTATCTATCTATCTATCTATCTATCTATCTATCTATCTATCTATCTATCTATCTATCTATCTATCTATCCATAATAGCAAAATCTATCTATCTATCTATCTATCTATCTATCTATCTATCTATCTATCTATCTATCTATCTATCTGTCTATCTGTCTACCTGTCTGTCTGTCTGTCTGTCTATCTATCTATCTATCTATCTATCTATCTGTCTGTCTGTCTGTCTGTCTGTCTGTCTGTCTGTCTGTCTCATCTATCTATCTATCTATCTATCTATCTATCTATCTATCTATCTATCTATCTATCTATCTATCTATAATAGCAAAATCTATCTATCTATCTATCTGTCTGTCTGTCTGTCTGTCTGTCTGTATCTATCTATCTATCTATCTATCTATCATCTATCTATCTATCTATCTATCTATCTTCTATCTATCTATCTATCCATAATAGCAAAATCTATCTATCTATCTATCTATCTATCTATCTATCTATCTATCTATCTATCTATCTATCTCTCTCTCTCTCTCTCTCTCTCTCTCTCTCTCTATCTATCTATATCTATCTATCTATCTATCTATCTATCTATCTGTCTATCTGTCTACCTGTCTGTCTGTCTGTCTGTCTGTTCATCTATCTATCTATCTATCTATCTATCTATCTATCTATCTATCTATCTATCTGTCTATCTGTCTGTCTGTCTGTCTGTCTGTCTGTCTGTCTGTCTCTATCTATCTATCTATCTATCTATCTATCTATCTATCTATCTATCTATCTATCTATCTATAATAGCAAAATCTATCTATCTATCTATCTGTCTGTCTGTCTGTCTGTCTGTCTGTATCTATCTATCTATCTATCTATCTATCTATCTATCTATCTATCTATCTATCTATCTATCTATCTATCTATCCATAATAGCAAAATCTATCTATCTATCTATCTATCTATCTATCTATCTATCTATCTATCTATCTATCTATCTATCTATCTATCATCTATCTCTCTCTCTCTCTCTCTCTCTCTCTATCTATCTATCTATCTATCTATCTATCTATCTATCTATCTATCTATCTATCTATCTATCTATCTATCTATCTATCTATCTATTCAGTATAATTTATAGAGTTCAATTCCAGCACCATGTGCCACCCAAGTGAACAAAATGGATTGTGGTTATTAAACCAGGCCACTGTGTTGCATTGTGGGTAACTGACACAAACACAAATCATTTTCTCAGGCAGGCAGTGAAAACTGTCACATTTCCCCAAAGCAACACCAGCAAAATGTTTATGTTCTCTGACAAAAGGAATGTCGGATATAAGCCATGTGGTGAATACCAAGTCAGTTGTGTATACTACATCCTTGTTGGTTATGGTTTAACTTCATGACCAGAGGAAACATATCACCTGATCACATCTCTTCAAAGAGGTTTTTTTTTTTAGTCTGGCATGCATCCTAAACCAACTACCTTTAATTAGCCATGACAACAGAAACATCCTATAAGATATCGGTGGGTTGAGGCATTTTGACATTTTGTGTCTATGAGCCTCGCAAGCTCAGGAGATGGTTTGCAGCTGGTGGGTCAGTTTGACTGTTCATCACAGAAATGTGTAGAACTCACCATACTTTCAGATTAAAAACCCCATTCTGACATTGTTTTGACAGTTCCTGTAAAAGACTGCATATATGGCAACCTGGGAAATCTTTTTTACTTGTTGAAAATGTTAACATTTTCTGTTATATACACAGTAATTGTAAAAAAAATGCTTTTCTGAACATTTTATTATCCACTTCATGACAAAATGGATTATTTAAATGTATTTAAGCACAAAACCCATTTATCACTGCTTATTACTGTAATGTCTATTTATAAGGCCATTTTAAAACTCTGTCAACTGTCATCTGTAAAGAGTATATAAACACTCTTCTCTGTATTTATGAACTGTTCATTATTGGCAGAAAAAATGAAATGGTCAAGTACTGATTTTTTTCCTCCCCGAGAAATATTTAACTGATTTTCCCAGACCACTGCATATATTTTCTGTTTATAAACCTGAACTTGTTTTGACAGTTATACATAGTTACTGGCATTTAACAGAAAGTATATGCAAATCTTATATTTGTAATATAAATTACTTTGATGAGAAATCAATACTTGAGCTAAATTAATTGGGCCTCCTTGATTTCTTTCATGGAATTCTAACTACTCATTTAAGAGACATGAGAAAAGGACAGTAGAAATCAATATATATATTTTTTGCTGAATAAGATACCCTTTGCTCACTAAAAGTCTCTTCAAAGAAGCATGAATTATTGGACACCCAATGCAAAACCTCACCTTGAAAAATCACCTTTTACTGGGCATAACGTATCTGAATGTACACAATGCAGCACATGCTGAATGAATGTAATTTGAAACACTATTAAACACACACCAAAATACTGATGTCTACACAAGACATTGCTTTAGTTCAATGCTCAAGCACATTTTATTAATGATTGCAGTATTCCCGATTGTTTTCAATTAAATTACTATATATGTATATATACACAGTAATGTCCCGTTTATCGCGGTGGTTAAGTTCCAAAACCGCCCACGATAAACGAAAAACTGTGATAAACAGACGCCACCCCCAAAATGCTATTTCATGTATACAGTACTGTACTGTAACATTTTACATCATTATATAATGAATAATTATATTTTTATTAATACTTTATTGATTCAACATAAAACTCCATAAAAACAATTGCCGATAAGTTTTTTGGTCTATTGTGCTATCCGCGAGAGGCCGGGAAAATAAGCCAAACAAATAAGTTATTTGGCAAATGCAATTCCTCAATAAACCGGGGGCACGAGATTCGAACCGCAGTAAAGCAGGGGATTACTGTATATATATACAGAGGATTACTGTATTTATTTATAGTATGACATTCTTTTTTTACATTGATTTTGAGTATTTATTTTGTACTCTCATGTTACATGCTTATATTTTACTGAAGGTAACTTTTGCCCACCATATTAAACACAAATTGTTTTCTTTGCTCTCCAACACCGGGCAGAGGAGACACAACAGTTTGATCAGCAGTGAAAATGTCAGTGCTGAGAAAACATTTTACAGTTTCACTGAGAAAATTTTTCACGAATTATATTAGACAGGTGAATTGTCATGCGAAATATTAAAAAGAATACAACAAGCAGGTTCTTCTCCACTACGTTTGCAGCATTGTATGAAATACAACATGCTGCTTAATTTGCAAAATACTGCCAAACTACACAAGCACAAACAAATGTTTTTTGTAATCATGCCTCATATCACTAATTGATATTGTTATATTGATTTAACATATTTATAGATACATATTATTAAGACCACTGAGAACTAATATGAATGCCTGATATTTGCTAATTAAAACTAATTTGAATAAATTTTGCTGATCTCAGGAAAACCTGAAGTGTATGAGAGATAAGATTTAAATGTCATCCTTTCTGCACTTAATTTTGGTGCGCAGCAATGTTTTCCCCAAGTGCTCAGGCTCTCAGTCATAGCTGACAAATGGTGCAGACCCAGTAAGATTTAACCATGATGAATAAATCCTATCAGGGACTCCTGCTCCTTTCTGGATGTGTATTTCTTTGCTGTCATGTGAATTGTGATACCAAGACATGGGCTGTCCTGAAAAACTACTCAGCTGGTCACATCCATCATCTGAGTCATATAACACCCATCTTGCAGGCGGCCTTCATGGGGAGTGTAAATAACCTGACAACCAGCAAAATTGCCCTCGGTCTATACACCCTTGTTAAAATGGTAGGTTTACACAATAAATTATGTTTGATTTTTTTTCCACCCTTAATGTTACATTTCAATGTCCAAGAGCTAAATGAAAATCAATCAGAAACATTTTAGACCAAAAAAAGGAACAATTTCACAAGTGTGCACACCCTTTTATAAGAATGTGACTTATAAAAGGTTGGGGTATGAGGTAGGGTGGCAAGATGGAATACTTCACAAAAAAACCATCCAGGCTCAAATAAATCTCCACAAATCACACGACAAAATGTGATATGTTTTGATAAGACCAATTCCAAAAGGTAAATTAATCCCAAAGAGTGAATGCTGGTGCAAAATAAATATTCACAGAACTATGTTCAACCAGAACTGGGGCTTTTATTAAAGGTGGAGGGATGCTATTTATGTGAAAATGCAGTTAGTTTTACTGGAATTCCTTCAGGAGTCTGCTGGTAAGCTAAAAATGATAAGGAATTTCACCTAAAGCATAAATACAAATCAACAAAGGAATTGTATAAAAGGAAAATCAATGCTTTTGAATGACCTAGAGCCTAGGGGAATTATTACCTTGTAAAGATGTTCCAAGCTGATACCTTCCCTCAAAAACTTTAGATAGATAGATAGATAGATAGATAGATAGATAGATAGATAGATAGATAGATAGATAGATAGATAGATAGATAGATAGATAGATAGATAGATCTTGGCTGAGTTTCCCCAAAAGCATCACTCGTTTAAGTTAAATTCAGCCATTGACAGTAAATAAATACATAAAATATATAATTAATATGCAATACTATTTTTTTTTCAGGCAAAAAAAAAAAAAACTAACAATAACTGCTACTGATGCAGGTCATCAGTTTTCCAAAGCTAAAACCTGAAATAATCACCAATCTGACATAGTTTTAACAATTACTGTAAAACATTATATCTGATGTATTTCATTGTACATGTGGCCACCTGGGAAACTTTTTACTAATAAAAAAATCTGTTATTTATGCATTGAATGTAACAAATGCAGAGTTCATGTCTTTTTTCTTATCATCTGTGACAAAATGAATTATTAAAAGTTATTTACACGTGAGCCCCATTTATTGATCAACTGCTCCAGTTATGTTTTGTTGACTAAAATTATGTTTAAATGTTTATAAGGTCATTTTCAAATAATATTCACTGTCATCTGTAAAAATCATTAAAACTCTCCTCTGTATTTAAACTTGTTTAAACCTGCGTTTTCTATATTTTTTACATTATTAATATAAACTACCCAAAAATGCTTTAATTCAGGCAGAAAAACCAACGACATCAAGGTCATTAGTTTTCCAGCACTAAAACCAGAACGAAGCTTCGATTCTTGCTTTTCAAGACCACCCAATGCAATTCCAGCAACAACAAAAAAAACGTGATCGTCACAGTGGTATAAGGGGGAATATATAGGAGGAACGTCATATTGTTTGAACCTTATAACACTAGTGTCTGGGTGTGGTGATGTGGTCAAAGGTATGAGGTATGTATTGTTGACTATAGAAATGCTGCCTGGCTCATGGATATAGCTCATGGTGTGCTGATTTCTTAATGTTCTCATCTATATGCATAAAAAAATAATTCTATGCACAGACAAATACTCAGTGCAGAAGCTGTATATGAAGCTCCACATAGGTAATACAAGTAATTAAACCCAAGCACTTAAACATTAGATGAGGTATAACGTTTAGTGAACTGGGACTCTATACTCAATGAATCTGTTTCATCGATTGCTCTGCATGATTAATTGATTTTTGCATGCTTCTCGTTACATACTAATCACAGGGTTCCTACACACGGAGTCTGTGTGATGTTCATTTTCACTCTATGGTCCATTATATAAAATGCCTGCATGATGCATAAAACTCATGACCACATTCTGCACTAACCAGTGACTCAATACAAATCCTGAGATCTTACCATCGCGATGCACACAGAGGAGACTGTTGAATAGAGGGCTGGTAGATCTCCTCAGTCTGGTTCCTTGGTGCTGTCTTTTTGAGATGAGAAGAGCAGATCGACGAGTGATAGCGACGCAAGAGGAAAGAAAAATCCTGCGCCTGGAAACTTGGTGAGTTGAGCAGTGTAGGTATTGCAGTGTGCTGTGGAAATGCTCCTGGACACTGAGAGGGAATTGCACTGAGAGAAACAGCGATGTGACTGTAATAGTAAATAAGTGTGTGTGTGTGTGTGTGTGTGTGTGTGTGTGTGCGCGCTTGCTTTGCGCTTCTGCGCGAAACTGACGATGCAGCCGCTTCTATGTGCCTCGCATTCTGATCGCCTCTCTCTCTTTCTCTCTCACATACACACACACAGAGAGAAAGAGAGAGAGAGAGAGGAGACACACACACACACACACACACATGCGTTCTCTCTTTCTCTTTTCCACTGAATATGGTCTCATAAGAAGAGACGGGTGTGTTCTGTGTTTAATGATCTTATCTGTCTATGGAGTTCAAATGAAACTCTCAAAGTAAATCAAGGACTTTTTTTTTTGTTTGTTTTAACAAGTAAATCTTTATTGCATTTGACCGTTTATGGTTTGACATTTCTTCCATTATTTACTGGTAAAGGAATAGTTTTAAATAAAGACATTAATCATTGCATTGTTTTTAGATTATTTATTGCATGCATAAATATTACATTACTTGCTCATCAGTCATTGTTTAAGTTCAAGGACTTTTCAAATACAATTACTTTTCTAACACACTTTCTAGGAATGACTCGTTGACTGTCTCTGTCTATCTCTCCTTCAGTTTATCTCACCCAATGTTTTTGCAGCTTTCTAAGAATGTCTTCCCATTTTCTGTTTCTCACTTTGGTCTCCTTTAGTTCTCTTTAGTTTCCTCCATTGTTTGTCTCATTGTCTTTTGTCCAGATTTGCTTCCCTCATTCTGTTTCTTCTCACAAGTCTTCGAATTTCTCAGATGGATCTCTGTCTATCTTTCTTGATCTGTGCTCATGCTTTCTATCCCTTCCCCCATCTATCTTTTTTTCCTGCTCTCTCAAATCAATTAAGTGTGCTTATTTCAAAATAGCTTTAATGGCATGTTTGGATATTGTGAAATATTGTTACAGCATTAGAAATTTGGTCAGAAATTTTTTTAAAAGGGGGGAAAGGGAAAAAGTCAGTAACTAATCTGGATATTGGTTATTGGTAATTAATTACCAATAACTAACAACCAGCAAGACAATCTTGAATGACCACACCACCATATATGGTGTATCCACAAAGCTCACTGTATAGTTTAATAAGGTTGTAAATAATGTATGCTATGACCATTACAGTGACCATATTTTAACCCAGTGATGGAGTGATGTTTTTGTGGCTCATGTTGGACCATAAAACGTATAGTTTTTTCCTTATAATATACACCTACATACCTACATATGATGATATTTTAAAAGCTTTGTTTGTTTTAAAAAATGTGCATTAAGACAATTAATCATTCAGCTGTGTGTGTGTGTGTGTGTGTGTGTGTGTGTGTGTGTGTGTGTGTGTGTGTGTGTGTGTGTGTGTGTGTGTGTTGAGAAGGGACAGGACCCTGGACAGCAGCCAGACAGCAGGTGATGTAACTGCACATCATTTCCTTGATTACATTAAGTCAGAGACCTATGAATACCATCACGCTGTAGGTCACACACAGGATTTCATCCAGAGACTTCATCTGTTGTCTCTGGCTTTCTGTCTCACTTTCTTCTTTTTCTCTTTCTCACACTAATTAAGCATTCCTAGCATTCCTTTGTACTAAAAATACGCAGTCTCATAGTCTTGGTTGTCTTAGTCCAGAAAAAAAACTAATCTCTGGTGGGTGAATGATTTTAATTCATTCTAGGCCTAGTACAGGATGGCAGGTCTTACATAAGAACATTACAGAGTTACAAAATACAGACTCTGAAGATTTGTCCTTGATTGTGAGGCAAAGAAAGTGCAGAGGAAAAATTATTGTGCTATTTATTTCATAAACTGGTGAAAAGAATTTAGCTTGTGTTTGTGCTGTTCACATTTCAACTCCTGCATATCTTGGTAGTATAGTGAGGGGTCTTTTCTACTTAAAAGCTTAAAGATTCCCTGTTTAATTCTAAGCTTAATTTACTGTATTCATTGGAATTTTTATTGTTATCACTGCGTACATTTCTTCTAGGTTTTACTGGTTTCTGTCTGTATTCCAAAAACTTCCCAATAGATGTTTTGGTGCCTCTAAATTGCACTGGTCTGGCCTTCAATCCAGGATTGTTTTCTACCTTACACTGTGTTGGTTTCATAGACTCTGGATCAACTGCAACTCTGACCAGAATAAAGTAATGGGAAAGTTTTCTTCTGATGTTCAAATCAGCTATTGTATCATGTATAGCTACATTAAAACAAAATAAATAAATACATAACTTTATTGCCAATTTGATAACATTTAAATATGACATATTTAAAATTGATGTATTAGCAACGTGTGACTAATGGTGATCACAAAGTGTTTTATGGTAACATATCATTTATAAGCTAAAACCAATGTAAAATGTATGTAAATAAAAACACATTGGGAGATATCTGAACACATGAATAAAGCTTCCAATGATTTAATTTTTATTCTAAACAAAGCAAAGCACCATCTTGTAACAGACTGCTTACCACACTGCTGGAATTCACTGAGAAATAATTTTAAGCATCATCTGTGAAGATGCAATGATTATCAGGAACAGAATTTGCATTTTTTGCAATACTCCTGCTTTTTCATGTATGTGCAAACCTAGGTTACGTGCAAGCTATAGAAATGTAATCAGTCTATGATATGTATAAAATCTTTGTTACTGGTGCAAGAATTGAAACCAAAATATGTACTAGCTTAGTTATTTCATTATTATAGGCTAAAGCATAATCTAATTAGTTGTCAGATTTATACTACACACACATGCATAGAGATTCCAAACCATTTTTCTACATTACATCTTCTATTACTTAGAATAATTGTTTTCAGGTCATTCTTTTATTTCTCACTCGACAAACATAAAGACATTGAGCAACCAGTAATCACAAACTGTTTAATTACAGTCATTTGCAGTTTTATTTTAAAGTTAGCTAACAAGCAGTGTTGCCGTTTTATTTACCAGGTAACCACAATCCTACATCTAAAATCAGCGTTTTCTGTATGATCTCTGAGGGTATGTGAGAATCTACCTATCTATTTTTTATTGTCCTAATCTGTATCTCATATTCTCTTTTCCTCCTACACAGTAGCTGCTGATGAGTCAATCTCCTGCAGTTGCAGTCTGCAAAAGACTGCAAGAAAAAGGAACTCATGCTACAGTCAGGGTGGGAAAATGTATTCCTTACACTTCCATGAAGTACATTATTTCTCTATTCAACTTTTACTTCTGTCTCAGTCTTGTGCCTGCCTGAACGTCTAGTACGTTAAGATTCGCTGTTCTATTGACTTCAAATATCAACAAAACTAACAACCCAAATTCGTTCTTATACACTATCTATACAGTCTAAGGTACGAAGCTACTGATGTAGAACTTTCATTATACACTCTTCATGCTTTCTCAGCCTAGTTGAAATTAATAAGGTTGGGTTTTTAATTGAACTTTGATTAATTATTAAAAGGCATTATGTTCTATTAAACAATACATTTTATTGGTTTTCATTGTACAATATTGTTTCATCGAACTAAAACTTTGAAAATATTGTGCATTAGGTAAACATATTACAAAGTTATATTTTATATAACTTTATATAAATATTATTTATTTATTTTTTATATTACATTTTCACTTTTAAATATTATGAAATCATAATGAGAAAAACAATTTTAATTGTAATTTTAGTATATTGGTTTAATGCAAGATTTATTTTTGCCCCTTTGTCCTCTATCAAGTCAGATTTTCAGGTTTTAAGATTATATTAAACATTACCAGCTATAAACTGTTGGCGTGTTGTGTAAAATGATTAAGTGTTAAGTAAGAGTTTTTACACTGGACTATTCAAGTCACATGTTACTACAAATATTATACAGTAACTTTTTTTCGGCTTCTCCCATTAGGGGTCGCCACAGCGGATCAGCCGCATGTTTGATTTGGCACATGTTTTTACGCTGGATGCCCTTTCTAACGCAACCATTTCCATTTATCCGAGCTTGGGACCGCCACTTAGAGTGGCTGGGGTTGATTCCCTGACCTGGGATTTAACCCGGGCAGCAGCGGTGAGAGCGCCGCATCCTAACCACTAGACCATACAGTAACAAAAGCACAAATTCCACACTTAAAATCTTTGCTTGTTAATCTCTAAGCTACTTAAAAGTCTGAATATTGCAACCCAGTACGTCAGTTCACACTTTTTTCTCCCTCTTTAGCGGATTCAAGAACCGGCTGTTCTGAAAGCTGTCGTCTTTATTTCTTTTTATCTTTATCATAAAACTGACTGCAACCGCCATAACATGCCAAATTCCTGAGATCAATTTGTTTATCGCACTTCTACAAAGCTATAATATGATGTATCCTGACACAACAGGATTTTAGATTAGCCTTTCATCTCCTTAGAGTGTGTTCCACTACAAATTACAGTAACAGAATTTCTTGGCTCAGTCTTTCCAGCTCCACACAAGCTCTCACTCTATTCTCAATTCTTTGCAGACAGCCTGCACTCATATTTCTGCATGTTCATGTTCCTGCATTCATGCATTGGCATATTATTTCGTTTTTTTCCTATTTCTTCTCTATATTTGTCACCTTCTATGATATGCTCTTCATTTTTCCTGCACTCTGATGCAAACTTCGGGATGAAGAATTTGGCCTTAAATGAAGCTCCATCATGTCACTATCACTAATTGATGCCTCTGTGAAATAAGGAAATGGTACAGAGCTGGTGCTGCATATGGTTGCCACAGTAACGGGTCTATTAGGAGAAAAGAAGCAGCAGTGAGGGGGCAATAAGTATACCAGTGTGGAGAGTGCTGACAGGCTTCTCAGTGAGAGAGTGGGGATAATTGGGGTGGAGAATTGGAATTACTGAAAAAGGTATAAGTCTGACCTTGAGCTATTGAAAGACAAACCATTAAACTAAAGAAATTAACCTGTAATATTTAATACATTACCTCTGTGTTCAAGACTTTTTAAACCTTTGTTCAGAACATGTTAAACCTGTATTGTTTAAAGGGGCTATATCTTATTATTATTAGTAGTAGTAGTAGTAGTATTATTATTATTTGTTATATTTATTGTTGGATGTGAATGCATGAGAATGCATAATCTTTCTGTCTACTACACTTGCGATATGTTCATTTCAGCAATAGACTAGTACAAATGTACTGAATAATTTTGAGCATATGCATCAATCACAGTGCATTGGCTGATCACAACCATGGGCAAGTCACAGCTACAGGTCATATAGTATACTTTCCCCTTTATTCATACCAGAATAACATGTTCCAACCATTTCCTCCACAAAACAATTTCATTTAGACTGATTTTACAATGAAATGTCAGAATATCATAATTATCATTGTACATAATATTATTTCATAGAATTCTAAGTCTATATTTTGTAAAAATCTTATGGAAAAAAATGTTATTGGATAAATGTTAAATAGATTCTAGAGATTAATATTTGAAATAATGATAGATACCGACTTTTATGACTTTTATTAATATATGACACTTCATTTTTTATTATGCTTTTCATGTACAATGCCACAGTGTGTGAAGGTGTGTGAAAACAGGCTTGTGGCTGTGTTTCAATTGGATTCTGCTTTGTGGCTTTTAAACAGCCTTTGAGTCCTCATCAGTGTATTTCATTGGCCCTCAGTGTTTTGAAGTCTACTCACAAACTACATGGATTTGGAATCAACTCTTCATTTCTGTTACCAGGGTCACCAGGGAAAAAGAAATAGAGAGAGAAAGAGAGAGACTCAATTGGCTCCACATCTCTTCTTTTGTTTCTTATGCTTTATTCCCTGCTCAAGTGCCTGAATCCCACACTTTAACAATATCAATAATGACTTGTAAATTGACTCATTAGTTATGAAAATATCTACAGTTTGCCCTTCCAGAGTCTCCCGCCCTCTGAATTCATTTACAACCATTAGTAGTGCTAACGTAGCAAAATTATTTTTTGCCAAGTTTCTATTCACATCTATTATATAGGCACATGAACAAGTGTAGTTAATGTACAGCATGAACACGATCAGTGTCATGATGAACTGGAGTGTCAGCCTTTAATCCCTTTATTCCATTGAGCTTAAAGGCTCATTGAACTGATATATGTTTATGTGGACAGCTACTGCTTAAGGTAAAAAATGCAAATGTTCCTCGCTTCATTGCTCGCACAATACGATTGCTGTTACCATGGAAACTGAGCGTGCCTTTGAGTTGAGCTGTGGAGGAAAGAAAAAAACACAACATGGTGGTGAAGACCTGGAAAAACAAAAGGAGATTTATGTGGTGATTTTCGAGACATTTCAAGCAGAGAGGAACAAAGAAAGAGAAATAACAGTTTGTCAAAACATGGAGGGTTTTTTATTATTAATATGGCACATGAGAAAGATCTCTGCAATACTCTGGTGCTGGCATTGCTTTAACCCTCTTGGCCTGGAGCCATGATTTAGAGTCAGAAAGACAAAAACATCCTTCTTTGATTCCAATATTTTTAATGGCTAAAATACTAAATATTGTAAATATCACTTGGACGTTTTCATCACTTTATAAAGTAAAAAAAAAATCAGAATCTTCCTCGGAATAAACTAATAGACATTAAAGTATTTATGCAAATGTGTGCATAGTCACTTTATTACTGTTTTTTATATATCAGTATAAAACTTTTGCCATTATGGAATTTTGTCAGAAGAAAATCATCTAAAGGAGATTCTTCATATATGGTTAGAATCAAAGAATGTTATTATTAATTGCTTTATAACTGGTTGAAAGCCATATCTGTGTCCTGGATACATTGTAAAATGATTATATATAATGTAACTCATGAGGAATTCTAGGCATTTTGAAGTCAAATGGGCTTTTTTTTATGTGGAAACACCTAATTTACTTGTAAATATGCAGACCTTAAACATTTATTTAAAAAAATATATTTTAAAAAAACGAAACAGAAAGGAGGAAAAAAGAATTGCTGTGAAAGGAAATTCTCAGTTTGTGTCTTCACAGCAGGAAGCAGTCTAAAATGGTGTAATCCCTCCGTGTGAAAAAAATTCACAATCTGAGTGCTGAAGATAGAAACTTGCTCTTTTTATATGGCTTTATGTGCTTGCCTGGACAAAGATGCCGGTTTTCAATGTGTGGCTCTTGAGCTGTTCAACTCAGTGATCTCCACATGAGGTCTGTCTTCCTTTCCACTCCATTCTACTCAAATGGGACTCAAAGCAGCACAATCACCATAGTGACCAAGCCAACAACATGGCAGGGTTTGTCAAAGACTGAAGTAGTTTGAGACGTCTTTTATATGCATTATCATGTAAATTTATGTGTAAAAAAAAGATCATTTATAATAGTTTATAATGAATTTAGTAAAAAGAAACCCATGTCACTTGCTTCTCCATCAAAACAAGAACAACAGGAAAAGTTCTAACAAGCCTTTGGGTCTTACCAATAGAAACCAGGATATGCTCCAATAGAGTAGTCAAGAGTTTTAGCTATAATAATTATGGATGCTAGGCCTTTAGCTTTGTACTATTGGTTAACAAATAAAGGAAAATAATTACAGGCCAGACAGTCTATGATTGTTACATTACAACCACTTTAATTGAGTATCTGCACATTCAAACCCTTTTAGGATAACCAGGTTTAGTTGTATAGTAGTCGTAGTAGTAGTTAGTTGTATAGAAGTCCACTAAAAGACATTTTTGATACCAAATAATGGAAACCATAACATCTAAGCATCATTTACGATATCTGTGCTCCTCATTTGCTATTTTGAGTTTTTAATTTAGAATTGTGCCCACCTTTTGCTTTGTTTGTATGCTTTTCTCGAAGAAACAGGTTATTTAAAATACAAAGCTTAAGAAAACCTGTGAGATTCTGTTATGGATTGAGCCATATGAAAGTAGAACTCGATACTAACAGAAATATGTGGACATCAGTCTTTCATCAGACATCAGAGTTTGATGCTATTAGGTCACAGTCAGCTGCAGACTCCCAGAAACCACTATGACGACCCAACAGCCAAAACAGACAACTTTCCATCTTTTCATTCATTTTCTTTCCCTGCAATAACCAGCTACAAAGTAAGTGCTGCTTCTGTTATTACGTATTCAGTACATATATGACAGATACTTTACCCATTTCATAGATGCAGGTGAGAACAAAGTGATCATCATGCCCGAGCTTGACTTTATTCAGTTTTCCTCAGTAGACTTTTTTCCTACCCTAGCTTTCCAAGAAGATTTTATTTTAAGAGTCTGTCATGGAACAGCAACATGCAGATGCAAGTGCAGATAAAAGTTATTTAATAAGCAATGCCACTATACAAAAATAAACACTTGGGATGAACTGGAATTATTATAACCCCACTGCTACAACGTTTTATGTAAAGTCTTTTTTAAACATGGGGGTTATTTAACAGCGAAAGCGGGTTTAATCTGGAATGGAATATACAAAAGCATATGTTAATTGGTGTAATGGTCAGGTGTGCACATTATAAACCAGTGTATGATAAAAGAATAGAGAACTTATCTGTTAATTAAGTCTCTGATTCATGCTAAGGCTTTGTACTGGGCACAGATGGTGACTCACCTTCTGCTGTTGTGGATGATCCCACATGAGTGCCCTAAAGATTTGTATTTCCCCAAAATCATTTATGTCCATGACTCACCCCAGCTTTAGTGGATATCTTACTGAGAGACAGCAGGCTTGTACCTTCTGCTACTCTAATGGGTAGGGCTCTACTATGTTGATCCCAGGATGTTTATTTACATGAACACATATCAATTTGTACTGGAAGTGTAAGTTTCTTTCATGTATAAATGCCATAGAAATACTTTAGAGCTTGCGAATGTGACCCTTGAGTGTGACAGGAGATCCAGAGAACTAGCTGCCTAAGATGATCCCAGCTGCAAAATTGAGTATCCAGCAACTTACTGGAAGCAATTGCCAAATAGAGAAAAGAGAAAAACAAGAAACAAGAAATAAATAGAGTTGGATTTCTGCTTGGTGATTGGGCTGATGTTAGCTCCTGAAAGTAAATCTTACTTCCGTAGTTCCTTAGTGCACACATGATGAACTGTCAGAAACAGGATGTGAAACCCACAGACTTAGTGTCATCTGGATGACCATAGTGCTGGAAAACGTGACCTGTATGTTGTAACCTGTAAGATAATAATGATATGTTGACCTTAAACATGGCTTAACAAATAAGTGATTACACTTATTAAAAAAATGTCTGCAACAAAAATCTGCAATGGTGAATGGTATAGTAACAGGAGAATTTGGTTCATTGCTCTGATACAGTTTTTTTAAATGTTCAAATAAAAAAAATAAGTCACAAAATTTTTTTTTAAATGATGTTGTCTCTGCTGATCGTAGTTCTTGGCAGGTATGAAACATAATTCTTCTGAAACCAAATTCTCCTAGTACTATACCATTCACCATTGCAGATTTTTGTTGCAGACATTTGTTATAATTGTAATCACTGATTTGTTAAGCCAAAATATCATTATTATTTTACAGGTTACAACATACAGGTCACGTTTTCCAGCACTATGGTCATCCAGATGACACTAAGTCTGTGGATTTCACATCCTGTTTCTGACAGTTCATAGTACATATATATTCATCTGTATATTATATTCATAGTACATATACATCTGTAAATTACTGTTTATAGTCCTATAATTCTATTCTATTTAACTTATGTAAATCATGTAAACACTGTATATCCTGCACTTGCTGATATTGCACTGTGGTTGGATCCAAACTGCATTTCATTACCTTGTACTTGTACATGTGTAATGACAATAAAGTTGAATCGAATCTAATCTAATCTAATCTAATGTGGTGTTCTGCTGTTTACTTATTATGTTGTGTGCTCTGAGAAGCTTTTCTGTACACCACAGATGCAACAATGATTTACTGTGAGTTACTGTAGTCTTCCTGTTTTTAGCTAGTATGGCCATTCCTATCAACAAGGCAACAACATCCATGTGCAAAAATGGTATATTGCTGTGGTTTTGGTCATGAACAAATGCTCAGTTTTTGAGATCAAATACGAGAAAGAATATGGCATTTAAGAGATTTTAGAAGAAAAACAGGTCCCTAATTCTCACATATGCATTACAGTACAGTAAAATTCTATTTTATAATGTATCCTAGCTTGTTAAGAAGCACAGGTTCAAAGAGCAGCCATTATACAGTGCTCTGGAGCAGAGAGGGTTAAAAGTCTTGCTCAAGCAGCTACCAATAATCAATAGCCCAAAGACTTAACCCCTGAGCCATCACTGTTCTTTATTATTGTTAATAGTGTCTTTGAAGGTGAATGATGTTAATCTACCCCAAGTTAATTCCTCAAGATAGGCATTTCTTCTTATACAAATGTATAGATTTTTTTTAACCTCTTGAGAAAAGCTCAAACATTGCTACGGTGAACTCCTGTGACCTTTTAAATTGACTGGATGTTTTCAGTCATTAGTCCTGCCTTGTTTTTTTCTCCTGTTCAAACATTCTGTTGGTTGATGCAAATATATTAGTAGGACATAACACATAGACTGGAATAATCTGGTTGCTCAATGGAGCAATTTACTTAAAGTTGAAGCAGTGGATAAACTGGAAATTCCTATTATATTCTGTATAAATGTGATGTACACCTGTCGGTCATTGTGAGTTATATATGGAGTTCTCATAAATGGCAAAAGTATGAAAAAAATGTGTTCGTCTGATAGGGTTCAGGACCGAGGTTTTATTTTGTGCTGGGAAAAAAAGAAATTCCCAGAGGCATCAGACCACACTAGATTTAGTCATTTGCTAAAGAAAGCTGCCCTGAACCCCTCCCCAAAACATCTCACAATAAAGGCTGTTCACAGAAACAGAGGCATATCTATTCCTGCATGATCATTGGGGTATTATAAGAAAAAATAAACACTTAAAATGGCAAAATAAAGAGTTGATCAAATCAAAGATAAAATGTAATAAATTATCACATCGAACACAAAAATAATTGCATTTTGTTTGTTCTTTGCAGGTTAAAAATGTTTCAATACTTTTTTCAGCCTGGGAAAAGCCCTGATTTGTTTATTTACCAACAATTTCCTGATACAGTAGCAGGTGTAAAATAAATATATATATATATATATATATATATATATATATATATATATATATATATATATATATATATATATATATATATATATATAACCTTATACTGTAGTTAAAAAGAATTATTAGCTCACTAAACCTACAGTATCTCACAAAAGTGAGTAGACCCCTCACATTTCAGCAGCCATTTTAGTATATATTCTCAAAGGACAAGACTATAGAAATAAAACTTGGATATATTTTAGAGTAGTCAATGGTACTTGAGGATCCCCCACAGGTGCTCAATAGGGTTCAGCTCTGGAGACATACTTGGCCACTCCATCACCTTCAGCTTCATTTTCCTCATCAAGGCAGCTGTCATCATGGCGGTTTGTTTGGGTTCATTATTTTATTGGAAAACTGCCTTTCGGCCCAGTTTCTGAAGGGGGGGGATCATGTTTTGCTTCAGACTTTCACAGTACATATTGGAATCCATGTTTCCCTCAATGAACCGCTACCACCACCATGCTTGACTGTAGGCAAGAAAATATCGGCAGCTCGGTGGAGGTAGGATTTGAACCTGTGACCTTCCGATCCAAAGTTTAATGCCTTAACCACCGAGGTACCACCTCCTCCAATTTCTTTGACGGACCCTTGCGAGTTCTGTTCCGAGTGGAACCCGTCTTTGAAAACCTCTGTATGACCCTGGCCACTGTACTGTAACTCAGTTTCAGGGTGTATCTGATCTTCTTATAGCCTCGGCATCTTTGTGGAGAGCAACAATTCTAATTCTCAATTTAAATCCTTAGAGAGTCTTTTCCATGAGGTGCCATGTTGAACATCTAGTGCATCCAGTAAATATTAACTGCTGTAATATAAGATACATGAATTTGTATGGTCCTGTCAAGCAGACAAAGACATGAACATGATGAATAGGACATGCGGCTTTGCATGGTTACATGACGTGCAGCTGGTCTCGCTTAGGGTGTACTCACTTTTGTTGCCAGCTATTTTGACAATAATGGCTGTATGTTAAGTTATTATCAGTGGACAGTAAATCTGTACTGCTACACAAACTGCACATTGACTACTCCAAAATATATCCAAGTTTCATTTTTATAGTCTGGGGGATAACAGGAGCGACTGAAGAGCGCTTCGGGAGAGAGAGACACAGAGAGAGACGTGTGTGCATGTGCATGTGAAAGTATCTAATATAGAAACCTGGTTCTGCCAAAATTGGTCACCGACACACTGTCCTTCCTTCCCCTGAACCATTCGCTCTCCTACACTCACTTATATCTTTTTTCTTTTTTTACATGACTCATATACTGCACGAACAAGAAGTAAGGCAAAGAGTACTGTTTTATAATTAGATATATTTCTCACTTTTTTATGAAGTGGAATCATCCTTTTCCTCTCTGTGCTTTCTGTGTTCTGTGATTGTCAAAAGAAGAAAGCTGTTGACATTTGTGTTCGTGGACGGATGTTACTGATGGTGACCTTTCATAGGCGTCAAACTCCATCTATATGCAGTGGAAACATGAGGAGACGGAGTTAAGTCATTGTTTTACAGAGCATGAACGTAAACTAGCTGTTATCGTTTTCACTTGTTCCTTGTTAAGGATACATTTAAAATTCTCTTTATTGTTCCTATTGATGTGTTGATCCTGGTGATGGTTGATTAATTCACACTGCGAGTTGGGTGGGTGGTCACTCAAAGGCTTCTTTTATTGTCTTTGACAGACACTGGGACAAAAAGGACCATAGGCTGATTTGATTGCAGATCATTGATGATGCATGACAGTCAGCAGCGAGGCTTCGTGAGATACAGTACCTTCTCTTCTTTAATTCTCATTACTCAAATTTACATATTTTAGTATAAAAGAAAGACAGATCAGGAAAAAGCACAACTCTCAAATGGCGTAACACGTAGTTCTCACATGTGTGCTAACACTAACAGCTAACGTTTCACTTTCACATACAGAACATAAGAAAACCAGGAGAAAAACACATACCTGGGACAAACAGATTGCAGATAATTGATGATGCATGACAAGCTTAAATTAAATAAACAGAAGTTGAAATAAACAGAGGTTCCGAGTTTACAAGCAGTCTTTTATACACACTTCTCGTTATATCATCACAAATAACACATATTTGACTCGACTAACCGGACTCAGCTGACAGTAAGCTTGTGTATTATAAAAGTTCAGCTTTGCGCTTGAAAACAATCCAAACTCAGTTCATAAGACAGAGCGATCATCTATGCAGCTTACGAGGAGCAAGCCTTCAAGAGACTGCTGCCGATTACATAGCACCCTAGTATCATGAACATGGTTGCAAGCAGTGCAACAACCAATGATGAGTTCTCCCAATTTTTAAATGAATTGAACTAGTATTATTAACTCTGTTACATATAGAAATGTGCATTGGTCATTAATAATGTTAATAATGTAATACCATCACATTTCTCCTCTAAGTTTGTCTCAGTCTGACTTGAATGAATTGAATGTAATGGCAGAAAGCTACAGATTTGCTCTGAAGTTGAGTTATTAGCTTAAATATTTTCTTTTACTGAGTATTGTAAGGAATAACACACACAAGCACACACACAAGTCTTAATATAACTGCATAATTCTATATGTAATCCCAGATATCTTACAAACAAAGAATTTTAAATTATGCTTCACTATAAAACCAAAACCCCACATGCTATTTCTCCCACCTTTCAGTTTTCCACCTCTGATGTAGATACAGACCACTGAAGGTACCTAAAAATAAACTTGTGTCACCTAATTGCTAGCATTTACAAGATTTTAGGTTTTTGTTTGTGCAATACTGTATGTATGAATTTGCTCATATTTACAAGCTACTTATGGCTAAAATGATCCAGAATTAAGTTTTAATGACGCATTAAATTAGATTTTACTCGATATATTATTCATGCATCAGTCAGCACATAATCCCGAGACCCAAAGTGAATGTAATACATGATAAAAGATTTTTGAGGACAGTAAATATGCAGTTATTGAAAAAGTTTAAAATAAATTGTAAAGCAAGTTCTTAGTTTAAATGTAAAAAAAATCTAGCCATTTTGAAACTTAAAACCAAATCAAACAAATGGGTCATATGAATTGTTTTTTCTTATAGCTGCCATTTCTCGCTTGCTTGTATATGTTTTCTGTAAAGCTGTTTGGTGCCATTTTTCTATAGGTCATAATTGCTATCCAAATATGCACACTTTAAACACACTTACATGACAATATAAACCATATGTTACACTTCTACATAGTTCTTTATACACAGTTTTTGTTAAGATATTCAGTTTTTGTTGTTGATTATTAGTAGATATTCTACACACACTCTATGAGTCTATTAAAGTCTCCTAGTTCTCTTTCACTTCAGTTTATGATTGTGAATATTTAGTAGAAAAAGATTTTAAATTCAGATCATGCAAACCATATTAACACACTACGACATGTTGAATGATGGAGGCACTGCTACAGTCTTTCTTCACATGTCCCAGCTTGTTAGGAACTGGTGTCAGAGCACAGGGTCAGCCATGATACAGCGCACCTGGAGCAGACAGGGTTAGGGGCCTTGCTCAGGGCCCCAAGAGTGACAGCTTGAACCACTGACCTTCCAATCATTAACACAGAGCCTTACCCACTGACCTACCACTTGCCAATTTATGACTGTTTTGTAGAATGTGTAGTGTGTACACTTATAATTATAGAAATGTATTTATTGATGTAGTGTGAGGAGGCGCCTTGGGAGGGGTGGTAACATTACAAAATCAAGTGTCCCAATACACCATATAGTGTACATGATGACCACAAAGCCCACCTTACTACTGATCCACTGAGGAATCTGGCATAAACCGAGCGGTGCTGTGCTAAAATCACGACACGGAGGTAGCACAATGGCTGTGATTAAAGCCTGATAAAGGCTGTGATTTCTGCATGGTAATGAGCCTCAGCACTGAATGTGTGCAGCAATCGTGTGCTGTGCCTGGATGCTAACTGAAGGACAGGCTATAACATGTAAAAGCTCTTTTTAAAATGTATTGCCAATTTTAGAAAATGTTTCCCATTGTCTGAACAATTGTAGTCATTATATTCAAAGCTGCTCAAAGATCTCAATTATAGCCATTGAAAGATCTTAATTATATTCAGCACTATAATTACAGTTGTACTTTCTTTCTTCATTAATACTTTTTTCTTCATAGTAATTATTCAAGTAAATATGAATCTTAATTTGTGTCAGCTGAAATATAAACAATGACACACTTTTCCACCATAATATAAAAATGCTTTCATTAGAAATAGCTCCTAATTTATGTCAGCCTCCTAAATTAGATGTTTTTTTCTGGAATTATTTGATTATGTTGAGTATATTTAATATTAGAGCAATATACTGTATGTGGTCTGTCATAAATTCTGTACTGAGCACTGCTAGCATTCATTCTCCATTTACAATTGCTTTGGTCTTGTCTCCACCCATGTCGTGTCACTAGTCTGTTACCCACATTAGATTTTTTAAAATGACTTTTTCTTGGTTTTCTTTATTTTAAACATTTTCCTGAGGTACCAGTGACCAGTGTTCGTGTCCTTTTCTTCTCTTCAGATCTGCTTGATTCTTTCTGACACCATACCTCCGAATGGAGTTTGCTACATTTGGAGACCACTCTGTGCAGCTGATGATGGTTCCACATGAACAGCCTAAAGATCCCTCTAGCTATTGAGCAACTTAAGTACTTTGAAAATGGATTTGGACTGTAATTAATATCAACAGGCTCGGGACCACAGGTTGCATGAACAGTTTTGCATTTAAACGCCTATTACTGCACACCTCAGCAATGATGCCACTGTAATGAATGGGCATTCGGTGCCTCCCAGATGAGGATGGGTTCACTTTTGACTCTGGCTTCTCTCAAGGTTTCTTTTCTTCATCCCATTTCAGGAAGTTTTTGCTACAGTCGCCAATGGCGTGCTCATTAGGGATAAAGACATTGATATATTCTTTTATGCAACTTTATAAACGCTTTATTTCTGTAAAGTTGCTTTGAGGCAATGTCCTTTGTTGAAAGCACTATACAAATTAAAATGAACTGAATTGAATTGAATTGAATTGAATTGAATTGAATTGAATTGAATTGAATTGTTCTGTGTTTCCTGGTTTTAACTCTAGCTTGGACTGACATTTTTGAAAAAGGTTATCCCAGGCGCCTAACTGTTCGAAGACATCATGGACTACATATACAGTATATGGCCACATAGACTTTAATAATTCACTTAATTTGTACACTTCTATCCTACTACATTACACACACACACACACACACACACACACACACACACACCTCAGAGATTTAGGAGCCACCATGTTTCCTCTGTAGCATGAGGTAAATTTAGCATGTCTATTGATGTAAGACATTCTCCACAGAGCTATTCACATTCACAGGTTTTACCTTTGTTATTCATTTTGTTTCAACCTAGTATCATTTGCATTGAGCATGCCCATCTGGGCTTTTACAGAGGCGATAGTAAACATGTTAATTCATTAATTTAGTCCTCAGTGATCACTTTATACCTATCCTTGGCACAAGCTTTAAAAAAGTGTATTGTGCCAGACATTGTATGAGACGCAATGCAGAAGGACACCACAAATTAACATCAGCATCTTACTCTTTTGCAAAAACAGTTTTGGTAACTGTAACTACTAAAAACTATGTTGTTGGTAGTTATCGCATTAGGTTCAACATTAGGTTCCTGTAACGTTCAATAATGTTCAGTTGCAGCTTATTTTTATTTCAAAAGTTACAAGGTACCTTGCTATTGACTCACAATTTCACATTGTTGTTATGGTACTTTCAGAGGTACTCAAATCAGGAGATAGCAATGCACTTTCTTTTTAAATAGCTTTTTGCCACATAATACTAGTTTATGTTTTAGGATATAGAATCAGTTTAATTTAGTTGAAAACATTGCACCTATGTATAGACCAATGATAAGATGAAGTGATGAAGGTTAAACTTAAAGTAGGTGCACACCATGTGATTTTGGCCGTGATTTGGTCATATGAGAGAAATTTAGAAAATCCTAAAAGATTCCTTTAATACTAGGCTAAAATCGTTAGTATGTAGTCGCTGGTCTGACATGTTCACCGACAGCCAATTAATTGCCATTGCAATCTTTGTTTTTCTCCAATGAAATTCTGTCAGTATCAGAAGATTTCAGAATCTTTCCTGCAGTGTGACATCTCTTACGACGACCGTCAAATCAAGAGCAAAAAGGAGCGCTGAACCTGATGAAGCAGTTAGCGTGACAACTTCAAAAAACACCAGAGAAAATGTCAAAACAAGTCTGGTAGGCAGTACAGCAAGAAAAGAAACTTGTTGAATTATAGAGGGAACAGGAATGTTTTTATGATGTTTTAATTATCAAGGCATGTCATGAACAAATTTAAAGCTACAGATGGTTTTTGTTTGCTGCTATCTACCGTTCGTGAGAGGACACGGGTCTGAATGACGTAAAAAACTTCTTGTGTGCGTTAGTGTGTTGTACAGTCTGACATTATGACAGCTGAGATCCTACAGTGTGACATGGAAATCATGTTCGTACAGTCTGACATCAACAATCGCAAAGGACTATTAAAAATCAGTACATACAGTGTGCGCCCGGCATTAGACAGTGTTTTAGACAATGCCCCAATTTAGGAATAAATCTAAAACCAAATGCAGATAGTGACTGTGAATCGAGCTAATACTGACAGATGATTATGAATGAATGCTAATGATAATAATTATGAAAGGTTCAGCAGACCATAAAATGCCATAATTCTACACTCTGGATGCACAAGTACAGACATAAAGTGAAACAGAATCCCAGCAAGCATCACATCACAGACAAGCTCAGTTAATTACATGTGCGGTGTATAGCTGACACTCTAAAACTCTTTTTCTCCCGCTCCCTCTGAAGATCGCATGCTGATTTTATAGTAAGCCACAATGCACAGTCACATACATTAAACCAGCTGCTTGGCTCACATTTTACACCCACATGCCTACTAAAATCACTTGTTTCCATGTATCTATCATTTGGCTGCAGTGAGTCAGACAGAAAACCCAGAGGAGAGATTTTGTGAGCAACTGAAAACACGAATGACATTATTCCTAACAATAACTTTATTACAGGAATAATAGGGTGAGCAGCTGCAATCAGTCTGGAGCTAGTAAAATAATTTTAATGGAATGTTTATGAGTTTAAAGTGTTTTATTTCATGCAGGATGAACAGGAAGTTATGCTTATGAAGCTTTGATTGCTTCAGGCGAGCTGTCATTTACATCTGGGTTAAATAATAGAGGCAAAAGAACTAATATGTAAGATTAATGAAGTACTGCATGTACTATGACTGTGGAATGTCCTATAATTGTACCAAATCCACTGTTAATACACACACCCACACACACAAAGTGTGTAATAATATTCTAACAGCAACCAAACAGAAGAGTGGATTAACCCCAGGATGGACTTGAGGCTACCTATTTGCTACCGGTAAGTGCTCAGTTCCTTAATATTTCCAAATTTCAGTTTGAATTTATACAGCCTGTTGGTAGCTCATGGAGCAAATATATACCTTGGAACGCCAAAAAGACCAGGAAATGAACTCAGGGAACATTACTGAAAAAGATGAAGAACATAAATAAAACACTAGTGTCTTTTATCTATTGTGTCCAACTATTGTATACAAGTATAGGTGTGTGCGTGTGCGTGTGCGTGTGTGTGTGTGTGTGTGTGTGTGTGTGTGTGTGTGTGTGTTTTATTTTTATTACCATTTTTAAATTGTGCATCGGTAATGAGTTGGAATCAAATAGAATCAGAAAGTACAATAACTGACCCAGCATGTTACAGATGGAGATAAGAAAGACAGAATGAGAGAGAGTAGGTATCCCTGGAGGCCTTTCAGAAGGCTGACACAGATGTTGAAATTCCGAGCACACCCAAGCAGACCATAGTACAAGGAGCTCAGCTGAAAACAGGAGAAAAGAGAACAGCTACTTGGAAAAAGAAAAATATAATACTAAGAGGAAGCTTATACTGACAAGATGCCAGACAAACCCACACAGATGTACACACACAGATGTGTAATTAGGGCTCTGTCACATCACGAGCTGGGCTGTTTGTGCCTGGTAATTCAGTTTGTCCTGTTTTAACCGCCGCAGACTTTAAAGCTGTCTAATAGATGCATGGCTTCAGTGCAGGTCTTATTTATCTCTGCAGATTAGCACTGAAAGCAACCTATCACTCTTGCCATCCCACCGCCATTTTTCCATCATCACATGCCATCTATTTGGACAGATTTTTCCTTTTATGTTTTCCTAACAGTCAAGTAGCCATTAAGCATTTTACACATTTGAAATTTGCACACTCTATATATTCCTTTATAACATTCAATAACAGCCTGGAGACACATTTATTTTATAAACTCTTGAACAAATCACCACAGGGGTTGCTAGTTTTGCTTTTTTCAATGAATTAATTTATTTAGCTATGGCTTTTAATGCACACAGAAAATGTATACATTTTGGTGGTGGTTGTGATTCAAATGTCAAAAGGCACATCACATAAAAAAGACACTGTTTAAAAAAAGCATTTTTTGTTATTAATATGGTTTATTTAAAAGTAATATGTGTTCTTTGTGTTTTATTTTTAGTGTCTGATTTTTTTTAATTCAATCTTGATACATATCACCAGTGTTGTGCTAGTTACTAAAAAATAGTAACTCGTTACAGTTACTCATTACTTCATTCAAAAAGTAACTTAGTTACTTTGTTGATTACTCACACCAAAAAGTAATGCATTACTGTTAAAAGTAACTTTTTAGTTACTTTTTTAAAGAACGTTCTTTAATGTTCCCATTAATGCACTTATATGTGTTATGGTCTATACAAACACAAAACTGACTCAAACACAGAGTAATTTTAAACACTATTTTATTTAAGTCAGACCAGCACAAACTGAATATATCACAAGGATTTCTGAAATAAATAACAAAACAAGCTGAATAATATATTTAGAATCAAAAACTAAAGTGGCTTCTGCTGTTGTGTTGAGCTCTTAAAAATGTTCCTTTCACAGCTTAAGTATGAAAACTATCAACAATGTAGAACAGAACACCGGGTTAGCTTCTAGCTTCTAGCTTCGTCGAGGCATGAGTAGATACGAGCTTCGAACCAGAAAGACACAGCTTACATTTGACTTAAAAGTTTTTGTCTTTATATTTAACTAAAGTGAAATAATGAGCATATTTCCACTTTGAGAAACTCGTCTTGCTCTCGCCTTGACCCGCCATTACTTCATGTTTACAGTGGTTCATCCACCAATCCTACAGCGCGTCTTCTTCCTGTTTACAGTGGTTCATCCTCCAATCCTACAATGCGTCTCTGCTGTTACAGGTTAGACTGTAGTCTACACTTCAGCCGAATTAATTCATTTAAAAAAGTAACGGGTAACGCACCATGCGGTAACGTTAACGAAGTTACTTTATTTCTAAAAGTAACGCGTTTCAGTATTAGTTACTGTCAAAAGTAACGCGTTTCAGTATTAGTTACTGTCAAAAGTAACGTGTTACCGGTAACGCGTTAATAGTAACGCGTTACTGCCCAACACTGCATATCACTACAATGGTATATTTTTAATTTGTGTACAGTTGCATTTATATTTAAACAAAAGACATTTGTTTTGCTTAAATATAAAGTCTAGTCTTAGTTGCTGTAGCAACTAATATATATATACATACACACAGTCTAACTTTGATTATCTTCTCCTTCTTCTTCTTCTTCTTTTTGTTCTTCTTCTTCTTCTTTCGGCCTCTCCCATTAGGGGTTGCCACAGTGGATCATCCGTCTCCATACCCCCCTGTCTTCTACATCTGCCCCTTTAAAATCAACCACTTGCAGGGCTTCCCTTACCACATCCAATCACCTTCCTCTTTTCCTCCATCCTGGCAGCTTTATTCTCAGCATTCTAGTGCTCTACTACCGATTTACCCCATGTCCCTCTTCTGCACATGTCCAAACCATCTCAATCCTGACTTTCATTCACCTTCTCTCTAGCACATACCTCCAGCTCTCCAGGCTCTTCTATTTACCTGTTCCCTACTCTCTCCACAAATAACAATATCATCCGCAAAATATCATAGGCCATGGTGACCCCTGTCTGACCTCGTCCGTCAACCTGTCAATCACCACTGCAAACAGGAAAGGACTCAGAGCCGGTCCTTAATGCAATCCAACCTCCACCTTATACTAGTCTGTCGTTCCTTCTGCACACTTCACTGCTGTCACACTGCCCTCATACATGTCCTGCATCATCCTCACATACTTCTCTGACACACCAGACTTCCTCATACCGTACCACAACTCCTCTCTTGGCACCCTGTCGTACGCTTTCTTTAAATCCTCAAACACACAATGCAACTCCTTCTGACCTTCTCTATACTTCTCCATCAGGGTTAAATGCACACTATTCACATTGACTGTTGATTTCTTTAAAGCTGCTTTGAGACAATGTCTGTTGTGAAAAGCGCTATACAAATAAACTTGACTTGACTTGACTTGACAAATATATATATACATACACACAGTCTAACTTCGATTATCTTCTCCTTCTTCTTCTTCTTCTTCTTCTTCTTCTTCTTCTTCTTCTTCTTCTTTAGGCCTCTTCCATTAAGGGTTGCCACAGCGGATCATCCGTCTCCATACCCCACTGTTTTCTACATCTGCCACTTTCAAATCAAACACTTGCAGGGCTTCCCTCACCACATCCAATCACCTTTCTCTTTTCCTCCATCCTGGCAGCTATATTCTCAGCATTCTAGTACTCTACTACCGATATACCCCATGTCCCTCTTCTGCACATGTCCAAACCATCTCAATCCTGACTTTAATTCCCCTTCTCTCTAGCACATACCTACAGCTCTCCAGGCTCTTCTATTTACCTGTTCCCTACTCTCACCACAAATAACAATATCATCTGCAAAATATCATAGGCCCTAACCCTAACCCTAACCCTGACCTCGTCTGTCAACCTGTCCATCACCACTGCAAACAGGAAAGGACTCAGAGCCGGTCCTTGATGCAATCCAACCTCCACCTTATACTAGTCTGTCGTTCCTTCTGCACACTTCACTGTTGTCACACTGCCCTCATACATGTCCTGCATCATCCTCACATACTTCTCTGACACACCAGACTTCCTCATACAGTACCACAACTCCTCTCTTGGCACCCTGTCGTACGCTTTCTCTAAATCCACAAACACACAATGCAACTACTTCTGACCTTCTCTATACTTCTCCATCAATATTCTTAAAACAAATAAGCCGTCTGTGGTGTTCTTCCTTGGCATGAAACCATACTGCTGCTCACAGATGGTCACCTCTTCCCTCAGCCTGGCTTTCACTACTCTTTCTCATAACTTCATGGTTTTACTGATTAACCTAATTCACCTGTAGTTACTGCAGGTATGCACATCTCCCTTATTCTTAAAGATTGGTACCAGCAAACTCCTCTCACCTTTCAAAATCTTGTTGAACAATTTGATTAAAAAACTCCACTGCCATCTCTCCTAAACATCTCCAA
The DNA here is from genome assembly GCF_014805685.1 of Silurus meridionalis. Classification (NCBI taxonomy): domain Eukaryota; kingdom Metazoa; phylum Chordata; class Actinopteri; order Siluriformes; family Siluridae; genus Silurus; species Silurus meridionalis. The sequence continues at coordinate 26,881,122 of NC_060884.1, forward strand.
GCTCCTCCCGGTATGTCATCTGGTCCAACCGACTTTCCCCTTCTACTTCCAGCTTCACGTTCATCACCCTATCAGAAACTCTCTTCACCTCCAATACACTCTTACTGTACTCTTCCTTCAGAATCACCCCTACACCATTTTTCTTTCCATCCACACCATAGTAAAACAGTTTAAACTCACCTCCAATGTTCCTGGCCTTACTCCCATTCTACTTGGCCTCCTGAACACACAACATATCTACCTTTCTCCTCTCCATCATATCAGCTATCTCTCTCCCTTTACCAGTCATAGTACCAACATTTAAAGTACCAACTCTAACCTCCACTCTTCTACACTTCTCCTTTTCCTGCTGTCTCTGTAGACATCTTCCTCCTCTCCTTCTCCTCCTTTGGCCAACAGTATCCCAATTTCCACCAGTACTCTGTTGGCTAACCATACCTGTGGCGGTCATTGATTATCGACCGATCCGGTATGCATTTCTGATTCGGTATTGGCATATTTGATTTGGCACATGTTTTACGTTGAATGCCCTTCCTAACGCAACCCTTCCCATTTTCCAGACTTGGGACCGGCACTAAGAGTGCATTGGCTTGTGCAACCCTAATGGCTCGGTTGTCTGAATTTGATTATCATTAGAAGTAATTCTTAGCATTAGCAGTATTAGCAGTTTGTCCAAACTGTTTTTGTGGTGTTGTTCTTGTACTTGTTCATAGTAAATGGGTAAAATGTGTGGAAGTCGGCTCCTTCAAACAACATTTTTATGTTTGGCTAAGGCTTATTTGGATTAGATCAGATATAGTTGTCTAAATAAATGTAACTGTAATGTTATTAAATGAAGCTGCTTGACTGCATTTATAATCTTAAACAAACATCAAATTTACCTTTTATTTAACCTGTGACTTTGACTTCCACGCAGCTTTCGATATTTGCTTAGAGAAAAATAAATAGACCTTGGCTCTGTAAATGGGGGAAAACAATTGTTCAATGCAACCATTGAGGACTACTAGCTTGTGAGTCGTGTTATTTGTCAATTCAGAAAGGTCCCTCGCAAAAGAACTGGTGTGTTCTGTATGTGTGTGTCAGGATGTGCTTTGATAGCTAGCTGTAGCTAAAACTTTCTTTTCGGCTTCTCCCATTAAGGGTCACCACAGTGGATCATCCGCATGTTTGATTTGGCACATGTTTTTACGCTGGATGCCCTTCCTAACGCAACCCTCCCCCTTGGGACCGGCACTAAGGCTTGTTCAACCCTATCCTGACCGGGGATCGAACCCAGCGGTGAGAGCGCCGCATCCTAGCTGTAGCTAACAAGCCAAAATCTCATTGTCGAGTTTTACTGTTACTGATTGTACACAGACTTTAAAGTGAACCAGTAGAAAAGGTGAAACCCTTAAAAATTATTATCTGGATAAACTATTTTGATGAATGTTTATCATAGTTTGCAGAAATACGGTCAAAGCCAGGCCTGCTCCTCAGTTCCAGTGTCTGAAGCACGCTCTTAATATTTTGTTCACTTTGGGCTACATGATAGCAGAAGAAAAAATTTAATTACAGTAGAGTAAATGAATGCAGTGATACTACATCTAAATTATGGTGACATATTTTTGGATTTTTGTTTAGCAGTGATGCCCTGTTTAAAATAGGTTTGTATGGGCAAGGGTTATAAAACTAAAAGTAGATTGAATAAAACTTTTATAAACCTGTAAAGCTTTAACCTTTGAGCAAACAAAACAGAACACAAACACAAACATTTTACACACAGCATAATTATAAAATCTCTGATATTAGTATGCCTATTTAATTATCTTGCATTTGCAACATGTGGGACTGCATGTACAGTATATGAGTTATGTGTATATATCCTGCTAGTTAAGTTAAATTCGGATTGCAAAGATCATTTTAATAGGTTATGAGAGAATTTACTTATTTTTTTAAAGTATTTTACTAAAATCTTTTCTTAACAGCTTAACAGCTTTTCTTACTTGAAGGTAAATATTAACAGTGTTGTAGGGATTTCTTCAGGGTTTTGGTAAAATGGGATGTTTCTGGCTCTGCTTGTTAGTTAGGTTGTAATAGTTTGCACTCAGATCACAGTGTATGTCTTTTTAAACCAGTGGAGGGTTAAAGCCTACATAATAATCTTTTCTCTCTGTCAAGCTGTAGTTGTGCTTCTGCTGCTTGATGCAATGCTGTTCTCTACACACTCCTACTGCTGTGGCTACTCTCACACTCCAAAAACTGCCTGATTTATCCTCATGCTCTACTTCTGTTTGCAACTTCAATGCACTTGAGTCCTTCTTTTGATGTAAATGGTCTGACAAGGGTGTGCTTACCAAAGTCTTAATATTGTTTCAGTGGAAAAGTCTCAAATGAATAGATTGTTCTCTGCTTATTCCCAGGCTCATTCACAAAACACTCATACAAAACATCCTTTAATCATCCATAGTTTCAGTAAGAATTAGGCTTAGTATTAGTGGTATAAGCTAACCAAGCCATTAGGGTTGCACAAACCAGTACACTCTTAGTGCCGGAAGGGCATCCAGCGTAAAATAGGTGCCAAATCAGATATGTGGATCAGGAATCAGAAATTCATACCGGATTGGTCGAGGCCCCGGGTTACCAGCGACTGCAACAGGTATCGTTATCCAACAATGAAAATGCATATGAGGAGCTGTATGTGAAGTTGGACACTAAAGAAGGAGAAAAGGAATCATACTGATTGATAAGAGATGGAAATGTCTTGACTAGTGAGGAGAGTGTGTTGAGATGATAGAGGGAGTATATTAAAAAGCAGATGATTAGTGGAAAGTGGATGATAAGTAGGGAGGAAGTGAGAGCAGCAATTAAGAGGATGAAAAGTGGAAAGTTAGTTGGACCAGATGACATACCAGTAGAAGCATGGAGATGTTTAGGAGAGATGGCAGTGGACTTCAGGTTGTTCAACAAGATTTTGGAAGGTGAGAGGATGCCTAAGAAATAAAGAAGGAGTGTGCTAGTACCGATCTTTAAGAATAATGTAGATGTGCCGACCTGCATTAACTACAGGGGAATGAAGTTGATCAGTCACACCATGAAGTTATGGAAAAGAGTAGTGAAAGCCAGGCTGAGGGAAGAGGTGACCATCTGTGAGCAACAGTATGGTTTCATGCAGAGGAAAAGCACCACAGACACCATATTTGCTTTGAGAATGTTGATGAGAAGGAGTTGCATTGTTTGTTTGTGGATTTAAAAAAAACTCAAAAAAGGAGTTGTGGTATTGGACGAGGAAGTCAGGTGTGTCAGAGAAGTATGTAAAGGTGGTGCAGGACATGTATGAGGACAGTGTGAAAGCAGTGAAGTGTGCAGGAGGAACAACAGACTGGTTTAAAGTGGAGGTTGGACTGCATCAAATATTGGCTCTGAGCCCTTTTCTTTTTGCAGTGGTAATCGACAGGCTGATGGACGAGGTCAAACAGGAGTCTCCATAGATGACTATGATTTTTGCGGATGATATTGTGATTTGTGGTGAGAGTAGAGAGCAGGTTGAGAAGAGCCTGGAGAGGTAGAGGTACACACTGGAGAGAAGGGGAATGAAAGGCAGTAAGAGTAAGACAAAATACATGGATGTGAATGAGAGAGGGCAGTGGAGGGGTGCGGTTGCAGGGAGAAGAGGTGGAGAAGGTGGAGGAGTTTAGGTACCTGGGGCAACAGTGCAAAGTAATAGAGAGTGTGTTAGAGAAGTGAAGAAAAGAGTGCAGGCAGGGTGGAGTGGGTGGAGAAGAGTAGCAGGAGTGATTTTTGATAGAAGGGTATCTGAAAGAGAAAGGGAAAGTTGATAGCGATGTTGTATGGTTTAGAGACAGCGGCATTGAGTAAAAGACAGGAGGTGGAGCTGGACAGGATTAGAAATGAGTTTGTTAGAGGGACAGCGCATGTAGGACGTTTTGGAGACAAGGTGAGGGAGGCGGGATTGAGATGGTTTGGACATGTGCAGAGGAGGGACATGGGGTATATCAGTAGGAGAATGCTAAGGATGGAGCCGCCAGGAAGGAGGAAAAGAGGAAGGCCAAAGAGGAGGTTTAAGGATGTGGTGAGGGAAGACATGCAGGTGGTTGGTTTGAAAGAGGCAGATGTAGAGGACAGTGGGGGTATGGAGACGGATGATCCGCTGTGGTGACCCCTAATGGGAGAAGCCGAAAGAAGGAAAAGAAGAAGAAGAAGAAAAAGAAGAAAAAGATGAAGAAGATTAGTGGTATTAGCCAATTATTGGTTTTAATTTGTTTCAGCTGTGCATTTGATATAATATCCAATTGTGATGGTTCACAGTGGTAAAATGGGTGACTTTACTTGATTTTAATTGCCTTCGTCTTCTACACTTTGTCCTAATGGCATGAATATTGTCACTCAGCTAAGTACACGATTCTAGATGCTAGATGAAAAGATTCAAAGAGGCAAGAAATCAAATATGCTATAAAAAAAAATCATAAATACATGAAAAACAAAGGTCCAAAATGAAAGATTAAGTAGACAAAAAAAGGGGGAGCCATAATACTCCAATAAAATATACTGGTTTCAATGGTGTATTTAGTGCAGTCATTTTGAGCAGCCTGTCATACAGTGGAGGCTTCCTACATGAAGGCCATATGCACAGTCTTGGAGCATGGAGCAGTTTTTACCACAGGAAACTCTGGGCATGCTGGGAGCAAGTTGAGGGGGCCAGCGCCTCGCTGTTACATTTGCCTTTAGCTCTCAGTTTTTTTTACTTCGTCAATTACTTAGCATTAATATTACTATGGCAACCACAGCCAAGGCCATTAGTCTTTGCCCTCACCTGCCTCTATTGAGCCAACCACAGAAGCATGCAATATTCTAGGATGCCTTATATAATAAAATAAAATAATATCAATATTAAAATGGAGCTCCACATACAGGCTCTCATATGAAGCATAATCTCTTAGAATTCTGAGAGGCTCCTAGGATCCCTGAGACCCTGATGTCACATATAAAATGAAGATAGAATGCTCTCTGGTAAACACATAAGCCTGAGAGAAACTGGACCGATCCAGTTTGAGATGAGAGAGGTGTCAACCAAGTGTTTGTTTTTATGTGGTTTATCATCTGCTGCAATCTCAATGATCTTCAGTAGTAACCTAAAACTCCTCTGAGATGATAAAGGCTTCTGAGAAAAGAAACGTGGTGGCATCCATGTGAAAATCAAATTCCACTTGTGATTAGTTGCCTTGCAGTTAAATCACTGAAAGGTTTTTTTATAGTGTATAATTCATGTTTTTTTAATCACCACTATCACACAATAGATCACCACTATTAATAATATTATGAAGACGAAAATAATAATTAATGACAATCATCATATGTTGTGACTGCAAAGATACTAGTAGTTTTTGTATTAGTAGTGTTAAAGTGGCAGTACCAGTGCTTTTGTATTATGGGGATTGATGATAAAACTAATATTTAAGTTTTAATATAATTAAAATTTAAAATATTATATGAATGTAGAACATACATTTCAAAAATACCTCAACGAACACATGTACCTTTTTCCAAAATGACTTCAAAATGTATTGTGTCTTAGCATGTCTTTATTCTTTAATAAATTATGTATCTGTCTATTATTAGAAAATACAGAGTTTTGCTCGAAAACCAGACACAATGTCTGTTAACATGGACCGTGTTGCTGGGGTGGGATTATATAACTGCCACTTTCATGGTCTAAGTAAGAAGCTGTAAGACGCGGGTGCTGTGCGTGAGTGTGTATATGGCAATTTATTCTCAGCATATTGCTGAAAGGCTGAGGCAGACTGCTTGGTGTGTTGATAAGCATTTGAAGAGGAAACACTCAGTCAGCACAACAAAATTTTCCAAACTGTCAAACAATCAACATCTTAGACGTGAAGCTAAGCTTAAACCTAAATATGCATTACAATCTATTAAAGGACATGTTCCAGTTGCTTTAAAGAACAGCCAAAAAGTGAAAGGTTATGTACAGCATGCACTGCTTATCCAGCTGACATTATCACTGTGCCAACTGCTTGCCCTTTGACCTGATATTCCAAGGTGCCCCTCTAAATTATCAGTGGGAAAGCTCAGCAGGGTGCTGTAACTGTGAGACACCCTTACTCACACACAGCTGGTCCTCTGTCAGCCACCAGCTGCCTCCACTTAATTGATATGCAAAAGGGAGTGAGAAAAAGGCAACAGAAAACAATACAGAAAGGAATATGGACTTGTTTTGGCAGATGCGTGGTCAGAGGAATACGTGGTAAAAAAATGATGAGAATAAACAAAATCTGAGCAAAATCTGAGCAGTTCTTCTTGTTCCTTATGACAAACCACACCAACACGTCCACATACAAAAACAGAATCAGAATACTTTATTGATCCCACAGAGAAACTGTTGAAAATAATATTCCTTTAGTGCACTTCAAAATATTTTAACTGGTATACAATATGCATTGTGGTCAAATTTACAATGAGACTGAAAAGTGTTTATAGACCGTTTTTATGTTCCCTGTTCTGGGTTCAAATTTGACCAATGCCACTTGCTCCCGTAGGCATTCTTGAGCAATCCTGTCTACTTCTGAAAACATTCTGACCAATCCTGTTTATATTACAGATCTTCATAGCCAGCCTTCAGACATTCCACCAACTCCCACAGAATGTTTATCTACCTTGGGTGAGTAGCTTATCGGATAAGATGACTTCTGATCAGAAGCTGCCACTACTGGGTCCTTGAACAAGGCTCTGGACCTCAGTTGCTCAGCTGTATAACTTAGATAACTGTCAGTCATTCTGGAAAAGTGTGTTGCCAAATGCTGTAAATATAAAATCTAACTAGCCATCCCTGTAATTGTTAGTGTTGTAAGTAATTGTAGTAAGATGAATGAATAATCACACAAACTATGCAAGAAAACCATCACATTCACTGTAAATGAATGTCATCTTTCTGTGACATATAATCTTCAGATCAGACTTTCAGATCTTGTCACTTGTCCAATTCCTAACTAAAAAAATGCATACATGAATGATTAGTAGAAAGAATATCATCTATGTCTAACCTTTAATTTTGGTGCTTGAGGAGCAACATCAAGACTCTCCTTGTACTTTCTAATGGTTTGAACACTAAGTACGCTGTTGAAAGCAGTTAGCTGGATGTGTAGTTTCTCATACGTGCTTGAGAAGTGAATGTCAGGTAAGTATTCTACGATAAGTAGTATTCTACGATAACATTTTCCAGATCATTCATCTAGATCAGGGGTGTCAAACTCTAATACACAGGGGGCCAAAACTCAAAGCACTCTTTAGGTCACAGGCCAAAAATGATAAACATTTATTGAACACACTAAAACAATGTTTTTTAAAACATAAATATGAAGTAATACAGACAGGAATATTATTCAGAATAAATACACTTTAAATAACTTTAAATATTTTGCTCTCCATAAAAATATCTCCTGTCAAAATTATACAAGTTAGAAATATGAACATGCTGCAAAAAAACCCTGAAATAATAAATAAAAATTGTGCTTTTAAGTAAACGTTAAAATAACAACAACCGGATTTCTTTGCTCTTATGCCATTTTATAAAAAATAATCTTCAACTTTAAACAACTTAAAATATTTTCCTCTCCTGTCAAACACAAGACGTCTCACAGCTTCATCATGCAGCTCTTCAGAAACTCTCCCTCGGTAAATAACCGGCTGATGTGCCTCTGATCTCCTCTGCCACGATAAAACTTGCTTTAACAGCAGCTTCACTTTGTGATTTTGCTCTGGTGCTCTCGAGTTTGACACCCCTGATCTAGAGTATTTTCCTAAAGAAATATTTTTGGTAGCTTAGCAAAATGAGCAATTTGCTAATGGTGAATTATAAGATATTACAATAAAATAAATAGCTTTTACACAAATTTGGTACAAGTGTTCTCATTTAAACTTGTTCATGATATTAAATTCTCATCAAAGATAATTGTGGACAAATTTAAGAACATCAGTAGTCTTCAAAAGCAAAATATTAGACTTGAGGGAAGACAAACGCACCCTAGAATGAGTTTCCACCTCCAAGCTCCATTAACAAAATTGGAAATAAATGGGCTTTTCATTCTAAACTGACCTTCCCAGTTCAGTGTGCATTACTGGTAGAACCTCACACTCGCCACTTTGGATATAGCAAAAGGCATTTTTTATGTAGTCACCTAAGTACAATCACTTAAAAGCCCCAGTCTCATTTGTGTCAACCTCTTTCCATAAACCAATCATGCAGTATAAAAGCTTATTTCCTGGAAAACCCCACTGAGAAATAAAGCAGATGAATTCTTGACATTTGTATCTAAACCTACCCTTACAAAGAGCTCTAAATGCACTTTCATGCTACAAATTGAGGTCAATTGTAAATACTGCAGGTTTTAGATTCAAGTCTTGGGGCTTCATGCATGCCAGTGGATGGCACTTACTTTTTGATCTTCTCAAATGATCTGTGAACATGGTGCCATAAACTTACATAACCCCCTAAAGCACCCAGTAGCCAATGGTGGTTCCAGACTTAAAATTATTTTCTCATAACTACATAGGTTTTCCTATTAATTCCATTCCTAAGTAATGCAACTCAACACTGTCATGATTTTGAGGGATTAAGTTGGTGAAATCAGGGATTAGGGGGAAAAAATAACAGAAACAGAAGTCTTCCGGTCTGCCGTCCTTCATGTCGAGGATCATTACGGTGAAGAAACTTGGGTGTAAATTTGAGATGAAGCAGGAGTCTTCACAGTGGAAGAGCTCATCGTCTCCACAACTGAAAAAGGCGAGGCAGGTCCGCTGCTACAAGTGCATGCTCATCGTCTTTTTCGACATCCACATCATTGTGCATCGCAAATTTGTCCTGCAAGTTCTTCTACCAGGAGGAGATTTTTTTTTATACCACCATAATTAAACACGTAAAGGATGTGCACAATGTAGCATAACAATAAATGACACATCAAATTACATACAAATGCTAGTTTTTTATTGAAAACAATGCACAGCAAAATGTAAACATTTTTAAGGATGGCAAGTCATTTTTTAAATCATTTTAATGTCATATTGTCAGGTCAGAAGCAATGAACTTCAATTCTTATCAGCTTCATCCAATCACATGGCCCTTTCACATGCCTCCATCATTAAACTTCCTGTGATGGAAAATATAAAGATACAGTTGGTACTAGTGACTGTTACAAGTTACTGACACTGGAGATACCAAGAATGCTAAATAAATGTCTCCCCACACACACACACACACACACACACACACACACACACACTATTATATTCAGTTAGACTGTAGATGTAAAAACTCAGAGCACCAAGTTGAGAAATATGTTTTTGTGCCTCTTCAATGAGTGCACATGTGTGTGTGTGTGTGTGTGTGTGTGTGTGTTGGGGGCGGGTGGTTGTCTCCTGAGAATCAGCAGGGCCTCAGACAATGAGCCATGTTTGTGAAAATGTGCATGCACAATTACAATCTGCCCTCTAGTAGCGGAGAAGGGGAATTAACAGAGGAATGGGAAGGTGAAAGATTACTGTGCACTGCTATAATTAAGGTTGTGTGGAGAAGGAGTGTGGCACCAGGAAGAATCAAGTGTAGATGAACAACAAAAGCATGTTTTTACTAGCCAAGGGGTTGTACTGTCCATGTTTCTGCCTTGCAGTATTTATAACCCAATGTTGCCTTCTCTAATGCTGTAATGTTGTAAGGCAATGAGCTGTGCCCCACAGACCAACCACTAGCCATTAAAACAAAGCTCTCACGTATAAAATCAAACCGAACGAGCTTTAAAAACAAAGCAATAAAACATCACATGAATACTGTTAGAGTCCGTTTTCTCTCACACTCTTTTATCAAGCTGAGTCCTGTCAGATTTATCTGTACTAGAATTAATTTCATGTTTCTGTTCTGTAGGGATGGGCAGATCAATCCTGGTGTATAGATATTTTCAATACTGGCATTGTATCAAAATAATCGATTCTCAAATTGAAGTATTGATCCTATCTGTTATTTTCAAACAATTGAGTCTGGAATATTTAAATAATATTAGTATGCCATACAGTGGGTGGTCTAGTGGTTAGTAAGCGGCGCTCTCACCGCTCCGGCCCGGGTTCGATCCCTGGTCAGGGAACCAACCCCAGCCACTCTTAGTGCCGGTCCCAAACCCGGATAAATGGCGAGGGTTGTGTTAGGAAGGGCATCCAGTGTAAAAACATGTGCCAAATCAAACATGCGGATGATCCGCTGTGGCGACCCCTAATGGGAGAAGCCGAAAGAAATAAATTAGTATGCCATACAGTATATAAATATTTATAATATTTAAATAGGAATGCCAATAGGAACTATTCAGTCGAAGTGCTCAGCGCAGGTTTAAAAGGGGATTCGAGTGCATGGCTGCGATGATGACTGAAAGAAAAAGAGGCATAATTTGGAGTAATTTCACTCCAGGAAACAACAAGTAAGCTTCATGTGACGTAAAAAAAATGTGGTAATACCACATATATGACAAAGCATCTAAAAGTCAAACAACCTATAGAGCATGACTGAGTACTGCTGAGAGTTTCAGAGAGCTATACTTTATACCATACAGGTTGTTTCAGATATGAAGATATTACAGTATTTATTGTGGAGCAGAATATTACACTGCATATGAGTATGAATATTTCAAGTGGACATTTTTTTTTTTTACAATAAATCAATGAAAACATTTTATACATATTTCATAGAAGTATTGGTATCAATATCAACGATACTTGAAAGTATCGGATCGAAAAATAAAATTATTGGTATGACTGTCGCATAGAGGCTGGACAAAACAACACCAGCAAATCCCATAAAGCCAGCTCTGCCCTCTAGTGTTTTTTTAAACACATTACAGGTTGTATGCATGTACAATCGTTTATATCTTTCAGATAGAAGTATCTGGCCTTGTGACCTTGACAGTATGGTGTGTTTTTTTTTTTACCTATTATTGTGTGTTTCTGTCAGGTACAAAATGTTTTTGTTTGGTACTTAGCCAAGTTATACATAGTAGCATTTAAAGGGGGGGTTAGAATCAGAAAACTTGAGCACAACATATTCTTGAAAGCTTTTTTGTAATAAATGTGTCAAACAGTCCTGAAGCGACCGTATATAAATTATATTCTAGACAGAGAAAATAATGAGGAATGTGGGCTTTACACTTATGGCAGAGCGGGTATATCAAGACTGTGTGTGTTTTTATGTGGTATTTTGACCTTGTTATTGAATTTGTTACTATTGCTAGTAATTGGCCTTGACAACAGCTGGTTAGTTGGTTGTCTGGTTGGTTGATCATTTGTTTATTTGACTGGATGGATGGTTGTTTGGTATGTTAGTTGTCTGTTTGATTCTCTGTTTGGTTGGCTTGGTTGGCTGGTTGGTTTTTTGGTTGGTCGGTTGGTTGGTTGGTTGGTTGGTTGGTTGGTTTTTGGTTGGTTGGTTGGTTGGTTGGTTGGTTGGTTGGTTGGCTGGTTGGTTGTTTGTTTGGTTGGCTGGTTGGTTGGTTGGCTGGTTGGTTGGTTGGTTGGTTGGTTGGCTGGTTGGTTGTTTGGTTGGTTGGTTGGTTGGTTGGTTGGTTGGTGGGTTGGTCAGTTATTTAGTTGTGGTTTTAAAAATGAAAATATTGAGAAAGAAATCAAAAGCAATCTTGTGTTGTGTGCCCCGGAAACATAAAAAAATACAGTGTTTAAAGAAATAATATTTTTTATTCTGACAATGTTGAATAAGTGGAAAATCTTTTCCTGACAGTAACACAATATTTTATGCATATTAATACAGCCATTATCAGACATTTACAAATCATGATGTGTTGGTTTGGGTGGAGCTAATCGAACAAGTCTTACTTTTTAATTTTTTTATTTAAACGACATATCCATGAATGATGTAGTTTTGAGGACAAGAATGTTCACACCAAAGACTGATTTTGCTTTTCATTTCAGCTTAATAATAATACTAATAACATCTCTGTCAATTACTTTACATATTAATTATAAAATATGGATGAGAGAGCCACAGTATTTGTTGCAGTTTTCATATTGGTTTGATTTTGATTAGACTGTATGTACATAGTTTAATGTGGATGTTCAGCTGACAGTGTGTGGCTTGTCCAGTAGATTAGTCATCTCCATCCAGGCTAGGTCCCACTGGATCTCTGTCACATCCTGTTTGGTTCTAGGCATTTCCTGAAGGGTATTAAACGTTCCGGATCTTGGACAGAGCTTTACTCGTTTTCTGAAAAAGCAAAATGCCTTTAATCACTTTTAGCAGTCTGTATGTAATATGTACTGTATATTTCACATGTCTTAAATGAGATTGCTTACAGATGTTTAAAAGATGTTTAAAAGAAAGTTTAAAAGAGCTCAAAAAGCTTACAAAGTAGAATTTTTTAAATTCATAAACTTGAGAGGTTAAACACCTCACCATCTCATATCTGATACTGTATGCTAGCTTAAATTAGTGATCTTTCTGGAGGGCACAAAGCAGTGTTTCTTTGGTTTTGGTCAGTTGATCTTAACACATGGACTCATGGAGTAAACACACAGAGTGTCGCACTAAAATTTTGCCAGCACAATGGCATTTGTATGCTCATACTGGTCCACAGATTTACAAATGTTCATACTTTTCAAACCTTGTATTATTGCAAAAGAAACAGTGGGGACAATAAATACCGTTTACCACATATCATAAACAGACCAGCTAATTCGATTTACTTACTGAAGACTGTTGATAAAGTTGTTTTATCTGATTGGTCAGCTAGAATTCATAGCTTTTTTTTTAATGCTCCCATCTAATACTTTACTGCTACTCAATAAAAGTAACTTATTGTATGAAAATTGTTATAGTACTTTCTTCTTAGTGTAAAATTACCAACACGGTATTGCTAATTTCCCTATGACAGCATGCCCCCAGAAGTTTTACCACCACAGGCTTCCTCACTCTACATCAGTACCTGACATTACTAACGCCCTTGTAAATAAATACGTACAAATCTACACCAGTACACTTCAAAATCTAGTGGAACATCTTCCCAGAAGAGTGGAAGTTATTATAACAGCAAATGGGGACCAAATGTGAAATGGGATGTTCTAAAAGCACATATGAATCTCATAGTCATGTCTCCAGTGTATATGAAAAATCAAGACTATTATTTGTTGACCTATAATAAAAATAAGGGCCAAAGATTCACTCGACAATATTTATTAATAAATATCATTAAACTGATTATGTTTTTTTTCCAAGAATTTAATCTATGAAGTTATCAGCAATGTTGGCTATACCTGAGACTTCGTACAAGCAGAAAGATGACAGGAATGAGAAGCAAAATGATGATGATGGCACAGACGGGCCAGACCCACGTTGCTACAGAACAAAGGAGGACCATAAGACAGGAGCGCATTTAAAACATTGTAATGTATTTGTTTTTTAATAAAATAAACAACTGCTCAAAACCTCCATACCTATAAAGGGTTTTTCTTTCTCTAGGTGATCTTTAGAGGTACCTACAACAACAACAAAAAAAAAATATTGATTTTAAAAGCAGGTCTATAAAATAGCTTTAATTGTATGGTAAATAGAGCAGATGCCATTTTCATCACCTTTAACTGAGAGCCAGCTTTCTGGGCTTTCCACATTAGCTGAATTGACACACTTGTAAAATCCCTCATGAGCCTTAGTCACATTCTCCACTGTGATGGTAATATTATCCAAGAACGTCACACCATCTTTATTGATAAATACTTTAAAGTTGGTGGAAGTTTTACATAGTAAAGTCACAGTCTGACCCTCTTTTACAGGTCGAGCTGGAGTTTGGAGTATTACATCTGGGAAGAAGAAACATTATGCCTATGATTAGTGTTACCATGAACAACGTGTTTACTGTTGATATAAAAAAAAAAAATCAGAACTAATCTGTTAGACAGATTTTATTTGAAAACATCATGCATATTATTTATTAACTGCTAAAGGCCTGATTCAGTTAATATATAAAAAAAACTGTACATTTAGGACAATGTAAAATAAATGCATGAATGGCTAAACAAAAAAACAGACCAAAAAATCTTAAACTGAATTTGATTAAAAAAATATTATAGGTTTTTAGAGGCTAAGCATTAAATAAAAATGTGTTTGTGATATGTAGCTCACCGCTCACAATGATGTTGATGGCATTGCTGCGCCGATCCCCTCTGGCTGCTTCACACCAGTACAGGCCACTTAACCCACCAGTGATGTTGTTAAAGCTGAATTTGTCTGGTCTCTCCAGACTGACTCTGTCCTCTAACTGCAAACTGCGAAGCTGCCTCAAGGTCCAGCCTGCTGTTTCACCACCATTTGCTGAACAGTGCAGAGAAAAATTTCCACCCTGCAAGTGCTGACTACTGTCAGGCAAGACGTCCATGGATGCAGGAGGTGAATCTTAGTAACAATGAGCAAAATAAAGGAGGGAATATAAAGGATCAAACTGGAGCAATATCAGTGGAGTAAAGTTAAAATTATTGGACATTATTGGATATAATATTAATTCATCTGCTTTACAGGGAAGTGGTAGCTTAGTGGTTTAGATAGTGAACTTCTAATCAGAAGGTCACTGGTTTAAATCCCAGCACCACCAAGCTGCCACTGCTGGGCCCTAGAGCAAGGCTCTTAATCCTCAATAGCTCAGCTGTGTAACTGTGTTAACTGTAAGTTGCTTTGTATTTGGGCATCTGCCTAATACTGTACTGTACATATACAGACTATGGAAATGATAACAGGCACAGAATGTTGCAGCATAAAACTTCATGTATTGTGTTTGTTTACTTCTAAAAAAATTTTTTTTTTATTTTGCCCAAGAGTGAACCTATATTTTATACATAGTGGTGGTGTACTTACTGAGTGTCTTAGTCTTACCTGCTGTGACACTTATAGACACTGGGTTACTCAGTAGGGTGGTATTTGTGCCCCGATTCTCAGCTCTACACCAGTACGTGCCACTGTCCTCAAAGGTCAGCGCTGAAATGGAGTAAATGTGATGCCTCACTCTGTGAGCACGGCTGGGGGTAGAAGCCTCACTGAGGTTGTGTCTAAACCAATTGTAGGTCCACACCTGTGAAGAGTTTCTTTTTACCCCACATGACAGAACGATGGGTTCCCCGAGGTAGAAGTGCGGTCCCTGAGGCCAGGCAGTCAAAACAACGTGAATTCAGTGCATTGTGTGAGAAACATTGGAAATGTAACATGGGTTTTGAAAAAAGGTAGGTAAAATATGTGTGTGTTTGTTGTGTTTGTGTTATACCATCAGATGCCCTGCATTTAGCCAATGATAAGGACAGTACTGAAAAAAATAAACAACAAGATAATTTATTTATTTTTAAAAACATGCAGACATCCAGAAAACCTGGCCATCAGGAGCCATCTCTGCTCTTCAGGACTGCATTGAATGCACTGACTGGGACATGTTTAGGGAGGCTGCAACCAACGGCAAATTCACTGACTTGGAGTAGTATACATCCTTAGTGACAAGCTTTAACATCTCCCTGTGCAGCGCTATTGTTCCTACGTGCCTCAAGACAATGATCGTCCCACTGCCAAAGAATTCTACAGTCTTTTGCTTCAATAACTATTGTCCCATCGCACTTAAACCCATCTTAATGATGTGCTTCAAGAGGCTCGTCATGAGGCACAATAAGACCCAGCTACCACCCTCACTGGACCCTATGGCACTGGTCCTCCTCAGGGCTGTGTGCTCAGCCCACTGCTGTTCACACTGCTGACTCATGACTGTCTAGCAATGCCCAGCTCGAACCACATCATTGAGTTTGCAGATGACACAACTGCAGTGGGTCTTATCAGCAAGATTGACGAGTCAGCATACAGAGAGGACGTGCAACAGCTAACAGCTTGATGTAGAGCCAACAACCTGTCTCTAAAGGCTGACAAAACTAAAGAGATGGGTGTTGATTTCAGGAGAGCACAGAGCAGACATTCTTCACTAAACATCGAGGAATCCTCTGAAAGCAGGAGCATCAAATTCTTTGGTGTTCATGTGGTGATGTTAGTTCTCACTCTCCAGTGTTCTGTATTAGTGTTCTGTGATTTATGATCAAACTCTTGATGTCACCCAAATGAGGATGGGTTCCCCTTTTGAGTCTGGTTCCTCTCAAGGTTTCTTTCTCATAACATCTAAGGGAGTTTTTCCTTGCCACAGTCAGGGATAAATGCACACTATTCACCTTGACTGTTGATTTCTGTAAAGCTGCTTTGAGACAATGTCTTTTGTGAAAAGCGCTATAGAAATAAACTTGACTTGACTTGACTTGACTTGAAGGATTTCCCCTAGTCACTCAACACTAGCTCCATCACAAAGAAAGCTCAGCAGCATCTCTACTTCCTGAGAAGGCTGAGGAAAGCCCATCTACTTTCCCCTTCCCATCCATGTATTCAGCACCACTCATTTATAACTATACTATATCTGTTTACATGCTGTTTTTACACACCTACTCGATTGCTTATGTTTCTGTTTTGCACATCTTTTTGTGTCTATGTTTAAAATTACACTCTTATTTACAGTTCTCTTTTTTTTCCACATTGTACTGTATTAGAAATTATACAGTAGGTTTACTGGTCGGGGTTGTTTTGTGTCTCTGTCCTACACTGTTTTGTGTTGAGTGTTTGTCTTTTGTCTGCACTAGGTTGCACATGATGCATTTTATGTGACAAGGACAAATTACTTTAGTTTTTAGCTTTGTGTTCTGTATGTAGATCTATGTTGTGTGGTGTAGCTCTATGTCATTTTATGTAGAACCAGGGTTCTGGAGAAACGTTGTCTCATTCTAATGTATACTATCTATATACTATAGCTATATATGGTTAAAATTACAAAAAAAACTTCTTGACTTGACTTGAGATATATATATATATATATATATATATATATATATATATATATATATATATATATATATATATATACATATATATATATATATATACATATATATATATATATATATATATATATATATATATAGACATATATAGACATATAGACATATATAGACATATAGACATATAGACATATAGACATATATAGACATATAGACATATATAGACATATATAGACATATATAGACATATATAGACATATATAGACATATATAGACATATATAGACATATACACATATGACAATATATATATATACAGTGAGGAAAATAAGTATTTGAACACCCTGCTATTTTGCAAGTTCTCCCACTTAGAAATCATGGAGGGGTCTAAAATTGTCATCGTAGGTGCATGTCCACTGTGAGAGACATAATCAAAAAAGAAAAATCCAGAAATCACAATATATGATTTTTAAACTATTTATTTGTATGATACAGCTGCAAATAAGTATTTGAACACCTGTCTATCAGCTAGAATTCTGACCCTCAAAGACCTGTTAGTTTGCCTTTAAAATGTCCACCTCCACTACATTTATTATCCTAAATTAGATGCACCTGTTTGAGGTCGTTAGCTGCATAAAGACACCTGTCCACCCCATACAATCAGTAAAAATCCAACTACTAACATGGCCAAGACCAAAGAGCTGTCCAAAGACACTAGGGACAAAATTGTACACCTCCACAAGGCTGGAAAGGGCTACGAGCCAAGCAGCTTGGTGAAAAAAGGTCCACTGTTGGAGCAATCATTAGAAAATAGAAGAACCTAAACATGACTGTCAATCTCCCTCGGACTGGGGCTCCATGCAAGATCTCACCTCGTGGGGTCTCAATGATCCTAAGGAAGGTGAGAAATCAGGCCAGAACTACACTGGAGGAGCTGGTCAATGACCTGAAAAGAGCTGGGACCACCGTTTCCAAGGTTACTGTTGGTAATACACTAAGACGTCATGGTTTGAAATCATGCATGGCACGGAAGATTCCCCTGCTTAAACCAGCACATGTCCAGGCACGTCTTAAGTTTGCCAATGACCATTTGGATAATCCAGAGGCGTCATGGGAGAAAGTCATGTGGTCAGATGAGACCAAAATATAACTTTTGGGTCATAATTCCACTAAACGTGTTTGGAGGAAGAAGAATAATGAGTACCATCCCAAGAACACCATCCCTACTGTGAAGCATGGGGGTGGTAGCATCATGCTTTGGGGGTGTTTTTCTGCACATGGGACAGGGCGACTGCACTGTATTAAGGAGAGGATGACCGGGGCACGTATTGCAGATTTTGGGAACAACCTCCTTCCCTCAGTTAGAGCATTGAAGATGGGTCGAGGCTGGGTCTTCCAACATGACAATGACCAAGCACACTGCCAGGATAACCAAGGAGTGGCTCTGTAAGAAGCATATCAAGGTTCTGGCGTGGCCTAGCCAGTCTCCAGACCTAAACCCAATAGAGAATCTTTGGAGGGAGCTCAAACTCTGTGTTTTTCAGCGACAGGCTAGAAACCTGACTGATCTAGAGAAGATCTGTGTGGAGGAGGGCCAAAATCCTCCTGCAGTGTGTGCAAACCTGGTGAAAACTACAGGAAACGTTTGACCTCTGTAATTGCAAACAAAGGCTACTGTACCAAATATTAACATTGACTTTCTCAGGTGTTCAAATACTTATTTGCAGCTGTATCATACAAATAAATAGTTAAAAAATCATACATTGTGATTTCTGGAATTTTTTTTTTTTAGATTATGTCTCTCACAGTGGACATGCACCTACGATGACAATTTCAGACCCCTCCATGATTTCTAAGTGGGAGAACTTGCAAAATAGCAGCGTGTTCTAGTATAATAGTATAATATACTCATAAAATAGACTGTACAATGTGTCATATTACAAGAATAAATAAAATAAAAAACTTACCTGCAACCACGACAACAAACAAAGCTTTCATTCTCTTTAACTAGAGGATCATTATTTGTCTCCCAGACCAGTTAGCTAGATGAGGAAAAGCCTATACAACCACAAGCAGCAGAGCATTTACATTCCCAGACAAAATCGCAATTTCACACTCCTCCCCTTCCTGTCCATACAGATATACCGATTAACATGTAATCTTTCAGTTTATAAACAACATGATTCTCACACACAAGCACCAAGTTGAAATGCATATATCCAACAAATGGATTAATATCTGTGCTTTAATAGAAATAGAAATAAATACATTACACAGAAACTGGATGTGGCTGAAAACAAAATACTTCTGTAAAGTTTAACTTATTTAAAGAGGAGCAAACTTGCCAGACTGTAATATGGTGAAAATTAAGAAAAAATAATTCTGTGATCCCTATCATAAGGGATAGCGTTTAGATTTTACATCTGGCTTCAAAATACAACAAAGTGACAGTTTCTTATTTTTTCAATACAGAGTAGGATTAGTGGAGACAGCAAATGCTGGAATGAAAGATCCAGAATGTAATGCATCTGTCCAACATAGTTAGCTATCGCTGAGATGTCAAACACAATGATGATATGTCTAAGCAGTGTGTATTAGAGGAGATTGGAGCATTGTAGGATCAGGTTAGAAAGCTAGACAGATTAATTGACTATGAGTGCAGTTGCATCGCTCTCTCTTTAGGTAGAAATGATGTGAGAATAAAACCCAGATGGGAAATAAAGTAGAACCAATTGTGCTTTTGTCCTTTTAGATATTTAACATTGTTGTGACCTTAACCCTGTTTGGAACAACTCTTATATATAACGATTCACATTCTTGTTAGAATGTATTCCATATAATTTTTCCACTAATTCCTGACATATCAAGGTGAGGAGAATCTCAGATGGAGGCAAAAACGGACTGGAACATTTACATATGTGTGCATGTATGTATGTATGTATGTATGTGTGTGAACATGCCTCCACCACCTAGTGGAAAAATAAAAAACTAAGGAAAGTAACTTTAATTATTTAATTGTTTTAAGTTGAATTACATATACAGTACTGTGCAAACATTTTAGGTATGTGTGCAAAAATGCTGCAAAGTAAGACCACGCAAAGTAGGTAGGTTGTTCCAAACATCTTGGAGAACCAATACAGATTTTCTGTGAATGTTGAGGCCAGGGCTCTGTGGGGGCCAAAACCATCACTTCCAGGACTCCTAGTTCTTCATTGCACTTAAGATAGTTCTTAATGACATTAGCTGTATGTTGAATAAATCAGGGTCAAGCACACACTCTGTTTTGAACTTGTTTTGATGGCTGCTTGGTGGCATCTAATTAGCACTAACATACAGTTTAGCATCAGTTCAACAGCAAGCAGAACATTTTGAGAGAAATAAATGATGGAAGAAACTCCTGACTCGAACTTACCACAGAACCCTATTTAAATACAATTTTCCTTCAAGTCGTTTTTTGGCTTGTGATAATTTTAATAGATATCAATCAGTGTTTGACTCAATAATATCATTCTATTAATAGATTGATGTGCTAAGAGTAACATTACTTTGTCTTTTCAGTTGATTAAGCAAAGAGTCTTGTGACAGAAATGATAATAGGAACATTGTAGATATAATAAATCATTATCTTTGTATACTTAAGTACATTTTAAGGCAAATACTTTTACACTTAAGTGAATGGTTTGAAGGGAGCACTTTGACTGGAGTAATATTTGACCTAGTGTATCTCTACTTACAAATACATGGTTTGTGTACTTTGTCCAACACTGATGGCCTGTGACATGAAACTGTCTTTCACAACATCACATTTGTAGCATAGTTTGTCTTTTCCTCCCCCAGTTTTAAGCCACATACACAGCTGATTCTGTTTCAGTTAATGACTAGGATTCAACCTACATATGAAATTGATGATCAAGTTTATTTCTATAGCGCTTTTCACAACAGACATTGTCACAAAGCAGCTTTACAGAATTTTAGAAGGTGAACGGTGTGTATTTATCCCTGATTAGCAGCCATGGTGACTGTGGCGAGGAAAAACTCCCTTAGATGTTATGAGGAAGAAACCTTGAGAGGAACCAGACTGGAAAGAAGAACCCATCCTCATCATAAACAACTGCTTGGTATAATTGGTTCATCACACACCAGAATCTGATCCTTCAAAATCCTTGACAAAGTGTGCAAATGTAAGAATTAATAGCCAAAGCAGGGTCGTACAAAATATCGATTTGTTTTGGATTTCTCCTCTCTTTGTTTAATTAGCATTTTGCAAATTGATAAGGATCTGATAATGAAATGATTAATGATCCTTCACTCAATGCACCATGATGTATTTTGCATTCATTTAAAACTATTGTGATGACATTCCCACTGTGAAATATAATGCTGTCTTGATAATCCGTAAACAATTTCAACGATCGACAGCCAAAAATGTGGAGAGGGAAAAGGGGAATGAACTTTGAAGCTCTCACTGGTGAGTCAGTGAAGAACATCAGAAATACCACTAATGTTCTTGTGTGACTTTTAATTTGCAGGTGAGGTGGACCGGATGTGCTTTATACAGCGGCATTGATAAATAAAACATTTTAAAGGCATTTTATCACCATCCTTGGCTGAATTTCCAGTGAAGGTATTCAATACACGTTAACACAGTGAGTATGTGTGTTTGTGTGTAAAAAAATAGATTTTGGTTAAAACTACCGTTTTTCCGAAATGAGCTTAATCATGCAGGGTTTGATCATGAGGTTTAAGTCGGATTTTTATTCGGATTTTCCGGTCCTCCTTATAGGATTTAGAACTGGCCTGTAGGTGGCGCCATAATGCACAAAAATTGCACTAAAATTACTGATACACTGACTAGAAAATGTTGTTTTTGCTTGGGTTTAAATGAGCATATGTTTAAGTTTGGATGATTAGGATGGATCATTACTTTAGTGATGAATATATTTCAGCTAAGAATAGTTAGTTTAACCCTCAATGAGGCTGTGTGTAACTTCTCATTTCTTAAACATTTACATTTATGGCATTGGAAGGTGCCTTCCTGTCTTTAAAATTTTTATCAATAAATACATCCTGGGACTGGACACTAGGTCTAAATAATCACTCTGAAAAATCTATTGTGGAGGTTTTTGAAACTGTATGCATGTCTAGGAGAAATCTGATTTAACACTTCTGTGCCAGAATAGATAAGAGTCCTGAAGCATGCCTTTCTTGTACCCAGAGAAATGGTGGGGACATATGTTTTGGTCATGGAAAAGATTTCAGAAGGAACTAAAATTAATTGGCCTGCACAAAGCAATTAAAAAACAACTATATTGCTGAAGTCACTGGCATTGTTTCCAATGCATTTTAAATACCTTGATGGTTCCAACTTTGTGATAGAAATGTGATCAGAAACAAATATTGAATGAAACACTTGGGCAAGTCACATCATAAAAATTTAGCAATAGATCTCCCGGTTATGTCTTCAAGAGCCTTGAACGTGAATGTGGACTTTAATTAATATAAACAGTTTGCAATAGTGGTTTATGGCTCCAATCAATGTGAACAGTATTACACTCAAGTCTTCATCAGTGAACAGCTAATAGTCTCAACAATGATGGAACAATAATGAACGGATATTCGAAAGTCACACAGATGAGGACTGGTTCCCTTTTTTAATCTGATTCCTCTCAAGGTGGTTAGAAACGCTATAGAAGTGAATTAAAGTATGTTTAATAGTGGACGTAAGAGCCTTTCCACATGCAGAATGCAGTGAGTCTGAACAGTTGTTGTTTTTTTGCCTGTATTTTATACTATTAAATGCCACGTTTGCATGCTTGAATTAAAAAAAAATCCTATTTCTACAAAAGGTTTTTTTTATTTTGAGTATTCTGATGCTATATTACACCTAGTTTCATACACAAGAAAGTGATTGAATGCAATTAATGCAATTTTCATTCAGTTGTCACAAATGTCAAGTTCAAATATATATTAATTAATGCTTCTTTAGTAAGTTTTCATATTGATATTTTAAACACTATACCAAACACATTTTCCCATATGGAGATGTTTTTGGTTTTTTGTTATGCGAAATGTGTATTTTCTTATACGGATTGATCAATGAGGTGTACGTCAGTGATTTGGGCGCTTTATGGCGCCATCTACAGGCGTCAGCTCGTAAGTCCATGTTTTTTTTTAAGGTGGAACGGAAAAATCCCCAAAATAAATCAACTTCAGCTGGAAAAATGGGGCGATTTCAGTTTGCACGTTTTCTCAGTATCACCTGCAAGATTTTCTGGCGGAATCTAAAGTAATATCCGACATTATTTCTGATTCAGCTACATTTAATTTACTCTTCATTCTGTCCATGTCTTTGTAACATATACAGAATGAGTCACATTGATTAGCATTACTTGGTGTATAGGTTTGTTATATTGAAATATGAATATCGAACTTATATTTCCCGTATAATCTATTAAAAGTTGTGCATTAACATCTAGCTGCATTCATATTTTTTGCAACGTGGTTGTTGTGCAATTTGTAGTTTCGAAAATCCATACTTCTCTACTAAACAGTATGTACAATAGTACTTCCGTATGTACATCCGGGGAGGTCCATCCATACTATGTAGTGCGCTAGTATGCTAGTGCCTGTGTGACTAGCCTTAATATTAAGCTAGCATATCTGAATTAGTACAGTAATAAGTAAAACTGTGCGTCTTACTTACCCAAAATACACTATTTTTAAGAAATATACTTTCTATAAGTATAGGATTTACACAAAATTAGATGATAAAGCACATCTTAAATATGAATATTTGTACTAATATGGATAGTTCATTCATTATAGTTTGTGAAGCCTCCTAGAAAGTCAGCTGACCAGTCAGCAGATTCAGCTTTCCCTCCTTCCTTCCTTCCTGTCTTTCTTAGTCACTGATCAACATCAGTGAAGATGTTGAACAGTGTAGAAGTGGGAGAAGCCCAGTCACACCACTGTTTCTGAGACAGGGTGCAAACACCTCCACACTTCTGTAGGAGTTGAGGACTGATAAAGAGGGAATCATTTCTTCTTGTTTCTTCAGTTTTAAGGCAAACATGAACGACTTTGCAGTGCTAAACACAGGCCGAAAGATGCCACTCGTCGGATTAGGGACATGGAAGAGTGAACCTGGAAAGGTGAGTGTACATTTATATGTACAGCATTCATAATATTGTTTTATATTTATTTTTATATATTCAGCCATTTCCTAATGGAGTAATTCATTGGTAAATGTGACCTATTATCAAAGAAATGCATGATACAGCCTCAGATTCATGAGATCAGATCATCTGCAAAACCACAGTTTATTTGGTAAATCTGTAACGTTTTATGTGTGCGTCTCATGTGACATGAAAATCGTTTATTGTCTATCTATGTGGTTTATCCATTACCACTTTAGATGTACAGAATTTTGGGAGCACCTATTGTTTCTGCCTTCTGCAAATAATGGAATGTTTGTTTGTCTAGATTTTTCCAGTCTAGACATTGTTACATAAAACATAATCGATCGGATTAGATCTTTTCAGCTTAATCATTATAAACATTGATATTTTGATTGTAAATAGTGATCGTTTCAGCATCCCAGGAATCAGATCTCCAAATCCATGTATGAAAAAAATTCACAAGCTCATGGTTGCATTCATGTATCATTTTAAGGAGACGAATGCTGTTATTGTTGTTCTTTTTGCACTCTTAATTGCAGGTGAAGCAGGCAGTCAAATGGGCTCTTCAGGCCGGATATCGGCACATCGACTGCGCCTCTATATATGGAAACGAATCAGAAATTGGAGAAGCCTTACAGGAAATGTTAGGGCCTGACAAAGTGAGTCAGCGAAGAGAAAAACGTAAACTATGAAAATACACGTTATGGTTTTCCTTTTGTTTGTCACTAAAAACACTGTTCTTATTGTCAGGCTTTTAAAAGAGAAGACGTGTTTGTTACGTCCAAATTGTGGAATACGAAGCACCACGCTGAGGACGTGGAACCAGCACTTCTCAACAGCTTGAAAGAGCTGAAGCTAGAGTACCTGGACCTCTACCTCATTCACTGGCCTTATGCCTTCCAGTAAGTACAGGCAGAGACCTCAGCCCTTAACAAGCAAATATATTGCTAAACTTACTCTGGATGGCTTAGCATTTTCCTTTCCCTTAGTGTACCTTGTCCCTGTGTGTGTATGTGTATGTGTGTATGTGTGTATGTGTGTGTATGTGTGTGTGTGTGTGTGTGTGTGTGTGTGTATATATATATATATATATATATATATATATATATATATATATATATATATATATATATATATATATATATATATAATATAAAATATACACACAGTACAGACCAAAAGTTTGGACACACCTGCTCATTCAAAGAGTTTTCTTTATTTTCATGACTATGAAAATTGTAGATATGCAGATATGCTGATATACTGAAAATATGTCATATTGTAGGTTCTTCAAAGTAGGCATCAAGAGAATGCCAAGAGTGTGCAAAGCAGTAATCTAAGCAAAAGGTGGCTACATTGAAGAACCTACAATATGACATATTTTCAGTTGTTTCACACTTTTTTGTTATGTATATAATTCCACATGTGTTAATTCATAGTTTTGATGCCTTCAGTGTCACTCTACAATTAGTCATGAAAATAAAGAAAACTCTTTGAATGAGAAGGTGTGTCCAAACTTTTGGTCTGTACTGTGTGTGTGTGTATATATAATATATATATATATATATATATATATATATATATATATATATATATATATATATATATATATATATTATTATTAATTTATTTTATTTTTCATATATATATTTATATATAGTTGAGAAGAGTGACTACTCTATGATGTGTTTTGACGCAGACATAAAGCGGCACTGTAAACACATTTAAAAAAAAAACTAGTGCTATAGAAAGATATATTAAGTAATTTATTAATTTTTTTTAATGAATATTTTGTTTGTTTTTATCTAAATCTAATGGAAATTTTATTAAACCCCAAAGATTTGCATGTCTCAAAATAATTTCTGCCAAAACGTCACACTTACTTCACTGGATAATTTCACCTTTATACAATAGATTTATACTTCAGATCTGTTGCTGCAATAATTAATAAAGACTGTCCTAAGCTCATTCCAGGACTCTTATTTATACTGTGCTGATACTGCACATGTTTTCAACCTACTTAGTACTATGGTTCCTCTATCTTTTTTCTCGTGTTTATAACATATAAACCTTGACTTTTTTGTTCTTCGAGGCAGGGAGATATCACTTTCCCAAGACAAGAAGATGGGACCTTGCTGTATGATGACATTGACTACAAGGTGACATGGGCTGCCATGGAAAAACTTGTAGAGAAGGGACTTGTGAGGGCTATTGGGCTCTCTAACTTCAATAGCAGACAGATTGATGACGTCCTGTCCGTGGCCAACATAAAGCCTACTGTTTTACAGGTAGGGACGGAGACACTTTAGGGTTTTGTACAGTTCTGTGGGATTTTTTTTTTTTTTTGTATAATATGAAAAGGATTAAGTTTTAAAAATGTTTTATTTCCTCTTATCACTCTCTCATTACTGCATCATAATACCATCAATAATTAAAATACAAGCTTTATCCACTAGCATGCAGTGAGGCATATCAGGGACATTTTGTGATTTTGTGCTTGTTCAAGGTGGAGGGTCATCCGTATCTAGCCCAGGTGGATCTTCTCGCACACTGCAGGGAGAGGGGCTTAGTGATGACTGCCTACAGTCCACTTGGCTCTCCGGACCGTGCCTGGAAGAGACCAGATGAGCCAGTTCTCTTAGAGGAGCCAGTCATTTCAGCTTTGGCCAAAAAGTATAACAAATCTCCTGCACAAATTATAATCAGGTAAATCCATTCAAGACTACAGCACATTAAACACAGTGCATTCATGTACAGTAGTTTATTCTTTTAATTGCTGAATTGTGTGACATGTTGCATAAATCGAGCATCTGATTCGGCTTTATTGCAGGTGGCAGACCCAGCGAGGAGTCGTGACTATTCCAAAGAGCGTTACGGAGTCTCGCATCAAAGAAAACCTACAGGTTATATCTCTCTTCTTATTCAAGTAAAACTTGCATTTTTATCATTTCTGGTATGATTGCTGTACCTGAACATGTGTTTTTGCAGATTTTTGACTTTACTCTGGAGCCTGACGAGATGAACAGCATAACAGCCTTAAACAAAGGCTGGAGATACATCGTGCCAACTATAACTGTAAGTTTCTCAGGCAAAAACGTTCCTTTTTTAATATCAGATCACAGTGGAGGGCCGTGCATTTGGTACCTGGGCCTTCAGTGAGGACTTACCTGACTTAATTCACCTCTTAATACCACCACTATCACATCGCAATTATAGAAACCATCAATACAATACAAAAACGCAATATAACAACACGTGGCATTACAGATAGAGAGGCATTTTACATATGGAGGGTGAATACCATTTTACTAAAGCAAGCTCCAAACCTCTACACTACAACCACAACTGTGCACCTACATCATCTGGAGCAGATCAGAATCAATATTTGTTTTATAACATGACGAAAACATTAAAATGTAAATAAAATACAACGTACTCACCAGAGATACTCAGACTCATAATTTGCACCGCTCCTCAGAGGCTGTAAGTGGTACTTTCCCGGCTGAGATAAGCTTCAGGGTTGGCCGACCTCCTCACGATGTCTAGCTTTTTTCGAAAATGGAATTTTAAGTATGTTCGTGACCAAATCAATTTCTCTTCCTCCATAGGCATAAAAAAGTCTAACTCGGATGTATTATGTATCACATTAGTGTGCAGAGCTACACACATTTTTTGCCAGTTGAACTTGGCTGTAACAGTTTCCCTCTGACCAACCAATCAGAGGACGGAAAAATGCTGACGCTCTTTTGGGCCAGCTAGCTGCCCTGTGAGGCAAATATGAAATCTGTTTGGTTAAAGAAACAGAGTTATTTCTTAAGGAGACGATGGAAAAAAAACGGCAGCAGTACTGACTTTGAAGGTCCTGGGCTGATTAGATTGACATGGCAGCACATAGAGGCTGAAATCTGATTGGACAAAAAATCCAACATACACATAATAGAAGCAGTGCAGCCAAGAGAAACGCTACGAAATGAAGAGAATAAACTGTTGGGAATAAATTAATACAATTTAATGGAACAAATATTAGAATTTAGGTTGTAAATGTAGGTCAGTGCTTCTGATATTGTTTAGGCCAGCAGAGAAGGCCTTGCTGACCCTGATTGCCCGCCACTGTCAGATTATTTTATGACCGCAATTATGACACTTAGAAGACGAAGTAGTGTAAAGAATCTGGATATATACTGATAGATAGGTAAAAAATAAAAAATAAAAATAATAGAGAACAGAGTTGTAACATCATGATTTTATTATTACTTTTCAGGTTGATGACAAGCATGTACCAAGAGATGCGGGACATCCCCATTATCCTTTTAATGATCCTTATTAATACATCGTTCTGCAGGATTATGTGCCTTCCAATTAACTTCAACTGGCATAGATTTTCTTTTCCATGGGATTCCCACCTTATTTTTATTCCTGTCATGCTGGGGTATATGTCACAATCTGTTTCAAATATCTGTATTTGAATGACTTTTTTTGGTGAGTCTTTTGGGATTCTAGTCCAGATGAACACCTCAAGTCTCAACCAGATGCCCAGAATTCTGTATGACAAGCTTTATAAAAAATAAATAAAAACAAACAGTGCACCTCCTCTTTGTGTTCGTTTTTTTGTGTTTTTTTTTTTAAACAGATTATCTGTTCAGCCTAAATGTTGTAGTCCTATTTTTTTTTTTTTACATTTTTACACTATTGCAGTGACTTTATTTTCCCAGTATCATTACAGCAAGAATGTGATGCCACCTGAGGAATAAGGAACAGATTCATAAATCAGTTTGTCAATTGACCACTCTGTATTATGTTAGAGGAAACAAATGTAACCCCTAGGTTACCCAATCTGGCAGACACTCATCCTGAGTGACTTACAATTATCTCATTTATACATTTAAACTGGTGAGAGTTAAGAGACTTGCTCAAGGGCCTGCATTGGCAGCTTCGTGGTGCAGGGATTGCAACTCAACCTTCTGATCAGAAGTCCAACATCTTTACCACTGTGCTACCCTTTTACCAGTTAAAGACTGATTTGCCTGCAACTAATTATTTACCTTTATTACTTTCATAGAAGAGATGAAAAGTGTTTTCTTTTTCCCCCCCGGGTGAATTCCTGCAATTTTGCCAGACTTGAAGGAGACATGCGAAGATAACAATTTGAATAGAAAGAGATTTGCTTTGTATTTTAATGATCCTTTTACCCTTCATTTGGTAATGATATTAAAATGAAATTTTAAGCATGGTATAGGGTAATTTAGATTTTCTTTGTGGTATTGAGGGAAATGTTTTTTGACTATTGTATTATTTTTCCCATTAGATTAGAATAGATTGGTCAGTGATAACTACAGAAAATGTTTATGCAGAACATGAAAACAATACTTTTTTTAATTGTTTCAATTCACAAAAGTATATATGTATGAATATGGATTTTTGTCTGATTTTCGTTTGTTATCTTGCAGTTTCCTTGTACAGCACTTCACATAGAGTAGAATGAGTAGAGTGAGTGATTTCAAACATTGGCCTTAGTATTTACCAAACACACAAAGTCATCCTGTCACTTAAATAAACCCATATGTTCAGATTTCAATTATTCAACATTTTCTCCTGACAATTCATCTCTAAGTTGAAATGTGACAAAGAACAGTATGGTTTCACATGGTTTAGATCTTTAAATAGACAAGTTTGTCAGCATTAATGGAGCACCCTGGGAATCTGTTGAAATACAGTATCTGAAATAGCGAGAGAGAGAGAGAGAGTGTGTGTGTGTGTGTGTGTGTGTGAGAGTGTGCAAGCATGCATGATATCTCATACCAGTTGGATTTCAGATTGGATCTGAATGTACACTGACCCTCAGACTAATAAAAGACATATAGATAGATACAGCAGCACTGCATTATAGATATATTGTGTATAGATATAAACTGCATTACGTGTGTGTGTGTGTGTGTGTGTATAATATTGGATCTGAATGTACACTGACCCTGACACTAATAAAAGACATGGATAGATACAGCAGCACTGCATTATAGATATATAATGTATAAATATAAACTATTTGTGTGTGTGTGTGTGTGTGTGTGTGTGTGTGTGTGTGTGTGTGTGTGTGTAAGCATGCATAATATTGGATCTGAATGTACACTGACCCTGACACTAATAAAAGACATGGATAGATACAGAAGCACTGCATTATAGATATATAGTGTATAAATATAAACTATTACGTGTGTGTGTGTGTGTGTGTGTGTGTGTGTGTGTGTGTGTGTGTAAGTGCACAGAATGCCTGACAGTGATTGGATAAAGATCTACATTTGCATAGAATTACATCTGTATTATAGTTATATTGTATTTTGAAATATAATTTATTTACATTTTGGTATTTCTTTGTGTGAATATTTGTGATACAAATCTGAGGACACTGTCTTCTGTGATTAATGTCCACCATAAGCCTTTTCCACAGTTGGAAACTGCCCTGAGGTTGATGGTTGACCTCAACCCCACTGCAGAGCTTTAGTGAACCCCAGGCCTCCTCACTCAACATCAACACCTGGTCTAAATAATTCTCTGAAAACTGAATGTACAAACTCATTTTCACATCTAGAGGAAAGTCAGTGGACTTCCATCTCCCTCATAAACACAAAGCGAAGAAGAAGAGGAGGAGGAGAACTGTGAGTTACCAGGCGCCTTTTCAACGCCTTTCCCGCGTTTTCACAGGAAGTCAGAGTTCAGCGGAAGTGACGGCAGCACTTCCGTATTTAAAGGCGCCAACGGGGCTTGATTCCGAATCGGCCGTGTTTCGAGGCTGCCATTTTCTCCCGGAGTGTTTCTGTGTGTGATTGTAAGTTGTGCTCGACGAGCGCGCTAAAGATGCCGGAGGAAACCGCCACCACCGCCGCCGCTTCTTCTTCCACCTCAAGCACTGCGGCGTAAGTTTCTTAGGGGGGTCTTACTCTTCTCCGGGTATAACTTCGAGAGCCGCGGGACTGTAAGGCGCCGAGGCCGCGGGTTTGCTGTCGCGCTCCGTTGCCGCCGCCTTCGTTCTCTCCTCGGCTGCGTACGCGCCTCCTCTCGGCCCGCCAAATCTCTCCGTCCCCTGCTCGCGGCGCTTTGCGGGACGGAGCTACGTCTCGGCTCGGTCGCTCCGGTCGCTTTCGTTTCCCAGCGTTAAAACTTCATCCAGCGTATAAAATGCCGCAGCCGACTTCAGATCGCATCACGCCGCGTAGACTCCATGTTTCAGCCCGGCTGTGTGCGCTGTAAACACCGCGGCGCCTACCAGGGATACTGAAGACCCGATTTACACACACGTGGACCTCCATCTCTCCTGCAGCAGCAGAATAATAGTCCACACACACACACACACCCAACATTACTTATACTACTCGTTTTGTGTCAATTTAATAAAATTATCATGTTAATTATCCCTTTTTACAGGTACTTGCTATTCAACATTACATCCGGTATTCCCTTCATTTGCAAACCGAGTCTCTGAAGCCATGGGTCGAGTTTTCTTTTTTGTGAGATCTGTTGACTTCTAGCAAGAAGGCATCAGTGTACTTCTTAAAACATTCATTTTTTAGGCAAATAATTATTTTTCAACAGATTAACTGTTTGTGACTACATCCCACGTGACCGTCTACTGTGTACCTGTCTAGACATTGTTTTGACCAGCATTCAGTCTGCACACTAATTCTTCCCCTTTTCCTCCCAGTTTGGACGAGAAGCCCTGCTCATCCAGTGCTGCAGAGAGGTGAGACTTTGGTTGTCTATTCCCCTATATTGAAATACTTTATCCTGTTCATGCATCTAACTTGAACATTTTGAAATAACTTGCAGCTCTGTAGATGTGGCTGAAGAGGCTAAGAAACTGATTGGCACCGGAAACAGGCACCTGGTCATGGGAGATGTTGTCTCCGCAGTCAGCGTGTTTCAGGAGGCCTGTGCCATGCTGTGAGTACAACTGACTTTGAGTAGTGGGCATGTTTGGTTAAACCTGCAGCATGGGTGTATCTTGGGCCCTGATAAGTTGTGCTTGTTGGTCCCACAGTGGTAGAATGGTGGTGCTGGGATTTGAACTTGTGACCCTCTAAACACAAACCCAACATCTTCTGAGCTCTCGCTAGCACTTGTCATGGTCTAGAAGTTGGACTGCTTTCCCTGTGCTGTTAAGAGCAAAAAGCCTATTCAGTGTCTTAATGTCTGAATGATGTTGCTGTCAGTGTATAAACCGTTTTACATTTAAAATGAATTACTAGAGTTCATTTTATTTGCATATGCTGTTGTTTTTGTCTAACCTTCCATTGCTAGTGGAACTGGAGTAGAAAGATATTAACATTAGATCATGTCTAATTACAGCAGGAACATCTTGCTTAGCATTACAACTTGCAAAAATTAAGGTACTTTTTGAATCTTACTCTTGCTACAGAGCTGAGAAATACGGCGACACTGCTGACGAATGCGGAGAGGCGTTCTTCTTGTGTGGGAAGTCCCTGCTGGAGCTTGCCAGGTAATGCACTAAACAGTTTCTGGCTTTTGGCTGTTGAACACTTGTTGAATCCAAGCCATTTTACACTTGGTGGGTGTACTCTCACAGGATGGAGAACTCTGTCTTGGGTAATGCTTTGGAGGGAGTCCCGGAGGAATCCTCAGAGGAGGGCGAGAAGCAGAATGACTCAAAGATTGAGAGTGCGGATAACTTGGATGGTGGGTATTTTAAAGGAAGCACCAGATGTTTATATGGCTAATACTAGATGCACTGATGCAGCACAACTCATTTATTTAATCTACTGTGATTTTGTATTAGCATTGTGGTATAGAATAGTTCAGGTCTTTAGTGCTTAAATTAAATGGTCCAGCTGCCAATTTTTATTGAAGTGTTTTTTATTCAGTAGCTTCTATTGAGTGTTGTGAAGCCTATAATTATTACAGGCATTGAGCATTGGTGAGATGTTTCCTAATCAAACACTGATTGGGATTTGGTTCCTGACTAATAAATGTACTGAAAGTGAGATGGAAGTGTAAATCTAAATGGGCTGAAGAGTCTATATTAGGTTATATTGCATATATTTGGATCAGTTTCAGACAAGGTTTTTTGAGGGGAAACCTAACAGATGTTGGTTCAAAATGCAATTGTCTGCTTCTTGACTTCATTTCTATTGAAGTATTTTGCAAGTATGTTTCCTCCACAATACAGAGAAAACCAGAGATGAGCTCCGTGAACAGGTTTATGAAGCCATGTCTGATGAAAAGAGGGGTTCTCAAGAAGGGGAACAAAAAATGGAAATGGAAGTTAAGGAAGGTACCAAGGAAGAGCAGACGGATGTACATGGTGATAAAAATGGAGAGAAGCCTGAGGTGGCTGACGATGGACTGAAGAAGCCTGAGGTGTCTGCTGCTGATGAGAAGCCTAATGTGCCTGCTGCTGGTGGTAAAGAGAAGCCTGAGGTTCCTGAAGCTTGTGGCGAAAAGCCCGAGGCTACTGATGCTGGTGAAGAGAAGCCTGAGGTGGCAGACGATGGTAGAAAGAAGCCTGTGGTTACTGATGCTGGTGAAGAGAAGCCTGAGGTGCCTGATGACTGTGGAAAGAAGCCTGAGGTGGATGATGCTGGTGAGGAGAAGCCTGAGGTGCCTGCCTGTGGAAAGAAGCCTGAGGTTACTGATGCTGGTAAAGAGAAGCCTGAGGTGCATGATGAAAATGGAAAGTCTACAGAAACTCTCAAAAGTGAAGAGCAGCCTGAAAAAGTTCAGGAGGAATCGGCCAAAAATGTGTCCTCAGAACAGGATGAGGCTATGGCTACAGAAGAGGCAAAGGAGGATACTGAGCAAGGAGTTAAAAATGCAGAAGAACAGAGTGGGAATGAGGATCAGGCAGAGCCTATGGAGGAAGGTGCTGGAGGTAGAGCTGTTTAATTGGGTCACATCGGTGAATGGTTAAAGAAATTGGTTTACACTGGCAATTTTTTTTTCCACTTGGTGAACCTTCCTTACAAAACGGGCTCTTCACAATAGTAACGCAAGGCTTCATTTTTGCTGGTTTCAACTGATTTTCATTTTATCTGTTAAGATGCTGAGGAGGAGGAGGAGGAGGAGGATGATGAGGAGGATGCAGATGCCAATAAAGCGGAAAAGGTTTGTATTTAATCCAAAAAGGTTTTATGATTAAAATACAGGATGTTTATTTCAATTATTTTTTTCTTTCATTTCAGGAGGGTGAGGACGAGGATGAAGTTGGAAATCTCCAGTTGGCATGGGAGATGTTGGAGGTGGCTAAAGTGATTTACAAAAGGTGTGTGTGGTGAAACCCTAACCTTGTTGTAGGTTCTTTTGTTCTGGGAAAATATGAATGTTTTTGCTTGCAGAAAGGAAAGCAAAGAGGACCAATTAATGGCAGCACAGATCTTCTTGAAACTTGGTGAAGTTGGTGCAGAATCAGGTATGTGTGTGTTTGTATGAATGAGATTTTTTTTATTCATTTCCAAGAACCATAGTCTCTTAGTGTGAAATTCAAGCATCTCAGAAATTTGTACACTTATGACTGTAGATCCATTTATAAAAGAGTCTCAGAATACTATTTAGGTAATTCACCATTGTTTTGATATTTCTAGGAATGAATCCTAGATAGGATTTATTTATTTATTTTTAAATTGATCTAAAGATAATCCTGTCATTCAATGCTGAACTTGACCTCTTTTTTGTGTAGGTAACTACAGCCAGGCCCTAGAGGACTTCCTGGAGTGCTTAGCCATCCAGGTGAAACATCTTCCACCTCATAGTCGTCTGCTGGCAGAGACTCATTACCAGCTGGGCATGACTTTCAGCTACACTGGCCAGTACACCAAGACCAATGAGCACTTCAACAGTTCCATCAAAGTCATTGAGAGTCGCTTGAGTGAGTTCTGTGACTTTCATGTTATTTCCCTTTTTCTTTACCAATATTGATCTGTTTCAAAGCATTTGAGATGACTAATCTTTTGATCCTCTTACCAGCAATGCTTCAAGAAATAATCGACAAAGCGGAAGGTACCGAAGGAGCAGCAGAGGAAAAACGTGAACTAGAGGAGCTCAAGCAGCTGCTGCCAGAAATTGCTGAGAAGGTGGAAGATGCAAAGGAAAGCCAGCGTACCGCTTCTGCAGCGACTGAAGCGATTCACCAGACCCTGGTGAGTTTAACAAACCGCCTAATGTTAATCAGTGTCTTCTGACTAAAGTGCTGATTTCTTCTTTCAGGGTGGCGCATCGACATCCTCTGGATTTGCAACCGAAAACGGTGCCTGCTCTTCATCTACAGCTACTCCGGTACGTCGAATCTTATTAATGCTTGTTTACAATATTTCCGATCTGGTTTCATTCTTTTGATCACATTTTATTCTGCCTGTGTTTCAGATTGCAGTCAAGCCTGCTGATGGTGCATCCTCTTCCAAAGCAGCATCAGACATCTCTCATCTAGTCCGTAAAAAGGTGAGGGTCCATCCAATGACTGCTTTCACTACCTGCCTCTCAAACAGACCCCTAACTATTTAAAACCCCCCTCGACTGTAATGAAGGGGCGTGTGTCTGAGTATAGAAGTTAAGCAATGGGGGACCCGTGAGTAGTGTGGTTGTGGTGCAGTTGTGGATTTGTGCATTTGAGCAGTAGATTCGATGAGGCGCTAAGCTGAGGAGGAAAGAGAAGAAATAAAGTGTTCTATCCTGCTTTGTATTCTTGCACAGAGGAAACCAGAGGACGAGAGCCCAAAAAAGGACAGTGATGCTAAAAAGGTCAAACAGGAGACCACAGTAAATGGCAGCGCCGACTCTGCCAGCAACAGCAATGGAGTCCAGGAGAAAATGGAGCAGGAGGCGAGTTGATAGGCTTAATGTTTCTGCTTGTAGGGTCAGTGGAGGTTCTACAGGACAGGGCCTATTATGTGGAGCAATCACGCATGCCATTTCCCCAATACAGATGATGTGGGTTTTTTTTTTTTAATGGGGTGTGGTTTTCTATCATTTTTACTAGGCAGTAAGTGTAAAGTGCTGCCATGCCCAGGCTTTCTGCTTTCTAGTACAATTGAGGGTTTTTGACCTTCTCTGATTCTCCTAAAATGTATTTGTTTTAGGCTGTGACTACGTCTACCGCTGCAGAAGCTACAGCGTGAGGGAGCATTTCGACCTGCCCACTGATCTTCCAACCAGCACAGCATGCCTGCCTCAAGTCTCATCCACGGCATTTTGTTTTTGTAAATAGGACATCTACCTTATTTTTTTTTTTTTTCCCCCGTGTCTGTTAAACTTTTGTATTGTAAAGTTTCAATAAATATTTGCATATGTCAATCATTACACGTTTCTGATAACTGACCTCAACCTGCTGCTGATAGTGTTGAAGTGAAACTGACAACCAGACGGGAAAAAATGAGCTGCAGGCGGTTTGTATAAATTTAGAAACAAGTACTTTGAGGCAAGTGGACTAAATGTCACTTTTCTGTCTTTACCTTTTAGCATACATTTTAATAAAAAATACATTAAAAAAAAAAAAAAAAACCTGCTTGTTGGCTTTACATTTGCGGCATTTAGCAGACGCCCTTATCCTGAGCGACTGAAATTACCCCTTCCTTTGTTTTTTACTTGATCTGCAATTAGTCTGACCTCCAGTAGCTGCACATATTCATATACTATATATGAATGCATAGTATATGCATAATATAAACAAATGTTTGTCTTGATGTAAATTGCAGGCAAACTGCTAGAGGTGTGCAACACAGAATGGTGTGATTCTCTCATGGATGGAGATGTTTGCTAGAGAAGGCCTTTCAGTGTATCAGTTTAGAATTAGCATTTAACAGATGTTCTGTGATTTGCAATAGAAGGGTATCTGCAAGAATGAAAAGTTGTGGTGAGACCTGTGATGTATGGTTTAGAGACAGTGGCATTGAGTAAAATACAGGAGGTGGAGCTGGAGGTAGCAGAGCTGAAGATGTTGAGGTTTTCATTGGGAGTGACGACGATGGACAGGATTAGAAATTAGTTTATTAGAGGGACAGCACATGTAGGAGATAGTTTGGACATGTGCAGAGGAGGGACATGTTGGTAGAGGAATACTGAGGATGGAGCCATCAGGAAGGAGGAAAAGAGAAAGACCAAGGAGGAGGTTCATGGGTGTGGTGAGGGAAGACATGCAGGTAGTTGGTGTGAAAGAGGCAGATGTAGAGGACAGGGGGGTATGGAGACGGATGATCCGTTGTGGCGCCCCCTAATGGGAGCAGCCAAAGATGATTATTCAACATGTTCTTTATAATTGTCAATTTGGAAAGTTTAGAAAAGGAGTTTTGAAGGTGTTGAACGTTAGTTTGCACAAACTTGATGTCTGGTGGCAGCATGTTTTTAACTGCATAAAGATAAAAATAGCCAAAAAACACAAGAGGGAGAAAGTAAGTTTTACACTTCAAGCATGTCATCAATTACAAACTGCCACTCCCAGTATTTAATAAAAGGAGGTAGATATTTTATCTTTGAGTTGGTGCAGCTGTAGATTGTGAACACATTTAAAAGAAAATTTAGAAATTTGTTTAATACACTCTTTGCATTACAATGTCTTCAGAAATTATAACATTGGGAAATTGCTATTCACAAATGACCGTATGGCAAAACATTTTTTCCAATAACAAACACTGCTCTTTTTCCCCTCTTATTTGAGCAGCAATTTAAAAATGTGTTGGTTTATATCCGATTATTTTTGTACATTTTTAATCAATACTGTAAAATACAAGTTTAACAATGTTTGAATTAAAAAAATGTAAATTAACAGAAGAAAAATAAAATCCATACATGGTGTGAACCTAAAACAGCATCAATTATTTTAGTAAGACTTGCATAGTTTTAGAAGGAACTCTTTAGGCAGGTTGTTCCTAAAATCTAGGAGAACTAAACACCGATCTGTGGATGTAGGCTTCTCAGATCCTTCTGTCTCATGTGTTCATGTAATCCAAGACTATTTGAGATCAGGTTTATCAGATTATCAGACTGCAGTTGTCTTGAGATCAGATAATCAGATGCCTTTTTGACACTTTTGCAAGATGGATAAGTACGTAGCTGCCGGTATTTCTTAGCATTGAGGACTCCATTAGTCCTGACCAAGTCTCCATTCACAGAACTGCAGCCCCAAACGTTTAGCAACCGCCACCATGCTTTACTAATGTATGTAGACACTAATCATTGTGCTCTCCAGCCCTTTAGTAAACTACATTTTTGCTACAGCCAAATATCTAACATTTTGAGTAATCAGTCCAAAAAACTTGCTGCTATTTCTCTGCACCCCGATTCCATGATTTATACTTGTTTCCATTCCTTGTGTCCTCTTTGGCTGCAAATCTTTCACAAAGACCAAATTTTTCTAGACTTATCTGGATAGTAGATAGCTGTACCCGGGTATCTGGTTTCTGCCAGATATTCAGTGACGGACATCTTCCGATGTCAAAGTAAGAATAATTTGTCTTTCCTTGGCCACTGACCACTGAGTCTTCTGTCCTCAACATTGCCATCACATTATTTGTGCTTTTTCAAAATAGAAGAAACCACAAACTGCATTAAAAATGCTGTTGCTGAGCTCAGTCTTGCCTTGGTGTATGACCTGTTACTTCAAACTTTCTTCCACAACCTTATTTTGCATGTTCCTCAGTTGTCTTTGTTTCAGTTCATGTCTGTGTTTCAGCCTACACATGAAATTGATGATCTTAGCACCTGCTTGGAATAACTAGTTAATCATACACCTGAATCCGATCCTACAAAATCCCTGCAAGTATAAGAATTGAAAGCCAAAGTGTGGTTACACCAAATCTTGATTTGGTTTCTTCTGTTCATCTTCTTTTCATTTTGTCAACTGATAAAATTAACAGTTAAACGTTTAGACATTACTCTATGTTGTAGAACTACACATCTACTGTCAACCTCTGATACTGGAGACTTATTTAAAAAATGTGAAAACTGTGAACAATACCGTATGGAAACAAGCACATAATAAAGTTGTGATTTGCCTCGCTGTCATCTGTAGTTACATACAGTAAATCACATTCAGGACAATAACAATCAAGCATTTATCAGAGCGATGATGTAAATATGTCATAATTAGAATGCACCCAAAACACATCATGAAAATCAACAAGTGTGATTGGTTTGTGGTTCATTTCTCATTCTCTCCTTGGATCAGGGTCCTTAGGGGGAGGATCCACACGATTGGTTTGAGGCAATGATGGAAGAAAGGGATTGGATGAACGTTGTGATGTTTTTGGCTGGGATCTTTGTCTTTCCATGTCAGTGTTTGAGTGTGAGATGACCTGCAATTAATACAAAAATGAAGCTGTGTTAAAGTAAAAACAATGAGAAATTTAAAACTAGCAGGAATATACAGATTAATAGGAATGTTATAAATGAAACCATGTTGCATACCACTGGAGGGTATTTGTACTGCCTGCTATTGTTAGGATCGATCTTAGCAAGTGACTGTACATCTCCATCCCGAGCATTAACTAAGCGAAGGCAGATCTCCATGTTTCCCAACTGATCACAGAGGAAACCAGAGCAAGAATTAAATGAGAACACACTGTACATGAGCATTGTTCTACATACAGAACCAACACCTCGGAGTCGTATTAAAGTCTATGGACTAGGATGCTACAAGTTTGAAGATGTAACCTGAGGTACAGAGTTGAGTTGGCCTGGGCTGAGGGAAGGCCTCACAGGCAGAGTGCGAAAAGGAAGTTTCCAGAATCCACTCTGGACCTGGTTGTGATTGTCAAAGAGCTGCAGCTTGGACCAGCCTTGCATCTGTTGATCATATGATTCAAATCTGCCAGCAATCTGAACTTCCACCACCAAGTAGAGAGATGAAGATGGCTGCATCCTGTCAGTTTTTGGAAATGTTTTCATTGAAAAAAATGCCAAAAATGTCTATCCAAAGTGGTATAATTATATATTTTAAAAATATGAATTGAGCTGGTGTGTTTAACTTGGTGGGAACATACGGTATA
Organism: Silurus meridionalis; assembly: GCF_014805685.1. Taxonomy (NCBI): domain Eukaryota; kingdom Metazoa; phylum Chordata; class Actinopteri; order Siluriformes; family Siluridae; genus Silurus; species Silurus meridionalis. Next base: position 26,921,178 of record NC_060884.1, read on the forward strand.
ACGAACAGATTCATTTTAATTGATGAGTAACAGACATTTTGTTTTGTAATTGAGTTGTGTGTAGTTAAAGGTTAAACTAAAGTAGTGATAATCTGTAAGTCATACTATTAAAACTCTTCAGATTTCTAGGTTAGAACTCTCTCTTGGTCTTAAGGTCAAGTACATGGACTGATAACTATTCAGATCATCGAAGAACTTCAGTTTTATTTTGTATAGTGCATTTAACAAATTGTCCTACAACAGCATTACAGAGATAAATAGATTAAAATATACATTTTATATTTATGCATTGTTCCCTATAAGCTTATCTATAATGAAAAAGCCAGCTCCCTAAAATGGTATGAGGAAGTAACCGTAGGAGGAACCAGACTCAAAACAGAACCATCCTCATCTGTGTAATACTGAATGTCCACTCAGCTGTTTCCTGGAGCACCACTGAAATCTAAACTGTTCATGGCAATTGCAGCTCTAAGTCACTGTAGCAGTTTGCATTAGCTTATACTATTATCTTATATTATTTAGAGTTCAGAATGGAGTGAAACCGTACAGCAGATTAATATCCTTTGTGTGAAAAGCAACATGGCAGTAATTTTTTAATTCATACAAATTAAGTCACATCATGAACAGGCCTTGGCTGCAGGCAATAAATATGGCTGTGATATGATGCTGGTTTGTAAAACTTTGAAAGCTAATTGAATGTAATTGTTATAAGGTGATTGTAGGTCACTTTGAACAAACGCATTATTATAATCAAGTATTAAACCATTAGTTCAACAGTGAAATAATGGTGTGAATCCTAAATATGTCTGGCAGTATTACGTGCCCCGATCATCTCATTAAATCTCCAATGTTTAGGCAGATAAAGATTAGATTAGAACAAAATCCAACCATGTGGACAGTCTATTACAGAACCGAATGAGTGTGTCTAAATAAATCAGGATTAAACCTCTACAATTACCTGTGCACAGGCTGTTTGACAGCTAGTAAGGCGTAGTTTTCAGCATGGCCCCTCAGTGTAGCGGTTAAAGCCCCAGCAGGCCGGCAGTGGACAGGTGGCATGAGGATGGGCCGCCCGATTTCTTGCCCCCCAGAGTACAGCCTGGTTACCAGGTGAACTGTTCTGAACATGGCATCCAATCCAAGGACCATGTCATAGAAGATCGCAAATCCAGACCTGTCCAGAAAAAAGAAAACATCCTCAAGTTTATAATTTATAACGACTGCAGTTTAGCAGTAACTACGCTAGAATCCCCTACCCCGACCCTGCTGTTAAAAAATTATTGTAAATTTTAAATGAGCCACTTTTTTACTTTGACTCGAGTAGATTTTCAGACCAGTAACTGTACTTGTGCTAAAGTAAAATTTCATTAAAGTAACAGTATTTAACTTGAGTAGAATAATTTGTTACTCTTTCCACATCTTCCACATTACTTTAACATCATTGAAAAAATACACATTATGGCCAAAAGCTTGTGAAACTTGACCCATGAGATACATCTTACTTAAAATTTTGCCACAAAGTTAAAGCACAATATTATAAATGATGTACACTGTAGCCTTATAATTTCCATTTACTGGATCTAAGAGGCCTAGGTTTGTGCACACATGAAGCTGGCTACATGAAATCATTCCAGGTTGAATGCGTAGAACTCAAGTGACTTGTAAAGTTAGTGTCCTGCCCTGTACACCTTTATATGGTTTACATGAATTACCACAAATTCCCCAAAGCCTAAAATCTACTGCAACGACTCCCCCGAACTCTGGTTATTAAAAACAAAAAACAAAGAAGGAATAATTCTGGAATTATTTCAAATCATTGTCAATATAGCATATAAAATCATCAATATTTTGCAATCTCAGACCAAAAAAAAAAGGAGGCTAATCAGGGGAAAACGACTGTAACCTAACCGATAAAAGGTCCATAGACATTCTACATCATTACATGTATCTGTAACATGATGTCATTTTTCAATTAATGAAAAATGTGTGTCTACAAATTGCTATGTTGTAAGAATAACACTCTTTGGGATGTGCCAGTATTGGAATTTAATCAGTTTTGATATGGAAACGAGGGGAGACAATAAGTCCTTTCATTTTGCCTATGCAGTCTTTAAATAACTGCACACTCCCTATTGTTTTATTGATTAGAGGAAAGAACTGGACTCACACGGGATCATATGGAGCAGGAGCAAGAAAGTCCACTGTGTCAAACACACGTCTGTCCATTAGGGAACGCTCCCATGAACTGTATTCCTGCAACATTCATTTATAATGACTATTAGGTTAAAAAAAATGCTCTCAAAAAGAAAATGTTGCCTAAAGTGCCTAGTGTTTAAACATATATTATACAATAGTACCAGACCTCTTTTTATAATACAAGCTTAGCTCATGGGCCTTTATTCTACAGATATAAATTATATGTTAAATACAGATGAAACCTACATGAACAGGAAGATGAGTTTTTCTCTCTGTGGTTTTCTCCACTTCTCTTCTCAGGTTGGAGATCTCAGCCTGCAGGCTGGCAACCTGAGAGTTGTGATGCCTCTGGATCAGATCGAGCTCTGAAACAGCTACAGCAGAAAGTCAAAGATGCAGCCAGTAGATGGTTAATATTGACAATTCTTGATTCGCAATGAATCCGACTACTACACTTCAGACACCTAAATTTTTTTTAGGTGGATCGTTTCACTCAATAATTAACTTACTTTTATTACTCACTCTGTACAGCGAGTAAAAGTCAGAAACCAGACAGAGTTTACAATATCAAATAAACATTTTAATTAGGATGCTTCCTAGTTTTTTTTTTTTTTTTGTATTTGGTGTTGAAAAGGTAAAACTGACCAAATTTGTTCCACAAAATTGCAGTCAAAACAACAGAGTAGCACAATATCATATACATATTATACATCTGCATATTACAATTTTTTGTTACATTTACATTTTTTATCTTTGCAAAACCAGTACATATGCTAATCTTTAATAAGTGAATCAGGTGTTGAATAATTTTCCATTTACTACCTTTTTTTTTATTTTATTTAACACTATTTTGTTATATTTTGTGAATATCCTGTTTTTTTTATATTAGTGACTTAATATATAAATGTGTTGTTAAATTTACTTTATTTAATTTAACATCAGCCTGGACAGTATTTCTGGCTGAAATGTAAACCAATCTTAATAAATCCCCATCTAACATGTTGTATATAATATCTGTAATAACAACTCATTCTGAGACAAACGTTTGGTGCATGCTATACATTTATTGAAGGAGTTCCTACTGTTGGGGCAGCAAACCTTTTTTTTTTTTTTGCCTTAATAACTACATGTTGGGAGTTTATATTCATATAACAGCACATTCTGGTGGGTTTTGTTGTATTTTGTCTCTTAAACATGACATTTTTCATAACAAACACACCATTACAACAGAGAAAATACATGGCATTAGCGGTCATGGCTTTAAACATGTCAAGCTAATGTTAATAATACACTTGGATACACATGGATATGTTAGGTTGGCATACACACACACACAATTTATATTTTATTTTGCCAACCCAATTTAAATAAATAAATAAATAAATAAATAAATAAATAAATATATATATATATATATATATATATATATATATATATATATATATATATATATATATATATATATATATATATATAAATATTTTATATTATTATTATTATATTTTTTTTTTTTTAAACCAGTTTTGAGACTATAAAGTCAAATTCAGTGTATTCAATAATATTTGGAAAAATAATACCTAAAGATAATATATAATTATTTTAAAGCTTGTGTTACCAGCTCTTCCTCTGCATCTCTCTCTGTCTATCTGCAATTTAATGATCTGTTCCTCCAGTTGCTGGTTCCTGTTCTCCACTGCTATTATACTTGAGTCTAAAGCTGGGTGAGAAGTCTTCATTCCTAAAAACAACAATAAAGAATTACAAGCTTCCTCAGAAGGATTGTAGCAAAGCTGCACAAACAGTGTATTACTCACGTCTTTTCTTCCTTGTCTGCTCCTCAGCTGCAGGTCCGCTCTGCTCCAGTGTGTGTGCCTCAGCCTGCAGGTCATACAGCTGAGCCAGAACCTCTGGATCCACACCACCGGACTGTACATAGGCTAGATGTAAAGATCTGTTAAAAAAAAAGCATGCTCCTCTGAGGAGATGGGAAGTAAATATAACCAAAATTCTAAGAGACCGATTTTACAAATTTTTCTCTCTCTTTTTTTAATTACAGCACTGAGGCCTAAAGTTTCCCGTAGAAATAAATCAAACTAATTCAGACTATTCATATTCAAGCTGGTATCATGCAGAGCCAAACCTGATCTGGCTGGATAAAGGACCATCCACAGAGGAGATGAGGTCAAAGTTGATATGTTGTGTCTTTCTGTCGTCTAGCTGCTCTGATGTAATATTAGTATCTTTCACCCTTAAAATAAATTCAGTTCAACAGTGTAATGAAATGCAGTGGACAAATGCATCTTACTGGTCCAAATGATACACTCTCATCCACTTTCCCACTGTCTCTCACCCCTGTAGTGCATTGATCCGAGTGCTGAGTCGGTACAGAACCTCCTCATTTCTCTCTTCCTGCTCTTTCAGCTCATGCAGCATCTCCTTCAGTTGAGCCGTTCCATCATGCCCAACCAGGGCCATCTGACGTTCAATCTCTAAATGCAAAAGAAAAAAAGGGCTGAAAACTTTATACTGTGTGCACAAACCTTTATATACGTGTCTAATTACTTAGTTTCCAGTAAGTGCTTTATTTCTCTTACAGTACAGTATGTTGAACACTAAAGAGCTCATTGTGGACTTTTTAAATTCTAACAGCAGTAGACGTTCCCCTGTCTACATGAATGGAACTGAAGTGGAGTGTATCTCCAGCTCCCGGGTTGTCCACATGTCTGAGGAACCTTCCTGGCACCAGAATAATTGAAATGTGATTAGGAAGGTCTAACAGTGTCTATACTTCTTGAGGATATTATTCATATGGCCTAATAGATTTTAGCTTTCGCATCATTGAGAGCCTCCTGATTAATTCCAACATATTACTGGCACCCAATTACCCACCATTGAGCACCTTCCCCACAGTAGATGTCCTCACAGATCTCACATCATCATCCGTGACTCCTCTTATCACAGTCAATATCTGTTTCTCTGAACATCTGAATCCACCTTTTCTCCTGATTGCTGCAATATGAATCAGGAATGGCAAAGACTCACCCTTTCTCTGTTGCTCCAGCTCGAATGTGTGCGCCCGAATCTCAGACAGCTTCTGCTCATGGAGTTTGCACACTTCCTGAAGTTTGTCTCCATTAGCCTGCTGTCTGCCTGGATACATTTCCTTTATCATCATCAGAATCAGAATGCTTTATTGATCCCACATGGAAAACGTTAGGTTGCAGTTGCTCATAGTACAATTAAAGTAAAATATAAGAAATGTAGAGTAATAGCTACATTGTATGTTGTATATTGAGTATAAATGCTTTACGATCAATGATTTTCCAACCCTGTTGAAATATTCTGTACGGAAATGTGTAGCAGCAGTAAAACAGATGATAATTATACAAGTTATTGCACATAACTATTGCACTGAAATTATTACAAATAAATTGGCCACGATATTAACATTATATACGTGACATGAAAACTTTACTATATCTACACTGATCTACACTGACTTTATGACCACCTGATTCATTTTGTGTTGATCCCCCTTTTGCAGCTAAAACAGTTCTGACACTTCGAGCATTAATATCATGAACTCTTCAGCAGTTTGAGCTACAGTTGCTCGTGCCTTGGATCGGACCACATGGGCCTGCATTCGCTCCGCACGTGCATTAATGAGCTTCGGCTGCCTATGACCCTTTTGCCAGTTCACCACAGTTCCTTCCTTGGATCACTTTTGAAAATACTGACCACTGCAGACCAGGAACATTCAACAAGAGCTGCAGTTTCGGGGATGCTCTAACCCAGTCGTCTAGACGTCACAATTTAGCTCTTGTCAAACTCACTCAAATCCTTACGCTCACCCATTTTTCCTGCTTCTAACACGTCAACTTTGAGGACAAAATGTTCTCTTGCTGCTTAATATCCCACCTACTAACAGGTGCCATGATGATAAGATATTCAGTGTTATTCACTTCACCGCTCATAATGTTATGTCAATGTTATGCCTGATCGGTGTGTATTGTCTATATCTATATTGTGGACCAGCTGAAATGATCTCTGTGTGGCGCTCTGTGGAGAATCATGGCTGTAAAAGCCCATACACCCAGAACCTTTTTTTATTAAAAGTTAAAGTTTTTCCCCCCAAATGTACACATGGAATTAACTCACTACTGGTTGTATTTTCAAATGTCCATATCAACTACAAATTGAGAGTAACACTTAAAAACTGACCTCTTTGTGTCTTCTGGGGAGACTCTCTTTAACAGACACCCTGAGCTTATGAAACTGAAATGTGGGAATCATAAAAAAAATCAAATGTGATCTGATAGACTCTGTAGACACTGAAATTCTCACTAATAAACAGTGAATTTTTCTATTAATATTAAACTCCAAGAAGATGACCTCGCACCTCACGGGCGAGCTGGTTAAAAGCCAGACAGTCAGTCACACTGGGCTCTCTGTGGGTCTCTCGTCTGTCAGTCTGCCTTAGCAGTTTTTCTCTCTGCTCTCTCAACTGCAGACACCCAAATAAAGGTAATAGATTTAGTCTCAGCACTTTACAATGTTGTTGTTTTGTTAAATGAATCAATACATTCATTCTAATCAGAATGGAGAATTACACAGATCATATGGGTTTTATAAGGACATGAATGTTCTAACTGAAGAGCAGACACATTAACAGGAGGTTTGGGATGCTTAAGGTATGCAGATTTGCAAACCGGTAAACCCTTAAACATTTGCTTAAATTTGATACATTCAAAGGCAAAGTATTGTGTTGCTTAGACAGTAAACATCAGCACAGTTGAGAAAAGAGCAACCATCAATTAAAATATCGCAAACATTGGAAGAGTTGTTTTGGGAGTCGGCTCCTGTTGTCGATCGGAGTTGTACAACGTGACTCGGTGAAAAGAGGTACAATTCCCATCACTAGGATCTTGAGAGTGCAATCGGTTAGGGTTAGCTACTCCAAAATATTCATGAAATAATAGTAATTGAACAATAAGATTTATTAATGATTTCATTAATGAACAATATAAATTGTTCTGTGTAACTATCACAATCAAGCACTTTCTGAAATACTATCAGATTTACTTACATGAATCAGATCAGGAGTCTTTGTCTTTCTGGGGCGTAATGCCCCCTGATCCAACTTTTCAGCCTTGGAGACTTCCTCCTGTCCTCGCCTCAGCACTGTCGGGTCTCCGATGGAACTTCCTATACAGAACCGGGACTTGTGTTTGTCCAAAAGGCCCAGAGAGCGAAATACCATGTTACAATCACAACAACCGAACTCTCCCAGATGTTCCATTTCAGACACTTGCGTAAAAATTAACCAACTCTCACTGAGTGCTTACAGACATTATTAAACCTGTAGTTACACGAAACTGTTTTCAGTTTCACCACTCATTTTTCTCAGCTGCTGAAGATCTGTTTGTTGGTTACAGTCACCATGTCGATTCAACTTAACAAAGGACGCTGATAAAGAACTCGATACAGCACACAATTCATTCATCATTAGCATGAGAAATGAGCTAGACATTCTGTTCTCATCTTTTGCTCATAATACACCTCATCTCTTTCCTTCAGGCCACATGGAGCTGATTTTATAATTATTATTATTCTTTTAATTATTGTGCAAACACCTGGGCAGAAAACCAAATGGTAGACGTATTTGGCAAATTGGTGCAAAATATTTATTACAATTTTGTCTTCAGCCCCCCCCCTCCAAGCTGCAGCAGGTTTAGTTGCTTTGTCTTATACAGATAAACCCTTATACGACACCTTATTACCTGCCAATAACGTTAACAAAATAATCGCCGTCTTCCAAAACTCACAATTTTTATTCTTATATTTTTTTTTACAATCCACCCTGAATATCAAGGCTGCAGGAACAACATAATGCAAACAAAAGAAGAAAAACCTATTTAGGTGGGATTTTTTACAGCTGTACCAACATAAAAAAGAAACTTAAATTCTGTAATAAAGCCTTTTTATACCCTATCAGCAAAAATAAGGTACAAAAAAAATGGAGATGCATCAATTTCCACCAGCAGTCCCTCATGAAATACAGAACTTTTGCAGATGGGCATCTACTGTTCTATCAGCTGCATGGACAGACGAGCATCTAGAGTTCTCGTAAATACATTAGTGAACCGAACAGAACTTGTGTGTATAAGTCGGAGCCAAGAGGAAAGCTCTACAGACTAAATACTCTTTTTCTTTTTCTAACGAGCCAATTAGAAATCCATCACTGCAAGTACATTTCTTGCCGGTGGATTCATGTGCTTGACATGGCTGCAGTTGCAATTTCCTCTGATTATTATTTAATTTATTATTTTTTTTGCAAGTGCAACCAATGAAATTGATGCAACGCAACAGCTGACTTGTAAGATGCTTAACCTCAACGATCTGGCTTCAGGAACACATTAACTATAATGATTACAGAACAAGAACAACCATTTAGAATTTCGGCAATCGCTAAAATCTGAAAATTTTTGTTCACTGCACCTGGACAGGTCATGTTTATGATGTTCATCCAAAGAAAACCCATTGGTCAGTTAAGCTTCCCTCTATCACTGCCTTTTAATAATGATTTCCTCATCACTCTGGCAATATATTCTCAAACCCGACGCATCACTTTTGACCGTACGTTGCTCACGTGTACTTCAAAAAGCAGAGTGAGAACAGTGGAACCAGTACAGTTGGAGTCAAACACATGAGAAGGGCTTGGATCTTAGCTGCCAAACTGTACTATTTATAATAAAAAAAAAAAAAAAAAAAAAAAAAAATATATATATATTTGGGCTTTCGATTTAGTGCTTTCTTGCTGGCTTGTGTTTATTTCTATGAGGGACTGGGAGCAATGCCGCTGTTAGGGGCTCTCAATGATTGTTTCGTCTTAACACTAATGCTACGAATTGTTTTCGCAAAAAGGAAAAAAAATATATATATATTTAAGAAAGGTGTCAAAGCCATTTTATATAACATTCAGATGAAGTCATATTCCACGTTAAGTCACGGTTATAATTGGTGTTATGAGTTAGTTTTTTTTCCCAAGCAAAAACAAAAAAAAAAGTATCTGGTGGGGATGTGTGTGTGTGTGTGTGTGTGTGTGTGTGTGTGTGTGTGTGTGTGTGTGTGTGTGTGTGTGTGTGTGTGTGCACACGTGTGTGGCTTTAGATAGACATTTCTAGTTTGGGGAGGAAAAAGGGGGGGAAAAAAAACATGTGAACAGGATAGAAAAGAAAGAAAGAAAAACAAATTGCCCATGACATGTCATTTCAGTGTTCTCGCTCGCTCGCACTGGGATATGACTGATGGCTCTTGTCCATGGAAACAATATATCCGATCGATTTCTTTTCGCTTGAAATGTAAAGGTATGATGTAAGAGAGACAGAATGAATGTGAGCGAGAGTGATTGAGAAAGAGGACAGAGGGAGATTTAAAGCCACGTTAGGTGTCCTCGTCATCTGAAGTCTGGCTGCTACTGCTGGTCTCAGACTCGGAGCCTTCATCCAGGCCGGCGTTGGTGGAGTTCCTCCAACCCAGCAGAGCCACAGTGCGCGGCTTCAGGAGCACACCGTTCCGCCCTAGCCCGTTCTTCTTCATCTGCACCAAAGCAGGATGAAGATTTAAGATTACGTTCAAATATTTGCACTTGGAACACAATTTCCCTGCCTATCATTAGGAGGTGTACCTGCTCAGTCTTAGCCTGGAACTCTTTAAGTTCGTCCTCAGTGAGAGGCTGGAAGTCATCGTTCTCGGTATCCTCCTGCCAGCCCATTGCTTTAAGCAGCCTACACAGAGAGGAAAAAGGAGATGACATTATTAGACGAAGAAGAAACTACTCTGGGTTCTGAAGGTAATTTCAAATGCACCCTAAACCTAAAGCTCCATTCAAACTGTTGGTATTATATAAGGACTGAAACGATCTGGGAAATACCCGAAAAAAATTCCCAAATGTGTTGCTATAGAATTGAAAAGTATTTTCCTGTAACAGTATTATTCCTCTTCTACCACAACCATGTGCCAGTGCTAACCCATTTTCATATACTGAGCTCCACTACATAGTTATTTTGTTATAGAATTTCAGCAACAAAAAGCATAATCCTCTTCCTCTCTACAAAGCGCAGACACTTTCCTCAGAGAAACTTTAACATTTTTAAAGCCAATCATAGATTAACATCTGCCATAAATGTCCTTGTTACTAAAAATAGGATCAAATGAAAACAAGTATTAATGAATTTTTGTTTCCGTTTCAAAAGGGCTAATAAAACTTACAGTACAATACAAAAAATAGTACTGAAGACACTACAATTTCCACTTAAACCACTAGATCGGAAAATTAATCAACACATTCTGACCAATCAGCATCAAGAATTTAACACAGCTGTAGTTTAAAAGGATGTACTGTAAATAAGCTTTATTGGGCTGAACTTCTATAAAAACCAATATGACGGTTTTACTAAATTTAAAAATCAAATATTTAATATAAAAAAATAAATAATTGCGGTTAAAAAAAAAAAGTGTAGTTTCTTGAGACATTTTCCACTTATTCCACACATACCCATTTCTTCTTTTAAAAAAAGTAATAAATGTATAAATAAATAAATATATCAGGACTTGAATTTAATGGTAGTAAACCAACAGCACATCATTGTTCTGCAATTTAAAATCTCCTGCTACTTTAAATGACCTCTAATTTGTCTTCGGCACCAAAACCACAGCAGGCAGGAAGGGGAATTGAAATGTGGATGCTGATAGTGGAGTTACAAAAAAATAAATAAATAAATAAAACAAAAGCAGCACACTTTCATGTTTACCAACATGGCTACCACCAAATTCATCCTAACCCTACATGTATGCACTGCAACTAAAGTAATGCTCATCAGTGAATGCTGTGTGTGTGAAAATGCTGACCGGTGTTCGGCCTCCAGTGAACTGGATAGGTGCTCAGTGTCTGAGTCACTAAGAGAATGAGACATGCCATTCTCGTGGCCTTCCCCGTACTCTTTAGGCTCAGGAGTACTGCTTTCTCCCTGAAACACACCAAAATCTCCCTGAAACACACCAAAAGGCACAATAATTAATCGTACTCCATCATACATACGACACTCATTTTCACACCTTTCAATCATATGAAATAACTCCTTGATTTCCATTAAAACCGCCAGAATTTCAATAAATAGGATAATATCGAAAGTTATGGCCATTTTAACTTTTCTTTGTTCAAAATATCCACAGCCTAAAGTATGAATCCGGCAAAGATATAAATATTTTTAACTATTTCAATTAGCAATTGTGTACAATTACATTTATTTGACATGGTACATTAGAGATTTGTTTCACCTACAGAACCTACACGGGTTACGCCGTAATGTAGTTTTTAAACTAAACTTGTTAGTTTAAGGCATTTGTAAACTTGTTTAGATTTCATTTTTTATTAATCAAAATAATCAGTCAATATGACAACTAATTATATTTGCTAAATAATAATTGACTTTTTTTTTATATTTTCGTCCAAATTAATTTAGAACCCTCCTCCACAAACCCTATTCTGAACAGCGAAGGGATTCTAGGATAAAGTGTTGCCTGTGAATGTGTGTGTATCCCAGGCATACAAGTGTGTACATTTTGTTATAAGTGAAAGCATTAGCAATTAATCTAATACTTCACAACGATCAAGCTTGACAACATCTCAGTAAACAAAGTCTTCTATTGCTGCTAATTTGCCTTTCCCTGTATTCCCACCTCAGGATATAAAAAAGGGAGAAAAGTGAAGAGAAGAACCAAAAAATATGCCCATACTGAGGCAAAAGCATCACATGTTCTTTTTTTTTTATTCTTACCTCTGTTGGAGCTCCAGGGCTGTGGCAGTTGCCCATCTCCCCGTTCCTCTCGTCCTTGAGTCCACGCAGGAACTCGCTCTTACGGTCTGTGCCTCGTCGCATCAGCTTCAGCCGAGGAGGAGTGATGTCTATTGGAGGAGTAGTGCTGGAAGGTGGCTGTGAGAGAGAGAAAGGAAAAAGGCATGAAGAAATGAAGGTGGCACAACCCTGTCCTGTCCACCCTGCATTTCTCCTCACCTCTTTTGGAGTGCCGTGAGGGGGTGCGTTGACCGGGGTCAGAGGTTTGGTCACAGACACAGGGCTGGTGAAGGCTGAATCCCGACCAGAGAAATGCAAACCCACTTTAGTTTCCCTTCCGTTAGGTTTCCAAGGGCCAGTCTGGGGAAAAAAAAACCCAGCAAAGAAGGATGTAGAGCATCTGAACACTTGCATGTAACAAAATACATGAAAATGATCAAATATGTGGTTTTGGCAGATGTTAACCGAAAGCTAGCTGATTTGAACCTCGAAATGAATGCATGAAGTTCACCACCATTCGAGATTTTACTTGTAAATCAAGCCAACTTTAAATCTTCTTTCACTTTGGTTAATAGTCTGTACATTACACACACTGTTGCCTGAGTCCTAAGTTTCGTTATCTATTGCAAAAAAATAAAATAAAAACGAATGCAGCGGTGCTTTAGTCTGCTCAGGTCTCTCACTTCATCATCTGTACACTATGTTTAAAGAGCTTCCAAAGTTTCAACGCTCATGCAAATAGATCCATTAAACCAACGATTATCATCTCGTAGATCGCTAGCCAAGCCTATGAGGTAAGGTAGCACGAGTCATAGAGCTGCACTGCATTCTGAAGTCCATCTTCTCCTGTCTGTACTGCTCCTACTTTAAATCTCTCATTAATATGTAAATAAAGAGTGAGGTTAAAAAAGGTTCTAAAAGTGAAACCTGACCCTTCACCTTGATCTGAGACCTTTTAAACTAAGGTTCTGATATATTAATGGTGAAATACCTTAGTTGGGGCAGTAGCAGGTTTGGGAACAAGGTTCTTGTAGACACTGGGTCCAGTGATGGGGACTTTGGAGCCGTTTGCAGGCAGAGGGCCGGCGCTGGCGAAACCAGCAGAGAATGCAGCACTGGGGTCCTCCTTAGACACTTTCTTAATGACCAGCATCTTGGACACAGCCTGCTTAGCGCTGGGAGGATTCTCTAAAAAAAAGTACAGGAAGAACAGATAATTGCTTACACATAAATAAACATTCAAACATGCATTATGTGTGTATAACGCATCACAAAAAAAATCCTTCATGTTTTACATAAAATGCACACAAACATGTGTCCATACCCCACACGCCTGCTGGAGTTCCCACAGCGCGAGCCTGACTCACTGGCTTCCCGGACGTCTCTGGATTCAGGGAGGGCTACATGGTACAGAGAGTATTACAAACCTACAACAAAAATGAAACCTGGACCGAAGTCAGATTTATGCCACAAAATACACTCACAAAATCCTCTTCAACAAACTTAAGCTTGTCGTCATTGCGCTCCTCGTCAGAGTAGCGGTCCTGGAAGTGGGCGCCTTTGCGTGGATGGAAGTTGCCGTTGCGCTGCCGATGGCCACCTTGTCTGTCCCTGTCTCCTCCGCGTTTGGCATGGCGCCCGTGGTGGTGGTGAGGACCCTCTTGACCGCGTGGGGCCCCATGCCAGCTGGGGGTCTCCTTCCAGCCATGTCCGCTACCCAAACCTCCTTGATTGCCCTTAGCAACACCCGAGTCGACAGAATCGTGCCTCAGCAGAGATGGCTGGAGCCACCCATCACCTAAGAACATCCATAACAGTTACCCAAAGTGCACAAGCCGACGCTAAGAAGCTGAAGTGCACAATTCCTTTGTAGAGGTCGAACAATTAATCTTTTTTTTTTTTCATTTCGATCCAGTCCGCTATCCTTACATAAAAGGCCTTTAGAGGGGAATCACTGAGGCCACGATTTTTTAAATTATATATATTAATAAATATTGATTTCCTTTAAAACATTTTCATTATTCAGTAGTGTTTTTAAAAATAAAGTTCAGTACTATTTTTCATGGAGCGTTCTTTTTTCAATCCGCTATCCATTTTTTTAAAACGTCGGCAAGCATGATTCAACACAGCTATCGGTAAAATCCGCTATCGGCTGAACTCTATGAGGCGTGTGTTTGCTTTACCTGATGGAGCACGGAGCAGATCGTTGTTGAAGAAGCCATCTGAAGAGTTGTGTCTTCGACGACTCACTCCCGGCCGGCCGTCTCCACGAGCACAGTGCTCACCATGTTTCTCAAGAGGGGCTGCAGGGGACTGGGACAAACACCAAAGAGCACATGTCACAAACACACATTTATGACCCGTTCATCTTTTTTGGTGCTCATTAGCCTATAGATTGGTGTTCGGGTCAAAACTGTTAAAACCATGATAAATTCACACTTTTATCTAAAACACAGATGTGGGCTGGGGACAAATGAAAAATAACCATTTGTATTGTTATATTTTAAAGTTTGGTATTTGACAATAAGACAACACTTGGACAGGATATGGACAGGGTATCATCAGTGATAAGATAACTGAGCATGGGGGCACTTCTAAATTGAACCTCTATAATATCCATTTTATTGAGGGTATAAATGTGTACCCAAGGCATTATTGTGATTTCCACGGCACTATTATATTGGTTTAAACGATCGTTTAATTTCTGTTTGGATCTGCATTATTTCACTAGTTTAACCTCCCCATTGATTGATTTGCATACACACTAGCTCTTGCGTTTCCAGTATTTCCATGAATCTTTATCTCAAAAACACCCCCCCAACAATAAATTTGCATATAAGTACAGTGCGTTTCTCACCTTGGCAGGCTGAGGCGTGGAGAAGTTAAGCCAGGCAGGAACAAAGTCATGCTGCGCCATTTAGGTCCAGTGTCTCCCGTCAGTGGATCGAGGCATGAAACCTCATGGCCTGAACTGTAATAACAGCAAAACAAAACCACCATGTACACAATCTGACTAAATAGAAACAATAATATTAATACAGCTGGAGTAGTGAGCTATACAGAAAAGGCACAAGGTTGATTGCATTCATAGTTAGTAATAAATACTGAAGCTAGACGCCTGTTTGGTATTTACAACTGACAACTTTCAGGCATCTTAAATAGCCCCGTATGAGCAATATGACTGCATGCATTAAATTCATTAGTAGGTCTAGAAAACCAAGAATTTTGCTAGTACTAAATGGTCAATTATGCATATTTATAATAGTCATAATTACTTTGATTTTACTCAAATTTAGTCAGGAGGAAATGTGCTCTAATTTTGTCCCAATTCCAACCCACTATCGCTCCTACCATTCAAATGCTATCAACCTGGAAGGGTAAAGGCAATCACATGTATCCTCTCTCTCTATGAAACCAGTCGTCCACATCTTTGGTACAGAATGATGTGCTTGGTGTGAGTTTTCCCAATTTTGCCCACATGGAGTAGCCATGAATAGCTGTGGCTTTGCCAAGCGCTGTCTGCTGAGCCACTCACTAGCCCTACAATATTGCCTTTTTCAACTAATACAGCATAATCAGCTGCAATTTGTAAACCTAACTCTCGTATTATTTGGTTACTAACAACATGCTCTAAAGTGTTTTATTCCTCTTATACCAAAGCAAACTGCCAGCAAATGCACGATGTAGGAGTTTGTGTGTACTTTACGTTTGTTTGTGATACTGTGGACTAATAAAAAAACAAGCTTAAGAAAAGCCATTCACTCATTTTCTACTGAAGTTAACAATACAAATAAGCGAAGATCACATTGTGAAAGTGTAACATTTCAAAGGCTGACCCTTAAAGGAACAGCTAACTCTGACTACACTGACACTGTACACTCCTTTCAGAAATGTTTGCTTGCAGTTTCAATATACAAATAAGATATATACAAATAACGTTTTAATCGGCTTATTATAAGGCTAGATAATGCAACATAATATTATAATAATAATCTGTATCGAGAAGTACAAACTGGTATACAGGCTGTGGTATAAAACCTTGCAACGTGAAAACTGAAATGGTGAGTAAGTGAGTGTGAGTGAGAGAGAGAGAGGAAAACAGTCAGGATTAGCACTTTAAATTGCATTGTGTGGCCATAATAAATGAAATAGGTTTGTAGGTAGATAGAAAATAGTTTTATATAATATATAGATATTTTATAGTGTTGTATGGAGATACTGTGGTGCCATACCCCAGAGTCGTGAGCTCTGTAGTCCAGTGGCCCTGTGCTTAGCTTTGTCCCTGCACTCACGAACACCTGTCCCCTTACACAGCTTCAGGAGTGCAACTGAACAGCAGCCACGGAACAGCAGACGCTCGCCACAAACAAATTCCAGCCTCCAGGATGTCCACGTCTTGGTGTCTGGCTGTCCCACGTAATGTTAAAATGGAAAATGGTCGAAGTGGTCAAGAAAACACGCTATTTTGATCGATGTTGGTGGAAGTACAAGATGTAGCAATCAACCTGTGACGCTCCAGTAAATCTCCAGGAGACCCTCACTCCATCATTTCGCAGTGTGCATTCAGAGCGACACAAAGTAAAAATGACGTAGAAGGAAAAGCCCAGGGGGGTTCGACCTGTCTCTGTATCTGGGAGGCTGGAAAAAAAAAAAGAAAAGAAAGAAAGTGGAGAAAAAAAAAAAAAAAAGCAGCACGTCGTGCTTGCTTTGAAGTTCAGAAACTCCTTTCACAAACTCATCGTAAGCTGAGGATGCACACTGAGAGAAAAAAAAAAAAAAAGGAAAAGAGCGTGGGGCTGCACCACACAACGCTTCGTTGAAGAAAGTCACGAGTCGAATACGTTCACCTCATTAAAACAGCGAGGGTGCGAGATCAAGGCAAAAACAATGGGGGCTGATGCGTCACATCACAAAAGCTGTGGGAGCTTGGTGCTACGGAGTCAT
Source organism: Silurus meridionalis (assembly GCF_014805685.1). Classification (NCBI taxonomy): domain Eukaryota; kingdom Metazoa; phylum Chordata; class Actinopteri; order Siluriformes; family Siluridae; genus Silurus; species Silurus meridionalis. Next base: position 26,938,175 of record NC_060884.1, read on the forward strand.
GGGCATTGCTTTTGCTTTCAGCAGCTTGTACTTTGAGCCATATCAGATGACAGGAGAGCAAAAGTAAAACTTGAAATCATCTTTAGGGGTCCTCCAGTTATCACGTCAGAGAGCCAGAGTACCTGAAACAAAGTATGAGCTTATCCTTCAAAAATCTGTGGATTTTCCAGTTCATCAAATCTGAGAACGCTCGAACAGACAACACCGGAGCCTGCAGCTTTTCAACAGGAGCATTCCTGTACTGGACACCAGTGATTTCACAGGTGATGTCACCATATATATCGAAAAACAAAGTAAAATGACAAAAAGGGTGCAAAGGTGTATAACTGTAGCTCCTGTAGGATGGTGTGCGTTGTTTAGGAAATATCCAGTAGCCTCCTGTTTCACTTCACTTCAGCAGATCAATTCTGGAAGAAGAAACACAGGTCTCTGAATTTGCTTACAGCAGAAAGACATGTACAAAATATATAGTACAGTGCAAAGGTTTTAGAAACTGTATGAGAGATATTAACGTGTCATTATCAAACTAACATTTTAAATCCTGAACACAGTAAACACAGACTACACCAACACTGGAGACTCCTTTCATTGATGTTAAACCGTATCTTACAGAAAGCTTCATCATACCATTAAGAGCTCTCTTTTTAAAACGCTTATTAATGATGCTTAGATAAATAAATCTGTAGCCGGCACTAAACTGATCTACTGAGAATCGAGCTTTTGACAGCTGTGGTATAAAGGCTTATGATGTACAAACTTTTTTAGAAACTGTGATATACTTGATTAATAAAATCTCAGCTTTATGTAGGTTTTCGCTGCAGTTCCTTTCTTTTTAATAAAAAGATTTCATTCATCTTTACGTTTTAGTGCTCAATTCCAGGCAATCAAATATGACCTAAACGAAATCGAATATGAATTTTACAAAGGATCTGCCCGGATAAAAATCAGACTTGACACATTTTTTCACCTCAGTCTACTAATGCAAACAAAAACATAACTATGTGACATTGTTTAACACACACAAAAATTTCTAACAAGACCTAATCAGTCAGACCTTTGGTGAACTTCCTACAAGTTGACAGGGACTTCTACTGATTCTAGCCTACGGTCAGGATGTTGATACAGGATATCAGGCGATACCGGTTCTGTACTGAAATTGTGGTCGGAAGAAGTGAAGTGTGATCCCTGGTGTACTGCTTACAGAACCGTAACGCGATACTGAAAAAACAGTGTTATCTTATTAACATCATCTGCACTGATTACAACCCAGCAACATGCCACCAGCAGACACCTGAGGTTTGGTTTTAACCACCAAGAGGGTCATGTTCTTTCATATAAGACGGTTCATGTCACACAGAGAATCCTGTCCAGGGAATAGGAGTGAAAATGGGATTATCTGAAGAAACATGGAGCAGAAAGTATCCTTAATACTGACGAGTTAATACCCAATGCTTGTATATGTATAAACATATATATACACATACATATATGTATAAATAAATAAACTATAGGTTTAAAATGCTCACTTTGTCTACAACTGTACTGTTTTTGCGTTCATTTGTATACACTGAAAATACTGGAAAGTACAAGGAGACATGACTAGCTGAGAGCTAGCTTAGCAGATCTAGCAGGGAACTTGGATACTCTGCCTAGCAAGCTAGTCAAAATATGCTAACCGTCAGTCAAAACTGCTATTGTGGAGCAGCAAAGAATGCAAAACACATATTTACTTATAAATATAATGACTATATGATACTGTTGTTATTATAAATATAGAGTAGTAAATGTTGGAGGAATTAGCGAGCTAGCTCAGCGCCGTGACGTTAGGCCGTCTGTGTGCACTTCCTAGCATGCTAATGCTAATGCTAGAATCAAGCACGCGTCACTCCTCAAAATGAAAACAATGACGCAAATGATTGTGCATTCATTTATTTTTACAGAGGGTAAACATGCTTCTGCTTCGTGTTGTGGTGCTGTTGAGGACCCTGAACTCTAATGCAGTGTGGTGTTGTGTTGTGTTTAGCCTCGGCGCTAGCACGGCGAATACGCTAGCGAGTTAGCAAGTCGGTCAAAAATACAAACTGTTGCAAAATGGCTCCGTTGTGCGAGCAGCGCAGCCTCGACCCGGGACCCGCACAGCTACACACGCGCGCGCGCTCTCACACACACACTCTCTCTCACACTCACACAAGTTACCTGCGCGTCCACCGTCCAGACGAATGAGTTCCACTAAGCCCGCAGACGTGCTCGCGCTCCGAGACAGTCGATGGGTTTCATCTGCTTCCTGCGCGTCTTCTCTTCTGTTTGTGTTTGGAAGCGACTCACACGCTCTCCGCTCGCTCACATACACACTCACACACACTCTCTCCGCTTTCCGTCTGCTGCTCCTGCAGACCTGCTAATCGATCACAGAGCGCGCGGCCGCGTCACAACATTCCGCCGCACGGAGCGCGCGCGCGCACACACACACCGAGACAGACACCGAGACAAACATCGAGGAACACGCTGAGACACAGACTAAGACACTCACACTGAGACAGACACTGAGGTACACACACTGAGACATCTATTAGGACACACACGCAGAGACACAGACTGAGACACACACAGGGACACACACTTAGACCCTGAGATAAACCCTCAGACAGACAATGTGGCACATACACTGAGAAACACACATCAGGAGACAGAGGCCGAGACACAAAAACACACGTCTGGATTTATGTTGTAATCAAAAAAGTATAAAAAAAAAACCCAGAACACACTGTTGGTTGAGGGCACAATTAACCAGCATGGGTGACACAGCATTTTGCCAGGGACATGCCATCCTATCTGGTTTGCAAAATTAGTTTTCCAACAGGACAATGACCCCAAACACCCCTCTAAGTTATGTAAGAGCTATTTGTCCAAGAAGGAGAGAGGTGCAGGTTATCTGGCCTCCATAATCACATCTAAATACAACTGAGATGGTTTAAAGGTGTAGGAAAAACAACCAACAAGCACTCGACACCTCTGGGAACTCATTCAAGATTGTCGAAAACCATTCCAGGTGACTACCTCATGACTGTATGAGAGAATGGCAAAAGTGTGCAAAGCTGTCATTAAAGCTAAATGAAGGTGTGGGAGGAAACTTATAAGTAGGGATCAGAAGAGGATGGAAGAATTGATGCAGGTTTGCGAGTGCAAAGTTTGCCATAATCTTCATTGTCTGTCTGGGTCTCTTAATGACAAACAGCAGGGGGGTCAGGTGAGGGCCGTGTGCCCATATCACGTGTCAAAGTATTCTGCACAATGCGAGGAGGCAGAAGGGGGTTTTCTGGAACAGTTGGGGTAGATAGATGTTCAATAAATTGAGAAACCTTGGATGCTGGAGAGACGAGTTGAAACTGATGATACTGTCTTCAGAGAATGCTCCTAACAGCTGTCCCAGAACATCTGCGAGATGAAGCTGGATAAATGGAAGCAATAAAGAGAAGTTAGTGGAGGTCAACATCAAAAGGATCAGACATAAGATGTGAAGGACCACATCACAAGAACTTGACATAAGATTTAATTCATGATTAATGAGTGCATTTGGCATAAACAATGAATATTATCACTCAAGGCCATACAACAGTCAGCTGTAAGGCATATAATAATTTAAGGCATATAATAACTTAAAATACTAAGAGCAACAGTTAATCATATATGAACATATAATCTAAGTTAAAGAATATTAGCTTGACTCAATAACAGTAGAATAGTAAACAGCGTTAAAAATGAGAACAAAAGCAGAAACCGTACACATTGCAGATGCAGGAAGGTAAATGGGCTGCAGAAATGATTGTTCACACACGAGGGTTTAGAACAAAATAAAGCTGAAGGTTTTATACAAACGCTATTTAAAAAAAAATTAAGACAGAAAAAGGCCGAAAATAAGTAACTGAAGGGAACAGGAAGTCCAAATATGGAATCACAAGAAGGGTAGGAGATAAAAGGGAAAAATAAATAAATAAAATGAATATAAGGGGAATTTGCCAATGCACAGAAATTAGAAAAATAGAGGTGTTATGTGACACCTGTGTGTGTATGTGTGTGTGTGTGTGTGTGTGTTTGTGTGTGTGTGTGTGTGTGTGTGATCATTTTGATGTGAGCAAATGCAATAAAGAAGTTTTGCTTTTACTCATTTGAGAACTAAAGATCCTTCATTAGTTTTTAATGTATGTTCTATTTTATTATTATTATTTTTAAGTGTGTTATATTGGGAATCAATTGCAACAAATAATGTGTGTGTGTATATATATATATATATATATATATATATATATATATATATATATATATATATATATATAGTAGACTGTTTATTTAGCTTGCTAACTTCTTAAATGCCATAATCTTGTAACCTTCACTTCTGCACATTCCACTATAATGCCATAGCCTTAGAACCATTTCTGTATTTCTTAATGATGTCCACACATCTCTGCACTGTTATAGACTTTATATTTATTTACTGTACATATGCTTACATATATATTACTTGCTGTAAATATGCAAAATATATCTGCACTTTTGCACGATTGCTACATTTTGCACTTCTGGTAGATGCCAAACTGCATTTCGTTACTGTGTACCTGTACTATGCAATAACAATAAAATTCTATCTATCTATCTATCTATCTATCTATCTATCTATCTATCTATCTATCTATCTATCTATCTATCTATCTATCTATCGTCATCATCATCACTGATGCTTACAAAGCCTTAGGTAAACAATATCATCATCATCAAATACAAAAATATTAATTATCAGCATCATTGTCACTACCACCATCATCATCTTTATTCATTGATACAGAAACAGCTGAATAACTATCAGCATCATCTTCATCATCATCACTGTCATTCATGCACACAGAAACAGTTGCATAATCATCATATCATCATATCATCATCATCATCATCATCATCATCATCATCATCATCAATGTCATTCATGCACACAGAAACAGTTTAATAATTATCAGCATCATCTTCATCATCTTCATCATCATCATCACTGTCATTCATGCACACAGAAACAGTTTAATAATTATTAGCATTGTTGTCACCACCATTACCATCATCATAATCAGTGATACATGCAAAAAGAAACAGTTTAATAATAATCAGCATTATTGTTGCCATCATCATCATCATCATCATCATCATCAGACATTCATGCACACAGTAACAGTTTTATAATCATCATCATCATCATCATCATCATCATCATCATCAACATCATCACCATCATCATCATCACTGCCATTCATGCACAACAGAAACAGTTTAAAAATTATCATATTCATCATCATCATTATCGTCAAAGTCATTCATGCACACAGAAATTGTTTAATAATTATCAGCATCATTGTCACCACTATCACCACCATCACCACCACCATCATCATCATCATCATCACTGTCATTCATGCACACAGAAACAGTTTAATAATCATTATCATCATTGTCATTATCTATATTAGCATAGCAGATAGAAACATTTAGAAAAATAAGTATTATCATCATCATCATTGATGCACATAAAAAGATTGATAATCATCATCACCATCATTATAATTTCTGCCCACAGAAAATATAAACAATTTTTCAATATAAACCATTTTTGTTGTATTAAATGAAATAGGTTTTGTTATACACTTCTTCCCAAATCATTTGATTTATATTTCTTTGTTTAATTGCCACAATCACAAAAATATTCTCTCTAAGTTTATTTCAGAGATCTTTTTCATCCCCCTGTCTGTACTGACTCCATACGCTGTGCTAAGCCATCAGATTGTGCAGTCACTGCGGCATTCTGACCCACTTCAGGCTTTTTAGGAGACATAGTGTTGAGGAAATATAAGAAGTTGTTGGTGATGTGCTCTCCCAGGAACAGGAAGTTGTTTCTTCCGTGTACAGGGTGTGTGATAACTCAGGTCCTTTACAAAGTTACAAACAATCACCTCTTTATTGGGACTGCCATGAAGAGACAGATTGTTGTCCTTGCACCAGACCTCAAGCTGTCTCACTTCCTCTCTGTTTCTTTGTGAAGAGTAATGGAAATGACATGTTCGCTGTCAGGTTTGGTGACAGAGTTGTGGGTTAGAGTGTGAACAGCACTGAGGTTCTAGTGTTTAGGGTTATACATTGAGATGATCTATGGTGATGACCCTGAGGTCTGCTTCTTCAGAAGTCCAGAATCTTTGTTGTTGACCATGTGGAACCAAAATATTTGGTCCTGCAGCACATGGAAGATGTTTTTTAAGATACTACTGATCAGATGGACACAATTTGAGATGTGGGAAGCAGTGATCACATTGACAAAGTCTGAGATGTGGAGAAACGTGGAAGATGTCTGTGAAGATACCGGTGATCAGATGGACAAAATAGGAAATATGGTGAGAAAAGATGTCTGTGAAGGTACCGGTGATCAGATAGACACATTCTGAGATGTGAGGAGACATGAAAGATGTCTGTGAAGATAGAGGTAATCAGATGGACACAATATGAGAAGTGGGGAGATGTAGAAGATGTCTGTGAAGATTCGGGTGAGAAGATGGGCACAATATGAGAAGTGTGGAGATGTGGAGGATGTCTGTGAAGGTACCGGTGATCAGATGGAAACTATATTAGAAGTGTGGAGATGTGGATGATGTCTGTGAAGGTGCCGGTGATCAGATGGACACAATATGAGAAGTATGGAGATGTGGAGGATGTCTGTGAAGGTGCCGGTGATCAGAAGGACACAATATGAGAAGTATGGAGATGTGGAGGATGTCTGTGAAGGTGCCGGTGATCAGAAGGACACAATATGAGAAGTGTGGAGATGTGGAGGATGTCTGTGAAGGTGCCGGTGATCAGATGGACACAATATGAGAAGTGTGGAGATGTGGAGGATGTCTGTGAAGGTGCGGTGATCAGATGGACACAATATGAGAAGTGTGGAGATGTGGAGGATGTCTGTGAAGGTGCCGGTGATCAGATGGACACAATATGAGAAGTGTGGAGATGTGGACGATGTCTGTGAAGGTGCTGGTGATCAGATGGACACAGTCTGAGACATGGGAAGACATAAAGTATTTCTGTGAAGATTCCGGTGATCAAGTGGACACAATCTCTTAGTACACAAATATTAAGGTCAGAGCCAGTAGCTTTTCATGTGTTTTTCTGCAATCATGGTCAGTACCAGATTACACGGGGGAGATGCTTTTCCAACATCTGCCTCACTGTTGGATGTTTCAACCTGGTGCTCCTCATTCACCTGATCTGAAGGTAATTCTAGTCAGATTGTCTATTGTCTATTAAATGTGAGGTGCAATAAAAAAAGAAATTAATTTAAATGAAAATAAAAGAAAAATTAAATTAATTAGGATTGTTTATTAGAAAAAAGGTTTAAACAAATAGGATCTCATGATAGATACGTGGTGTTATAATGATGTAATATTTTGATCAAATCCAGTCATTCATTTTCCACTTGAATGTACAGAAGCTCCATGAAGTTTCTGAGCAGCTCTAGAACTATGAGGATGGATTTGGACTGGAATAAACACAAACAGTCTTCTACAGTGGCATTTTTCCATTTAAGCGCCAATTACTGATCACTACACCTCAACAACGATGAAACTATAACGAATGGACATTCGTTGTTGAGGATGAGGATTGGTTCCCTTGTGAGTCTGGTTCCTCTCAAGGTTTTTTCCTCATGCCATCAGGGAGTTCTTCCTCACCACTTTGACTCTGGTTTGCACATTAGAAACAAATCAATAGGCACTAAACTTGTACAGTCCAATTTTATAACAACTTTATCATTGTAGAGCTGCTTTGGGACAATTTCCAATGTCAACGTGCTAATTGATGTATATTAAATTATAAGGAATTTATTATCAGTAGTATTAATGACATTTGGATGGTCCAATTTATGTCTAAATATATAACAAATCTGTATAATTTGGTGTTTCTTGTGAGCTTGGTGTTGATTTTGCAAATGCTATAGAGGGACTTTTATTATATAGAAAGATTCGCCATGTTGATTTCATGTTGCTTTCTCCACATGGGCTGCTAAATTACGGGGTAAATACTAAGCAAAAATGTTATGACATTTTTATAAAGAAATAGTAAGTTTATAAAAATGTTTTTATACATATATGTTTACCAAGATTCACTATAAACCGGAGGTAAGCTAGTTTCTCCAGCATGCTAATGCTAATGTGCTTAGCTCTTGTGTGTGTCTTTGCAACTACGACCTTGAATAGCTCTTATAAATATAATAACGAATTATTATCTGCACCAAAGTCATTAATCTTGTTATATTTTATATTTTGCAGCCAAAATGTCCTTAGCTCATATAGGACGCAGGCTGGGTACCAGTCTCTGGGTGAGTAACATTTAAAACCCAAATGATTTATTTATTTCTGATAAATATTCATAGGTTTATTACAATTAAACCCAAACTATTTCTACTTGGTTAGAGGAATAATAATTACCAATGTCCAAACAGTTTTGCCACTACCATGTCAGTGTTATGGCCAATTATTATTAATAGTAATAGTAAAATCCTATAAAATACCAAGTTAAAGAAACTTAGTTCAGTATCCAGGGTTGTAGTGTTAAAGAAGACGTTATTAAGCAGAAATAAAGCCAGACATTTACATTGTAAGATATTAAAAACACAGATTTTCGAATGTACACACTTCAGCAATTTGTGTAAGGATGCCTAGAGGTGGGCGATATGACCGGGATCTTCTATCGCGATACAGCCAGTTTTCTTTCACGATAACGATATATATCACGATATGCTAATTTGTTTGTAGAAAAATCGTTATTTATTCATTTAAAAGCGGATTTTACACTGAAGGAACATTTTCTTAGGTCTAAGAACTCGACGCAGAAAATATAACGAGAAAACACAAACAATGAAGTTAGGCCAATCCCAACTTTGTATAATGTATTATTTTTATGTAAACAGTGAATTGCAGCAATACTTTTAAATAGATACATAAATAAATAACTAATGCCTATTCTGCTTAGCGTGATATTATTAATAGCTTAATGTTCTTATGTTATAGTAACTGAGTTACTGATGTAAAGTGTCTGAAAGTCCACCAGCTTTGTTTTGCACAAAGTCCAGGTTGTTATGAAGCGTATTGTTCAACTTCTCTTTGCGGCTTGTAATGGCGTATCTCGGATCCGGCATTTTAGCGAGTTCTTTAAAACCCTCCATTTCATGTTTGGATTGGTGCCATGTCTTTCCACATGTGCCTTTGTAATAGTGTTGGTTTTGTGGATCATCTTCAGGATATCTTTTTATATGGAATTGCTTTAGTGAAAGACTTGGTATTTGTTTCGATGCGTCGATTACAGATGAGTAAACAGGTTTGACATTTTCACACCGCTTGTCAAAACAGTGGATTTGCATTTTGCATCACATTTTTGTCACATGTATATTATCTATAGTCAAACCAGTTCCACACCACAAATGATGCAGCTTTTATCCTCACAATCTCCTCCGTCACAGGGATTTATATAACCAGCTATATATACTGATATTATATACACTGTCTTCATGTGCAATGTGAGTGCAACCATGATGAGATGATTATTCAAAATCTCTACTGGTTACTACTAATGGGTTGTAACTACCGTAATTTCCGGACTATTAAGTGCACCTATATATATATATATATATATATATATATATATATATATATACACTGAATTTTACAAAGATTTTTATTTTGAACATAAATAAGCCGCACCTGTCTACACTGAAACTAATGAACTTTACACAGGCTTTAATGAAAGACAGTGTCTGTTACACGGTGTAATGGGTGAAATATGTTGTGGCTCCTTTAAGAGCATAGCGGCATTTTGGGAATAGCCTCCGCCGCATTTTTCCGCTATTACTGCATGTGTGCAAGACCGAGGAATATGTCCTTATTATTTTTTGATGCTCATTTCTAAGTTTCTTTGACTAACACGTAATGCTGTTGCCAAGAATAACAAAAAAGCATGAGTTTTGGAAACCTGTCTGTGCTTATATGATTTCTGTTGCAACTGGAGTTAGTGGGTGAGAGACAGGTCAAACGTCAGAGGAACCTCATCCATATTTATGATGTGGTGCGATCTGATTCAGTGGTAGCACATCTGATTTAATATAAAGAGTTTCATTGGTTCACCTGAACTCGTTCCGCAATTTCATTGGTCTAATGTTATAGGTGTCAGTTTTTTGGCTTTAAAGCTTGTGAAACCGGGAAAAACCCAGGAAAAATCCAGGAAAAATCCATAAATTAGTTGTTTAAGCCGCAGGGTTCAAAGCGTGGGAAAAAAGTAGCGGCTTATAGTCCGAAAAATATGGTAGTTAATCATATCTATCAGTATACTGCCCAACCCTAGTAATGTCCATCTTTAAATTTTTTTTACTTCCCAAAATATTTTTTTATCCTCCATGATTTACGTAGAATGTCCAGGGTCTTTCTTTTTCAATAATTGTTAATTTATTTGTTTGTCTGTTTTTTTCTCTAAAAAGTAGCATGCTCACATATGGCTGCTTCATGACCCTCTGTCATGGCCACCTCTCCGAATCTATAGCACAATTATTACTTTCGCCAAATCACCCCTCATGAACAAGATATTTTATGTCCGTTACTGCTCGTTCTAATCCCACATTAATTACCTCTTTAAATATACAGACTTGGCAGTGTGGCACAAAACTAAATTTCATGCAGGACAGGAACACACAAATGAAAAGGGTTAGAAAGTGAGAAAAAAGAACCATAACAAAGGTATAAATCTATCATCTGGCCCTCTACTAGTCATATGTGACAACTGTAGACAACGTCATTGTTGCATTGTCATTCAACCCAAATAAACATTACATTCTTCCAGAAAAACCTCTCCAACATCTAAGCTGGAGGTGTGGGTGTGTATAGGCTCGTAAGAAGAAAATTGTCTATGTAGACAGTTTCAGGGGAAGCAATTCATCAAGACATCACTAACATTTATTGTTATTGTATTGGTCAATGCACATGTGTAGTACCTTGCAAAGGAATGAGCTGCCAATAGATTATAGAAAATGTAACACAAGCTAATGTTTTTGTATTATGATGCAGAGTAGGATTTCACCGAATAATACTAATCAGATTCTTGGTAAACAGGACCTCTTGTCTTTAGTCTTTAGTGTCTGCCTTATAACAGTTAGTTTAAAAATGAACTTTTAGAGTGATGAGGAAATGACTAAAGTCTAGTAATGTTGTAGCTGTTATAATGTACACAGTGATAACAGGAGCTAGCTTGGACATTTCATACAGTAAAACTTATCTATAAAACCAGTATGATGTTAAGAAATAAATAAATATTGGGTAGGAAGTTTGGAAAAAATCATGCAGGACATCACAAAGAAACTGTCAGCTTACATTCTTACATTATATTGTATAGTTCAAGTTAAAACCCTATGACCGTGTCCCCTAATCAAGTCCAAGTAGAACCTAGAACCAAGGTATACCTAGAAATTAATAATAAATCTTTTTTTTCCTGTTTGCCGAATTTTAGAAATAACTCTTGTTGATGTTTGTCTGTCTTCTAAACAGTGTGGAAAGTGGAGCAGACTTCAGCCTGTATCCAAAAGATTTCTCTTCTCCAACCACCAGTCCCACTGCTCTCTGTTTTTCACAAAGGAGTGGAGTTGCCTTCTTCCTCCTCAACACGTCTCCGGTTTTCTCCTCCGAGCCGATTCGATTCACTCATCATCACAGAGACTGAAGAAACGGCAGCCGGATGAACCTCCTCCTCGAGAACTCGACTTGCTTCGCTATGATATGAAGGTTCTAAAGAGCGCTCCCAAACCTGCACTGTATCTGGGATTTTCCGGTCTCGTACCGTTTGTATCCGCTCCGTTGCTCATGGCCATCACAGAGACGTACATTCCTGAATTAGCTTTCGCTCAAGTTGTGTACGGAGCCTCGATCGTTTCTTTTCTCGGCGGCGCTCGATGGGGCTTCGCTTTACCTGAGGGCAGCCCAGCAAAACCTGACTGGCTAAACCTAGCCAACAGTGTGGTCCCCGCTTTAATAGCATGGGCAGCTCTACTGGTTAGCCACAATATCATCCAATCAGGCATGCTGGTCATCATGGGGCTTGGAATATCGCTGCATTACGACCTGGCACTTTTACCCACATACCCCACCTGGTTCAAAGCACTGAGGACAATCCTCACTACAGTAGCGTTCTTCTCATTAGTGGCCACTATAGTTCTTAAAGCATTCTATCCAGAGAAGAGCTATCTGACCCAGGAGTGATTCTTAATCATATGTGTGTCTTTATATAATGTCAATTCACTTTTAGCTCATAATACATATGACACACACTGGGAATTACGAGGCAAATACAAATGACACAATGATTGCGGAGTGAAGAGGTAAAGCTCAAGACTGACTTTAATTACTGATGCTGTTATTATTGACATTTCCGCACCCCAGATGTGAGTTCAGATCGAACGTCGTCAATCATTTAGATATACTATTATTTACAACCAATGGCAATTGAACATTCATGCATAAATGCAGTAAAAAACTCATCTATAGTTTGCCAGTGTAATTAAAAACAAGGAATATTTCATGAATCTGGTTGTAAGCATATATTCAAAATATTTCCCCCTGTGTTTGTAATTAAAATATATTGTGGAATGTGTGTTTAGTAAAATAAATAATAATCAGGGAATAAAGGCCTCCAATGATTTTCCTTCTAATTGTATATTAGGTATTTTATTATTAGTATACAGTATATGTACAGCAGGTTGAGAAGAGCCTGGAGAGGTGGAGGTATGTGCTGGAGAGAAGGGGAATGAAAGGAGGAGTAAGAACGAGTTCTTTTTCGATGTTCTTTTTCCTTGTGTCTAAAACATATATAATGGTTTTCAAATATATATATAAATTCACACAGGTATTCATTTTTAGGTATTCACTCTTGTGTTGTAAATAATGTTTTTAAAGTTTATTTTTATCAATGAACAAAATGGAAACTAAATGAACAATTCTCCTAGGTACATGTGCACTTTCTTCACTGTTTTTTCATGTTATCCCAGACAGACTTGATTATGTTGAGATCAGGGCTCTTTGGGCCAAAACTATCACGATCACTTGCAGGCCTTCCTGGTATCTATGTTGAAAATGGTTCATCATGACATTCAAGGTCGTTATCCTGCTGCAGTATACATGTGGCGCCATCAGAAAGGCATCTGTCTGTCTTTCTCAGCATTGGACCACACCATTAATCCTTCCAACTCCATTTGCAGAAATGCAGTCCCAAACTTTCAGAAACCTCTACCATGCTTCAATGTTATTTGCAGACTCATTATTGTACTGCTTTCCAGCTTTTTTTTACTCATCAATGCAGAGAAGCTGCTGGTATTTTCCTATCTTCTTGTGCATAGTTAAGTCACTGTCCAAGACCACCTATATTTTATGTTTCACAGTGAGATATTTGCAGGTTTCTTGGTAAATCTTTGATTTATTAACTTCAGGTGGTAACAGTAGAATAAAGCACACGTGTTGTTAAAGGCAAATAGTTCACTTCGAGATAAACACAGTAACCGCACAAGTGTTTCACTTCTTAATTACTGACCAAATGTGGCACAATAATACAATAATTGTCCAAAAGACAATTTTAAGCAAAATGTTAGTTTAAAGTTTTAAACATCTGCTATATGAGGATTTCTCTTAATTTTTGTAAACATACACACACACACACACACACAGGGTTTTTGCTTGTATTTTGGCAACAGTGTTGTGTGATATTCATGCTAGGTTTGCTGTTCAAGTCCATTGCAAACATGTGACAGTTCCCTGCTCCAATCATGACAGTGATTTCAGTACGTTCTTTATTCGGTGAAGGTATTCTTCAAGGCCATCTTAAGTAATATATAAGAAAAATCTATAATCTAAACTATGAAGACATTTAATTAAAAAGTGATGATTAGACACTGTTGGGATACACTGTATTAAAAAATACAATTTATTTTAATACTATGTATTGTGTATTTGTGGATTTAGAGAAAGCGTACGACAGAGTGCCAAGAGAGGAGTTGTGGTATTGTATTAAGAAAGTCAGGTGTGTCAGAGAAGTATGTGAGGGTGGTGCAGGACATGTATGAGGACAGTGAGACGGCAGTGAAGTGTGCAGTAGGCACGACAGACTGGTTCAGGGTCAAGGTTGGACTGCATCAAGGATCGGCCCTGAGCCCTTTCCTGTTTGCAGTGGTGATGGACAGGTTGACGGACGAGGTCAGACAGGAGTCTCCCTGGACTATGATGTTTGCAGATGATATTGTGATTTGTGGTGAGAGTAGGGAGCAGTTGAGAAGAGCCTGGAGAGGTGGAGGTATGCGCTGGAGAGAAGGGGAATGAAAGTCAGTAGGAGTAAGACAGAGTACATGTGTGTGAATGAGAGGGAGGGCAGTGGAGTGATGCGGTTGCAGGGAGAAAAGGTGGAGAAGGTGGAGGAGTTCAGGTACCTGGGGTCAACAGTGCAAAGTAATGAAGAGTGTGTTAGAGAAGTAAAGAAAAGAGTGCAGGCAGGGTGGAGTGGGTGGAGAAGAGTGACAGGAGTGATTTGTGATAGAAGAGTATCTGCAAGAATGAAAGGGAAAGTTTATAGGACTGTGGTGAGACCTGAGATGTTGTATGGATTAGAGACAGTGGCATTGAGTAAAAGACAGGAGGTGGAGCTGCAGGTAGCAGAGCTGAAGATGTTGAGGTTTTCGTTGGGAGTGACGAGGATGGACAAGATTAGAAATGAGTTTATTAGAGGGACAGCACATGTAGGATGTTTTGGTGACAAGGTGAGGGAGGCGAGATTGAGATGGTTTGGACATGTGCAGAGGAGGGACATGAATTATATTGGTAAAAGAATGCTGAGGATGGAGCCACCAGGAAGGAGGAAAAGAGGAAGGCCAAGGAGAAGGTTCATGGATGTGGTGAGGGAAGACATGCAGGTAGTTGGTGTGAAAGAGGCAGATGTAGAGGACAGGGTGGTATGGAGACAGATGATCCGCTGTGGCGACCCCTAATGGCAGCAGCCGAAAGAAGAAGAAGAAGAAGAAGAAGATTTGTTTTCTGTGAATAAAATGAAGTCACAGATAATTAAAAAATAAATAAATAAATAAACCATCAGGATATAAACAGACATTCTATAAGTGCACTGTAGATGGCAGCAGAGGAACATGCACATGATAATGTCTAAGCATTTCTACGTGCTCACGCACTGATCCCAGATCAGAGCTGTAGCCATAATTAGGGGCTTCCTAACGCACGCAGACTGTTCCCAGATCAGAGCAGTAGTGTTCATTAATGCATCACCAGGCAAACGCCTACTCAGGCAAGACTGAACCCAGATCAGGCGAGTTTATACTCTCGCAGACTGATCTTAAAGCAGAGCTGTAATTCATTAGGCGAGTTTAGGCTCAGGTAGACTGATCTCAGATCAGCTGCAATGTTTATTAGTTTATCACCAGGCAAACTCATGCTCAGGCAGACTGATCCCAGATCAGAGCTATAGCGTTTATTAGTACATCACCAGGCGAGTTTGAACGCGGATGGACTGATCCCAGATCAGATCTGAGACGTTTATTAGTACATCATCAGGCGAGTTTGAACGCGGATGGACTGATCCCAGATCAGATCTGAGACGTTTATTAGTCATCACCAGGCGAGTTTGAACGCGGATGGACTGATCCCAGATCAGATCTGAGACGTTTATTAGTCATCACCAGGCGAGTTTGAACGCGGATGGACTGATCCCAGATCAGATCTGAGACGTTTATTAGTCATCACCAGGCGAGTTTGAACGCGGATGGACTGATCCCAGATCAGATCTGAGACGTTTATTAGTACATCACCAGGCGAGCTCGAACGCGGGCTGGACTGATCCCAGATCAGCGGTTCAGGAGCCACCAAGCAGGTGCGGAGGAAACTCGTGATCCCTGCGGGATTAAAACCTGCCGTCATCCCCGCTGTGTTTATTCCGGATGTGCGCAGCATGAGGGCTTGGACACGCCGTGTGTGTGTGTGTGTATAAGACAGGAACTCTGCTGATCTGAGAACAGTGCTCTTGATGTGAAACGCCGAGCAGCCGGTTTTTTTTGTTTTGTTTTTTTAAGCTCGTCTGGCTAACCGAGTTATCAGCTGCTGGTGTGGAGACGCGGGGAAACCAAACCGGAGACATGCAGCAAGGATGAAATTTTTAGAGAAAACGAGTGGGAAAAAACCCCTCTCACAGTCTTACTATGGATAGAGTGCAGAGGAGTTGGGAATTAGCCTGAAGGCTAGCTCCTTCTTCTTCTTCTTCTTCTTCTTCTTCACCACAGAGAAGCGGGAACATTGAACATCTCGGCGTCTTTATTAGCCAGCTAGCAGAGTACCAACCACGGCGACGGCCACCTGTGTGTGTATTTATAAAAAGTATTCTCGTTTTTAATTATTTCTTCTCACGGAAACCTTTTTATATGGACTTCTTCTATTATTTGTGTGAACGGTTTTAGAGCTAGTTTCTTGTCGCTTCTAAATTAACTCCTAAGCTAGGTAGGTTAATGCTAGCTTCCATTCACAGATGTATATTTGTGGACCTGCAGTCAGGAGGACACACACAGGGAGAGAGAGCTCCTGGGCATGACCTCCAGATTATCCACCTTTCCTTTACCACTTTCTTTTTACTTCTAAAACTCTCCCTCCAAATGGCTGTGAACATTCCTTTGGGACTTGAAGAACTTGAAGCCAGTCAGGGACCACGATGAGGATGAGGAGGATGATGATGATCATCTGATTGGATCATCTTCTCTGTTTTGCACCAAAATGAAGAAGACCGAGACCAAGACCAAGAGGAAACTGTGCAGCAATGAGCAACAGCCCAGTACCTCTGAAGGAAAAGATGGGGTGAGTGAGTTCATGTGAAATATCTGATATGAGCATGGCTGTGGTGGAGATGTTCTCCACGATCAGCTTCTCAATGCCTCTCAATACACATGCATGCTTGAGTAATGCACTGCACTGAACCAAGAGCACTAGATCTGCATGATCCGTGTTGTTCTTATACGGGAGATTGTTGATTGTTGTCCAGCAAAACTGGAGCGATGATTAATCCAGGATTTGTGTTTATACAAGGTGTTCTTCAGAGCTTTCTGAAGAAATATGTAAGAAAAAGGTCAGTTGTATATTAAAAGTGACCATTGGAGACTTTTGGGATATGATGTATTATAAATATGCACTATGCTATGTATTAAAACGTCTTCAGTATTTTTAATAGTTTTAGGAGAAAATATATTGAATTATCTATTGAACTGGGAACTCTGGACCCATTACTCACTGAAACACAGTGTACCGCAATGCCATATTACATTTAATTAATCCAGGATTTATGCAAGTTTTTCAAGGCCATTAATTTTTATTTATGGAGACTTTTGGAATACCCTGTATTTATTTATATATATATATATATATATATATATATATATATATATATATATATATATATATATATATATATATATATAATAATATACAGTACAGACCAAAAGTTTGGACACACCTTCTCATTCAAAGAGTTTTCTTAATTCTTATGACTATGAAAATTATAGATTCACACTGAAGGCATCAAAACTATGAATTAACACATGTGGAATTATATATGGAATTATATACATAACAAAAAAGTGTGAAACAACTAAAAATATGTCATATTGTAGGTTCTTTAAAGTAGCCAGCCTTTTGCTTAGATTACTGCTTTGCACACTCTTGGCATTCTCTTGATGCCTACTTTGAAGAACCTACAATATGACACATTTTCAGTTCACTTTTTTGTTATGTATATAATTCCACATGTGTTCCACACACACACACACACACACACACACACACACACACACACAACATATATTTAATTATCCAGCGAACTGGGAACTCGGGAGCTGCCACTCGCTGCCACTCGCTGCCACTCGCTGCCACTCGCTGCCTGTACTTGCTGCCTGTACTTGCAGTATTGCAACGTGTAAATGCCATAATATGTTAAATTACTTTAGTATTTATATTTATGGCATTTGGGACACTCTCTTATTCCGCACGACTTACAAAGTGCTTTAAAGTCACAATCGATAAATACATTCCAGTACCGGTTCATTAGGACACAGAATAACATTCATCTTTAAGAGAAATTACTTAGGAAGCTTTTAATAGGTTCTTGAAGTGTTAATGTACGGAACAAAGAAATATGGAGGTCTTTTTTAGATGTCTTTTGAAGACTCAGATGTTTGGACATCATGTCATCACTCAAAGCACTTTTGTACGTCGCTCTGGATAAGGGCGTCTGCTAAATGCCACAAATGTAAATGTAAATGTCATCAGTGCCATGTCTTCCTTGTACCCTGTCAAATGGTGGAACCAGTCGAGCAGTGGTTGAGGATTATAGGACGTTAGGTGAGAAGTGCTGAAAGGTAGAAAGGGTCCGGTTTTTTTTTTTTTTTTTTTGCTTTCCATCCATCCAATTATCTTTCCTTTCTTCCTTTTGTCTCTCAATCAACCCATTGAGCCACCACTTTCTTCCCTAATGGCCATCTTTCTTCTTTCCTATTCATCTTTTCCTAACCTCCACCAATCCTTTTTTTTTTTTTTTTTTTTTTAAACATGCATCCATTACTTTCTTTCTTTCGTCCTTTCTTCCTTTCATCGATCTATTCCTAAAATCAATCCACCCGTTCTTTCCTTGTTGGTGACGTTTGTGTGGTTTTATATTGGACGCAGGTTATTCACAGGGCACCATGCACACACATTCATCTACTAACAGTAGCATATCGGCATGTTTTACTGGGTGGGTGAAAACAAGAGAACCAAGAAGAATATAGATGTGAAATAAACAAGCAGAACTTCTCAGGCATGAACCTTGCAGGATGTGAAGAAGTAACACTATCACTATGCGATGTGACTCTGTTCTCGCACTGCTCTCTAGATCTGGAAAGTAAAACGGGGGTTAGACTTTCCTTCCCCTTTATTTTTCACACATTGGAGAATGTATATCTCTCGCTCAGTTTGGTGGTTGTGGAGGTTTTGAAGAGCTCAAGTTGAAGGTGCGAGGGCACATACATGGATTTAATAGATGCGTTTCCCTCTTGTCTGCTGTGGCTCTTGGGTTCCTCTGGGAACAAAAGAGCAGTGGCAATCAAGTGTGTGTTTTTGGGGCCTTCTAGAGAAGCTAGAGGTAAAACGAGAACATTTTTGCTTGTTTGAGTGGCGAGCTTTGGTTCCTGGGGTAATACCACACCTGTGACTTTACCCATTTCAATAACTGCCTTCTGAAGAGAATTCTCATAATCAGCCATATCTATCTATCTATCTATCTATCTATCTATCTATCTATCTATCTATCTATCTATCTATCTATCTATCTATCTATCTATCTATCTATCTATCTATCTATCTATTGAAATTGGAAAACAAGTGAAACATGATTTGCATAGGCCATTCGTTTTATGATGTCATAACTCTTTTCTGAGGTAACGATCTCAAATGTTTCTATTGAGTTACTCGAATCGGTTATTTTAATTTAATTATTTTAAAGTAAGCGGCAAAACAGCTATAGAGATTTTTCCCAGCCGCCTGCATGCTCAAACAAATTCCCTATAAACGGATTTAACTATAATCACAACAGTGGGGAGAGTTTACGAGAGGCAGAAACGTGTTTATAACCGACTGGTTTATAGTAAACGTAAATATAGCGCACCAGGCACAATCACAGTTCGTGTTTCGCTTTGAGGAAAATATTCATGTATTTGTGGTGGTTAGTTCTTATTTATTTATTTATGTAAATGAGTGTATGCAAATTTCCACACCCTGGCTTTAAGTTGGTGATTCAGGAGCAGGTTGTCTCACTTTATTTACCCTTCAAAACGCAGGTTGATGGATTAAACAATGTTGGGATGAGATTTTTAAAAGCAGCAATACAAATTTCGAGTTTATTTCGAATCCAGACTGGCTGCAGCATGTAAACACAGCTGGAAGAAGGCGTGTGTTCCGTTGAATGCGCTCAGAGTAGTTAGGAATCACACGTTCATTATTAACCACCTCGCTTTATCTCCAGATGCTTTCAAAACCTATACATGCCTTCACAGGTCTCTAACGTTGCTTCTGTTCCTGTTCATTAGGGAGCATTTGATTATTCATTAACATCATTGCTTCCTTGATAGCGAGTAAAATATTTGCGAGAGAAGTAAACATTTCACTGGTAGGTCTGTAAATTCAGGACCGAAGCTCCTCGGTGTCACTGGCTGAGAACGCTTTATTTTAATTTATTATTCGAACCTCATCTCATGTTTACCAACAGATTCAGAGATTATAGTGTTTAGAGTGTGGATTAGAAGATAGTCAAAGGTAAATAGTTTAATTTCGCAGACAGTGCTGTGCTTCATAGATAAGCACTGAACCTGTCTGTTCTGTTCTACCTGTGCACTTTGGAACTAAAAAGTACCCAAATATTTGCACCTTGTATAACTTACTAAGCTTTGTGTTTATTGTATAATTCGTATCGCTCGAGTTACTTGTATTGTTTTGGCGTTGACACTGTTTATACGTGTCGCATATGTGCAGTGTTTTGCGAAGTCAATTTCCTGGTACAGACTCGGTTTTGGTCGATTGTTGGTGGTATCGGTTTCAACTGCCGCAATGGCTGTCGGCCCGTAAACATTTTCAATTGTCTGTCTGTCTTTTTTTTTTTTTTTTTTTTGTGCAATGTAATGACGTAACAATACAGAAATCCTTACGCCATCGTGAGTCAAGAAATGGCCTTGCCTACCCAGGAGATTTGTTCAATTGTAAATAATTAAAATTACAGCACAAAGCAAAACAAAGAAATTCACAGTACCCTAATGCATAAATTTGCAGCATATATATATTTGTGCCAGTGGGTGTGTGGTTCATGAGTAGAGGGCGGAGCTGGTCCAATCAAGTGGCAAGAACACGATCATAGCTGTTGAGACGTCTCTGATTCAGTGTCCGGTGACGACGTTTATTAAAAATTAATAAAAAGAGAGACAAGAGCTAAAAACTCTTTCGACCGTTGGCGAGAGTAAGGCATCCCGCAAGGTTTGTGCAGTTTTATCGTGTCGAAAAGATCGTAAGACCGAGCATTGCAGGACTCGCAAATCTTGTACGCAGTGTGAGCGTACCAAGCCAATAAAGAGATTCGGATTAATGCGTTTAGCTTTACCAAACTTTCAAGTCCTATTTGGACTGGATTAGTTTTTCGTTGGGAGATTTTGAGTGCTGCAATTCTTAGTAGATCATATCTACAAGAGTTAGATTTCCTTGTTCAAAAGGAGTTTTGCTTGTGAACCCGGGATCGGTGTGTCCTCAATGCGAGTTCAGCAAATGACCAAATCATCATGGCTGCTCGGAGAGAATACACAGTTTGTTTATCTCGATCATAATTGCTGCACTCGTCCCCAGGCAACATTACTCAAGACTGTCTGAAATCAGACTTGTACTTCAGACTGCATGTTTAAATATGTTTAGAATTGTGGCACATTGTCAGAAGTTGTTTGTGTATTCTGAAAGAAGGAAAATGATGAAATCGAAGCTGTGGACTTGTGAAATCAAGCTTGTACTGCTTTCTCCAGCCATGAGTCACAAAGTGAGGAGTTCACATGGGGTTTCTTGCCAACGCCATGCAGAAGTTCACCGTGTTCTTTTCTGAGTCTGGTGAGCCTCGAGGCTTTAATCTGATAAGAGCTGACAAAATGTCTCATTTAATTATTGAACGTGTCAGTCATTTTTCAGCTGCGTGCAGGATTTATACTTCTTTTACAGGAAAATTGAGTTGTTCTTACTTTGCTATTGGATCAAAAGAAGCGTGTCTGCTATGTGCAAGATTCTCGAAGAATAAAAAAACCAAACACTTTTAATGGTTTCCTGTAATAAATAGTTAAAGATTGAGCACTTAAAAATAACGGGATAACGATTTCAAGCTTTTTGATTGACACAGCGCATGTCGTTAAACCTGGACAAGAAACAGTATTTGTGATTTGTAAAGAATTTTTTAAAAGAGAATATAAAACTTTTACCTTTTTTTTTTTTTTGTTGCAGCGTACGTTCCCGACAGCAAATGTTTAGCATTGAGGAACCGTTCCACGAAAATATTTCCGTTTTGTAGTTCTCCTAAAAAAAAAAAAAAAAGTTAACAAAAAATGTTCTCTCATTTATACCCTCATAAAGCTCAAAGTTAAACAATTTCCTATTCATCACCCAGGTGTGTGAAACAAATGGGAATATACTTCAGAAGTATTTATCAGCGTGTCAATAATTGACGCAGATATTTTTCGTATTTTATTTTTTTTCTGACATCCGTGATAGCTGTGAGTATTATTCTGATTTATTATTAGAATTTTTTTCAAATCAAAGGGTAAAAAATAGAAAAGAAAAATCACAGTTGTTCATTTTTGTCAAGGGTGCCAATATTCGTAAAGGGGAATGTATACAAGTTTGTGTAAAAAAAAAAAATTTAAAAAATTAAAAAGAAATTTTCCCCCAAACTACAAGTTTGTAGTTCGGAAGATGAAGTCATGAAAAGTGACTGTCTACTAGTGAGTATTTCATTTGGTTTATCAACATTACCTCATCCGATTGTTTAGCTGATTTGTTACTTTTATTTATAGTTGATAAATAACAACACTTTGGGTGTTTGAGTGACATCATATTTTAAACGTGTAACACCGCATGGCCATTTTGTCAAGAAAATAAATAAATAAATTGGGTTATTGAAATCAATCTTTGCTTCACTGCTGTCTCGTTTAAAATGCAATGTTTACGTAGTATATAAATGCTATATGTTTATTCATTGGGTTTCTGCATGCTTCGGTAATACGGCCGGCCCCAGGCTGACATGCCTCCTGTACATCTGGTCTACTGAACTGAACGTAGCAGGGGCATGTCAGAAGCGTGTGAAGAATGCTACATGCATCAACCTGTGTGACATAAATAATCATAGTAAGCTTTTTTGGGTTTCGTAGTCACTAAATAGCGTAGTGTTTAAAACCCTGTAGAATAAACCCTCACGCCCTAAATTTATTCTTTAGTCAAGAGTGGGAAAAATCTCGTGAAGGAAATTGATACGTCGAAATAGTCGTGTCATTTGAACTTTCCCCATCTAGGAGACTTGGCAGCCGGCTGCGTGAATGTCAGCTGAAAAACATCCTGTCGTTCTTTTGTTTTCCTCCTGCACTCGAAGGTCTTTTTGCTCGAGCAGGTAGCTCAGTGCTGGCACACACACACACACACACACACACACACACGCACACATCTGGTATCACGACGGGTTGTGTTTTGTGGTTTGTTCACGAATTGTTGTTCTACACGTTGAAGGTTTAGTAGAACTGTCCCTCGCTTCTTTGCATCATAGAGAGTTTAGATGGAATTGAGAAATCAGTAAACACTTCCACATTACAATGGAACTAATTGCTTTTTTTCTTTTTTGAAGTTGCAGCATGTGCACGTGACTTATGGTTTGCATAAAGCCGAAACGTCTTAAACCCTTTTCCAGTCTCATGACTTGCTTTGATTGCTTGCTCTCACCTTCACAGCGGTCTAGGTGCAATCTTTCACCTGTTTTCATAAAATATGAATAAAAAAATGCCGCTTTACTCTAAATATTATGCACTAAACAAGTGATTCAGTCGTTCCTGCCTCATAAAGCTGCGTTTAAATTGATATTGACATGAACGTTTGCTGATTCAGACCAATGCGTGCACAGAGAGAGAGCTTTAGACCTTTCAGTAGGATTAGCCGTTACATTTTAATGCGCTTTATGGATATAAAGCTGTCATACTGCAATTTTTTAAAAGCTCAAGACTGAAAAAGTGCTGCGGTTTTCAGCAAGTTAATGCCACTGCATACTCCACTCGACAGTCTGATCGTTTAATGGTTCTGGCTGTAAAATAAGCTATAGATTGATGTAAATAAATGAAAATTTTATTATTTTTATAGCAGCAGCTCAAGTCCTTGTATAGCAAAAGCTCCAAATAGTCTAGCTTTATACTGGCTTCTTTTCTTTCTTTTCTTTTCTTTTTTTTATCTTGCGGACATTCATTTAACGTTTACAGAAGACGTTGTGAAGTTCACCAGCTCTGAAAAAATGATCGATGAGCAGATGTGATTTTTAATCATTTGCAGCTCTGTTCTCATTTCAATTCTCCGACTGTCTCGAAGCAGGGATTCGAATGAAGCCTGATGTAATTAAAAAGCAGCTGTGAGTTATGATGATGAATACCTGTAGATTAGAACCCAAACCCCTACCCTCATACTTAATCCATGGTTATTGGACCACAGCGCATACGTGACTGAAAAAAGGTCGACTGATTTATACTGGTCTACTAAAGCTTCTGTGGTTAATATGAATATAACAGGATATTATATTTGACCAAACCCAGCATGGTAAAAGTTTATAAAAGCTGAACAATTAACAATAACACAGGCGTCGTCACGGTTTCTAGAGACAGATGATTCTCGGAATGGGGACACACACTCACACACTCACACTCTCGCTCGCTCTCCCCCTCTTCCTCTTATTGTTTTGACGTTCACTGAAGTTGATTATGTAGAGCAGGTTTTAGACTGTGCATATTCGAGCATTTATTACTCGTCACGCTGCATGAGATAATCCCGACTCAACTAAATAAACTTGTCGAAAACAATCTCCAGTGGAAGTAAATTCGGCAACAAGTCTAAATCCGGCTTAACGCAATATAGCGTGCTTTATTAGGAAAGTCAGCTGCGTGTTGGTGTGAAGCGGCTTATGCGTTTTTTATTAAAATCTTTTCGATGACGTGCATCTGCTGATTTATTTATAGAAAGAAGAAAGGGTATGATGGTGTGCATGTTTAAATGTAAAGGGTTTTCCTTTTGATAAGATTTTTTTTTTTTGCTGAAAATGTTTTCTCAGGTTGTGTCTGTAGCAGAGGGTTTTACTGTCCAGACCAAGTATCCAGTTCAATTAATTTCGATTTATATGGAGATTTTAATATCTATTGTCTCAAAGCAGCTTTATAGGAAAAGATAAATAGATTACAAATATACATTTTAAATATATAATGTACATAGATCAAGCATAGGATTATGACCACCTGCCCAATATTGTGTTGGTCCACCTTTTGGTGCCAAAACAGTTCTGATCCTTTGAGCATTAACAGCATGAACTTCTTCAGAAGTTTGAGCAACAGGAGCTCGTTCGTTGGATCGGACCAACCGGTTCGGCCTCGACCGCTCACGAACCTGTCGCTGATTCACCACTGTTCCTTCCTTGGACCACTTTTGATAGACACTGACCACTGCAGACCAGGAACATCCTATAAGAGCTGCAGTATTGGAGATGCTCTGACCCAGACGTCTAGACGTCACAATGTGGCCCTCGTCAAACTCGCTCAAATCCTTACGCTCGCCCATTTTTCCTGCTTCTAACACATCAACTTTGAGGACAAAATGCTGCCTAATAATATCCACCTACTAACAGGTGCTCATGATGAGATAATCAGTGATATTCACTTCACAGGTAATAATGTTGTGATTGATTAGTGTAGTTCCTAAATGTTTATCTCTAATGAGACAGAGGTGAAACTCCCTTTAATGGGATGAGGAAGAAACCTTCAAAAGCTTCCATCCTTATCTGGGTGACACTGAATATTAATGGTATATGGTTGAGTGGCTCTTCTGAAGCATAGGGAGATTTAAATATCTGAGTTGGGGACAGTCTTTTCTAATAGTACTTAATTATACTCGTACATAGAACGTGCAAAGGTTAGTTTCACACTAGCAAAATATTTGAGGAAAATGTTGTACTGAACATTTTCTTCAATTCATATTTCCCTCTCCATCCCAAGACTCTCTCATTTCTCCTTCTGTTCCTATAAATCTGCCTTCACTTCCAGCCAAACTAATAAGGTATTGTATTTTATTCAGTCCTCAGGGTGATGGATGGACGTCATCATGGGCTGCTTCTCCTTGTATCCTGTCTTTATGAGGATATTTGAGCAATCCGTGTGTGTGTGTGTGTGTGTGTGTGTGTGTGTGTGTGTGTGTGTGTGTGTGTGTGTGTGTGTGTGTGTGTGTGTGTGTGTGTGTGTGTGTGTGTGTGTGTACACGCGCCGCCCCCCCAATCTTTTTCCTTACATTTATTCAGCTTTCATGTTCTGCATCTCCACAGTGCAGCTGCCTCGCTGTGTTTTTTTTGTGAATGGGAAAGCTTCCAGCGATTACCTCATTCCTTTAGCATGCGATTTGCCTCATCTCATCATCTAGAGACTCGAATACATCTGGAACTAAACAAATGATTCGTTCAGTGCAGGCTATAAAGTAGTTCCTGGAACAAACTGTGTGTTTATTTAGTGATGGCTAATTCGATGATTAATCACATTTAATTGATTTTTTTTTTTTTTCCGCTTTAACAAATCTCATTGTCTCGAAGCAGCTTAACAGAAAAACAGATGTTTGTTTAATGAACAAGCCAGAAGTGGCAGTGGCATGAAAAACCTTCCATGAGATGAGATGATGAAGCTGAGAGGAATTTAAATCAAATGAAAACCGTTCCTGAGGATTATACATTATTATAATGTATATTCCTGGGATTAAACATCACTGGTTTTATTTAAATGGCAAACCAGATTAAGCATCTTGAAAAGGTGATTATCAGAATATTACCGCCTCCTAAATGCTTCTTATATCGTGACATTTTTCTGATTTTATTCCTTGCCAACTTTTATACATGTTGTATTGGAGCTCTGCCAAAAAAAGGGGTTTCACTCATATTTCAAATATGCAACTTTTTCTGCTTAAAAATGGTCCAACTTGACCGTCGATCACATGAATATTGATTGACTTTATACATATGTGTTTTTAAGCTCTTTGTTCCTGGAAGCCATGCCAAACTTATTATAAACACCCTGCAAATGAGTCTTGGAATAAGCATAGGACAGTCGTAATGATTGCAGCAGCAATTACTGGTATTCAGCCATTTGAGGAATTGTAAATCATTTTCCACATTTGTTCTCCCTTTTATATACTTCCACTCTTCTGGAGAAGCTTCTTGCGATCAGTGAGATAAGGTTCTGATGTTTGGTGTATGCCTGAGATGTAGTCTGTATTCAGGTTCATTTTGAAGCTGTTTTGTGGAGTTAAGGTCAGGGCTCTGTATCTCTGGACACTTGCTGTCATACCAACCATGGAACCTGTGGCTTGCTCTGTGCGCAGGGGCTTCGTCATGCTTTTAGTTCCTGGCAAAGGAGAATTGTCATGCTGTGTACAGCATACAAGGACATGCTTTACCATTAGGTGCTTCCAGTTAGTTTTTATTTTTAATTTTTTTAATGATCAGGCTCCAAGTCTAGGAGAAGGAGGTCAGTTTAATAGGTTTGTTTTAAAGGCATTGTGATGGGGGATTGTTTAGTTTGCTTAGATTGGGGTACTTGGTTCATTATTATGATTATCTTAAAATTAATTCCTTCTAATTCCAGAAAATGCTGTCGATCCTCATTGGATTCCAGTTAAATACAGATTCTTGTATTTGTTTTTCCCCTAATCTTGTTCTATCCGGGTGTTTAGAGGTAAGCTCGATTGTACTGCGTACGCCTAAGTGATTGCAGTTATTGTTGGAGTTTCAGTTTCAGAAGGTCAGTTCAGCTCGAAAACCATTATGACGCAGGTGAAATAAACGCTTTCACTTATCATGATCAGCAATTTTCAGCCTGCACTTGGAGTCTGGCACAAACGTTTCAGGTTTTAGTAACCTCAGGGTTTGAGTCCAGTCACCTGACTTTACCTTAGAGCTCCTTTTAATAATGGCGAAGCGAAAATCTTATTACGTTTCATTTTTCCAAAGATCTTTATCTGTGTATGTAGCAGCAGGAAAGCCATTAAACCACCTTTTTTTTTCTTTCTTCCCAGACGCTTTTTAAACGGTTCTAAATGCTAATCTGTGTTTTATTGTGGTTGAGGCTCAGATGGCAGGTTCAGTGTGAGAGCAGTCCCATTATTCTTCACTCGTCCTTAGTTGATGAGCAGCGAGATGGGACGATTAACCTGCTTTTGTCAGAGATGCAGATTGATTGGGAGCAAAAGCATTCACACGAGAGACCTTTTCTTCCTGTCTGTCAATCATAGTGTATCTTATTAAAAACAGGAGCGGTGTTGTTCAGCTCGGGTATTGGACCGATCTGTTTAGACCTCTGTAGACCTCCTTGGCTTATGGGAAATTATTTGCTTTTTAAAGCATAGGATATCCTTACCATTAGGGCTGGGCGACATGGCCTAAAAAAGTTTGTTCGAAACTATGGGAGCCCAGAGGGGAGCGTCGGCGGGCATTAAAGAGAAAACTGATTTTTATTAAAACATATCGATGTGAACTACACATTCGAGTTAATCAATAAAATCGATTTATCGCCCAGCCCTACTTTCCAGTGAAGCAAGACCTTAACTGCTGCTCTTCTTATGCTCTTTTCAGGAAACGAAATTAGAAGATGCTTGTGACGGTGCGTTCTTGAACGATTCGTTCATTTTGAACGAGTCTTTAATGTGACTCAGAGGAACGAGGAGTCTTAAAGTGATTCATTTATTTTCTATTAGAAACGTGCATGAGCAAAGCAAAACAAAATCTTCGTTCTTCCATCACGTGACTCCCATAGACGCGATGCAGTGCATGACACAGGGAACAGAATTGAGTAGTTCATCTCATGAGTTCTCTGGTCGTTCGTCCTTTTGTCACACGTCTCACATGCGCTCTATGAAGGTAATTTAAGGAACGAAATGAAACAGAAAAGATTTGTTCATTTTGATGAACCAAGTCACTAAAAAAAATCTGATCTTCCCATCCTAAGATGCTGTAATGAGACTCGGGTATATGATGATGTCGATATTCTAAATGTGAAAAGAGACACCTTTTTATAGATATTACATACCCTGAAAGCAGCATCAGATGTAAAAATTGATTTCTTATTTTAATATATATGAATATTCATGTATAATTTTTTTGTAGACCCCTTTTTGACTTTTTTGACTTTCACAACACTGCTATAATGCAGGCAGTTCGATTGCAAATTGCCCAGTCGAACCTTTGCAGCAGGAACGTCTCAGCTCAGTAGGTGCACTCGGAGGAGGGGGTGGGGGGTTGATGTGGGTGAGGTTTAATGAATCCATTATTCACAGTGGACAGTGGGACAGGGCATTTCGCTGTCATGACTGTGTCTGAACTTTGCTTTTAATTAGCTCGGTGAAAGGGCTTAGCTTGGATATGGTGCCACTTCTGTGAATTCCTGCTGGTGAGAGAGACCTCTGTAGAGCTCTCCACCTTCTCTCACATCACAGGAAATGCTCAAAGTTATTGTTATTAAGCTGCCTACATCATTTATGCCCAGTAGGTGGTTTTATTTTTCTTCTTTAATGGCTTCTGGAGTGTAATTAAAGTAGGTAAATTCAGGGTGTCGTGAAGTGAAATGTAATTTCTTTTAAGCAGAAAAACAAATGGAAATTGTTGGTGGGTTAAATGACATGTTATTATTAAGAAGAATGGATCGTCCATACGGCTTCTCTAAAAGTTGAGGTTTAATCTTCAATTAGCATTAGCTTTTAGCATGCACAAGCCACACTTATTACGTCTAAATACCCACATCCAGAAACTTTACTATTACTTTGGTTCTTTGTTAAACAAAAACCTTTTTTCTTGAATACATGGTTGACCCCCGATTCAATTCCCAGTCGAATCTTCATGGAGGTGTTATGATACAAGGATTATTCTATTTTGGTTATATGGGGCTGTTCAATGTTTGATTTCTCAGAGAGCTACCGCTTTTCTCCCAACATACAGCGTATTATGATAATTCTGCAAATCAAATGTGAAAAGAAAGAAGCTTTTAATGAATATTAACATTAGGGTTGCACAAGCCTTAGTGCCGGTCCCAAGCCCAGATAAATGGGGAGGGTTGCGTTAGGAAGGGCATCCAGCGTAAAAACATGTGCCAAATCAAACATGCGGATCATGAATACGGATGATCCACTGTGGCGACCCCCTAATGGGAGAAACCGAAAGAAAGAACGTACCTTAATAAATCCAACCCAATCTGTGACGGATAAACATTTCACGTTCCATGATTCGTGACAGACACGGGAGCATCTTAGCGGCAGGGATTGAAACATTTAATGAAATATATTCTGTTCGAATTGAATTCTAGAAATTAATTTTTTATAGTTTTTTGGTGCTTCGATTTATCGCGTACATATTGCATACTTGGCGCATGCCCACACAGGCAATTTGGCCGATTTTGAATTTTTGACGTGTTGAATGCAAATCCTGTCTTCAGTGTGGCGTTTTTGCATTTATTTATTATTTTTTATATCTCTAACTTCTGGAATAGATGACCTAAATGGGGACATTTTAAAATGTTGCCTCTCTCTCCTCCTTTTTTTTTTCCTTTTTTTTTTTTTTTTCTTTTTCTCCAAAATGTGATTTTGAAGTAAAACAGGATACCGAGAAGGTTCTTTCTCAAGGATCGCACAATTCTTCTGAGATTTGAACACCTGGTCTTCCAGTCATTATCTCAGAAACCTAACAGCTGGATTACCATTGTCGCAGCTGTGTTAATATACTACATTGCATATGGATGAAGACATGTGCACTCTGTCCTTAAAGAGATGCATTTAAGTACCTGCCCTTCGGTCCTGCAGTAACTGATGACTTGCGGTTCGGTGTTTTTAAATATTTCTCATACGATATTCGATCTGGCTGCAACCCGGATCACTTCAACCTTCTCTGACTTTGCCAGATGACGGAATGAAGAGTGCACATGATATTCGATGTGCTTCTTATTTCCCATTTGCGTAAAGAACCCGGTGTACTGAGCAAGGTGCACGAAAACCAGCCCTGGGAAATCGATTAACCTTGATTTCAGGTAGCACTGTGAGGTTCCTCATTGGCCTGATCACAGCAAGTTTAATCGACTGATTGATTTTGTGATTCATGCTGTGATGCACTGCACTCTCTCCTTACGCTCCACCTTATCTCCAAGGTCCTAGAGTTTGTTAAGGAGGGCAGGCTGGGCTTTGGCTTAAGTTTGAGCTGGTGCTGTACCACTCCTAAAGCTGCAAAAACCAGATTAGAGAAGGTCAGATCGGGTGAACAAACTGACCGCACCGTTTCCTCGGTCTGCGCTTTGACCGTCCACAGATTATATTTCTGTTTTATATGAAAGACATTTTTATAATACTTGATGTATTCGAGAGCTTCGTTTGGCTGAAGTGTCAAGTCAATTATTAATATCTACAAGATGATATTTAACTCAGAAAGCGGAACAACAAGAAATAATTTTAACAGCAAATCAACTAGAAGTAACAAGTATTTTGTTAGTTGTGTAAAAAGATGGCAATGACTCAGGAAAATGTATTGTGACTGATCAAAACATTTGTATCGTATCCTGGCCAAGTTTTTATTACTGTTGCTTTCAGGGATTATTTTTTTGGAAGTGAACTTTTGTTTTGGAGCAATATTTAGCCAATATATTTATTATAAACTTTGCATTATGTGGCCGAAAATGAAGTTTGTTCACTAAACTGTTGCCACAGAGTTGGAGGCACATATATGTCCATATATGCATTACAATTTCTTTTTTATTAGATCTAAGAAGCACAAATATGTTCCAGCATGACTGTGTTCCTGAGAGCCATCACCACTTAACATCTCTGGAAAGAACTAGAACTCTGGCTGCGTAGGAAAAGAACATCTGGAATGCAATGTTCAGCGAGCACATATAGGTGTGATGGTTAGGTGTCCCTCAAACATATTAGTAAATATAATTTTAATATGTGGACAATGTCTTATTAGAACTGCTTTGGGATGAAGTTAGTAGTAACTTTTTCTCTATTAAATCAACCTGCTTTTTTGAAGATATTTATAGACTCTTCTCATTACTGCCTTATTGCTAAAACGCACAACTTCATCTTTTTCTTTCCGTTTCTGTTAATATCCCAGTCACGAATCATAACCGGACTCTCTTCTTCTTTCGTCATCTTGATTACCACATCTAAGCTTAGAGGACAGTGGAAAGGATACACAAAGAAAACAGTTGTACTCGACCTCGCGTTACAGGTGGAGCAGGTCATCTCCCACAGAGATCGCACCAAAGACTCGTGACGGCATTCGATAGCCAAGATACAGTCGCGTTCGCTATCATCTTGATCTTTTTTCAGAAAGTAATTTCACGGCATGTTTAGTTTCACCTGTCGTCGACACGGGGAGAGTCGGACAGCTCGCATGTTGGGACTCAAACTTTAAGGGTTCCGAGGTTCAAATGGAGCCTTGGCCAAGTCCTGTTCTTCCCTGTAACGTATGATTTGCATAACATGGTTTGGAAACGCTCTCATTGCTCATGATGCTGGGAGGATGGCGTTCTTGTGAGGGTTCCTTCGCTGTTTAGCAACACCGGCATGTTTTCTTCGGATGCACACGCATATACAGATTGCACTCCGGTTCGAACAGGAGACGATTCTATGTTTCTTTCGCTGCAGGAGACCAAAACGGCTGTTATGAAGCATGCGGTGAAAGTGTGAGTGTTTGGAAGCCAAATAATTACTGCACACTGGTGCACTGTCTACACTTTTACACTTCCAGACCGAAGCATAACCTACAGCTAATCGGATCTGTAAGGACTACATCACTACAATGTGAGTCTGATCAGTCTAAGGTCAAGGCCCTTAAACCTTAACTGCTCAGTATGAATGAGATGAATATAAGTTGCTCTGGATAAAGGCATCTGCCAAATGGTGTAAATGTATACGTTAATCTTTGCCTGGGCGAGACTTTGCTGATGCAGTATATCTACATTGGTCTTGTTGCTGTGCTCAATCTTGACATGGTGTTGCATGAAATGACTTCCTCGCCCAGTTTGAAGCTCCTACGCAGCTGTTTCTGTTTTACTTAATGAATCATTTTCAGGTTGAAACACCTTCATTATCACCTGCTTGGTATAAATTGTTGATTATACACCTGACTTTGATCCTACAAAATCTCTGACATTGTGCAAGTATAAGAATTAAAAGCTAAAGTGTGGTCACACCAAATATTGGTTTGATGATTTATCTTCTGTTCGCTTACTTTGTATTTAAAAAATGTAATTTATTTAAAGTTTTTTTAAATAAATAACGTCTGTCCCTCTGTCCAAAAAATGCAGCTTAGCTTTTTGAAGCCTCTCTCTTTGCAGAAACTTCTATTATTTAGCTGTGACACTGGAGACTCCTTCCAAAAAGGATTACACCTGATTTTTATTTGATGTATTGTTCATTTAAATGAAGGCTTTAATAGAAACCTTTTGATTTGCTTTGTGACTGGAACTGCTCTTTAGAGCCGCTCGCAAGGAGAACGATCAAGGCCTGGTCATAAAGATAGATTACATGGAGATAAAGCTTAAAGTCTGTTTGTAAGAACCCCCTCCTTTGTGTTGTGCAGATCTTAAACTCAGTGTTCCTTCTCATCTTTCATTGGAAAGAGCATGTTTGGAAGGACAAGCGTGTTGCAAGGGAATATTATGTTTGAGCCGATTAGAATCGGGTTGAAACGATTCCGTCTCCTCTGTTTAAAGTGCTATTTCCTTGCCCCAATTCCTGTGTGAATATTTTATTACGTCTGTTTATCTGTAGTAAACTCTGTGTACATTGAACTCCGCTCCAGCACACCTCATCTTGTGCAAACTGAATTTATTTTTTTTTCTCTGTTTTTGGACCAGATCTCGAGTTGATTCAGTGTCCTCTTGTCCACGCCCATGCGTTTTTTTTTTTTTTTTTTTGTCGTCTTTGCCGAATCATCCACTGCAGCGAAGTGCACTCGATGATTCTGTGCACAGTCGTATTTCTTCTAGGGAAATCAACAGCAGAGGTGCAGCTGTGAACACACAGTACCGCTGGTTTATATCACACTATCATATTCAACATGACTTATTTGTTTAAGGCGTCGCTATTCTTTTACTAGACGCAGGAGCAGCATTTGGGTTTTTCAAATACAAGAATTTATGTCTGGTACAAGCACTTATTTAAACTGTGCGCAGTCTGGTGTACACACGGATTGAAAGTGTTCTTCAGGTGCGCTGCGCTACACAGGTCTCTGTTGGTGTAGATTCAAGAACAGGTTTGAAACCCCAATATGTGATTTTATTTTATTTATTTTTTTGGCCAACACAAAGCATCCTGCATATAAATGCAAGTCATAGTTTCCTGAAATTTGTATTCAGGATGTCATGAAGTGAACTAAAATGATCGTAAGCAGAAAAGAAGCAAATGGAAATGTGGCTGCTGCCAGTTGGTGGGTTATGACATTGGTTATAATTTATAGAAGTAGAAAAGATTACAAAAGGATCGTCCCTACAGCGTATTATGATCATCTTCTATCGGCTGCTCCCATTAAGGGTCGCCATAGCGGGTCATCCGTCTCCATACCCCCCTGTCCTCTACATCTGCCTTCTTCAAACCAACCACCTGCATGTCTTCCCTCACCACATCCATAAACCTTCTCCATGGACTTCCTCTTTTCCTCCTTCCTGGCGGCTCCATCTTCAGCATTCTCCTACCGATATACCCCATGTCCCTCCTCTGCACATGTCCAAACCATCTCAATCTCGTCTCTCTTACCTTGTCTCCAAAACGTCTTGCATTTGCTGTCCTTCTAATGAACTTATTTCTAAACTCCCCATTTACCCAGGCTTGGAACCGGCACTAAAAGTGCACTGGTTTGTGCAACACTAATGGCTGGATTACAGCGTGTTATGATAATTCTGCAAATAAAAATGTGAAAAGAAAGAAGCTTTCAATAAATATTTTAAACTTGCATATATTTAGGGTGTTAATGTACCTTTTTTCAGTTTTTTTTTTTTTATTTTTGCATTGTTTCTATGTCATGTTTGCGTTGCTACAAAACTGACGAAAACACAATGCAAGCCAGAGGTGATATGAGGAAGAAATTTTAAGAAATAAAACCCATCCCTTTTTTTGGATGACATCAGATATTGGGATTAGGAATGATTATATTTAATGATATACTGTCAATTAAGAGTTATCGTCATTTGAGTCTGTTTGGTTAAAGGGTGTTCAGAAAATTGTAAATAATCCTTCATGGGTTGAGCACAGAACAATCTTTTACGATTACAGCAGCAGTTTATATCAAGTGCACGTTTATAGTATTAGGATAACATTTAACTACAAAACTTCCCAGAACTCTCTCTCTCCGGCCATGAGGCTCAGATCTCTAATCTTACTTTTGAGAGAAATGCTGTTTCTCAAAATGTCCAACTAAACAAACAGGTTTTGGGTCCAGATTTGAAGATTGACACCGTTTGAGTCTTGAACATGGCTGTTTCTTAGCTGAGTAGTTTTAAAAAATTCACAGTTTGATTCTTGATTCTCTAAAGATTTGATCTACTTAACTGTTCTATGTATTTCAGCATACGCCAACAAATGTCTTCATTCCTTCCATCCGTCATTCATTCACTCCCTCGATATGCGGAATGGTCAGAATTTTCCCCTTTGAGGAGAAATTCTCAAAGCTGGACATAAAACGCAAAAAAATCAATAGCACCTAATCAAATGCTGGTGCTATGGATTCTTTAGCGTTTTTATGCACACGCAAAACAATTTTAACGTAATGAGTAGCCACGGTGACCCTGTGCTAACTCTAGTTTGTTCGCTAACTGTGATGTGCATGTTTTCAAGTTTAATAACAATAAAATAAAAACAAACTTGCTTCCGCCACTTAATACGTTCCTAAAGGGAACTCCGATTTGAGCTATGTTCTACACGTGTACCGAATGCACTCTTTTTTTACGTGTGTAAGAACTGTACCGGAACATTTCAGTACGTGTACTGTAACCCGCCTAGTATTTGCTCTTCTTGTATAGATAATCAGGTTTTTAGTAGTAGTTTTCTTTTGATTTACAGCATTAACCAGTGAGGCCAGATTTCAGTCTATATAGTCAAGTTTATTTATAAAGCTCTTTTCACAACAGACATTGTCTCAAAGCAGCTTTACAGAAATCAACAGTTAAAGTGAACAATGTGTATTTATCCCTGATGAGCAGCTATGCCCACTGTGGCAAGGAAAAACTCCCTTAGATGTCATGAGGAAGAAACCTTGAGAGGAACCAGACTCAAAAGGGGAACCCATCCTCATTTGGGTGATATCAAGAGTGTGATTATAGTCTTTAAACAATACAGAACACTGGAAATTGAGAACTAACATGAGTACTCCACACATGAAGTGGGATCCAATTGGCACTGGTACGTCTCTAGCTGGTACAGGAAGTTTTCGAGTTTGGCATCTACTTCTTTTTTCAAGGGTCCATAATGAGGTGGGATGTGACTGTGGCTGGAGCAACCTCAGGATGCCTCGGGATGGGTAGAGAAAGAGAAGCAGTGGCGAGAAATTAGCGTAGCTGCTGTTTATGATATTAACAGCACAAGTTGATAATGTGAATTTGATCAGTGCATTATATACAGCTCCAAACTCATCCTTACAGAGCCTTTCTAAGCCAAAATCTCTCTCTTACACATTCAGCTTTACTTACCACTGATACAGGATTAAGAAAGGCTTTTAGAGGCAAGACATCAATTCCCTTGACTTAGAACATCTGTTGCAGCTGGAGAGATGTAACGGTTGTCTGTGTTCGAGGTGGAACTGGGTCACAGATGATTTTGAGTCTTGTACTGCTGGTATTGAGCTGGATTCTAAAGTGTGTGTGTGTGTGTGTGTGTGTGTGTGTGTGTGTGTGTGTGTGTGTGTGTGTGTGTGTGTGTGTGTGTGTGTGTGTGTGTGTAGATAAACAGCAGGGTAATAGTAGGTAATGTGTAAGGGGTGGAGTGTTTAATTGTTATGTGTGTAGGTGCTGGTTCCTGGGGGCTGCTGTTGGAACAGACATGGGTGCGTTCCCACCTACCACCCCTATCATTTGGTCGTGAGGGAAGTGGCCTGGGTGGAGTGCTTGAACATAGCTGTCTGGGTCGTAAATGAAAGGTTGTGGATGCATTTCATTATATTGCTAGTGTTTTTATTGTGTTGCATTGACAATGTAATAAGAGGGTAAGAATCCTCCTTGTGCTAATCAGCTGACTCTAGACTGCCCCCTCACTACCAAAAACTATTTCTAACAGTGTTCCTATTAATAACACAATGTTCTTACAACCTAATCACCACTACCGCTTCTACCTTCACCGATACTACTCATACTGTTGCTATCGATGTTGGTGGTCGACCAATTAATTACTCCGATAGCGATACCTAGGTGAGATTGTACTTGTCGATAACCGAATAATCCACTCTTAGTTTTTAAAATGGATTAAAAAAACACAATGTAAAATAGTATTGAATTTTATTACATAAATTAAAAAAAGCAGTACTGAATCATGAAAATGTGCTAAATTAAATAAAAATTACTATTAATAAATCTTGAGGAAAATTCGACATGCATTCAAACTGAAACAAAAAGACACTCAAACTCCAAATAAATAAAAGCAGTTACACGACAAATAAACAGCATGTGTTGTCAGTGATTCGGCTCTAGAGGCCACTCTCGTGCTCTATAACGCAACCCGGAAAAACTGTTGGTAAGCTTTTTTGCTGATTAGTTCCAGTGCCGATGAAACGGTCGACCCCTGATTAATACCACTGCTGTAAACTGTGGGTTCCATTATTGTCTGACTTTTCTCATAATCTATCAACCTATTTATTATTTCTAGGTTAGGTCTGTCATATTTCTTAAACTGTAAGTTGCATCCTGGTTAAATAAATCATATTTTTTTCCCTGAATGGCTCTGGGTGAGCGATTTAGAAGAAAGTGGAATATGATGAATGAATTGCGATGACTGTTAAGGAACAGCCCTGGCATGTGAGAATGATGGAATAGGACTGCTGTGAAAAAACATCTGGTAACAGGGAAAGCCACAAGGGAGGAACAGAAGTTTCTACTGGATTGTCATTAAGCCTTCGGAACACTGAGATGAGGCGGTCTGTCAGGTCTACCTAGTAATTTTCTCATCCCAACTTGTAATTCCCCTAAAACCATGGTTTAGGAACCACCTAAGCTGAGCTGTGCGGTTATAACACACTTCTGTAGGCGCTCTCGCTTTCTTCTCTGGTTGCTCAGTTCTGTATGTAAACGTTGTCCATGGCATTCAGGAACCACAGTAATTGTCATTTGCTGTTTATTTTTGAGAACTGACTCAACCAATCATAGCAGACCTTTATTGTACAGGAACCAATCAGAATTAATGTGGGAATTCTGAGAAATCTTTTTCTAATTATTACAGCTCAGAAACCGAATAGCATGGTGTCAAGGTGGAACATTTGCATGGAGTTGTTTCTGAGAGCGGGATCATGTCCGAATTAATGGAAGAAGGAGGCTAACAGTTGAAGCATGTGTAAGCTGTGGGTTTGTTTGTGTTACAGCTCAGTCGTGGAAACGCTCTTGGACAGCTCTTGTATGCTAGGGTTTTAAGGCTGCAGTGTGTCAGACACGCACGCCATCCAGATGTTCTGAAGTCTTCTGACTCCACAGAGAGGATGTAACTGGTTGTGGAAATGTGCCTGGTTTCCATTTCCCATTCCGATTTTAAAAGAACACAGCATTTTCCTGGCAATATTAACCGCATCATAAAAAGCCGTTGTTGTTAGCGGGCCCCGGACATTTTTACCACTCGGCTTTAAGTATGAATATTGTCTTGACTGGTGGTGTTATTCTTTTTTTTTTAATGTTCTGCGGCAAGGCAAGTCATCTTGTTTGTCCTGCTGTAACCAAAGCAGTACATTTGTTGAAGGCATAACGCCATTCTGTCATCTCAAGAGGCTATTAAATAAGAGATGGAGATGATGCAGGTCTGGCTTGGGATGATCATGGGCTCATAAGAGGAAAGAGTGGTCGAAGAATCCGGTCCCTGTTTAACATCTGGGTTGTAAATCACAAACCTTGAAATACAGGCCCCAGAGCGCCACTGTAGCGCCATTGTGTGCGCAGAAGCCTGAAATTCTTGCAAATACACAAGAATGCTAATATAATGTAAAATTGTGGTGTGGTCAGTTATTTAAGTGCATTTCTACAGACTAAAGATGACAAAAGCTTGCATGAATTATTTGTGTTCATGCCCTTGACAAGCTCATTGGCTGAAGTGTTTCAGCTCTAGTGTTAAGATATTATATAAGGCTGGTTAGCATCGTTATTCTTTCCATATGTTTACCATGAGATGGATGAGTAAGTGTTAACGATTAGTGTTATGCTTTGCTTGGGTTTTCTTCTTCTGAGAAGTTCTTCAATCAACCATTCATGCCAATTAACCTTATCAGCAAAACATTTTTAATCAAATGTTTCAACTGATGTGTGAAGTGCAGCCAGTGATGAGACACGCCAACAGATGGCAGTGTGTCAGTGTGCTATTCTGACCATGTGTGTTAATATGTCTGTGATTTCATCATGGACAAGTTGGAACAAAGAACAACGTGAAATTCTGTGTGAAACTGCAAATCTGCCAAAGAGACGTTAGAAAATTCAGCAAATTTATGGCGATGTTGCAATGAGTCGTTCGAGGTGTTTTGACTGGAACACTTGCTTCAGGATCAGAAGAATGTGACTGGAAATCAGGAAGACCTTTTAACGAATTCAACCCCCGAAAATGTCAAAACCATTCGGCAATTTGTGCATGATGATCGTCGGAGAACAATCCACAACACTGCTGCCATTGTGGTGTCATACGGAACATGGTGATTAGAACATGTCCCATGTCGCTGCCATGTTCGTCCCCAGACTTCTAACCCCGGAACGGAAGGAACACCGCTGCCAAGAACTCCGTCAGACACGTCCTTCATGTTGAGCATCATTACGGTGACGAAACCTGGGGGAAGGAAGAGTCTTCACAGTGGAAGAGCTCATCTTCACGACCTAAAAAAAGGCGAGGCAGGTCAACCAAGTGTGCGTGAGCATCGTCTTTTTTGACACTCACTGCATTGTGCATCGATATTTTGTCCCCAGGGGCCAAACCGTCAATAACTAGTTGTACTGTCGGCTTTTAAGGCGCCTGAGGGAGGACATTCGGCGA
Organism: Silurus meridionalis; assembly: GCF_014805685.1. Lineage (NCBI taxonomy): Eukaryota > Metazoa > Chordata > Actinopteri > Siluriformes > Siluridae > Silurus > Silurus meridionalis. The sequence continues at coordinate 26,978,326 of NC_060884.1, forward strand.
AAGCAGCCGGATCTGTGGTGCGTCTCTTTCAAAACATATACATGGCTGAAGATTTGTGGACACACGACTGTAACTCCTGTGCTTGTTAAACAAACCTCATTCCAGATTGATTCCTTCTTCACTGCCATTATATTCTCCCCTTTTCTGAGAAGTCTTTCCCGTAGATTTTGCAGATAGCTCTATGGATTCAGCCATGAGAGCATTACTGATCTCAGGAGGTCCTGGGTAAAGTCAGTGTTCTAGAACTTGTAGAAGTTGTACAGTGATTTTGAGCTCACGATTCTTCAATCTCAATATTGGCACATTCATGTAGGTATAGAGACAAAGAGCCTTTGGATGTTAAAGTTGTGAGTTTGAATCCCAGCCACCCCAAGCTGCCACTCCTGAAGCCCTTAACATCTCAGTTATGTGAATGAGAGATACAATTTAGTCCCATTGGATGCAAAAATCCATGATGGAGCTTTATGGAGTGTCGGTATATAACAAAAGCCCTAAAGGCCTTGATTTAAATAAAATAAAATAAAATTTTATTTTTTTTTTATGTTTTCACGACAGTCGCGAAAATTTTTTATGGTCTGATGACCCGTTTCGTTTACTGCTCTTTTTTTTATTTTTAACAAATGACTACATGACTACCCTCTGAGGATGTGTGAAGAAAATGTGTACTGTTCTGCAGTTTAAGACTAAAATAACATCTGACCTCTGTTTATACTGAGCCCGTCTCTGGGTTTATCTTTCCTCACCTCTTCTTTTCTCTACAATACTGTGTTTTGGTTATGACTGATTTTCAACAGGAGTGGTATTTGTCATTATTCACCATTTGACGAATGAATTTTGAGTGTTTAAACACGTGTAGATCAGACCGGTTTTCCAGATGTGAGCGTTAAATCAGCGTCGGTTTTCATGGAGATTCTTATGTAGATCAGTTAAAGTGTTTGTATATCTGAAATCCAACACTAAAAATCCTTAAGGCTGGTTTCAGCACAAATCAGTCTTTTCTCCACCTACACAACGAAGCCAAAAACTTCTCGCATCAGATAAAGCGTGCCTGACACCGCCACTTTTTTCCCCCAGTCAGAATGAGATTAATGTTGGGAATAAACGGCCTGCCATTCTGGCATGTATTTTCCTGTCCTGAACTTTGGCAGCAATTGTGAAATAAATGTCTAAATCATTCAGTATAATTAATAAAGGAATTGTATTCGTTGTGCTGAATCAGCGGTGCACGCCAAACTTATTTTGAACAAGGTACAAATTTTCTGAATTGAATAATAAACTTTTTTCAACTAGTGTCATTTACGGACAACTAGAAAAAAAGTCATTCCGAATCTGTGAATATGAAATAGAAAATACCCTAACCATACACACACCCACATCTTTCTCTCAGTACACTGCTGATGCATGAATGCCTGCTGAACTTGTTTTTTGGAGTGTAGGAAAAGAAAAATCACAAAATAAATGGTACACCATGGTTGAGTTGTAGGGCTGTAACGATTCCTCGATGCTTCGTTTAGTCGATTTAAATACACACAAAGCTCTGCGTTTCCCACGGACCGTTATTACTGATGCACCACCTGCTAAACTCTCGAGCGCTCTGGACAGGTAACGCAGGAGACGCTGCAGAATGAAAAATAGAGGACAGGGAGAAAAGAGAGAGGGGCGAGGAGAAGATTCATAGTGAAGCCTGTTGTTTTGCCTTTTTTATTTTAAAGTAGTGACATTTATTTTTATCAGATTTTTTTTTTATTTATATACTTTGTATTTTGATCTAATACAGCAATTAAAAATACACTAAATGGGTTTAGTTTTCAGATATTTTTGTTTGCAATTTCAGCGATAAAGATGTACATTTTCTAAAAAGGAAACAAATTACACTCATAAGAATCTGCATGCGATTGCAGTAATTCTAGTATTAATTTTATTAATTTCCTGTTCCAATAAAAAATTCCAATGCAGCTTCATATGCATAAAGCAAGTGTTTAGGAAATTCACATTTCAAACTTTTGCTAATAAAAACAAATTAGTTTATATGGTGAAAATTAAATAATGACTAACAGAATTTTGGCTTAATTAAAAGCTTAATTAAACTGTAAGGTTGATGTAGTTTCATCCCACTGAGTATAGTTTTGTTTTTACTGCTATAATCAAATTAAATATTTCATTTGCAATGCTTCTGAATGCGGTATGAAGAAGCTATGTAAAAAATGTAATTCAGCTTTATTTCGAGGCTTATTTTCAGATGCGATTTTCCCAGTTTCTTAAAAGAATAAAACAAATAGCTGTGAATGAAAAGTGTATAAAATTAAGGATGATTTTTAAATCATGATGGAATCAAATGATTATTCGTTACATTCATTTCGAAATAAATGGACGTCTGCTTGGGCCACGATTTTTATTTTTTTTGGTGGTTTTCATGCTGTCAATGCAACTTTTATTAATCATTTGTGTATTAATTGTAATGTTTCTCTATTCCTCTCTCTCTCTCTCTCTCTCTCTCTCTCTCTCTCTCTCTCTCTCTCTCTCTCTCTCTCTCTCTCTCTCTCTCTCTCTCTCTCTCTCTCTCTCTCTCTCTCTCTCTCTCTCTCTCTCTCTCTCTCTGGTTTGTGTAGAAGGATGCGGTGGTGCAGTCTACCCTGCTCTTTCGAAAGCTGAGTAACCCTGACTTATCCACTGCTGCAGGAAAGACCAAACTGCAGCGGCAGCTCAGCCAGGATGAGAGTCGAGCTCGCCGCAGCAGCATGGCCACTGGCCTAACTGGTAAGCCATACCCCTCTTCTTGAAAACACTTCTGGAGATCTAGCCTTAAGAGCCTTAAGATCTGGCAACGTCATCATTTACATCGCAGAAACTGTCCCCAGCCTTACAAATGCAATTATGGCAATAATGCAGTAAATATAGAGATTTAGAAAAAAAAAACCCTCTAATGTTGCTTCAATATTTACATATAAAAAAAAAATGTTTTTTGTTAGTTTCCGTGTTGTTGTAGGTCTTTCTTTCGCTGTTACGTACAGTATTACGACTGCAAATGAGACCAACATGGAACAGCCAATCAGATTTCTGGTAATGGTGCGAATCTCTCTCGGATCGTATCACGGACGGAAAAAACGGATTTTCTTTTCCCGCTGTGGGGAAGTGCAAGTTTAGCGATAAGTCCGTTCGGTAACAATGTGTTTGTGTGCGTTATTTTTTGTTGTCATGACATTTTTAAGACCATTAAGGATGAAATAATTTTCAAATCTTAAATTTGACTTTGTGAAACCTGGAGAAACTTTTTTTTTTTTTTTTTTTTTAAATTCAATTTAACTCCACACTGAAAATTGTTTCTGTACCATTATTATTGACTCAAAACCCACTAGACTCTGGAGCCTTCTGAAAAAGGTTTCCTCGCAATTTCGACCTTTTTAGTCGACCGCCCAGCGTCACCCGCACTGCAGAGCCAGAAATCTTTACACATTGATAATAAAAAAGGCTACAATCAATAGATTTGCATGGTATCAAACTAAGCCTCCGATCCCTGGAAAGAACTCTCTCACAATCAGCTCTGGAGGAGACTGAACAAGACCGATGAAGCAGAGGAACCTCGTTCATACACCGACAGCTTCAAACTTCAGGCTCACAACATAATTACCGGTGGATGCACCAGAAACGTCGGATGTTTACAGATGTTGGAATTGCGAGAAATTATTTATTTATATAAACTAATTAAAAAAGCTCCTATAACAGCTTTTTCTTAGCTAACATCTTTGTGTGTGTTTTAGGGAAGCAGCTCCTGCCCCTGTCCAGCAGCATGCACAGCGGTGTTAGTCAGCTGGCCTGGCAGCAGCAAGCAGGAGAACAAAACAACCTCATCCGCATGAGGAGTCAAACACTGGGTCAGTCTGCTCCATCTCTAACTGCAGGACTGGTGAGTGTATTCACACACTGATACACTCACAAAAACTCATAATGCATATTCCTGTAATTGGATGCACATCACGCATCTTCTTGCCCACGAGTTTGGCAGAGATGAACGTTAAATGACGCTATAACCAGTAATAACTAAGTGAAATTTGTTGGTTTTGCTGGTTTCCGTTCTTTCATTATTATTATATTGTATTAGTTATTGTAGGAAGGAACACGGAGCCTTGTGGTTTAGCACTCTGGGGTCCATTGGTGGAAATTTCTCACTGTTTATTTATTACATTGCCTCGAGATTCATTCAAAAAAGACTGCTATTCGATAGAAATAGATATTTTGTGTTTTTTGAGAGACACGTGCATGTTCCTTTACGTCATGCGATAGTATGATGATGTATTTCACCGTACAAATATATAACTGTACAGATGTTCCACTTTATTTTCATTGAAAAATCCTGTATAAAGCATGTCCAACAGCTTTATACACTTTCACGGTCAGGTTCTCCAAGACTGTACTTTGTCCTGCCTCTTGTAATAACGCTTGCAGAACTTGGATGTATGCTTTGGATCATTGCCTGGTCATGGTGAAGTCGCTCCCAATTAGTCACAGTCCAGACAGAATTGCATGGTGTTGAAGTATGGAGCGGTAGCCATGTTGGTTCAGTGTTCCTTTTCACCTGGAATAAATCTCCAAACTTCCCTGCTCCAAAAACAACCCCAAACCATTAAGCTTTCACCTCCATGTTTTTCATTTTGTCTGAGGAAGTCTGCTAACACACTCCTCTGTCCAACATCTTACATAAGTTCTTGTGTTGGAGACAGGAGCCTTTTATCTAGTTTGTTGAAACACACAGAACATGCTTGTGTTTAAAAACTATAAAAGACACAGGCACTGTAGATCTTTATCATTAGTTTATGTATTCTTTTCGAACTAGCTTTAGCATGGGGAAGCATGTTCATTTATTTATTTATTTTTCATTTTTAAATCATTTAGCTGTTTGGGAAATTTCTTTTGCCTTTTTTTATAAAGGCCAAGTAGAAATAAAGTCATTTATTATACAGTATATCCCAACCAAACTAACGTAAATAAATACTGTTGGAAAAGAGGTGCAGTCAAAAAACAAAATGAGACCAAAGTATTGGCTGAAATCTAAAATGTGGGTCAATAAAATAAAGAAGTATAATCAGATTTCACGAATTCCAGTTACCGTAATTTCCAGACTATTAATCGCACCCAAATATAAGCCGCACCCACTGAATTTGACAAAGATTTTTATTTTGAACATAAATAAGCCGCACCTGTCTATAAGCCGCAGTGTCTACACTGAAACTAATGAACTTTACACAGGCTTCAACGAAAGACAGTGTCTGTTACACGATTTGTATCTAAACAATAGCCGACCAAGAAAGTCATTGTTCACTGTCTTCCTCCTTCCCTTCACAACAATTTCAGTTTTTCTTTTGGCATCGTTGTGCGTTTAAAAATCACCATCGGTGAAGCTTTTCTCCCGATGCCGTGCAGCTCAGAACACAGGTGAAGTGTTTTTTCATGCCTGGTTGTTTTAAGCGTGACGAATGATTCGCATTTCCTGTAGACAGTCCGAGTGAGCGGCAGGTCAAACGTCAGAGGAACCTCATCATATATTTATGATGTGGTGCGGCCCGATTCAGTGGGAGCGCATCTGATTTAACATAAAGAATTTCATTGGTTCACCTGAACCCGTTCGGCAATTTCATTGGTCTAATGTTATTGGGCTCAGTTTTTTTGGCTTGAAGTTTGTGAAACCGAGAAAAACCCAGGAAAAATCCATAAATTAGCCGCTTCATTGTTTAAGCAGCGGGGTTCAAAGCGTAGGAAAAAGTAGCGGGATTTGCCGGAATAATACACTAGTATAAAAAAGAACGAAACTAGGTGATGTTCATCTGACTTCTGAGAAAAACATGATGCGACTGTAGAGTAAATAATTTTTGTGAAGATTTTGCTGACTGTCTCGCACACATGACCTGGACAAACTATATGGACAAACACTCCGTGACCAAGCCTGTGTTTGGGGGCATGTCTGCATGTGGTTAATACAAAGCCGGAGAATGTTTGTAAACTCGTTTATTTTCTCTCAACCCTAGCTGACAACTTTTAAGTGATGTTCATAGATGAGCTGATTTTGATTCCCAGTTAAGATGCTGTATTTAGGCTGTATTGTTTCTCGTGATTAAACACACATTGATCGCGAAAAGGCGCTTAAATAGACCTTAGGAGGTGATGTTGGTGTTGACGCAGTGTTGAGGTCTGTTGCTGGTTTGTTTGCAACTATGCAAGAATGCAGTTAGACAGAATGCATGCGTTTGACCTACTAAGATGTCAAATGTGGTGTTAGTGTAGCGTATCATGCACATTTATACAGAGCTCATTGTCTACACCTGCTGGCGGATTCCGGTACTGCATGAGCATGTTCGCAAATTGGACTTGTTCCCGTCAGTACTTTTATATTGATGACCTTCAGAAGACGCTCTTATTAGTGCGTTTGTCTTCTGTACTGTTTTGAGAAACACGACACTACACTCTACATTCTACACTCTTGTCTGTTTTGGTGGATTGAACTTCCAATAGATGTTCCTACAGCTGAATCATGGCTGTCTTCAAACGATAGGACCTACCTCTTAATTCTTTTTCCAAGTATTTGTCTTATTTTTTGTCTGTTGCTGTGGATAAAGGTGTCTGCTAAATGCCGTAAATGTAAACTACATATTTAATTGCAGTAATTTTCATTTTAGTTGTAACAGCTTTTTTTAAATTTTATTTCTTTCCTTTATTTTCATTTGATTGATTTTTCTTAGTTTTTTTTTTCCCGGCTAAATGTGTGAGAATTAATATGGCATTAAGAAAGAGCTCTTACTTATCCAATGAGACACATTGTTTATGGTGCTCGTATTTGAGCTTCTGATGTTTTTTAGTTTTAGTAATTAAAGCATTGTAAATAATGACAAAGCAGCTTTACAAAAAATGTGGAAGCAGATTTATAGTTTATTTATGGTACTTTTTTATTTTATTTTTTTATTTAGGTATCAGGAATATAAAAATGCACAGTAGAGAAATGTACCAGCTTTGTAAATACACTATATGGACAATATTATTGGGACACCTGACCTTTTCCAGCCATATGTGGTTCTTCCCCAAATTGTTACTACAAGGTTGTAAGCACACACTTGTATAGGACGTCTTTTAGATGTGTTATTATATTTTTTCTTAAACTCTGTGCTTAAACTTGTTTCAGCTCTTTGAAGATACAGTTTATGAGTTGGAGTGGAAGATGTTGCTGCTATAGACGGCTGAACTCCTCCCTATCGACCCTGATGAATTAGAACTCTGTCTGCACCCCATTCCTCCCCACCATACTTACATCAATACCTGACGTCCAACACCCTTGTTGAATGAGCACACGCCAACACTTACAACATCTTCCCAGAGTAGTGGAGGTTCTTATAACAACAAAAGGGTACTAAATGTGGAATAGGATGTTCAAAAAGAAGCCAATCGTATGGTCAGGTGTCCACAAAGTCCATAGAGTGCAAACTGGTAGTGATGTGGGTTTTGATGTTACTTCATCCCACAAAGTATTTCTTTTTATTAAACATGAGTTCTTTAAGGCAAAAAAAAAAAAAGATTACATGTGGAGCGAATTCGACTGATTCTTCTTCTTCTTCTTCTTCGGCTGCTCCCATTAGGGGTCGCCACAGCGGATCATCTGTCTCCACACCCCCCTGTCCTCTACATCTGCCTCTTTCACACCAACTACCTGCATGTCTTCCCTCACCACATCCATAAACCTCCTCTTTGGTCTTCCTCTTTTTCTCCATCCTCAGCATTCTCCTACTGATATACCACATGTCCCTTCTCTGCACATGTCCAAACCATCTCAATCTCGCCTCCCTCACCTTGTCACCAAAACGTCCTACATGCGCTGTCCATCTAATAAACTCATTTCTAATCCTATCCATCCTCGTCACTCCCAACGAAAACCTCAACATCTTCAGCTCTGCTACCTCCAGCTCCACATCCTGTCTTTTACTCAATGTCTCTAAATCATACAACATCGCAGGTCTCACCACAGTCCTATAAACAGCGATTTTGATTGATTAAAATGGAGATTAGGTAGAAAGATGATGCACTTTTGGGACACCTGATTACAATAAGCAGTGCAGTGTTCATAAGAGACATATGGAGGTTTTAATTCAGAGTAATTTGAGTTTGTTTCCAGAATGTGTCACTAGGTGGCACTGTTGTTCACGCTGTGACTGAGTCAGTAAAGGCACAACGCTGAGGAGATTCTGAAGTGTTCTAGTGCACTAATTACCCCCACTGCAGTGCGTGTCCGTACATTAATATACAAACACTTCAGCATGCAGCCTTGAACAGAGTATTTGCTAATTGCAGACATGTCTGCCTGCACAAACAAACCCGTGTTTGTGACATTGTTGGCATTTCTCTTTCGCTATCGAGAGCAAAGCACACGGCGGTGTATTGTTTGCTAGTTGATTACGCGGCTTTGTGGTGAATGTCACATTTAGATTTGAGTGAGTTTTATTTGTAACGTTTCCTGTAATTCTCGTTGGAATGAAAAAACAGAAAAATAATTTTTTTTTTTTTTTTTAAAAGCAATTAAATTTTTTTAATCATGACTAATACAGGCCCTGAAGCAGCCAATTTATTTTTATGTATAAAACCAGCCCCATTAATAAAGTGTGTATCCTTACTGGTACATTTAAAGGTGGGGAACAAAGCATTGTGTAACTTTTTCTTAACTTTGTAATACACTTTGTTTAAAGTTTATTTAAAAAAGGACTACTTCTGTTTGATTCAGTCGCAGTTTTCATCTATACATCCACAATTTAAAGTTCCACTGACCTTTAGTTTAGTTACATATTCATTATATTTGTGATCATTAAGCGAATAATTAAATCATGTAATATTAAGGGTGTCACGGTTCACGTATTCGTACGGAAATTTTTCGGTACCGGGCTTTCGGTTCGGTGCACACATGTACCGAATGAAATCCTATTTACGTGCGGAACATAGTTACAATCCGAGTTTCCCTCAGGAACGTATTAAGTGGCGGACCACAAGTTTGTTTAGTCTCTGCCTCGCACTTTGAGCGCTTTTATTATTCTTATTCTTATTATTATTATTAAACTTAAAAACATGCACAACAATAAAACAAACAAAAAATAAACTAAAGTTAGCGCAGTGACACTGTGGCTCCGTACCGGAAATAAGATTTGTTTTGCGCATGCATGCAAGCGCTAAAGAATCGTTAGCGTTAGCAGCTAACCAGGAAGTGGGAAGCGCTGTGGATTTAAAATTATTTTTTTATTTGTTACAAACATAGTCATATGCAGGATACATATGTGAAGTCAAATGAAAAGTTGAAAAAAAGAACAAATTATAATATTGAATCACTTACGCTAGCGTTAGCCGCTAGCCACTTCCTGCTAATTGCTTATGCTAGCGATCCTTTAGCTTATGTCCAGTTTCAAGATTTTCTCTTGGAAAAGGAAAGAAACCCTTCACATATCGAGGGAGTGAATGAATGAAGACATTTGTTAAAGTCTGAAATAAGTAGAACAGTTAAGTACAATCATATCTCTAGAAAATAAAATGTTAAATGTAAAACACACTTTTATATACACATCTGTATGACTCAAATAGGGTCTAACAAATGTAAACTGATATTTGTATATTGGTTATATTATATCTTATATCATTGTGCATTGCAATTTATTTATTCTATTATTTTTTTTAGAAAATATAATTTTATATATTATTACCAAAGCAGACATTTTATTTAAAATAGTTTTTAAAATGTTAATATTAATAAACTGCGTTAATAAAAAAAAGATTTTAAAACGAGGTACGACCGAACAGTGAATTTTGCTCATCGTTAGACCCCTTATGTAACGTATGCGTACTAATAATACGGTATGCATTTTAATCTGATGCACAATATTGTGTTTAGTTATGTGTGTGAGCCCATACAACTCGTGAAAAATTCTCATTTTAAACTGGACCATGGTGCAAAAATAAATAAAAATAAAAAAAGGGTTGGGGACTTGGGTAACAGGGAGGGAAAAAAAACAAACATTTATATTTTCAATAAACAGAACATGAGACAAAAACGAACTGTAAATACATTTTCCTGGCCATGTTTGGGTTTATTTATTTGCCCAGCCTACAGTACACAGTGGAGGTTTATCATATTTCAAGCACAGTGCATTTAAATGTAAGGTGTTTTATAGATATATAGATACTGCCTCTGTCCACAAATACGCTAAAAAGTAAATTGAGCCTAATCTCTGCATCTGCACCACAAATATATCATACGTTATGGTATACAGAGAATTAATTCAGATTACGGTTGGATATAAAAAGCCAGTTCACTATAAGGCTGCTCAGAAACGCTACATAACCCCGAGCTCCAGCTCAAGGCCCCCGAGGACGATCAAATACAACCCAGACACTTGTGTAATGTGTAAACAACGAGCACGTTTTAGGATGCGTTAGCAATGAGTGTGAGGAAAAACTTACTTTTTATATCCACAGTTCTCGTCACAACTAAATCGGATTTATATATTGAATTATATTTTATTTTTAATTGTTTGATGTTTACTTATGTAATTTCCATTTTTGTAAAAGAAGTAACTATTATAATAAATGGCCTGCATGAGAGGACACTCTTTAACTCCCCCTGCTGTCTGGAATGAGGTACTGCAGCCTTCAGACCCTCACGACCAGACTGTAACTCGAACTGGTTCTTTCCACAAGCCATTTAACTCCTCAGTACAAAGAGACTGGACTGACACACACACACACACACACACACACACACACACACACACACACACACTCCCTTTCTCTCTTTTAAATGGACATCTTTATTGAAAGGTTTTGCACAAATAAATGCTGTATTTATATAATAAATGGCAGCAGTATTTATTGCTATTATTATATGGACAATTTATTTGCGCTTACACACATTTAATGTCCTGGTTGGTGTTACTGTGTTTATTGTCGATTTGTTTTCGCATGTTCGCACTTATGGTTGTCCGTTCACTGATGCAGATCTGTTTGTTCTTGTTAGTTTAGTGTTAATTTAATGTTTAGTGTTAAACCTTGGTCCATGAGGAAGGATTTTTGGTTCACTGTGTGCTGTAGTGTGGATCGAATCACAACGGATAGCCACTTGAATACTGAAGAAAAAAAAGTACATTGTGGTTTAGTTATAGTGGTTTCCAATTACAGGGCCATGTATTGGGCCATGCTTTATTTGGTACTGAGCTTCACAGAAACGTTTTAATGTTTTTTTTCCCAATTTAATGAATTTTACAGCCTGCAGACTTTTATAAAAAAAAATAATTACTAATTAAATTCATAATTAATTATATATGTATACTAATATGATATGTACATTGTGTTTAGTTATGCATGGGGAAAACCCTCCTGGTTTATGAAAAAATTGCAGTAAAGGTTTTGGGATTGTTGCTTAGATCCCGATTGTTATAAATGTTTTTTTTTTTTCGTTTTTTCTTAAAAAAAAAAAAACAAGACAAAAGACACTTTCTGTCCTCCCATTCATTACTTTACCTGTTTTCTGTTCTTCACATTCTTTTCTTCTTCACAACCTTCTCCTTTTCTTCTTCTAAGCAGCAGCAGTAGTGTTTTTAGTGGTCAGTTCTAATCCCTGCACCCTAAGGGCATCCTGATCTCCTGCAGCGGAGCTTTAATGTCTGGGAAGCGTGTGAGAGAAGATGGCTGGGGCATCACAAACACGGGCACCACACAGGATGGGCAGATGGTGTTTACTGTGCCGCTCCTGCCATGCAGCCTCGAGTGTGTCTTAAGGATGATATTTTTGTGCATGTAACAATAAAAAGCCTGGGTGGCGTTGAATGTTTGTGCGCAAAACTGAACCAATCACGAATTTTCTTCTTTTAACGCACCGATGACCATACCGTAGATAAACACGTACGAACAGAACAGACAGGATTGTGTTCGGTTCACGCAGGCGGTGACATCGGTACTATATACTCCAGTTTATTTTCCACGTGACTGTTTTTTGGCCTGAAGAGACCGCACTCGATTAAAGAGGAAATTCTCTGAGGAGTCTTCTGCCTCAGGCTCATCCCCAGTTTACGCATGATATTCATACAGGGAGAGAGAGAAAGGGAGAGGAATCCAAATATTATTACTCGATTGATCCTTTAAAATTCATTTGAAAAGGGACGATGAATTGAAAGAGAATGCGGGCGTCGTTAACGTTGTGAAATTTGCATCCGATTTGCATATTCACGCGTGCGTCCGCGTTATAGAAATATCCTTTTCTTTTCAAAGTCTCGTGCCTGACGTTTTCTGTTCGCACGCCTTTTACCTTGTGAATAAATTACAGAAGGCGGTCGTGGAGCGGCGTCATTAAAATCTGAAATACTTGACATCTTATTTTTTTTGCTCATTTGCGCATGAATTTTTTTTTTTTTTTCGAAACTATTCGTATATTGACCTCGTTTGTCAAGTCTGCCACACACAGTTCATCTGTAAGTCATTTTAAGTAGATGCTCTAAATGGATTATACTGAGCTGCTTTATTCTGGTGTTAAGAAGTTTTTCATGCGAGTTTCTGCTGAAAACATTCCATTAAACGCACTTGAATAACGTCTTCTCACGGCAAAACTGAAGTGCAGGTTCGAAATGGGGGGTGGGGGGAATCTGGTGAAGTGCAGTCATAGCTTTTGTTTTCTGAGTTCAAAATCTGAAAATGGAGCTTCTTCTCCACTGATTGTTGTTCTAGTCTAATTTATTTCCATTGGCTATCGTGTCTGAGAGAACATACAAGGACTTTTTTTTTTCAGATTTTTTTCTGAAAGCAGGACTTTTCAAGGACACTGTCTGTTTTTCACGTCTTTAGGAAATTCTCATTATGAATAATTTATTTGTACGACTCTTAAATTTTGCAGATGTATTCTATGAGAAGGTGAGCTTTAAATCCGTTCATCTTTGTTGCCCGATCCATTTCTCTCCAAGCTCCCGCTTTCTTTTAGTATCTAATGTTCTTCTCCATTAGCCTCTAATAGACTCGGGCCTATGGCTGAGCTACTGTGGCTTCCTCCTGTGAAATTATGAACGCTTCAGGTTCTACTTTTAAGTAGTTTTTTTTTTCCCCTCAGTAAAGAACCATCAACCCACTTGAGGAATCATGACTCATTCTCTGCACTATAAGGCTAAAAAAAAGCACGTTCATTTAAAAAAAAAAAAAAAAAGAGTAAACGCTTCGGCGTGAAGAGTTCTTAAGAAAGCACAGGCTACATTTTTCTTTCCGTAAAAAATCTGATATTGCATTAGCAGTAATGGTGTTCAGCCTTTCCTGGACCAGATGTTTTTAGTAGATCCGGTAGATGCTTTTATAGAGAGATATCTTTGCTGTAATCTCATTCTGAGATGCCACACTCCGTTATGAATGAATGAGGAGATCTGGTGAGGAGCCAGATTTTTCATCGTTCATTAGCAGTCTGTTGGCTTGTTATAAAGCATGCTGTAGTACTGCTGTAGTATATTATGTACACCTATAGTATATTTTAATCTACACAACAGATTCAGAAGTGTGTACCAGTAGTCAACGATGGTTTGTCATAGGATTTTGCGATGATTGCTTTCTTCAGAATGCTCTACAGAGTGTACAGAAACTTCACACTAGTTACTTCAGACGAGGGACGAGATGCACTGCTTGATCATGTTCGAATTTTCAATTCAGCCAGAATAAGAAATGGAGGCAGAAGTGTGCTGTTCAGAACTGGTTTGTTTGCCATTTGTGCTTTGTGCATCTTTTTGCTCACTTCACTATTTCACTTTTCTTCTCATCCCAGATGTTCTCATTTCTCACAGCTGTGACCTTTAGAGATCTACATTACTGCAGGAGTTTAATTGGCTAAAGCGCGAGGCCATTCCGCAGCCGTAATACTGCACATTGAGTCACAAAAATTATAATATAATTGTATTTATTATTAATTTTTTAATGAGGTCTGCTCTGTTCCCCCCCTCAAGGTCTCTCTTTTTTTATTTTTTTTTTTATTTTAATTTTTTTATTTTTCCCCTCCCTGTGGTGAAGTCCTGCTTGTTTCGGTCCAAACAGCAATTAAGATGCACATGAAAAATTAAAGGCTCTACAGGAGTGCACAGTTTGAGTGCGGATATGAATAACACAGCGTAGCATTGCTTACCGCTTCTGGTGAATAATTTTCCAGGAATAATTGACAGACCCTTTTTGTTTTTTGTTTCATACGACCATGTTATATAATACCGAGGGCTTAAACGAACCTGATGCTCTTTCTTCTCTCATATTGTTAATTTAGTAATGTATATGTGCGCTTGATACTTTTCTAACCGACCCTTGATTCCTGCATACAGAGCTGGAATTTGATCCTGTGACCTGCTTTATCTGCTTCTATATGGACGAATCATGATCAGAGTTTGATATGTTTGTGAGGACGTTTCTCATCTAGCTGAGCTCCTGTGGAGCTTCTGTAGCAAATAGCAGTTTAAAAAACCTGATCAACTCTGATCTGTAAAATGGCTCTTGTTTACTTTTCAGTTCATCTCCTCTCATGTCCATGTCCATTGTTGTCCTTTATATTATTATTAGAAGACACCTACAGTATCTCACAAAAGTGAGTACACTCCTTACAATTCAGCAACCTTAAATATTTCTTCTCCAGGGAAAATACTATAGAAATGAAACATGAATATATTTTCGAGTAGTCAATGTGCAGCTTGTTTAGCAGTACAGATTTAACTCAACATACAGTCTTTATTGTCTAAATAACATGTGAACATGTCAAAACTGTGTCCAAAGTGTCAATATTTTGTCTGAGCACCATTGTTATGTAGCACTGCTTTAATCATCCTGGTCATGGAATTCACCAGAGCTGCACAGGTTGTTGCTGAGATCCTCTTCCACTTCTCCATAATGACATCACAGAGCTGCTGGATGTTAAAAACATGGCGCTTCTCCACCCTCCGCTTGATAAAGCCCCACAGGTGCTCAATAGGGTTCAGGTCTGGAGACATATATTGGCCACTCCACCATTACCTTCAGCTTTCTCAGAAAGGCAGTCGTCATCTTAGCTGTGTGTTTGGAATTTGGGGTCGTTTTTATTTTGGAAACTGCCATTTGGTCCAGTTTCTGAAGGGAGGGCATCATTTTCTGCTTCAGAATGTCACAGTACATGTTGGAATCCATGGTTCCCTCAATGTACTGCAGCTCCCCAGTGCCAACAGCACTCATGCAGCCCCAGACCATGATGCTACCACCACCATGTTTGACTGTGAGCAACCGTCTGGAGACCGTCTGAGCTAAACAAGTTTATCTTAGTCTCATCAGACCAGAGGACATGATTGCAGTAATTCATGCTCTTGGAGAGGTCGTCTTCAGCAAACTGTTTGATGGCTTTATTGTGAGCCAGCTTCAGAAGAGGCTTTTTTTTCTGGGATTACTGCCATGCAAACCGACTTGTTGTGTCTGAACACTGACAAGCGGACCTTCTGCTTCTGCAACCTCTAAAGCAATGCTGCAGCACTCAAACCTTTTTTAAAAAAAAACAGCTTCTGCACCTGGCACACAGCACGAGGTTTCGACTTCTTTGATGGACCTTGCGAGGTCTGTTCCTAGTGGAACCTGTTTTGGAAAACCTCTGTATGACCCTGTACTGTAACTCAGTTTCAGGGTGTTTATGATCTTCTTATAGCCTCGACCATTTTTGTGGAGAGCAACAATTCTAATTCGCAGATCCTCAGAGATTCTTTACCATGAGGTGCCATGTTGAACATCCAGTGTTCAGTATGAGAGACTTGTACTTTAAACACACAAATTGTAACTCCTCTGTTACAATATACACTAATTTATATGGTCGTGTCAAGCAGACATGAACATGAACATGATGAATAGGACATGTGGCTTTAGACATTTTCTATTACTTTTTTGACAATGTCTGTATGTTGTTGTTTTTAGAGGACAGTAAATCTGTACTGCTACACAAGCTGCACATTGACTACTCTAAAATATATCCACGTTCCATTTCTATTGTATTGTCCATTGAGAAGAAATACTAAAATGGTGAAATGTGAGGAGTATTCACTTTTATGAGATAGTATGTGTGTTTATTCTAGTTTTATTATCCTAGTTACACAAAGTATTTTTTTTTTTTTTTTTTTTTATTACAGTGGTAGCCAAAAACAGCAAGAATGTGAATTGAACTTCCCCTAATTTTAAACTTCTTGATTTATGCATCTATATACAAAACTCTCAGACACCCAGATACTGTGAGAAATGCTAAATAACTTCTTATGTAGTACAGGAGCAGATACTACAGGATGTAATTCAGTTATCACGGGTTATTCAGAATAGAAGTGTACACTTAATGCACAGTTGGAATCTTGTTTGTGTACATCAGTGTATATACACGCATGTTTATTATACCCTTCAGTAGAAACCGAGGGCGGAGAAGAAGCTTTATTTTTCTTGACTGAAAGGTTTAAGTAGCACAAGTAGCTGCGTGATTAATGGTATCGCAATCGCGATGTCGGATTGTGCGACTCATGATAACATTAATTATATCGCAATCGGAATATTGACCAGAATAATCACAACATGAAATTTTTCCCAAATCGTGCAGATCTACAAGTAGCCAGTCTTTACAATTGTGGTGAGCAGAAGAGCATCTCGGAACGCACAATGGATAAAACCTTGATGTGGATGAGGCTTCACACTTCTACACTGTCCATTAGTTACAATTTATGATCCTAAGCTCTGGGGTTTGTATATTGAAGCCACAATGGAATATATTTGGTATCTGCGCTTATTGTCAACATTTCTTTCTTAAAACCTCGGAAAAGAATGGACAATAAATCAAACACTTCAGGCATTACTTTGTGAATCGCTCACAGTTTTTACCCTCCCGTCATTTCCTCTTTAGTCGTGTGTGTGTGTGTGTGTGTGTGTGTGTGTGTGTGTGTGTGTGTGTGTGTGTGTGTGTGTGTGTGTCTTGGACTTTGCTCTGGCTTTACTCAATCTCCCTTCAATCAGTGCTTCAGCATTGCTGATTTGATGCCAGCTGAACTTTTCAGGATTTCATTCTCCTTCCACATCGGCCTCCTCCTAAGATAAGATCCATTTCTTCACCTGTCGCACGCATGAACAAAAGCCATGTAGGGTTGCCTTGGAAACTGTCAGTACGGTTATAAAAGCGTGTTGTCACATTGGTAAATGGCTTTACTTATCATTTCTTTACTGTCTTTGTTGCTTCCTTGCATCAGATGAAATGAATCTCCACACTGGCCTTGGCTTTGTTTGGGAATTTTTAGAGCCTCTTTGTGTGATGATCCTAAATTTGCCTCGGAAAGATATTTTTTTTCCTTGCCAAATTCCCTGTGACTTAAAATATAGCACCTGTATTGTATTGTCATGGGTTACATTTAACCAGTGGCAGACTGTCGGGACCAGTAAGGCCTTCTCTCCTGGCCTGTACGCCGATCAAAATCACTTATTAACATTCTATTTATATGTATTAAATCATTTCCAATAGTCTATTCTTTTGATCTCATAGCTTTTCTTTCCGTTTGAGTTTTTATCCAATTTCATCCATCATGTGTTGCCAGGATCAAAGAAATCTGCCTGAGGGCTTTTAAAATGAATAAAGCTCTTGCTTTAACCAATCATATTTCAAGTTGGCATCACAGGGGCCATCTAGCAGGTGTACAATAACATTGGCTTTTTCACATTTTCACTAGTGCGCTAGTCAGAGCGAGAAAACTGTATCTGTAGCAAACTGCACAAGCTCAGATAGTCATGTGGATTTAGTGTTTTTTTTTTTTTTGTTTGTTTGTTTTTTGCTTTCTAAGGCCAAAGCTGTTCATTGTGAGAAAAGATCAGCCAAAACAATTCACACAGTGAAGCTGTTTTATGAACCATTTTATCAATTTAGTATTCGAGAATTCTAAAGATTATTCCTGATTAATCGAGTAGTTGGATAAGTACTTTTTCTTTAACAAAGAGCAAAACTAAATATAAAAGAGACAATAAGATGGGTCTCTTAAAATAATCATGATCAAAAATTATAATTTTTCTTAAAAAAAAAAAAAAAAACGTTAACCACACTGTAGTTTTTTTTGATTGAAACGATCCCAAACTTTGGAACTTTCCGGCAGTTTTCTTTGGCCTAAATCTTCTCCTCGCCCCTCGCTGTTTTCTCCCCACTTCTCCTTCATTCTGCAGTGTCTTCTGCGTTACCTGTCCAGAGCGCTTCAGAGTTTAAGAGTTTAGCGGGTGGTGCGTCGGTAATAATGGTCCGTGGGGAAACTCGGTGCTCCGTGGGTAGTTAAATGGACTTAACGAAGCATCGATTCAAATAATTTGGCCAATTTTTTTTGCTTTCTGTATTCGAATGATTCGAGTTACTCGAGGTATATCGTTCCAGCTCTTATTATGCTTTTACATTTTCTTTCCTGGTAGGATTTGCACAAAAACACAATCTTCCTTTATTTCAAATCCCCTGGAAAACCTTATTTCATTCAATGGTTGAAGAACTCCAAAGGTACTACGGAAGTGCACGGAAAACCCCGGGCTTATTTTACGAGGAAAATATTGATGCTTCTTTATGCGGCTGCAGTGAAAAGAGACTTGTTGAATAGCGTTGACTGGGTTTCTCGCTTTAGAAATGCCATTCATTCCACCTGTGTGTGATGCAGCACTGTGTTATATTGTGTTTCTCCATACTATTGATGGTCTTTATAGAAGTGGCGTCGTAATGACGATATTAAGAGGTGGATTGATTGAGGTAGGACACCACTGAAGGGTGTGAAATGCAAAGCTCACCTCTGCATTTAACATTGCGTATGTGTGCTGGGCTAAGGAAATCTGTCTGACTACATTTGATGGAAAATCAGCAGAAAAATCCAGCAAGTCCAGCAAAAATAAAAACCTGCAAAAGTCATCTTTTATTTACAGAAGCTGGCTCAAACCTGCTAACGCTATGGGTGGATTTATTTGGATCGGTTCTTCCTTGTTTAGATATGAATTCTCATATAGTCAAGAACTGATGAGAGTAAATCTTAATTATTTATTTATTATTTACAGCCCACTCCCAGTTATAAAACCCTATGATGGTAGACTTATGGGGCACCCTGTATGTTTCTGTTTTAGGAGAATAAAAATATATAGACAGAGTTTATTTTGGCGGAAAGGCTGGAATTTATTATGTATAGCAAAGAATATGTAGGTGAAGATTTTCTAGTCCGACACACGCCTCATTACCTTCGTACTTTCATCAGCTTGACACTACGGCACCCAGTTTGCATTTCAGCGTCTCATCATTTCTCTCAGCATTTTGTGTATGGCAGGATCAGATTAAAGCCTCTCTCAACACGCCACGTTAACAGAGAAGTGTGTGACCATTCTGGCCAGAATCCAAGACGGTTCATATTCGCACTTCCTGAAATGTATTCGTTTCTGTTTTTTTCACAGGACACATTGCTTCTTTCATTACATGTATAAGAAATGTAGTAATTACCTCGTAAACAGTTGCTAAGCTGGCGATCTTTGATGCCTGCTGCATTTAGACGTTGTCTAAAGACTATATTCTGGTGAAGCAGCTTATTATTTAAAAGATGCAGTCATCTACTCTAAAAGCTTCTGCTACTGAGAACATTCGATCAAATAATCACATTTCATTACAACTCGAGCACTGTCTTGATGCTATTAAATGTATCTTGGGTTATTTTTGGTTATTTGGCTTGCCCATGTCTGTGTTTTTTTTTCTCTATTTTCATCTGAGAAAATTACAGGCTGGAACGCAGAATTTGCCCCCACACTCCCTGCTTGTGTGGTCATTTTAGTAATACAATGATTTTCTGTACGGTGGGGGGAAAAAAAGATCTGCTGTTACTTGCATCAATGACCCTCCCCCAAATATTAAACTCTTCTCAAATTGTTACTGGAGCTTTGGTTTTGTCCCAAACTGAAATATGAGCTGAAATTTTTCGACCGCTTGGACGTGATGTCGTTTTGAATGGAACGGGATCGTATGACGATGTGACACAAACACCCATGGAGAAACACAGCCTGATAAAAACCCACTGCTCCGGTTTCATTATATTGCTGTTTAGATGCGAGTTTGGTCATTTTTGAAAAGTTTCTTACCCAAATCCTTGGGATAAACAAATACATTTTTTGGATATTTTGGATATTTTGGATATTAATTTTAAAATTGCGATACATTGCGTTGCTAAAGTACAAAGTTTGAAAGTATCACAAAATGTGTATATAAAACTTTTAATACATTTTTTTTTTCTGTTTATTTTTATAATCTATATCATCACTATATTGACAAAAATATTGAGGCGTCTGACATTTCCAGCCATACTGTATGTGGCTCTTTCTATATATGGAGGCTTTTCAAGGTGATGGCATTAAATCTACCCTTCACTTGAACTAGGACCCAAACAAGTTCCTGCCTGACACTGCTCCTGTACACAAAATCCAGCTCCATGAACATGTGCTAGACATAAGTTAAATTGGAAGATCTTTTTCTATAGAGCTCAGAGCAAATCTCCCCCAGCACACTCCAAAATCTAGTGGAACATCTTCCCAGAAGAGTGGAGAGAATTATTAAAGTAAATGTGGATTTATGGGATGTTCAAAAAGCCCAGTATTATGGTCAGGTGTCCACAATGTGTACGTTGGTCATTCGGTATTTAAGATCAAAGTTTAAAGATGAGCTTAACAGCAATTAAAAAATTCAAAGTGTTTTTAAATGTTTGGAAGCCAAAGAACAGCAAAAATAAAATAATACGATCCTTGTGAAATTAGTCATCATACATTTTGCTGTGATATTAAACAATACGCACTGTGACGCGTTTTTATCCAGAGAATTGATTAACTGTAATATGATATCCTGCTGCGGCGTTTCTCACGTCGTCTTCCCGGATCACAACCAATTTTTTTTTTTTTTTTTTGTATTGATCGTGTGTATAGCTCGTTTTATATTACCTGCATTTGAAGGGGTTTGTACACGAGTGATGGCGTGTAATCCTGAAAGGCCATTAGTGGTCAGCTAGAGGGTTGGAGTTATTGATCACACTGGCAGCCATTAATATTTATTTCAGGTCCTCCTCAGGATGTTTGCTTGCAAGTTCTTCACAGGCAGGCACGTGTGTATGATTTTTAATGTTCGGCGTGCGCGATGTTAATTGATTTTGCTGATTCCGTTACTACTTGCAGCACCAAGGCAAAACTAATCGAGTAGAATCTGAACATGGGTTTTCTATACTAATAGTTAATATTTGGGGCTTCACATTCTGTAGAGCGAAATAACTTTTATTTCAGCAGAAAAACAAGTATATCCATTGATCTTGTGAGGATCAGGGATGCATATGAAGGAGTTTTTGGAAGTGTTAGAGCTATAACAGAACTGAGAATAGGAAGTAAATAACGTCTGACTTGCTGTTTAATAGTCTGACGCTTTTTTATTTATTAACAAACATGCCCTTTTTTTTTTTTTTTGCATATTAGGGAAATAAACACTTCTTGAAATTAGAAAATGATCGTTATGTATTAACAGTGACTTGGCATTAGGGCGTGATCACACCTCCCTGTCATAGTATTGATTTATTTTTTCCAAATAACTTTGCATTAACGGCCCATAAAAGACAGGGGGTAATTTCACTGGAGGGCGAAGTCTCAAACAATGACTCCTCGATCTCCTCTCAGCGAAACTCAGCCGTGTGGTGTTTCTCCTCGATGTTGTTCATTGTGGACAGCTGTGTGTGTGTTTGTCTGTAGCTGTGGCTGGAACTGAGGATTTAGTCGCTTGTTTATGAGCAGTGGCATTTCAGCCTGTCATAGAGGCTTCAGGTCTTTATCTACGTCTCCATGCAGGCTGTCAGAAGAGGACAGCGGTGACTGCGGCTGATGGATGTGTTTCTGCGTCCGTCGTTTATTTATCGCTTAAATAAATAAATCTTCCAGGGGTGGTCTGGGAAAACCAGACGGACCTCACTGTGGCCGAGTTCTGGCAAACGGCGAATAAAGAAAAACGACTGGATCTTTTATAACTATCCTAAACGGGTCTAAACATTCCTGAACAATCACATCGTTAATAAACAAGCAGGTTAATGATGCTGTAAAAGTTCAGTCTGAGGGATTTCCTCAGTCGCACTCGCAATTCATGTTTTTGAACTTGCATCCTAGTGAAATGAATCAAAGCCGGATAGATGGATAGATGGAGATATAAAAGGATGGATAGAAAACTTGTCATTGCACAGTACACGTATGCAGCAATTAAATCCAGTTTACTATCTGAAAGAAGTGCAAATAGGGATATTGTGCAGTTAAATATTTAAATATAGCTACAATAATTAAAGCTATGGGAAGTTAATATGTGCAGAAGCTGAAGCTGAAGTTTTTGATCGTCGGTCGGGTTAATTTTTTCCCGCACCGCTGTCTCTGTCCGGATCTCGTCAGCTGTTTCTCGGCCGATTCAGTGTTTGTCGAATCAGCGGCGGAGATTGTTGGCGAGAATGAAAACTTGAATCGGGAAAAGCACGGAACACGCTTGTTTCATTCTTGTACATATCTTTGCAGATTAGAAGACAAGATTGAAAAAAGCTACAGGGATCCGTTACTTAATAAACGCTGCTTGCTTTATACATTCAGTTCTTGCTCTTTGAGCTACTGCCATCTGCTGGTACGAGAGAGTTATGTTCCCTCATGCAAGCGCAAAACGTACACGCACGGTTTGGTGTATCAGATGCGTGCGTCTGTCTAATAACCAGCCTAATTTGCAGGACAGTTGGTGGATTAATCAAGAAATAGCAAACATAAACTAGGATATGCTTAAAGTTTTAATTCTTAACAATTATGTAGAGATAACACACAATAAACAGGGCGAAATACAGACAGTGAAGTAGTCAAAATGATGATTGTTGTAAAAAAAAAATAAAATAAAAAAAAAAATACCTGGTCCTGCTGGTTTGAATGGCCCTGTATCTCCTACTGGATTGAAGGTTTTTTTTTTTTTTTGCTGGGATGGGAGGAGTTCCTGACGATGTCTGCTCTGTGTGAACATCTGATGTGCTGAAGATGCTCACATAATTGGGTTAAAAAATATATACTGGACAAAATGTTCTCTGTTTACATAGTGGTACAGGTGAACAGGTGCAGAAACAAATTGTTCAACTCAAAAACAAAAAGATTTCAAATAAAGATAGTGTACTGGTCTAACCAGCTAACAAGCAATAACCGCTTTATTTGGAGAACTTGTGGTAGATCACTTCGATTTGATATCGTTTTATACGCTCATTTTTCAAGCTCCTTTACTGTTTATTTTATTTTTAACAGAGTAATGATGCAGATTAAAACGAACCACATCAGGACATCAGCCTTGAGCTTGTGATGCAGAGTTACATGATTTCTTGTTTACTACTCGAAATAGAGCTTGAGCTTCGGGACACTTGGCCGCTTTGGTACAAATGGATTTTGCTCGGTCAATAAAACAAAATGCACACGTTTCCCTGCCTGATGTCAGAATTTATATGTATGATTTTTGGCACCTTGCCTCATTTGAAGAAAAATTCCCAACCTTCTGTGTGATTTAGTATTAATTCCTAATGAATCAGAATTTTTTTTTTTCTATATTTCATCATGATTCGAAAGCTGTAATTTGTTTGGTCAGAAGGTATTTATTGTTTCTGTATGGCAGAACGGCTCTGAAAGTATAGATTCAAATTTGTCGTAAATTCCTGACCTAATAACTGTTTAGCAAAGACCTTTTATTGAGCATTTCTAGTTTCTAAATGCTTTTAATTTACTCTGTCCATGTATCAATCATTTTCATTGTACCAGCTATTATTTCCCCTGTGCTCCCTTTTCTTGATGACCTGACGATGTTAAGTTTAAACACCAGGATAGAAGGTATTTGTGCAAGCCACAGTGACTCTTATTGTTAGGATCTCATCTGGAGAGCTCCTCTGGTAATGGTTTGTGTGAGTAAATTTGGCTTGGGGCTAAAAATAAATAAATAAAAAGAGGGACAATCTGGCATTACTGTGAGTTTTGGGATGGAAAGAAAACCTGTTTGTTTTGTGTTCGTTCACACACACACACACACACACACACACACACACACACACACACACACACACACAGGCACTGCATATACAACGTGGGAAGGAATGGAAAATCGAGGGTGTTTGGATGCCTTTAAGGTTCAAACAGTTCATCCATTATTTCAAGCTGATGGTTCCAGATCCTCAGATCTCTAATAATTGACTTCAGTAATATACATTATATATTTATTCATTCAACCGTTGTTATAGTACTGATGACACGTATTGTGTTAAACCGCTAATGCGTTTCGAATGAAGGGACGTCTTGTTGAGTAAGAAAGACTCTGTGGTTTGGGTTTATACGGTATGCTGAGGTGGGTGAGAACTTCCCAACACAATTCCTGAACACTGCAGCTATTGTGCTGGAGCCTCCTCCTGTGTTCAATTCATCCAGATATCAAGGCCAAGAAGCCTACAGTCGCCTATTATAATAATACTACTAATGATAATTGTTGATATCAAAACAACTAGAAAACAAATTATTATTATTATTATTATTATGATGTAATTATCATGAGAATAATCATACATATGCTCATGTACAGAGTTCAAGTGCAGTCAAGACACATATCGCATATCACGTTCTCCTCTCTGTGTACTAGTTCAAGTCTAAACCTTATGAACACAGATGTAAAAAGAGCTCCTGTTGTGTATATAAACAGCTGCATGTCCAGGTGGTGGTTCCCATTTGTTTTTCCACACTGCAGGCATTAGAATTTACTTTGGTTTTTTTTTTTTAAATCTGTCGTTCCAATTTTCCAGTAAATAGACAATGAACTAAACGATATCTAACTGTGGAATCAAAAAGTTAAAAAAATCGGAAAACAAATGAAGCACAAGGCTGCACGCGCAGTCACAGGGAGCACCGAGCTTCATAAGTCAGTGTGCCAAAAGACACGGCCCTGTGTGCCACGTGCGCGCCCTGTCGCCGAGCTCTCCTCACACGCGAAATTCTCAACGTGAACATGATCTCACTTCCGCGGCCCCACCCTACTCCAGTCTTGACTTGGCTTCTGTCAAGTTTATTCCTATAGCGCTTTTCACAATTGGCATTGTCTCAAAACAGCTTTACAGCTGTTTGACTTCGCTCTCTTTTCCAAAGATGAAGATCCAGCACGAAGGCCTGCGTTTTTGCAGGGATCCAGTGCGAATAGCGATAGCGATTGGCACGCTTGGAGAAGAAGACTTCCAGGACACGTTCCAGAAGTGGCAGGAACGCTGGGAGTGCTGTATGACTGTGCAATTTTTTTGAAGGTGACTGTGTGTAAAAAAAAAAAAGTATTTTCTTGTAAACAGAGCGATACTCGAAACTTTTTGATACCGCTTATGGCATGTTTAGGTAGCATTTTTGTCTTCAAGACGTGAATTCAGAGCATGAAGTGCAAATCATGCTGCATTTAAGCAAAAGGCTATCGGCCCTCTTCTGCATACATGAGCTAACAGATCGGCTTGTGTTGCTACAATTAACCAGAGACAGACAGACAGACAGACTCTCCCACCCAGAGAGAACTGACAGACAGACTCTCCCACCCAGAGAGAACTGACAGACAGACTCTCCCACCCAGAGAGAACTGACAGACAGACTCTCCCACCCAGAGAGGACAGACTGACAGACAGACTCTCCCACCCAGAGAGGACAGACTGACCGACAGACTCTCCCACCCAGAGAGGACAGACTGACAGACAGACTCTCTCACCCAGAGAGGACAGACTGACAGACAGACTCTCCCACCCAGAGAGGACAGACTGACTCTCCCACCCAGACAGACTGACTCTCCCACCCAGACAGACAGACTGACTCTCCCACCCAGACAGACTGACTCTCCCACCCAGACAGACTGACTCTCCCACCCAGACAGACTGACTCTCCCACCCAGACAGACTGACAGACTGACTCTCCCACCCGGGCAGACTGACAGACTGACTCTCCCACCCAGACAGACTGACAGACTGACTCTCCCACCCAGACAGACTGACAGACTCTCCCACCCAAACAGACAGACAGACTCTCCCACCCAGACAGACTGACAGACAGACTCTCCCACCCAGACAGACTGACAGACTGACTCTCCCACCCAGACAGACTGACTCTCCCACCCAGACAGACTGACTCTCCCACCCAGACAGACTGACTCTCCCACCCAGACAGACTGACTCTCCCACCCAGACAGACTGACTCTCCCACCCAGACAGACTGACTCTCCCACCCAGACAGACTGACTCTCCCACCCAGACAGACTGACTCTCCCACCCAGACAGACTGACTCTCCCACCCAGACAGACTGACTCTCCCACCCAGACAGACTGACAGACTGACTCTCCCACCCAAACAGACAGACAGACTGACTCTCCCACCCAAACAGACAGACAGACTCTCCCACCCAGAGAGAACAGACAGATTGTCAAGTCTTGGACTCTTGGCCACAGACCGGTGTTTTTGATCTCATTTTGTAGATGATCCAAGGCAAGTAAATGTGAAGATTTTTAGCCTGATGATTTGTTTATAATTTTAGAAGCTTTCGCTGTATTTTAACACTCACTGGTCATGATTGTTTCCTTCTATCTTCATCTCTGAGTTCCAAAACAAAATCTCTGAAGTGTCTGTGCCTTTATCTAGTCTCGTTCTGGCCATTAGAGATTAGTATGGTGGTATTAGAGGATATCTGGTATGTGTAATGATCTAACGTTACCCAGCGTGATGGAGTATGGTTATACCAGGGGTTTGGTTTCCTGTGAAATGAGGAGACAAATCACGAGGGCTGGTGACATTTCTGCTACGTAGCATCTGCATTTTTATTAGCATTTTTTTCAATCCAACATCAGTCACCGTGAGCTCGATGCTTTATTTTAACATCGCAGGGGTTAAGGTAGGGTGTTGTACACTGTGCTGTTTGTGTAACTCGTGCTAGTAATAGCACGGGGCATTTGATGGGTAATGTAGCGACGCTTGCACCATTTGTTGAGAATTTGAGTCGCAGCTATGTGGGATTTTCATCTCTGTCTGAGCAGAGATTCATTTCCATACGTCATTAGCGTTAGATCTGAAATTACAGGGCTGAAATACATGGAGCAAAAATTGTGCCTTGCGTTTTTATTGCATCATGTTTTTACTAAATATAACACCCTGCTATTGCAGAGAGTGAGCTACAGAATTCTTGGTATGTTTGGCAAAGATGGATATGGATGGTGGGTATCACAAAATGCTAGATGCAGGATGTTAATTGTGACACACGATTTTGACAAACCTGTTTTTGATAAAAATGGGCTTTTTAAAAATAAAATAAATAAAATACAAAATAATAATGAATTGAATTCAGTTAAAGGGCTTATATTTTTTGTGAGTAGAGTCGCTACTGTTTTACAGTTCCATCGTGCTTTTTTTTTTCTTCCATCACAGCCATTATCTGTGTTTTAATGACAAAGTGACTTACACTAGCGGTAAAAGAGTTTTCTCAGAAATAGCTTTTCCCATTAAGAATAGAGGCTGTGCGCTTTTTCTTCGGTTGGAAATATTCCTGGAAGCAGTCTTTGAATGTTTTTAAGGCTTTTAGATGAATGACTGACGGGTCGATCCTTTCTGTAGAATCTAGCCGACATACACTTATGCTACATCCCCTGAAATTATAGGGATTCGCTTGTGAAAAGTGTGTATTATTCATTTATTTCTGTAAAGCGCCATTGTGACTGTGTCTATTGTATGTAGAAATAACACTGGATTGAGCTGAATGGTCCTGTGATACTAATACGTGAACACAGCTTGCATGGCCACACATTATAACAAGCGTTTATATAAAAAAAAAAAGCTCAACTTTTTATTAGAATGAGGTGAATGAAGTAAGTGTGGCCTTTTAGTGTGACCACCTTGAATCACTCCCATTCCCATAATGTAAAGGGAATTATCACTTTGAAAACCCATTATTATTTTCAACTTTGGATCCGAAGATCATGAGTTCAAAACCCAGCCACGTCAAGCCATCTCTCCTGGGCCCCTGAGCAAGGCCCTTAACCCTATAGCTGCTCAGTTGTATGAATGAGATCAATGCAAGTTGCTCTGGATGAGGGCATCTGCCCAATGACTTCAAATGTAAATATAATTTATCATATATGTCACCACTTCCTTGTGTATGTTTAATTATTTAGTAAGGGTGACAATAATTCTGGAGGTGACCGTATATCCCTGACTATGACTGTGGTTGTGTAAAAAGGATAACGTGGATGCTGGTGGTTTATTGTTTTTATTGAGCCGGTTTGTGTCTTTTCTTTTGGCAAATGAAACTGATTAAAGTGGTGATTTCTTTCGCCTCACCTTTTGCGTCAGATGTTTGCACACCAGTCTGTTTTCATGACTAATTTATAGATGGCTCAAGGCACACAATTTACTAGTGACGGCTCTGCGACAGACGCAAGAAACTCGTTCTTTAGATTTAGAGACACGTTTTCTTGCCAGAGGGAAGATCTAATTAATTCTCTCTCTCTCTCTCTCTCTCTCTCTCTCTCTCTCTCTCTCTCCCTCTCCCTCTGGGGGTCTGTCTCAACTTTGCAATGCTAAACCAGGTTGCTTTCACATTCAGTTATCCTGTCAGAATTTGTTTCTCTTTCAACAACCTTCATTACCAACCCAGTCAATATTAATGATTCTGACATTAGACTCATACCTTCAGTCCCCAAACAGCTCATCACTTGTGGCTTTCTTAATATGTGATATCTATAAAGTACATGTTTAATTATTCATTTTTATTTGTTAATTCGCGCACACACACACACACTCGCGCACACTGTCTGTCTGTCTGTCTCTCTCTTTATTTATCTATATAATGTGTGTGTGTACAACTGCAATTGGTAATATTGCACAGTTTCGAATGGTGTTATTGCACAGCTGTTTGTTGTATGATTCCACTACATATTGGAGTGCGCTCGTGGACTTTTGTGTTCATTCAGCTACAAGAACCTTATCTAGTTTAGGTATTGATGTAGGAGGCCTGGGGCTACAGTCAACGCTCCATTTCATTTCAACGTTGTTCAATACAGTTCAGGTGTAAGCTCTATTGGGCCAATCAAGATCTACCACTCCAAACCATGTGGACCATATGTTCATGGAGCTAGCTTTGTGTACAGGGGCATTGCCATGCTGGATATAGTTTGGGTCTCGTAACTCAAGTAAAGGAAAAATTGAATGCTACTGCAATCCAAGATGTCCTATACAAACCACAGATGGCTGGAAAAAAGTCCATGTCTGAATACCTTTGTCCATATAGTGGTAACTGGATCTTTCTTTATCGTTTTATATTAGTGTTGAAACGATTCCTTGAGTAATTCAAATACAAAAATGCATTGAGGCAAATAATCCGAGTTGTTTTTTTAGCCAATTGGGTAGCACTGTAATCCCAAAAATCATTACAAATTAAAAATGAAAAAAGGCTACAATTAATAGATTCGCATGGTGTCAAACTCCGATCCCTGGAGAGAACTCTGGAGGAGACGGAACAAAACAGATGAAGCGGAGGAGCCTCGTTCATACACCTACAGCTTCGAACTTAAGACTGACAACAAGATTACCGGTGGATGCACCAGAAACGTCGCATGTTTACGAGAAATAAAGGAATTAGGCAAACTTGTTTTGTTTTTTAATGGGGCAGAAACGGGCTTCCAGACAACACAAAAGACGCTGCAGAAAACAGCGAGGGGAGAGGAGAAGATTCAGGCCTATTAAAACAACAAAGTTTGGGGTTTTTTCTAACTAAAACATAAAGAAAACACAGTACAGTGCGGTTACAGTTTTTAATGCTTTTTTTGTGTGATTTTATTAATATTTGTATTTATATTTTGATATTATATGCCAATTAAATGCACTAAATAGGTTCAGTTTTCACAGATATTCCTGTGTGCAGTTTCAGCAAAAAAATAAATTTTTTTAAAAAGGGAAATAAATTACTTGTTCATTTTAAGAGACCCGTCTTATGTTCTCTTGTATATTTAGTAGCGCTTTTTAATGAAAAGAAAAAGTCATTCTTATCGGTAAAAAACTCGATTACTAAAACAATCAACAGCAGCAGCCATAATTTCAATTTTTATTGTTAAAAATGAAAAAATATCACATTGTAGCAGCTACATTTCTAAAAGTATTTGTGAACCAGTTCCTTGTTTCAGTTGTTATAGAATCAGT
Organism: Silurus meridionalis; assembly: GCF_014805685.1. NCBI lineage: Eukaryota > Metazoa > Chordata > Actinopteri > Siluriformes > Siluridae > Silurus > Silurus meridionalis. The sequence goes on from NC_060884.1 coordinate 27,008,584, forward strand.
AGACTAACATTAACCTGGTATACAGTAATCCTAAGATTTGCTTTTGTAGAGCTGAAAATTATTCTGTCCAATTTAGAAGACTGTAATAAAAAACAATTCCGAAACATATTCATCCACAAAAGTGAACCTATTCGGTCTTTATGATCCTCCTCATGTATCTCAGGCTGTTACTTAATCTGAATGACACTTGTATTGCTCGGGGTTATAACCATAAATCCAAAAGAAGATGGACAGTCGACAGATTTATAGAGTATTAATTTGTCTTTCTTTGATCTCCAGTTTTATTATTTTTTAAAAATCTTTCGGTGGCACTTAGCCATGCGACATCTGAACATGCTTTTATCTGTTTGATGAATGAAGTATGAAGTGTAGTTTGTTGTCCCTCATGCTTTCGCTTTCTTCTTGTTGTTTGTGTCAATAGACGTGACTGCTGTAAATCTGTCCTACTTTCAAGTGGCTTAACTGAGCACTGATGTAAAGTGTTTATGCCCCTGTGTGGATTGATTTCCACTGGATTGTAGTGACTTTTCTCTTTGGGTGTACATAAATAACTAGCCCTGTTCTGTGTGTGGGCAAATGACTGCGTCTCGTCCCTTTGCGTCCCTTTATTCCACTCAGAGGGCAGGGCAGAACATATGGTGCGGTTTAACGGTCAGGGACACACACACAAGTGGAATTCTTATCACAATGAGATACATGGCTATTCATAGAGAGCAGGCGCCTGATTCAGGCTTTTACATCTCAAGTGGGGCACAACCGATAAAAGAAACTTGCTTGTGGTCTGGAGTGCGTTATTCTGCTTAAACCACAGCGAATAGACAACAATCGCGGTGTTTTGTTCAAGATTGAATGCCGCATCACATGATTTGATTTGACCGGTTGATTTAATGGTGTGGAGTCTCTGATACACCATCCTTTCACCCTCTCTTCACTGTTTTTGTTTAGATATTGCTGATTAATGTTTTTTTTTCCTGATTACTTAGCACTGATAGTTGATTGCTGGAGCTGTTTGTTTGAAAGAGGCAAATGTAGAGGAGAGAGTGGTATGGAGACGGATAATCCGCTGTGGCGACCCCTAATGTCAGCAGCCGAAAAGAAAGAGTTGATTGCTGAAGCTATCAGCTAACAGCAAAAATCCATCCCGATAGTTTTTCCGTGTTCCGGTTTATTGTGGTTACGAGAGCAGCCTCTAGAGGTGAATCACTGACATTACGTGCTGTTTGTTTTTACACGAGCCTGTGCACAGAGACAGAGCGTGCTATATTATATTTATTATATTTATTAATTAAAATTAATTTCATTTAGCACATTTTCATGGTTTGTTTTATCTTTGTAATAAACCTCAGCACTATTTTACATATTGTATGTTTTGCTTTTTTTTTTTCATTCCGTATCCATTAACGAATCGGTTATCGGCAAATACAGTCCAACCTAGTTATCGGTTAACTTCGAATTGTAGTATCCAAAACGCTATACAATACACTCGCCGCTTTGTTAGACAGCACACGTCATCGCTGCATCGAGCTGTTACTTCGACATTACACACCCATGATTTGATCGCAGACGAGCGGCCATGACACATTCATGACGTTTTAACGTGTAACGATGCCAAAATTCCTTTTGCGCAGCACTCACACTATCGCCATTCTTATACGAGGTTTTAGAGTGAACGCTCTTTGCGCATCACTTTACTGAGCTGTTATAAATAATTGCAAGGGTTCTAAACCAGCTTGCACCGGTTCCGAACAATCGCCAACATCACAGAGAATCGGAATAATCAGAATCAAAGATTTATTGGTCAACAAGGAATTTGTTTCCAGCTGTTGGTGAGACTCAAAAGTACAGACATAAATAACACTATATTTAGCATCTGTCTGTCTGTCTCTCTGTGAGACAATACAGATGAAATAAGAACACTATATACAGAGTATATGAAAGATCAGTTATGTAGATGGTGTGAATGCATGGTAGTGCAAATAGCATTAATGCGCATCACTCCTAGTTCCAAAAAATCCACGTCGTACATGTCAGCGCTGTGCTGTTATTCAGAAACAATCCACCAATTGTCTGTTCAGATTCAGGATTTTAGTGTTGCTGTGTTACAAGCATTACCAGCAATCTCGCTTTCAGACCTTGACCCATTTTTCAGGGTGACACAGCAGGTTCCGTAGGCAGCGTGTGCGAGGCACCAAGCCGAGGTCAAATTTGACTTATCTCAGGAAAGGCTCGACTCCTCCTTATAACACAACAAATGACACAAAAACACCGCAACACACTAATCAGGTTACGAGTGAAATACTAGATATGCAAAGCAGAACCTGTTCCATGGCTGATGCAAATCTCTCTAACCGGGAGCAAAATGCACACGGCCTGTTCCTCATATCCAGGCCTACTTTTCTTATCCAAATATTTTGAAAGTGTGTCGTAAAAAAAAGGGAAGAGTTTTCTTTTTCTCTTGTTTTTTTTTTTTTCCCCCCTCCGTCCTTCTCGTCATTGCGGTTGTGCTAGTTATGATTATGAGGGAGAGAAGAAGAGCGAGGCAGGGTGGTAATAAGGACACGATTCTGAAGAAGCGCTCGCATAGGTGGTAATCTCTTTCTTTCATGTGTCTCATGTCCCTGTCTCCCCCAGCTAACAGAACAAAGCAGCGAAGTGCTGTGCAGAGGGAGAGCAAGTGTGTGTGTGTTTGTGTGTGTGTGTAAGAGAGAGAGAGAGAGAGAGAGTATTGCACTATTAAAATATTGTTGCCGTATGCAGAATTAAGACTAATGAAAAGAGACGGAGTTAAACACAGCGTGTTTTGTCTAAGCATTAAGACTAAATAATTGATCCTGGCCGAGGGAACGCATCATTTATTCATCGTCGCGTTTCAGTGTGCTTTTCCGGAGCTGAATCTGGGTCCGTGTTGAGATTAGAGTAGCAGGAGCAGGGAGAGAGTGGAGCAGGCGGAGCCTCGAAACTCCCCCATTCATATTATGTAAATGCGCATGAGCTCGGCAGCGTGCGATTGGCTGCCTGAATGTGTTGCCTGGCTGACGGGAGAGACGGAGCGTGCTGTGCAGCAAATGCTCCTACGCGATGGGCAGAGGAGGAAGGCATGTGAGGAAGACACAGAATGCAGAAAAAGCTGCCTTTGCTTTCGTTTTTCTATAGCAGGAAGAGAAAAGGAGGTGTCTGATTTCCAGGCGTCTGCCCGATGAAGAAGCTCTACAGGATAAGCCGGCTGTGGCTGCTCCTCTCGGCCAGCTCATTCATAACAGAGGCATCATTAATGACCGAGATGAATCGACGTTAACAGAAGTGCATCTCTCGCATTGCAGCTCATGGGACACTTCCTGCTGCTGTTCCGGATCAAAACCGTTTAAGTGTTTTTGTCTTTTTAGATTCTATCAGCTGGATGTAATGGCTGATGAGAAGAGTAAACTCTAGTACAGCTACAGAGATATGGAAAGCGTGGAAAGTGCACTGGAATGAACGCAGTATCGTCACTCTATCTGTTCTTCAGGCACCAGGAGCTCTTCTACGCCATGTCTTGATTGAATGATTGGAATGAGGGACTGAGTGGAGTCGTTTGCTTTGAAAGCTGCTTCTGCAGCTGTCAAGTATTTCTGGATCATCCGAGTGGAGACGCGCCGTCTTGAGCAGCTACAGCACCATCCCACGAGAAGAATCTCGCATTGAGCTCGAGCACCTTTTTTTTTTCTTCCCCATCATTTTTTTTTTCCCTTCTACGGTGTGAAGAATGGTGTTTGTTGTCTTTTAGGACTGCGCTGTCCTGGTGTTTCATCATTAAAAGCCCACCGGTAGTGAGGAGCCTGAGGTTTCCATAGAAATCAGTCCTTATGGGAGTCCACGGATAGGAAGTGAGAGCAGCAGGACGAGGCCGATGGAGCTCCGCTACACATCCTCGTTCTGAGAGACTCGATGCCAAAGGTTGATGTTTATCCTGTGCTCAATCGATGACGAGTCTAGACTCGATCAAGATGATACAGAAAACATTTTCATAGGACAAGTGCTGAGCTTTGCACTTTAGAGATCTACAGATCAGATTGTTCATCTGAAGGACTGCATGCCCTCTGCCTGGATTAGACAAAATAGTCGCATTTTTTTGAACGTACATTTGCACACGAGAATTAAGACCATCAAATCTATTTAAGAACCGTCCTCTGTTGCTCTGACTTGCTCATCTTTATCAGACAATCACATCAGCGTCATTGTGAGGGAGGATTCTGGTATGAGGAACATAAGAGATCAGCCAAGTCTGCTGAAATGCACTGCAACTGATGCACCAGGCCGTGAGAGCTAAACTTTCACCTCTCGTTTATGCCTGCTTCTGCCTGTTCACGGCACAATACTCTCTTGTATGAATACAGAGGTGAAGTGAAAGTGCTTATCTTGATCCCACTTCCTTCCTCTATTGCATTATTCTGGAATCTTGGCTGGGTTCCTCACTTGATTCTTTTTATAAGACTCTTATAGGGTATTTCTAAAGCTGGTTTCTGGAGCACAGCACAATGGACGACTCCAGCATTCTAAGACGGCGAGGTCTCCAGGTAAGGCTCGTTGATGATGGATTTAATGAATGGGTAAACAAAACAGCGAATTTCATTACCCGTGTGTGTTTTGTAGGTAGCACATCATCTCCAAATATTTAGCACTATTTTCAGACCAGTTTGCTACTGAATGAAGCTGAATCCCCATTTTTTTTGACGTTCGCTGATATTCCTCCTAGCAGTCCTTGTGTCTTGATGAAAACCTTGCAAATGTGATGTAACACAGTTCGCTTTGGACGTAATGGCAAGTCGAGCAGATGCTGAGGTTGCAGTTGGTAGTTTTCTCTCCTTTCTTATGAATGAACAAGTCATTCAATCTGTTCATTGCGTGTTTCCTTCCAACACTTTTAAAATGAATAAACGTTAACTCGCATAACACTGCCTCAACGAAGCACCGCGTGTGTCCTCAAGCTTCAGCTTGGCCACATCTACCATATGGAGCATGAGCATTCAGAGGTCTCGGTTATCGCTGAGAATTTAATTAGCAAATGTCTGACTTTAACCAGAAAGCCATGGTCATGTTACACAAAGAACACCACAGGCAAGCACACTCACTTATTTGTATTTCATCTGCCGCTGAATGTGGGATTCAGGGTTTCATTTTGAGGTTTTTTTTCTGTCTCCATAAGCTTATTGCAGTGCTGTTTATAGATTAGATGCAGTCGTGTATTATGCACATTCTTAATAGCATTATATCAAGACTAGCTTTGGATCTTATCATTGATAGCACAAGTACTGAGATTGTCAAGAGACTGTAGAGGGACAGGCAGGCAGGCAGACAGACAGACACAGGCAGGCAGGCAGACAGACAGACAGACAGACAGACCTCGAGTAAAGAGGTTTCTGATTACCAAATCGTAACTTAAAAATATCAAGTTATCAAAATTACCAAGTCAAGACATGGCCCAGCATACCCTGGAATCTTCCAGAATGCTGATCAGAATGTAGTAGTATAATGTTTTGTTTATCAAAATGCAGAACATCATTTAGCAAAACAGAACAATTAACAGTACAGCTGAATTTCGTATCACTATCATAAGATCGAAAAATCTAAGATATATGTGGTTATACATAGTCAAAATAAATACATAAAAAAAAAAAAATAATAATAAAAAAAATATATAGATAAATATATTATATATATATATGGATATATGATTATCGTATTGTATTTGTGTTGGTAATTGAGCAGGTTTTTAGCAGTATTTTTTTGTGGTTATTTGGTTGTCAAAATCCAGGACAATCAATGAGACATGACATTTATCTACTTCTAGCAAGTCCAATCACTGTCTCCTATATCAGGTTTCTGCTGATGAAAACGCAAAAAATTCGAAACCGAGCAAGAAATGCAGACGCTTTACCCCCAACCCAGGCTTGTCTTTCCCAATCCTAATGAAGGCCAGACTACATTAAAGCACTGAGGGGGAAGTCCTTGAGTCGCTCACATGTAATACTGATGTAATGGATGTAAAATTAAGATTCGTGTGTCTGATCTTTTGATAGATTAATATTCGCAACATGCCCAGTGAGCCTGTGAATTTCAGTCTGCCTTTGTTTTTGCACCATGTGTATGAATGTGGATGCAGATTGCATGGTAGAGAGGCTGGGAGATGTTTGCTGAGCTCTGTGTTTTGTGAGTTTACTGAACAACTGCATGGGGAGTGTGTGTGGGGGGGCGGTTGTTTTTGCAAATCCCTCCATCCTGAGGTTCTGCCCCGGGGGCTCAGTTCTGTTAAAGCCAGGGATCAGATGAAAAACACCCATTGAAAGCCTGTCCATATTTTTTCAAGCCCTCGACTTGATTAGCAGCAGATATTTGTGTGTGTGTGTGTGTGTGTGTGTGTGTGTGTGTGTGTGTTACATTCCTTCAAGGCCGTATTAAATTATTTAGCACTACATTTAAGACTCATTCTGGATAAAGACCCCCCTCCCCTTCTCATCTTGTTGATGAATTGACTGTTATGACTTAAAGCTTTTGCTTTAATGCACTCAATGTGTCTCAGTGGTGAAAGACCTGAACCCTGTGGTCTGTGAAGAGGCACTTGGAAGGTCTTTTAGGAAGAGGTTAAAGGAGGGGTTGTGTGTTAGTGATGGCTCTACTAAATCTTCTAGTCATCATCTAGTTTCCTAGTGGTCTTCTAAGCCCTTGGTTAGGATTTTCTCTAGTGTTCGTGTTCAACAAACAATAACCCGTCTGTGATGCAGATACGAGAAGAATAACATGGACAGTTTTTAATTAACTGGATGATTTTGCTTCAGGCAAACATGTTTTCTTTTTCTTGCAGCATTATAAACACATGCATCAGGGGGTGTAACAGGGGGTGTCCCATATTGTGGTTAGTTAGAATTGATAGTGAATCGTGTTCTTTTCCGGCTTGCTCTCGCCTCACGCCGATCCCGGCTTGTCTCACGAGTCCGAGGATAAAATGGGAAATTGGTTTTTGCTGCTAGTGACACAGGTCGTGAGTAATAAGCAGCACCTAGATAAGCCGTTCAGCCCCATCTTTATGTTGCTGATATTGGGAGTTTGCTGATTTATTTCAGGCTTAGACCAGCAAGTATTGCTCGAGGAGTTCAATTTGTCTGGCAAATGTGTTCTTTTGTGCTGATGTTCTCAGCATTTCCAATCCACTCCCCTTGTGTGGTGTGTTTTTTTTTTTTGTTTTGTTTTTTTTTTTTGGGGGTTAATGAGGAGTTTAATATCGAAATAAAGGTAAACGTAAACCAGTTTTATTGCACAACTTAAATGCGTATAATAAATGTATTTAATTTGAGTGTTCCGGAAACCTCTGCATTATTGATTCATCATTAGTTAAAACTACGCAGTGAAAAAACAAGCCGGACTTCTATTAATGCATCTCCATGATACACATTTAAACGCGATTTTCTCTGGCGCTGTTTGTGCATCGGCGGACCTCTTGAGTACTATGGAAATTCACAGATCTGTAAAACATTATTATTATTATTATTATTATTATTATTATTATTATTATTATTATTATTATTCCATTAAGCAAGGGCATGATTGCTTGCTTGCCATTTCCGTAGCAGTTTTTTGTTACGGGGTTGGGTTACTAGCCCAACACCCTCTCTCCTCTTTTTGCCACCGTGCTTGGGACCATCCATGGTGGAGTTTTTTATCCCCATTCCTACAACCGAGCAAAAAATCTATCTTTATAGCAGGTCTCATCATAATATTTGTATTAATTAGGAAACAAAAAGATTTTAGAATTGTTTCGATTATCATCAGTCAGTTGTCGAATAAAATGTCTCATTTGACTAAACGTATCATTTGAAATGGTATGTTAGCCATAAATGAAGGTTAAGTGATACCCAGAGGTTCTATAGTGCACACCTGGAATGGTTCATGTATTCAAACACGATGTTGAAAATTGACTTGTGGCACTGATGCACAATGGGGCCTCGCATGCAGAGCGTTATTAGCTTCCGATCTAAATCCTGCTATATTCCCGGATTTAATAGCAACTCTCCAGCGAGTTTAGAGCTGAGCTGGTTGTAACGATGAGGAAAGACGAGCTGAAGCAAGCTAAAACGGTATACATAAATAAATACGCCAGTGGTGTACGAGGAGTTGTGTCCCAAATGAAACCTAATACACTAGTAAGTATAGTTGTATTGCCTCAAATTGAACACGCAGTAATTTATTTTTGTGAAGTACAAGCCAATACCTAATCATCGACAAATGGCGGTATACGTGTGGAAAGTTGTCTGACTGGATGACTAGTTGGTAATGAATTTTTAGCTGAGAAGCTCCTCAAACAGGCTGCGACTGACTGAGAGTGAGGAGGAAGAGATGCAGGCATTTACATGCTTTTTAATGAGGTCACTGCATTTGAGAGGATTCTACCTGCCATATTAATCTCATGATCGTGTAGAGAGACTGAGTGACAATTCCTCATTTACCACCGTCTAAAGAGCCAAAATATTTGTCATTTTCTTTGTCCTTAAAAAAAAAAAAAAAAAAACACACTATGGACCCAAATCACCACGAGTTTCCAAACCCAGAGGCAAAGGATTAGAAAAATGTGTTCAAAATCTCTCAATTGAACAATTAAAAAACCATTTACATTTATAGCAGCCTTTTCTATCCAGAGCGACTTTTATCTCATTCACACAACTGAGCACCTATGGGTTTAATGGCCTTGTTCAGGAGCCCAGGAGTGGCAGCTTGGTATGGCTGGGATATAAACTCACTAAGGCCTTCAACCACTAAGCTACCACCTCCTCGCCTTTGTCCATCGGACTCTTCCACGTCTTCTGCTACATCAAAGTTCTACAGCCTTTGAGGGCACGAGGTGTTCAACATTCCTCACTTTGTTTTTCATTTGAATAAGTGCATCATCCAGGTACTTGAACTGCACTTCTTCCTTTTTTACGCAATACTCGCACTACAAAATGGTGGCGTTTGCACGTGTCTGGAACCTGTCCAGAACAACAGGAGACACTCCTGTAATGATTGCCCAAGTGTGAGTTGTCTTTCTTTTATTAAACGAATTTTACAGTATGAAAGTCTGTATTTTTATTAATAAATCTACTCTGGTTTGTAGGCATTATAACCGCTATTTGAACAGTCTTCATCCCAACTTTTTATGAATGGCTCCTTAGGGGGTTATGTAACTCCACACATTCAGGGTAGTATTGATGACCCTCAGGATGCAGACGTTTCCTGTTTTCTCCTTGTCTTACACCCGGTCCCTCTCGATTTCTCCTTTTTGCAGTTTATATGCAATGAAAACAGCAGAATTGAAAGAGGGATTTTTACAAAGGGAGAGGTCTGTGCCCAGAGGAATCTCTGTCTGGAGTTTAGAAGTGGTTTCAATTGCAGGTGATTGTGTGTCAGTGTGAGGACGGTTGCAGTGTGCAGGTAACTCCGTCATACCTGAGGATCCCTTTTAAACAAGCTAAACAGATGATTAGAATCTCGTTCATTTCAAACGAATTAATTCAGACCACAATTTTGTCTGAGAACTGAAGAATAAATTGGGCTTTTGATGCTGTAGAGAAATGTATACACAAATGTAGGTACGCAAGTGGGTATGTAGGTAGGTACGTAGGTTTGTAGGTAGGGTGGTACGTAGGTGGGTGGGTAGGTATGTAGGTGTGTAGGTAGGTTGGCACGTAGGTTTGTAAGTTTGTGGGTGGGTAGGTTGGTAGGTAGGTTTGTAGGTAGTTGGGTTGGTAGCTTAGGTAGGTATTTAGGTGGGTAGGTAGGTATGTAGGTAGGTATGTGGTTGGGAAGATAGGTAGGTTCATAGGTGGGTGGGTGGGTAGGTGAGTAGGTATTGTAGGCTAATTAGTTCGTAGGTAGGTACGTAGGTAGGTAGGTAGGTTTGTAAGTTTGTGGGTGGGTAGGTTGGTAGGTAGGTTTGTAGGTAGTTGGGTTGGTAGCTTCGTAGGTAGGTATTTAGGTGGGTAGGTAGGTATGTAGGTAGGTATGTGGTTGGGAAGATAGGTAGGTTCATAGGTGGGTGGGTAGGTGAGTAGGTATTGTAGGCTAATTAGTTCGTAGGTAGATGCGTAGGTAGGTAGGTAGGTTTGTAAGTTTGTGGGTGGGTAGGTTGGTGGGTAGGTTTGTAGGTAGTTGGGTTGGTAGCTTGTAGGTAGGTATTTAGGTGGGTAGGTAGGTATGTAGGTAGGTATGTGGTTGGGAAGATAGGTAGGTTCATAGGTGGGTGGGTAGGTGAGTAGGTATTGTAGGCTAATTAGTTCGTAGGTAGGTATGTAGGTAGGTATGTAGGTAGGTTTGTAAGTTCATAGGTAGAGTCGTAGGTTGGTGAGTAGGTAGGTAGGTACGTTGGTGGGTGGGTAGGTAGTGCGTGGGTGGGTGGATGGGTAGGTATGTAGGTAGGTTTGTAAGTTCGTGGGTAGGTAGGTAGTGCGTGGGTGGGTGGGTGGGTTGGTTAGTAGGTAGGTAGGTTTGTAAGTTTGTGGGTGGGTAGGCAGGTATTTACTAAGGTTCGTATATGGGTGGGTGGGTTGGTTAGTAGGTAGGTAGGTACGTCGGTAGGTATGTTGGTAGGTAGGTAGGTACGTCGGTAGGTATGTTGGTAGGTAGGTAGGTGCGTCGGTAGGTATGTTGGTAGGTAGGCTTGTAGGTACGTCGGTAGGTATGTTGGTAGGTATGTAGGTACGTCGGTAGGTATGTTGGTAGGTAGGCTCGTAGGTGCGTCGGTAGGTACGTAGGTAGGTATGTTGGTAGGTAGTTAGGTACGTCGGTAGGTAGGTAGGGTCATTGCATAGTACAGGTACACAGCAACAAAATGCAGTTTAGCCTCTACCAGAAGTGCAAATAGTAACAATTGTGCAAATTGACAAGTAGAGATAAATATAAAGGCTCTGGCACTGAAAATGTGCACAAACTGTTATTTTAATCATGTCCTTATTTTTTTCTGCTAGTTCCCAAATTATTGTATTGCACCTGAAACAATTCAGATTTTCAATTATATAAACAAGTTAAAGTAAAAAAAAAAATATTTTTGGGGGCCAAGCACTTTTTGCCTCACATCTTGGCAATGAAGATAGATCAGAAGCCAATGGAACCATCCCTGAGATATTTCAGAATGTCCTGTTTTTAGAAGCTCTCCCAAGTTGCACATGAGCTCCAAGCTTGTGTGTTAACTATGAGCTCATGAGGTCAAGTTGCTTAATATTTGCTGTTTATTTTGGGTCCGGACGTTAAAGCATTTTTTGTTTTTTAAAAAAAGAAACATTTTGTTTCTTAATGCTCTGGTCCGAATTTTATGATCACACTTGATTTGTGTGAAAGGAAGTAAATATTTTTTTTTCATATATTTGCTGTTTGGAAGTAAGCTCATTACATCATGAACACAGAACACCTTACATGTTCAAGTTAGTGAGTTCATAGAGAGTGTTGAGATGAATTTAGAAGTCTCATGTGGTCCTTCACCTGTGTACAAAGTCTGGTCTTTCTTAGATGTGTGCTCTCGTAATCTTTAAGCAAAGAAGCTTAAAAATTAGCCCCCCCACCATTATTTTCTTCTGTTCTGGATCATGTCAAGTCCTGGCTGAAGATGCAACATTACAGTATTGCCTTTTATTCAATTTATCTCGACGGTGCTGGATTTTTCTCCAAGTATGGACCGAGCAGTCTCAGCTGCAGAGCAGCTTAATGATCTGTGACGTGAGTGCAGTCTGATTAGCTGTATCTAATCTAGACGCAAAAGCAAAGCTCTGCACTGTAGGAAATAAAATACATTCAGTGAGAGAAAGCCATCAATGAAACGATGTGGTGCAACTATAAGGGAACCACACAGAATGGCATGTCCTGATGTGTGTGTTGTACACGACAGTAATTTGTGTTTTATTAAAAAAAAAAACTCACTGTTTATAAAAATAATGTATATAATGTATACCGATAGTGGGATCGTACTTGCCAATATTACTTGCCTATTAATCAACCGATTTAACCGTTTTAAAATGTATACTGGATAAAAAAAACTAACACAACAATCCATGTTAAATAGTGTAGAATTTTATTACACACACAAAAAAAAGTACTGAATCATGAAAATTTGCTTAATGAAAAAAATATGAATATTTCATTTAATAATTACAATATAATTACTAAATTAAACATAAATATAATAGTGCTCTCCGATAAAAAAAACGAACACAAAAATCCATGTAAAACAGTGTTGAACTTTATTGCACAAATATTAAAATAAAATAAAAAAAGTACTGAATCATGAAAATTTGCTCAATTAAAAAAAAATGTAATTTAATAAATATATAGATATAATTACTAAATTAAATATAATATAGTGTTCTCCGTGCAGCGTGCAGTCTCCCGTGTAAAATCAAACAGCACCTCTAGAGGCCGCTCTTGTAATGACAGCGGACCGGAAATCGGTATGGATTTTTGCCGATAGCCGTTGGTTCCAGCAACCAACTATCGGTGCCGATTAATCTGTTTGGACCTCGAGTTAGTAATTCAAGTTATTTCCTGTTATTTATTGTATTATAGCAGCTATAAACGCCCGCTGTTCTCGCCAGCTTCTCACAAGTCACGTCTCTGTTATACGAATGAACAAAGGTATTTGCCTTGAACCGAGAGGTCACAGTCCCAGTTCTTATGAGAGACGCAACATCATTTCAGCGCTGCTTTCTCTCTGAGTCAACTTCTGTCAGACTTGATCAGTATTTCACAATGTGTTGAAGCGAGTGCATGAATGCTCACCATGCCTTCAGTTACCAAAATCACTCTGAAACTGAGTTGTTTACTGAGATCACAGCACTGAGCTTGTTGGTTTTCCAAAAATAAAAATAAAATAGTAGTACTTCTGCATAGTTGCTGGTTTGTTTCAGGTTGCTATTGACTGCTATAGCCAGGGTGCTCGAGATTGACGGACTGACCTGCCTTCCCTGCCAAAGCACTGGATAAATGTATTAAGAGTTCAGCAATGAGCTCACTCTGCGTCCACGCTGAGAGCATGAGCTCATCGTTACAGCCAAAGGACAGGGAAGGAGGGGTGAAGGAGAGAGGGCAGAGTGCCAGAAAATGTGAGGTCTCAGCTGCAAGAGAGAGATGTGTATACACACACACACACACACACACACACACACACACACACACACACACACACACACATACATACATATATACAGAGACAAAGTCAGACATGGTTGGTCTTTGTGTGGAAAGCATGACTTGGTAATGGTTGGTTGGTTATGAATTCTCCTTTTCTTCTTCTTCTTATTTTTTCTTTGCTGAGAAGCTCCTCAAACAGCCAGTGACTGACCTGTGGTTAATGGCTAAGTGTGAAGAGGGAATAATGCAGGCATTTAGATGTTCTTTAATGAGGTGTCTTGAAGCTTTTGAGAGGATTCTACCTGCCATATTAAAGGTATTATCATGTAGGTAGTGCCAGAGTGACATTTCATCGACCCGGATCTATCTATGGTCCCGGATCAGGTACATTTTCCCAGCTTTCATCTAATCATCAACAGATCTCCTCTTGGAGAATAGATGACTACTACTTCTGCTGTACTTATTTACGAGCGCATCAGTGATCCGACCCCAGATCTCTGAACCACCCAACGGATTTTTCCAGCAGACTCTCTCTTTTTTTTCTTTTTATTGTTGCCGCAACTTTGCTCCGCCCCCACTGAAATATGAGCCAGCATCCTTTCTCTAGTGCCTCTTTCCCTACTTGGACCCCATGTGATACATTCTGACACTGATGAACCCTGTCTAATACAAAACGAGAGCTGTCAAATATGTCTTCTCTGGCAATTTTTTGTACGCCTAAATAGCCTGAGATGAGAAATAGCAGTGCATATTACTGTTTATCCAGGGATTCGTGTTTCTTAATCTCGCTCTAAGAGAAAGCTTGTGCTTTATTAGAACAGAAATGAGAGCATTGCTTCCTTTCATAAACGAATTACTCCACTGCAGACCTGGACCTCTTTCTTAAAGAGGAAACCGCTATAGGGGGAATTGTGCATAGAACGTATTATATTCTGATTACTGGATCTAGACCAGATGGATCATTTTCGGAGTGTACGTTTGTTTCAGTTTGTTTGCTGTTTACTTACGGCACAATACGTTTCGGAAATCAAAGTCGTAAGCAGACTTCGTTTATTAGAATTGATCAGATTCAGCTTTGTCATTCCGCAAAAAGTGCCAATGAAATGCATCTAACCAGAAGTGTATAAGTGGCCTAGTTATAATAAATAGCAATATGTTAAATGAGGGTATGAGTCCAAATGCACAGGGGTGAGAGTGATTTAATGTAATCAGATATGGTGGAATGTATAGAAGTGTACAGTGTAACTGTGCAGGATTGTGCAGAGGATAAGACCTGTCAAGAAGACACCATGCTCAAATGACATATGCTTCTGTACATGTATATGAATGTTTGTATGATGCAGTATATACAGAATAAATATGGGTGGAAACACAAGTTATAACAGTGCACATATGCACAATGGATGTAGTGCAGTTTAGACCAAACGTGACGGTGCAGTAGTGTATTTGTTGACGTTCTGTGATTACATGACGCGTTTGTCCTAACCAGGCTAATAAAGCTGAAAGTTTTAAAACACCATATTGGTTCATGAATGGATTTTTGCCCCTTATACAGTACGTCTCTTTACCTTCTTTATTGTTTACTATTATCTTTCTTTCTTTCTTTCTTTTTCTTTCTTTCTTTCTTTTTTTCTGATATTCCTTATTCTTTCTTTCTGATATTTCTTTCTTTCTTTCTGATATTTCTTTCTTTCTTTCTTTCTTTCTTTCTTTCTTTCTTTCTTTCTTTCTTTCTTTCTTTCTTTCTTTCTTTCTTTCTTTCTTTCTTTCTTTCTTTCTTTCTTTCTTTCTTTCTTTCTTTCTTTCTTTCTTTCTTTCTTTCTTTCTTTCTTTCTTTCTTTCTTTCTTTCTTTCTTTCTTTCTTTCTTTCTTTCTTTCTTTCTTTCTTTCTTTCTTTCTTTCTTTCTTTCTTTCTTTCTTTCTTTCTTTCTTTCTTTCTTTCTTTCTTCTTTCTTTCTTTCTTTCTTTCTTTCTGCCTGATATTTCTGTTTTACCGCCTGTCTGATGCCTCGTCTCGGTGTCACCAGGTAATATCCAGATATAGAGAATCATGGCGGTTGTGTTCTGTGTGTCTCAGCATGACTCTTTGTACGTCCTCCACTCGTGCACTCTCCTCCTTGAGGACCCAGACTCCGTTTTCCCCTTACTCTAATGAGGGCCATCTTTCATCCCAGCGGCGCTCGTCTCGTCTCTCCGTGACAATGTGTAATACCTCGTCTTTGTACCTCATTTCACACAGACTTCTATTTGAGGTTTGATAATATGTTTATTTTGTCACATTCACTCTCTCTCTCTCTCTCTCTCTCTCTCCCTCTTTCAGTGTGTGAATGTGTCATGCTCTGTCTTGCCTCTGTTGTTGATCCCCGATTGCTTTAAGGCGCCTTATGTTTTTCTTATTTATTCCGTTTTTTTTCTTGTTAAAGCCGCCTCACGGTTGTTTGCGTTCTGAGCCGGTGGATCACCCATGTGAGTCTGGAGGCAAAATGTGTGTGTGAGCGGGTGAGAAGGAGACGGGTTCCTCTCTGTATGTCTCTCTCTCTCTTGTTCTCTCGCTTGAGGTGTTTCTGTGGAAGTGACAGTGGGGTTTGCTGAAGGTGAGAATTACACATTTGCACCTGTCACAGGTAGTTGGACCTGAACATAGTGGAGGTGTTTTTCTGCTTACTTTTAATGAACCTGTTCGTGTAGTGTAAACGGCTTTGGAAGAAAATAAACCCAGACGGGAAAAACAAAGGATGAGATCACATTAGGGCATCAGGACATTTTTCTCCATCATCCAGTCGTTTCTGGAATATTGGGTTTAGAGGGGGTTAAAAATGAAGGTCAAAACTCATGTCAATCGTTGAAAGTTTTAGTTCTCATTACCTTCCTAATTAGCTGGAGATAATCTGCTCAGAGGGAAAAAAAATGTCTGCCCAGTTTTGTGTGTGTGTGTGTGTGTGTGTGTGTGTGTGTGTGTGTGTGTGTGTGTGTGTGTGTGTGTGTGTGAGTGATTGAGTGATTGAGTGATTGAGTGATTGAGTGATTGAGGAGGGAGTGAAGGAGTGAAGGAAGAAAACTTGCCAGCACCTTTTTTTGTGAAATTTTGGGGGTTTTGGTAGAAAAACGAAACAAATTACAAATGGATGTTTTTTGTTTGTTTAACGCACCAGATCGAGATGAAGCGGTTAACTGTGAACCTCGCACGAGATTGACATTTGACCCGATCAGCACGGACTACTACACACCATCTCATTTAAAATAGTCCCCTTGCACAACATCACTTCTCCACTTCTGGAATACTTCCTGGAAGTTTTCTTTATGAAACAAGGACCTGCCGTGCTGAATCTCACGCAACGGTTTCAAATCGTGCTGGATCTCCTCCTTTTGGAAGAGGGTGAAGTCTGCAGGAGCCAAATCTGGCGAGCAGTGTGGGTGCGTACGCGAGATCGTGTGGATTGTCCGCCGACGATCTTCATGCACAAGTCGGCGAATGGTTTCGGCATTTTCGGGGGTCGAGTTCGTTGAAAGTCTTCCCGAAAAACACCTCGGGCGACTCGCTGCAGCATCGGCGTATATCAAACATACATCAATATTTTATACATTTACAGCAGCAGCAAATCACGGCACGTTCCTTGCACGTGCAACACGATACATGGCAATAAATTTGATCCTGATCCTGATGATCTTAACCGGATTGCGCTCCTCTCTGCACCCCAGAAAACAGCATAGTTCAAGCTCGCTCATAGCTGCCTATGTAGTGAAGATTAACATTAGGTAACTGTGTGTTAATGAGATGTTTTCTGCCTCATTCACCAGACTTCAGTGTGAATCAGTACCCCTCTCCAAAAGTCGACTGAAATGGTATTGACATTTGGATATGGTCTTTTAGGTCGTCTACTGAGTAAAAGTGTCAGCCCTCATTCCAGCAGCTTCTAAAACCGTTCCCCTGCCAATCGTTCTTTTCCCCCCTTTAATTACTCGTGACGTCCTTTGCATCCCGATTCAGGATTAGACCAGATTAGATTTACCCTTACAAGCGAAACAAATTCAGAGCCTTTTAGCTGTGTCTTATTCTGTTTACATTAATTTTCTGTAATACTACTGCTACTCCCAAATCCTGCTCGTGATGATTAAAGCTCGGGATTTGCCCAGAGGTCACTTTGTTGATCATCCATCTGAATTATATAGATGATGAACAGCTATGAAATGATAAAAGAAAATCCACCGCAGACATTTAGCAAGCAGTTGATTGGGCTGCGCTTCTTCTCCATCATGTGCGTTATATTATTCACATTTACGAATGAATTATTTAGAATACTTACATTTAACCTCATTAATACAGAAGCTATGCGGTTAAGGGCCTTGCTCAGGGGCCCAGGTGTGGCTGGGATTTGAACTCATGACCTTGAAAGTTCAATGACCTTTAATTTGGAATCGGAATACGTTTTTTGACCTATTAGGGAAATCGTTTGTTTGCAGTTGCTCCCAGTAAAAGATCAAAGTAAAGATTAAAGTAAAAATTAAATATAAATCAATATTGACTGTATATATTGAGTCTAATGGAATTTGTATCACAGTGAAAAACAGATGGTCCGACTGCAATAATAAATAAATAGTGTAATTAAAATCGGTATAAAGAGTTAAACACTAAGCTCCCACCCGCCCACTGTATCATGACTGAGACCTCCAGCATTCACGTGTCAAACCGCACAATGCACACCTGATACTATAAGTGAAACCAGTAGTGTACTAACATGTAGTGACACACTGCTTAGTTTGTGGTTTGAGACGTGGCCCGAACATTCCCAGCGCCTGTTTTACAGCGGTGTTAAAAATAATCGTCTACTGAGCACATCAGCATGCAGCAGAGCTCGAACATCATCCCACACCGACTGAAGTTCATGCGGTGTTCAGTCTGAGCCATCATAAACAGCTCACAACCCGCACAACACAGGCAGCTACCCGACCCCCCCCGACACAGCCCCGGCTGTGATTGACATTGATTCGAGAATCGTGTTTTATTTTTAACCAAAACACACTGCAGCCAAGTTTTCTCAAACTTCTGCGGGCGTCACCTAAACCGAAACCCCTCGTTGTCCTGTTTTTAGTGGAAGTTTTAGTTTTTCCTTCAAATCATATTCTTTTATTCTTTTCCATTATAAGGAAATTTGATTTATTCCAGTTATTTTATTTTTTTTATGCTCCTTATCCCTTCTGAATGATGAGACACCTTCATGCTGACGTTGCACTTATTAGGGTATTTGTAAGAGCTGCGAGTGTATGAGGGTAAATATTGACTTGGGTGTGTTGGCAGTGCTGAGGAGTAACACTGGCACTGCATCAACACGGTTCAAAATAAAGTCAAGATAAGACTCGATACAAGTTCATACGTGTGTAAGCACCCACCCCCCCCCCCATGTGCTTAACCCATTTTCCGAATAATAAAAATGTTAAAAAAGACCTGCCAATCATCACTCCAGCGATCATGTGTAATTCCTTCTCCATTATTTGTTCATAAAAGGCGAATGCGCTCTGAATTCGTAAATGTGCACTCTAATTTGTATTCGCGTTATCTAAGCGTTATTTTTTGGTTTTTCCACTTTGTGCCCAGTGATGGAGGGTGATGAGATTAGGCAGGCTGATCAGCGCAGATTATCTGTCCCAGTCACTGAGGAAATGATGGAAAGCAGGCGGAGACGGTGGCGGGTCTTTTGATTAAATACTCTAGGAAAGAAAAGTCTGCTGTTGGTGCCGATTTTGTGGCGCTCAGTGTGATGGGCAGCTGCAGCCGCCATCTCCAAGTTTGTGCGCGCGCGAGCGCGTGTGTGTGTGTGTGTGTGTGTGTGTGTGTGTGTGTGTGTGTGTGTGTGTGTGTGTGTGTGTGTGTGTGTGTGTGTGTGTGTGTGTGTGTGTGTGTGTGCTGTGTTTTTTGGCACATTTTAAGACTGGCAGGTGCAGAGTGTGAATACTTTCCCCAACCGTCCTTTCTTTCTTTGCTTTAGCATAATGTGGAGCCTCGTCGCTTGGCCCTTTTCAGCGCTTTCTGGCTCTTTTCATTCAAAAGGAGAGCGAGATGGTGTCACACACTCTTCCGTGCAGCTGGATGAGGTCCATTCTGTGCTCTGTACATTCCGTGCATGGAAACGACATGCTGGTATTAGGTTCTTGGCTTCCCTTCCTTTCTCACAGCGCACGATCAGATACACGATTTAAACACGGCCAAATTGTATTTTCTTGGTTCGTACTGTATTATGAGCTCCTGATGCTGGCAGGATTTAAGCCCCCGCCAATCCTTATGCCGTCAATCATGCAGTTGATAAGGCCACTCCGAATGTTTAGGGGATTAAGGAGCACTAATGCTTTCAATGACATCATCTTTCTACAATGTACCCAATTCTCTAATTAATATTACTCTCCTATTAAAGCTTCTTCAGTCAGTTGACGCTCCTTCATCCCCCCACGCGCTTTAAATGATTTACTTGTCATTTTGGCAATTAGTTAGGACAGGCTTAGTGCTGCCCAAATTGTCCCTTGGGATGATTAAAAAAAGGCAACGGCCCTGTTTAAGCTGATTGTATGAGTTCGACTAAAAGGAAGCTCATATTGTATTGACGCAGTGTGTGTGAATGGGGAAGGAATCGGTCAGTGGCTAAGATTCGGGACTTTTGGTCGCCTCACATTCCCTGCATCGGGGCAAAAAAGTAGCACTGGCACACATTGGACAGACTGCATCTGACAGCCAACTAGAGTGTACGTTCTACGCTTGTGTGAGAGAACATAGCTCTCTCATACCAGCAGGTGGCAGTATTTTGTATTTGGCATCCAAATCTGAAAGCTCTAGAACTGCGAATATATAAAGCAAGCAGCGACTAATGGACTTGTGTAGCTTTTTTTATTCATACCTGCAAGTGCTTGTGCGTTCCTTCTTTATTGTCTGTGCGTTCCCTACGTCATTGTTTGCTTTTGTTCGTTTTTTTTATTTTGATGAGAATCTATGAAAACTAGAGGTCGACCGATGGTGAATTTTACTGATGCCAATAGCTAGGTTGGATCGTACTTGCTGATAACCGATAAATCAACTGATCGTTATCCAGTATCTTTTTTAAACACTGAAAACTGAAAAAAATAGTACTATAATTTTTTACCAAAAAAAACCTGTACTGAATCTTGAATATGTGCTAAATGAAATTAATATATGTTTATTAGGTTATATTTATATATTAAGGTTTTAATTAATAAATATAACGATGTAATAAATGATAAATATATATATAATGTATAGCGCTCTCCGTGCAACGTGCGGTCTCGCATGTTAAAAAGAAAAAAAGAATTATGCCGCACGTGATGTCAGTGATTCGCCTCTAGAGGCCGCTCTCGTAATGACAGCAACGGACGCAAGCCGGAAAAACCATCAGTATGGATTTTTACAGATATGCGTAGTCCCAGCATATGGTTATATATATAGAAATATATCATCACCGCATGGTCTAAATATAATAATGGATCCGTGGCCCAGAAGTGGCCCTGAGTTTGACAGTTGCTGAGCCAACGGTCTGTAACTGCAGAACCATGAAACCCACTGACTTACACAAAAACACGTTCTGTTAATAGAAAGGACACAACAATTTAGCATTTACATTATATTTAAATTTACAGCATTTGGGATTGAGAGGATATAAAATGGTTGCTGAAATGTAAGGGGTGTACCCACTTTTGCGAGATACTGTACACCACAATCAATGTTGTTAGCTCTTTTCTCTTTCGTAGCCTTTTTCTCCTTTCCCCTCCAGCTCAGGGAGAAAGCAGGTCATCCCTTCATCCTCTCCAACAGCCTCATTAGTCCTGCTATAATGAAATAAGTTATGAGCTGTGTGCTGAGGCGCCAGTCCGCTCGCTTTATTTATTTATTTTTATTTTTTTTTCCCTTCCCCTTCCACTACAGCATCGGTAATGGAGCAGACTGAGATTTGGAGTCTCTGATCCATTCTTGTACTCATCCCCATTGCTCTGACCTCTCGCAAATGAGCCGAGCCTGTGAGAAGAGATGAGCCGTCTCTCTGCTCTCAAAACCTATCGATAGCTAATTAAGCTTATTTAGCAGCATGGCCTAATGTCATTTACTGGTATTAGTGAGGAGATTTCCATCCCTCTATCCCTCAGTTTAAACGCTTCTGTAACTTGGCAAGGTATTGGAAATTCAAATAATATACTTTCTTTTGCATATTTATTTGCATACGATCATAAAGCATAATTTAAATTGCATTTGATGACGTAGGATTACCTACTTAAAGTATAAACTTGTTAAAGTTCAACAGGAAAAGGAGGAGGGAATATAAATAACTATATACATCCAGGGTGAGAGTGTCATTTAATTCCATCCATAATGTCCTCAAATGACTCGTGTCACATATATAAATAATAAACAGAGTACATACACTATATGGTTGAGTTGAAGGCGTACAATTGTACAGGACCTCTTTAGGTGCGCTATAATACAATTTTGCGTTCACTTGAACTCGGAGACCCAAACCTGTTCTAGCATGGCTTTGTTCCTGTGCTTTACCTGGTTTGGAGTGGAAGATCTGCTGTAGAGCTCTGATCTCATCCCTACTGAACACCTTTGGGATGAATTTGAACGCTGACTGCACCCCAGGCCTCCTCACCTACATCAGTACCTGACTTTACTAACACCCCTGTGGGCTGATGAACACACATGTACCCGAGCACATTCCAGTATCTAGTAGAACATCTTCCCAGAAGAGTGGAGGAAATAATAAGAGCACATTGGGACTAAATGTGGAGTGAGATGCTTAAGACACATACCATATTTATGACCAGGTGTCCCAATACTTTTGGCAATATAGTTTATATACAGTGGGTTCACATAAACTTATATACCTATCTATCTATCTATCTATCTATCTATCTATCTATCTATCTATCTATCTATCTATCTATCTATCTATCTATCTTATTTCATATTTCATATTATATTTAAAATATTTAATTGTGATTTTATATATATATATATATATATATATATATTATATTGCATCCTGCAGTAATAATGGCCGACCTCAGTGCTGCCTGCTGAAAGAATCTCTATTGTTTTACCCGTCTCAGCATTATTGTATAGATATAATCCCATACATCTGCACCTGTGGCTCAGTCTGAGTGTGACTGTAAAAGAATATGGCATCGCTGACACACTGCGCTCTCGGTTTACAAGCTGGCACACACTCCGACCACACAGGACCCCCGGCTGGGATTCGCCGAGGTCACCTAGGGGACAAAAAAAATCCAAGGCTGTCGGTCACACCCTGTGTATGATTGTGTGGACTGTTTTGCGAAGTGCAGTCACATTTAGTGACCGTGCCATAGCTCTTTTTTAATGGCTATCATCAAGTCTGGGGATGTTTAGTTTTCTTAATGAATATGGTTAAAAGTAAGAAGAAAGACTGGGCGTGTGTGTGTGTGTGTGTGTGTGTGTGTGTGTGTGTGTGTGTGTGTGTGCACGTCATACACTAGAGATTTAGAGTAAATGTGGTAAATGTGTGTTTCGAACCCACTCAACTTTTGGGATGAATCTATAAGTGTGTGTTTTGAACCCACTGAACTGAAAAGTGGTAGAGAAAAGCAAGCTGGTACTTGTAAATATTGAATAGGTTTAACCCCTGACTGTGAAGCCTGCATCATATCTACACTCCTGATCACCTTCCGCTCTTAAACCACCAGCCGCTTTCGGATCACTGTCTCCACTGCATCCGATTTAGCCACACACTGCTGTTTCTCTGTCCATCTCTTTGATTACATTTCCCTGCACTTTGCCCTGCTGTCATGCTGGATGACTTGTGGAATATTGATGTGCTCCATAAGGAGATTGCTTTTTGTGACGGTGTGCTCTGAACTGTCAGTCCAGCTAATTTCACTGCTCTGCCTTTTAGCCCATGGTCATGATGGAGCCCTGTCTCGTGTGGAGGGGCAGAGTGTGTGTGTGTGTGTGTGTGTGTGTGTGTGTGTGTGTGTGTGTGTGTGTGTGTGTGAGAGAGCACGCAATGCCCAACAGCTGCTGTCTGGTGGTTCAGACACCACCCTTTATGTAATCAGTCTGCCTGGGTTGCCATCCCTCACTTTATCCATCACGCGTTTATTTATTCATTGTTTATTATCTGCAGCGTAGACTAAAACAAATCTCTGTCTTACCATCGCATAGAGGAGAAAACATTCCATTAGCAATATTACAATGTGTTTTGATTGCGATCAGCGTAGCGGTCGACCGATACAGGTTTCCTTTTCTTTCTGAGGCCGATATCAGTGTCGCGGATCACAAAACTCACGGTTCAGGTCACATCCATCCGCAGGTCAGGATCTGTACTGATCACTGGATCAACTGTTGAACCTCCTGCTGATATTGGATGCATATTTTGATTTTTGGGCCGTTGTAGGATTTTCTTCATCTCATAAAATCCAACAGTTCATTAATAAGAAGTGATACAGAAAATTGCGACACTCCAATCAGTGCACTCGTTACCAAGTTTTGGTCTCCGTGCCAACCAGTAGCCTAAACTACAGCTGGTTGAAGGCTCACTAACAATACAGTTCCAAAAACTTACTCATGTTCTCTCTCCAAAAGTTCTCTCTATCTCTTAATGAAGCATCATATTTAACCAATGAAATATAAAAGCTTCGATTATTGACTGGATTCGGTCGGCCAATCAACTGGTCCACCTCTAGTGTGCAGATCTTATACGTTTGTTTATCTAAATTAGAATGAGAGTTCAGACGCAACCAGGACGAAAATAAAGCAGCTAATGACTATACGTTTGAACATATGACTGCTGAAGTGTAGTTTAAAATGGACAAGGGGATGTAAATATCAAACTAAATTAAACAAAAAAAACCACTACAGTCCATGAATTGAGCTTAATGTGAATATACATCAAACAAAAGCAATTAAATTACAGATTTTAAAATCTACTTTAAAAAGTATTTAAACTACTCAATCACAGTAACACGGGGAAATCTAATTAGTCCATTTCCAGATAGATGGTGGACGAGAACAGACCCTACGAAGTATTTCATTGGATAGATCTAAGCTCCACCCCCATCAGCCAGAAGAGCTTTCGGCCTCTTAAAGCATGGGCGAGCTCACAGACAGCCATGACTGGATTGTCACTTTGATTGACAGGGGAAATGAGTATATGTTCCTCCTCCTAGAAGAGTAGGAACAAATTTGTTTTCTGGGACTCTTGTCCATGGCTGGTTCATGATCATCGGGCAAAAGCTTTTGTCTTTGGAGTCGAACAATAGTTTTATTTTATCAACATTTGAATTTAAAAGTTTACTTATTGCTTTAAATTGAAAAATTCAACACATCTGTACAGAGGCGATGTTCAGTGGTAACCTAAAGGAGCACTGCAAACTAAAAATAAACAATTCCATACTACTTCAATTCTAAAAAAAAGTATAAATCAAGTACTCGTAAAACCTCTAAAAACGTTATGGTTTAAAAGCAAGTGCATCAGTTGCAATCGGGTTTTCGCTCAATCGCAGATCCATACTGAAGTCTCCAACTCAGCAGTAAAAGCATGCAGTATTATTGAGTACACCGAGCTCATTAAGAGGCTAAGCTGCTCAGTCAAATAGCTAATTCACCACTTGATTGATATTCCGATAGGCCAGAATAGGTCATGTGACCTTTAGACCATCTTTCTGAAAACATCGCAATAGCTGTCAGAGCTGCAGATCAGATACATTACATTTTTTTTTTTTACATCGATGCTCCTCCTGAACGTTTGTTAGATCCCAGTGTGGATGTGCACAGTCATGGATTGATGGAGGAAGTGGTCAGAGATTAGATTGTGTAAAGAAGCAGTCTCTCAGAACACAGCCATACCTTCATATCTGCAGTCATGGGGAGCAGCAGGCCTGGAGGGGCTGATTAAAAATGCCACCATGCTTTTTACTTCAGTGTGCACTAAAGTTATTCAGCACTGGTGTCCTCCAGAGTGCTGAAAGGTTCCCTGACTTGCTGTAGTTTACAGAAAGAGCCATTAAGCACCGTGGGCTGTTCGTTAGAAAGGAAAGCTGTTCTGCTTCATTTTAATAATAGTGTTTGATTTGCAGCGGACTCGTTCGCTTAGACCACAAAAAAAATGAAAAGAAAAAAAACATGATCTGCTCAGCAGCGGGTTTTAGTTTGTTTTGCTAATTTTTGTCAAATATGTCGCTACCCGCCTGACCTCTGCTCCTCCACCCACACAGTGTCTGCCCTGATCTCCAGTCTTCCAGCACATTTGAAAGCGTACCCTCCATCAGAACAGCTGACGGCACCGTTGCCTGTTTGTTGACGCACGTTTAGGGATGCGAAAGCAGTTTTGTAAACTCCCAGTTTATTCCCATCAATTTCTGTTAATTCCCATGAACAGTTTCCATTCTTGAAAATACTCCTGATTGCGCAAGATTTAATCATGCAATCCACCTGATACACACCTGTCAACCAATAGAAAGTGTGTAGCTTGATGTGACGTGCATAAATGAATAAATAACAAAAGGTGCTGTAGAGATGAATCGTTGTCTGAACACTGTTGATGATCATAGTGTGTTTGTGTGTGTGTGCATGCACATGTGCAAGTCTTGCTTTGTTTATCCTCCCATGAATATTTAGAGAGCAGTGCAATCGCTCCCGACAAGCAGAGACAGATGGATCGGCATTTTCCAGTCTGCACTCTCTGCCCTATCAGTCTGTTGGGTCTGCTATCATTAGGCGGCTATTCTAGTCTTTAAACAAAGTGTGTGTGTGTGTGTATGATAGCCTTTAGTGAGTGCTCTGCTGTGCTTTTATAATTATTTGTATTTTTTAATCCGTAGAGCCTCTTTAAAGTAAAAGCTTTTAAAGCACTGATGTCTCTTTTTTGTTCAGTGTCCACCCTCAGAGTTAAAGCTCTGTTACATTACTGCCATCTAGTGGCGGTTTAATTTCATCATTATTTGTACTCCCAAGCTTCATTGTAACTTTGAATAAAAAACAAATAAATGTACAAAAAAAACAGTAAATCTGTTTTTGTTTTTTTTTCATGTACAGTCCATGACGTGTGTGACTGTTTGGAAACGTCTAGGAGGAACATTGGAGCTGTGTGTTTGTCCAGTACTGTGTAATTTAATTGCTTTAAATTTGTGTTTTGTTTTGTTTTGTTTTTGTTGCAGAAGGAGCTGAGCCTTCCCCGAAGAGGCAGTTTGTGAGTATTTGTCTATATTTTGACCAGCTTTAACCGTTTCCTATTGCGCAATACAGGAATGTCCACTCTGAACTAGGTACAATGCTCATCACCATCTTCTCATAATCCATCAGTCATTTATTAATACCTTTTATTAAGCTGCTGTAGTAAATTGTAGGGACTCTGAGTTGGTGTTCTCACACATCTGGTGTTCTCATGTTCAAAGTTCCTCTAGAAACACTTCTATGGAATCGTGGCACATCAGGCGTGGAAACTAGCTGCACCTCTGTGGAGCGAGTGCTTGCACTAAGAGTACCAGGGGAAAAGAAAAAAAAAAAAAATCTCTTGTCTGTCCCACATACGAGATCATCTTTCTGATAGGGAGGAGCGAGTACAAATACCAGCACCACCAAGGCTCCACTGTTGGGCCCCTGAGCAGGGCTCTTAACCCTCAACTGCTCAGTGTGTGAATGAGATCATTGTAAGTTATTCTGGGTCAAAGTGTCTGCCAAATGTAAAACAAACAAACAAAAAAAACAACATAGGAATACATGCACATATATGAACCTGATCCCTACTGTTTTTCGAACCTGCATTCACAGAAGTGGATTATGAGAATTACACACAATTCAGAAGGAAATCTTCAACCTGAGCACTCGTGATTATGACGCATGGAAATTTGAATACGTGGTTCCGGTTTTAGCTGTTGGTGGAAATGTGCGTGTTTAAGCTTCATTGTGTAACTGGAGAGAAAATGTCTGTTGAATGAGTTTTTGTGTGTCCTCCATTGACGATGTGAGATTTTAAAGACAAACGCATTCGACATTTCAGCAGACGCCCGTTTCAGTTGGATGTGTACATGGACGTCAAGTTTATTTCTATAGCGCTTTTCACAACAGACATTGTCTCAAAGCAGCTGTACAGAAATCAACAGTCAAGGTGAACGATGTGTATTTATCCCTGATGAGCAGCCGTGGCGAGGAAAAACTCCCTTAGATGTTATGAGGAAGAAACCTTAAGAGGAACCAGACTCAAAAGGGGAACCCATCCTCATTTGGGTGGACATGTCTCAAAGCTCTTTGTGGATTTGCGATGGTCACGTCCTGACCGCTTTCTCGGGTTACCTCAAAATGAATAATCATTAGGATTATAATAATGGAAGGTGGGAGCTCAGTGGTTAAGGTATTTGACTCTGGATCGGAAGGTCATAAGTTCAAATCCCGCCACTGCTGGGCCCTTGAGTGAGACCCTTAATCCTCACTTGCTCAGTTGGAAGTCGCTCTGGATAAGAGCATCTGCCAAATGCCGTAAACGTAACAATCATCACAGAATCGCCTGCCTGAGCCAACAGCGCTTTTGATGGTTACGTACCACGCTGTAATACGAATAAGGATTTCCGTGTGCTCTTAAAGACATCTGTATAATACTAATGCAATAAAAACACACAAAGAAACCTGGGAGGGAAACTAATCAGCTTTGCGTGTCTAAACATACTTCCCTTTATAATGGGAATAATTAGGACGTCACTCATCGCTGTTGTATTTGGAAATAAAGACATAACGTCTGATCTGGCAGAGGGAAAATGCGTTTATTATTTGTAGGTTTATTAGGCAAGTAAAGACATTTTTCTTTATCATTTGAAATAAGGAAATTACACATTTATGAGTGCTGGTGTGTGTGTGTGTGTGTGCAGCAGAGGTCAGAGGTCAGCAGGGTTCAGGTCCGGAGCAGGTCTAACAGCTGAGTATCCACGCAGCCACAGCAGCGTACGACTATTTTTAACATGCTGTAGCCGGTGAATGCATTTTCTAGCCTTATGAGGTATCCTTTCTTTGTACGGTGACTGTTCTGGAATGAGCGATATACCGTGTATGAATGCTGTTATAAACCCTGAGCATCATAAAACTGGATTTTTGTATCAAAACGTTTTTTTTTTCTTTGTTCAGTAATTGAACTGAAATTTTAATGTTTTTTTCTCGTAACACAAAACTAAAGTAAATCCGACACACGTTGTGTCATGACAATGTAATTTTTGTGTGTACAGATAGCGTCTCGATACGATACGTTTTCAGTAAGCATCACGTGTGCGTTCAGTTTCCATGTTCTGTTTGTTCACCGCTATAAAAGCGCTAGAATTGAATCGTCCGATGCAGCGATCCGTTCAGACAGCGTATAGAGGAAACAATACAGCCGTGCATTAGATTTGTAATAAAATTAAACATGGCTTGGGATGCAGTAAACGTTACGCTTTGGGGTTTGCATGAGTGAAATTAGATTTTATTTATTTATTTATTTTTTTATGTTCTCTGATGTTATCGCAAGTTCTGCATTGTTCTTCCTGGAACTCGAACCTCCACAAGGTTGCAAAGACTTAATCAAATCAAAAGCCTTCTATTTTAACGCGATTAAAAGACACACACACACACACACACACACACACACACACACACACACAGCATTGTTTGTCTTTGATGTGAAGCAATAGCTCATATTTCAGTGTTCTTGCATTCAGCCTGGTCTGTACATCTGTGTTATAATCACTCCGGCTTAACAGTGCACGCGCCAGTAGTCATATTCACAGTCATAGTGGACTTTATCCTTTATATCGGCTGGACTGGGGACGTGGACATCACGTCCTTTTGGTTCTTGGACAGACGGTGTGAGTGAATGAAGCGTGACAGCTGCAGACCCTCCCCCCGCTCCGAGACCTCGTCATATCACCAGCGTAGTCATGTGTATACGAGATGGATATAGGAGGCAGCGTTAGGCTTGTGAACTCTTTCACCCTCTTCACCCTCACGCCACAGAGACATGGATTGGGAATGTCTTCAGCCAAAACCGTGCACAGCTGGAAAGCTCGTTCGGCAGTCGCCGGCGCTCGGCAACTAGCTATGGGTTGTAGCCGTCCTCTCGGACCGAGGTCGGGCCTCAGCTTTGTCTGCGTTTGGATTCGTTATGCTTTCTGCAGCTACATGTCCGGATCATACTTGGTGGACTGTCCACGTTTTGAACAGGGTGGTGATCTTCAGCTCTTAGAACTAACATGCTAAAGGTTGGGAGTCATCACCAACAGGGGTAGTGTTCCGGTCATCATCGTCGTCGTCGTCGTCGTCGTCACAGCTGTACGGACCGGCGTGACTTGTGTGTCGAGAGGTCTTTGGTCCGGCTGCCTGATCAGACACACCGGTTCTAGCATGAAGAAAAGGAAGGAGAAAGCAGGAGCTCCCAGCCTGCACTTACAGTAAGCCTTTCACTATCTACTGGTACAGCTGTGTACACACACACTCGCAGACACCTTTAAATAGATGTGTAAATGCAGTGCCGATTGTATTTTCAATAGATAATTTCCAATAACTCTGTTCATGCTGAGCTCTTTGTTAGGTTCCCCCAATATGACTATTAGACCAAAGTGGATGAAATCAGTGATCAGCACTTTCTCTCTCTCATGGCCTCGAAAGAGAGAGAGACCAATCAGGAATAACATTATGGCATTATAACATTGAGCGGTGAAGTGAATATCACTGATTATCTTCATCATGGCACCTGTTAGTAGGTGGGATATATTAGGCATCAAGTGAACATTTTGTCCTCAAAGTTGACGTGTTAGAAGCAGGAAAAATGGGCGAGTGTAAGGATTTGAGCGAGTTTGACGAGGCCCACATTGTGACGTCTAGACGTCTGGGCCAGAGCATCTCCACAACTGCAGCTCTTGTGGGATGTTCCTGGTCTGCAGTGGTCAGTATCTATCAAAAGTGATCCAATGAAGGAACAGTGGTAAACCGGCGACAGGGTCATGGGCGGTCGAGGCTCGTTGATGCACGTGTGGAGCGGACGTTGGTCCGTGTGGTCCGATCCAACAGACGAGCTCCTGCTGGATGGGTCAAGTCAAGTCGCTTTTATTGTCATTTTTACTATACACAGTGGTACACAGTACACAGTAAAAACGAAACAACGTTCCTCCGGAACCCTGGTGCTACACTAAACAACAAAACAACATAAAGTGCATCGAGTGCAGCCTGGTGCAAACAGTGCAAACAAAAGAACAGTACAGACAGACAGAGTGCAGACAGACAACACAAGACAAGACAAAAGACAAAAACCAAGTATAAAAGACAAAAACCAAGTATAGAACTGGTGTGGCAGCAAAAGGGG
This sequence comes from Silurus meridionalis, assembly GCF_014805685.1. Lineage (NCBI taxonomy): Eukaryota > Metazoa > Chordata > Actinopteri > Siluriformes > Siluridae > Silurus > Silurus meridionalis. The sequence continues at coordinate 27,039,057 of NC_060884.1, forward strand.
GACACGATATTAGGCAGGTGGTCATAATGTTATGCCTGATTGGGATGGATGAATAGATAGAACTGTATTTTTTATTAATTGTATAGTACAGTGGAACCTCGGGTTACGAGTTTAATTGGTTCTATCACTTTACTCTTAACCTGAAAAGCTCGTATCCCGATACAAATTTTCCCATAAGAATAAATAGAAACTTCGGTAATTCGTTCTGGACACCCAAAAAGTGTTTCTTAAAAAAAAATAACGCCAATATTCACTAATATTATTTACTTTTAACATGTTATATTGAAATCGTATAAAAACATATAAACATATAAAAAATAAATCTTTAAATGGTACCTTACCTTTAAGAAGTCTCGCTGCGTGCATGATGGAGACGACGTCCGTAGAAGCGGGAGGAGGGAGAGTTATTGTTTGGAAGGAGAATTTCCATCAGGCTACTTTGTTGGCGGCATGGTGATAGGAATACGTACAGTATTTAAAGTTCAGTAATTCCACACTGTTAGGCGACGGCGGATGTGTATGTGCTGCACGAGGCGCAGCGAGAGCACGTGGCGATCGTAAAAACTAACCTGCCTGCGATTTTCCGTGCGCAACGCCGTATCCTAAAAATTTCTCGTAACTAGAGGCAACATTTTTTATGAACTGCGATTCGTAACCTGAATTATACGTATGCCGGGGCGTTCGTAACCCGAGGTTCCACTGTACATGTGCTCAGCAATGAATTGCAGTTTAGGATCTTCCAGTGTAAATAGTAGCAATTATTTAGAGGCAGATTTGATGCTACTTTCTAATAATTCATTAATCAATAATTAAAACGAGGCAAAAACCAGGTATAGAAATTTCCACTCTCTTCTACCTGAGACAAACGATTACTCGGACACGGTTATTTTTGCGTCGCTCCGTAAACATTTCTGTCTTCAGTTTATCGCTTGTTGCCCTGGTTTCCTTGTTAACACCAGGCCAGCGTTACAGTGTAGTGCCATACATGAGCTACAGAAAGTATATGAAGTATACAAGACCATGATCACGGTGAATTCACCAGCTCGTAGGATTTAATGTACGGCGTCAGAAACGCTTCAGGGTTTAGCAGTGATCACCTCCTGTCTCAGAAGCTGCGAGGAGAACCGACTGTAGCTATTTAACGGCTCGAACACTGTTAGGTATTGGTAGGCAAATTGACTTCAACCAGATTTCTGTTGGAGAATAAACATAGAAAAAAACAATATTGAAATGAAAAACTATATGGACAAAAGATGCGCTTCCTGAGCATCACATTCCACATTTAGTCTCCATGTGGTTATAAGAACCTCCACTCTTCTGGGAAGATGTTTCACTAGATTTCCACTAGAATCATTAACATATAAAAGAAAAAAAAACCTGTAGATTTTGTATGTATGTCTAAAATATGTTTAGATTTTCAACGTTCTATTTGACAGCTCAGTTTGGAGGTTGGTGTGTGGGTGTTTAGTTTAGTGGAGCATCTGCATTTTTGTATCGTCAGGGGGGCTTCCTATCTGTCTGCACAACATCCGGAAAGAGCTCCGGATCCGCTTTCGTCTTCTCACCAGCTTGTACAGAGAAGAGATTTATTCATGAGCTTGTTTCGAATCGCTCTCTGTCTCTGTAGCCTTTATTTCACGCTGCTGGCTTTAAGATCCGAAGCGCATCGTCCACTTTCGAACTTCCACACGCACGTGTTCAACCCATAGAGCTCAATATGCGTTTACACACACTGCACTTGGACACTGACTTTTGTAGTAGATACAGAAACACACTTCAGTGACCAGTGATCCACACACACACACACACACACACACACACACACCCCACACACTTTTATTTATTTTTTGGCCTTCACTTTTTATTTTCTTCTCTTCATGGTGCCACACTTGCTAGAATCTGGCCAACTGCTCAGTTTCGTTGCCACGGCAACAGCAGCCTCCTGCAGCACCTCCTCAGCCCTACAGCTTTCTCCTCCTCTTCCTCTTCTCTCCGCCTGTCGTACGGGGGAGGCACGGAGGAGGCAGTCTGTGCCTCGGGTCCTGCCTCTGCCCCAGCTCTTGGCCTCGGCTCCCCCAACCCCTTCATCTGGAGGTAAGAAGTGAAACCCACTGGTGTGTCTCACACGGCATGGTGATCAGTCTGACACTAACCACCAGATTACTTAATACGATTCAATTTCCCAATGAAACCTGACCTTTTTTTTGTTATCGTCTACTCTCCATAATATACACGAGATTAATGACACTTCATGGACGGATATTTCTCAATCCTCTCCTCCAAACATTTACATTTGGCAGATGTCCTTATCCACTTACAATCGTGCAAAGGTTAAGGGTCTTGCTCAAGGGCCCAGCAGCGGCATCGTGGTGGGGGTGGGATTTGAACCTGTGACCTTCCGATCCAAAGTCCAATGCCTTACCTACTGAGCGCCAACCTACAAACATTTGCACCGATGAGCAGAAACTCGCCAGTGTAATACAGCAGGAAACCGTGCTGCATTTCACATTATCTTTAAAGGAAACTTTGGATATTGTTTTTTTGGGTCTGAATTGAAAACATAAGAAATAGGCAGCAAATACACAAATGATCCTAAAGATGAAAAAAAGGTGATGAAGGCTGAAGCTTCTTGAACTACATTACGCTGATGAACCACTTGCTTTTACACCAGGTTTTCGGATTCCATTTAAACATTTTCCAGCTTTTTTCATTTATATGCAAACTTGGTCGTTTTACGTTTGTATACGCAGGTCTAAGTGTGTGTGTGTGATCTCACTGCTTTTGATGTGATTTCGTTTGCGTGGCGCTCCTGCTGTGTGCCGCCTCAAGGTGACACAGTGCTCTCCACGCTTGGTTGCTTCTACTTCTGTACACACACACACACACACACACACACACACACACACACACACACACACACAGTATATAGTTTACCATGCCTTAGTATACCATCATCCCACCAAAACCTCCTTCAATCCTCACACCACCGTGCATCCATCTCATTACGCCACCTCACACCAAATCCATCTTAATTCCCCCTTTTATATCCAGCCGTGTCCAACATCTCGCCTGCTAGATAATGACGAAGGCTTGAGTGTTATTGGATTTTTCTCACATTTAATGCTTAATTACACAATTGTACATTTTCATAATTCTTTTTTGTACATGCTAGAATGTATTAAAAGAACACTTCAGCATTTCCTCGTTAGCGATTCCAATTCAATTATTCCCGCTGTTCTAATTGAGTGATGAATTCCATTAATAAAGGTCGAAGTATAAGACTGTATGAGACAAATTGCTAAATCATGCTGCAGGTTTATTTATTCATTTATACACATTCATTTAATCAGCGTTGAACTTTTGCTACTGGTAATGAAAACAATGCACAAAAATATTTCCTTATAAACAAATGCCCTTAGGCCTCTATAATCAGTGCGCTTTTAGTAAACAGCTTTTCCGTTCTTATGTTGCGATCGGTTGCACTTAAACTCCGAAACAAAACAAATTTCTGACAAAATTGCCATGTAGGTTGGGATTCCCAGTTCAGGAATTTTTTTTTGCGTAGCTGATTGAAGCAGTTGCACTGTTTGGACACCAGAGGTCGCTGTGCAAAAAGTAAAAAGACATCAAAAACATGATTATTTTCACATGATTATTTGAAGTGACTAAAAGCTCTGGATTTCCTGAACAACAATTCTACAAATTGAAATGTAGAATGTTAAGCTGTTAAACCCCTTGTCTTCTATACAATGATCTACAGCGGTACAGTAGTAGTGCGCAGAAAAAACGCATTTTATCTGATTTGGAGCTTTATTTTTTTCCTCATTAGGTTTCATTATGTTTGAGTAGATCATTTTCCACATGTCAGACAAGTGTAATGTTTTTACAAGCTTTTAGTCTTCTAGGCTCAATAGCAATGCAGTGGAGACTCGATGCAGTTTTTATTTTAATAAAAAAATCTTTTTTTCTTTTTTAATGAAAATGGATGTTAGATTTAGTTGACAAAACCCCACAGCAATTGAAGTCATTTTATAAAAGGTTAGTAAAGACTGAGGGTTTTGGACTTCAAATGTTTCTCATTTTTCTCCCCATAAGCTTCTTTTACCCAGATATAGTAAATAAAATCTATTTTTCAATTGAAGTAGGCATGACCATCAAATGAATATAATGGACACAAGCCAGCTTTTTTTTCTCAGACAGACAGACAGACAGACAGACAGACAGACAGACAGACAGACAGTCAGTCAGTCAGTCAGTCAGTCAGTCAGTCAGTCAGTCAGTCAGTCAGTCAGTCCATAATACAGGTACACAGCAACAAAATGCAGTTAAGCATCTACCAGAAGTGCAAAGACTAGCAATTGTGTAAACTAACAAGTGCAGATAAATATGTAGTATATGTACAGCATGTAATGTAATATGTATGTATGTAAAAATAAATTTCATATATACACACACACACACACACACACACACACACACACACACACACGAGTGTATGTGTGTGTGTACCGTATTTTCCGGACTATTAGCCGCTACTTTTTTCCACGTTTTGAACCCCGTGGCTTAAACAACGAAGCGGCTAATTTATGGATTTTTTCCTGGGTTTTTCCCGGTTTCACAAACTTCAAGCCAAAAAGCTGAACCTCATAACGTTAGACTAATGAAATTTCCGAACGGAAACGAAAAAACGCACCTCACCTGTGTTCTGAGCTGCACGGCATCGGGAGAAAAAATTCAGGCCAATGCCAAAAGATAAACTCCCGAGAGAAATAGTTGTGAAAGGAAGGAGGAAGACAGTGAACAATGACTTTCTTGGTCGGCTACTGTTTAGATACAAGCCGTTGTAGCGCGTTGAGTCTGGGTGAAGGGAGAGCTCGCTAACTCCAGTTGCAACAGAAATGATATAAGCACAGACAGGTTTCCAAAACTTTTTTATTTTAAGGCACAGTATGTGTAGAGAAAGAGAAGTATAAAAAAATTGAGTATGTAATATGTACATTGTGTGTATAATTGTATAGAAGTTAAATACAGTGATCTAGCGGTAGAGTGTAGAGTTCAGTAGTGTGATTGCGGATGGAAAAAATCTGTCCCTGAACCTGCTGGTTCTGGTGTGTAAGTTCCTGTATCTCCTTCTTGATGGAAGGAGGTTTAACAGTTTATGACTGGGATGTGAAGAGTCCTTGATGATGATGTGAGCTCTGCACAGTTGAAGGTGTTCAATGGCAGGTAGTTGGGTGCCAGTGATGCGTTGGGCGATTTTGACCAGCCTTTGCAGGGCTTTACGTTCACACACAGTGGAGCCTCCGTACCATACAGTGATGGAGTTGGTCAGGATGCTCTCAATGATGCAGTGGTAGAAACTCATTAGAATCCCTGGGGACCGATGAGCTTTCATGAGACTCCTCAAGAAGTACAGGCGTTGTTGTGCATTCCTAACCAGAGCTGAAATGTTTTGGTGCCACGACAGATCTTCAGAGATATGAACTCCCAAGAACTTAAAGCTGGAGACCCTCTCTATCTCAGTTCCATTGATGTTGACTGGGCAGTGTCTCCTGCAGTTAGATTTTCGAAAGTCCACGATGAGCTCTTTAGTCTTCGTTGCGTTGAGCGTCAGTTTGTTGATGGTACACCATGCGGTCAGGCTTCGGATCTCTGTATATAGTGGTTTTCCAAATTTTATCACCAAATATAATAGATACAAGCCGTTGCAAACCTATTGAGTATTACAATTACTCTACTGCCATAATGTCCTGAATGTACTCCCACAATTTCCTCTCTTGCCATGCAATGATGCTGGCATTGCATTAAAAGAACAATAAACAAAACACTTTTAATGAAAGTTTTGTGTGAGTAAAGGCTTCAATAGAAACAGCTTTTTATTATTTAATAAAGAATTTATTACTGCTAATATAACAATATTTTATATATATATATATATATATATATATATATATATATATATATATATATATATATATATATATATATATATATATATATATTAGGGATGCACCGAAATGAAAATTCTTGGCCAAAACCGAAAAAGAGGAAAGCAAGGCCGAAAACCGAAACACTGAAATAAATTATGCCAGTTATTATTACCATTGCATTTATGGCTATGACTGTGTACTAACCTTACTAAAATCAAGGCATTTCAAGTTTTGTTTCAAAGAATAAATAAATTACAAATTATGAAAAAATTTATTTATAGCACAATGCACAGGATAAAATAAATTAAAATTAAAACCTAAATGTTTAACTTAAATGCACTCACGTGTACATTAAATAATAATGTACAGGCCCTCTGGCCTGCTGAAAGGTTGTACAATTAAATATGTTATTTCATAAAAACAAAGTGCATTCAGAACAAGTGCAACTGCTTAAAGATACAACAATACAACAATATCACTGGGCAACTTCCTTGCCTTTTTAAAAACGTCCACCAGTGCGCGTGCTCGGAGGGGTTTTGCTTTTCTGTGCCGTATTCCCCTCATATTCAGTATAGCGATCGGGATGTTTGGATTTCAGGTGATAAATTAAACCCGACGTGGAGAAAGTTTTTGCAGACGCACCCCCTTTTGAAATTTCGTCATTAAATGTTTTGCAATTCGCTATCCCTGGGTCTTTCTCAGATATACTGAAACACGTCCACACCGCAGACAAGCACGTGCAGGGCGCGGTTTCTGTTTGCGTCATCACAACAAACTGTTTCGAAAACCGAAAATGCACTTTTGGGCCATTTTCGGCCGAAAATTTTCGGTGGCCGAATATTCGGGGCATCCCTAATAAATATATATATATATATATATATATATATATATATATATATATATATATATATATATATATATATATATATATATATATATATAAAAATTAGATATGATGTTGCATATGTTTTATTACAAGAACATGGATTTCTATGACTTTGCTGAGGTTTCATCATTTGTGTATATTAAGGAAAATGGCACCACATTTTGGTCTCATATTAATAAGAAAGAAGGGTGAATTATTCTTTTTTTTTTTTTTTCCCACACACACACACACACAGAATTTGTCCATAAAATGGTGCCTTAATGTTAAGTTGCACTGAAATCATATGACTGTACTCGGTATGGAGTCGGTACAAGTGTGTTAATTGTAATGAAAACTAGCTTAGAGAGAGAGAGAGAGAGAGAGAGAGAGATGTGTCTATGAGGATGAGGGAGGGAGGGAGCGAGTGTGAGGAAGGCGACTGCAGCTCAGACACTACCTCTAGCAGCGTCACAGGTTGTAGGCAGTCGCACCAACATTCTGACAGCTGGGGACGCAAACTCTCTCTCTCTCTCTCACTCACACACACACACACACCCACACACACACACACACACACACACACATTCGTTTAGCATGGCTGTCGTTCATCCACTCGTTGCTTTATGGCAGTTGGTGGGTTTGGGTTGTGCGTGACAGCGGTGATCGTGAAAGAGCCTGGATCATGTCTGACTCTTTCTGGACTGTGATTTCGAATTTTTCTCTGCCTGAGAGAAGCATGCTGCGTCGATCTAAGAGGTACATCTCTCTCTCTCTCTCTCTCTCTCTCTCTCTCTCTCTCTCTCTCTCTCTCATATTTATGCTTTTCCTCAGAGATCCATTTAGTCTGTTTACCTCTCAGTCCAATTTAAATGGTCACATGAGCATTAGTGGAAAGCGTTGTTGTTTGTTTGTAACCTCCATTTCTCCTCTAGTTTGTGCGTTTTGAAGGTCACGAGTTCCTCCCTGCTCTCTCTTTCTCTCTCTCTCTCTCTACGAGCTGCATGCATCTTGTGCTTGTTCTGTTTTAACCTGCCCTGCAATGTTTGCATGCACACACAGGCACATGCCATGGAGTGAGACAAGATTCGCCTTATCTGTGTTTATTTTGTGGAGCAGGTCTTCAGCTCTCCTCCCGTCATTAGTTCCCGAGTTCCCGTTGCGGATCGGCGAGATGTTCCTTCTCGCATAGCAACAGGGCTGAGAGTGGAGCACGACTCCTGCTGCTGCTGCTCGCTCTCTCTCTCTCTCTCTCTCTCTCTCTCTCTCTCTCTCTCTCTCTGCCCTTCCCTTTCCCTCTGTACATATACGCAGGACGACATGAGCAGTAATGCAGGAATAAAAGACATACAGCAAATGTTTTCAATTTCCCTACGAAATACAAACAAAGTTTGATATGAACATACCGATGGTTTGACTCCGATCTCACGATGACGATGGCAATACGACCAAATTGTACAAATATTTTATGTTTTGCGCGGCAGGCAAAAGTAGCAGCGTTATGCTCCACCCTCCAGTCTCCAAACGGCGCCCATTCACGCCACCATCTGCCTAATATTGTTGGTTCCTTTTGCTACTAAAACAGTTCTGAACCTTCAAGCATTAACTTCTGCAGCAATCTGAGCTACAGGAGCTTGCTGTTGGATCGGACCAGCATTCGCTTCACACGTGCATTAATGAGCCTCGACCGCTCATGACCCCGTCGCTGGTTCACCACTGTTCCTTACTTGGACCACTTTTGATAGATTCTGACCACTGCAGACTGTGAACATCCACCAAGCTGCAGTTTTGGAGATGCTCTGACCCAGACGTCTAGACATTTTGGCCCTTGTGAAACTCGCCCATTTTTCCTGCTTCTAACACGTCAACTTTGAGGACACAATGTTCACTTGTTGCTTAACGTATCCATCCACTAACAGGTTCCATGATGAGATAATCAGCGTTACTCACTTCACCGCTCATAATGTGATGCCTGATCGGTGTATATGTAGAAGAGGAGATGCCTTCAGATTATGGGCAGCAAATGACTGCATTTCAGAGCCTACTTTCAAAGTGAATCTGTCCTAGTGAGAACTTGACCTGACTGAGTCTGTTGTACTGATGCTGTTGATATTCAAAATTATTCTGTCTATTTCTGTAGACCAACACGCTCCATGCCTCCAAAGCCCTGATATCTATATAATTATTAGTCTGGAGTGCCGGATTATTTGACTGCTTGTATCTACCCGGAAAATGTAATTGGAAGGTAAAGCTGGTGATTGAGTGTCTGTCCTTTTTTTTTTTTTTTTTTCCTCCTCTCCCCTTCTCCCCTCACTCATCTTATCTGTCAGGTTTTCTGTCTTTCCCTCTCCATCATCATCTGCATATTAAATGTGCCTCTCATTTCTCTCTCTATCCTCATTTCCCACTTATGATGCCATTCATCTCATTTCTTCTCAGTCTCATAATGCACCTTTTTCTCAGTGTCTCTCAGCCCAGCCAAGTTTCTTGGTTCTTCTTAGAAGTAAAAAAAAATTAAATAAATGCAGGTTGGTCTCGAAAGATTTATTGCGATTTAGCAAAAACACCCGGATAGCGACTGTGTGTGCAGATTGATATGAGCGGAGTTCATTAGCAGGAGTCTGTTTTCACAAGAGGGGAATAAACTATTCGCCATGTGTTAACTTTATTAGGACACACATACAACTTAGACGTTCATGCAGATTTCTAATCAGCTTAATCATGTGGAAGCTGCAAAATGCAGATGCAAGTCAAGAGCTTTGGTTAAAGTCCACATAAAACATCCGAATCAATAAAAAAGAAAAAAAAAAGCTAATTTTGTGATTTTGTTTGTGATGTGGTTAATGGTGCCAGATGGGCTGCTGTGATTACATCATAAACTCTCAGGATATTGGTTCACAACGGTCTAGAGTTTACATAGAACGCTGCAACTGCGTGTGTGTGGAAACGTCTCGTTGATGACTGGCCATAGAGCAACCCAAATAATCACTCTTCTCAACCATGCTGAGCTGAAAAGCATCTCGGCACGTGCAGGACACCAAACCTTCAAGTGAAGTCAAGAACAGGAATTCATCTGTAGATATTCAGTACACATTTACGCCTCCACAGCCAAAATAAATCGAATGAAATCTTTCTAAGCATCTCATATAATGCACCCGAAGCTGTGCTTATCAACTAAATGCTTATATTTGAGCTCACAGCATTGACTTCCACATGATTTGGTTTCAGTTTGGCTTTTCTGGGTATTGTTTCAGGTTGTAATCTCAACTCAGTGTTACAATCCTGAATGAACAGCACATGACGGGGTTTCCGCAGGGTCTTAAAAAGTCTGTTCTAGATCGTAAGTCATTTTAAACAGGTACACGTAATGCAACTTCTAATGATCATTGAAATGCTCCCGCAACCCCGTCGAATGTTTCTATTATTTATGTATTTTTGTTTGTTTGTTTCCGTGGAGTGTTAGTTCTTTCTTTCACTAGTCCAAATATGTATCGCTGTCAATCAGCTTTCTGTTATTCCCCTAAATCTTTGTTGGATTGTTCCACAGATGTAAACCGGATTTAATTTTTTTTTTAAAGTGCAAGTTTAGCGATACTTAGCTTGAAGAAAAGGGAGATTAAGGCTCTGGATAAGGGTCGTTGCTAACAACATAATTGTGCGTGGTTTATTATTTTTTTATGTCGTGTTATAGGTCTTAGATTTCATCGTTATTGCTTTTAAAAAGATCTTTAAAAGCCTTAAATTTGACTTTATGAAACCTTCAGAAACCCTGCATTATGAAACCCTGGTTTCAAAAGAGCTTTCTTCCAGTACTTTGTATGTGATGTAATCATTTACACAGTTATTGTTTTGTCTGCACTCTTTATCCCATTGGTTCAAGCAGATCAGCACATCATTTGTGATGTTAGTTTTAGTTATTTGGGAAGTCCAAGTGATGGATCAATACCTGATCCAAATCCTTTAATACAACCCCACACAATGCATACAACACAATATAAAACAGCACATTAAACACACTGTACCTCATGGCATTCTGATCTCGACTCTCCTCCACAGATAGGAGCTGGATAGCATCTGACTCTTTCCCCATGCATTTTATTACCATTGTTTAGGCAAATAAACCCAAAATGACAGTATAAATTTATTATGTGACTCTATGCGTTGACCACCATACATTCATTCAAAATCTTTAAACCAGGAACATTTACAATTATTGACTCAAGGTTGCACATGTTGCATTTCCGGCTTATGTAAAGAAATATCACAGAATATGCCTCATTATTTACACTCACACTTATATAATCTTTATTTTATATTGCGCCTTTAAAAGTTACATTTCGGCACTTTTCAAACCTTAAAAAAAATGGATGCCTTAAAATGTGTATGCACGCGCACACACACACACACACACATACACACAGTGGTGTGAAAAAGTGTTTGCCCCTTCCCGATTTCTTATTCTTTTGTGTGTTTGTCACACTTTAATGTTTCAGATCATCAAACTAATTTAAATATTAGTAAAAGATAACACAAGTGAACACAACATGCAGTTTTAAAATGAAGGTTTTTATTATTGAGGGAAAACACAATCCAAATCTACATGGCCTGGTGTGAAAAAGTATTTGCCCCCACACAAAACTGTAGTTCATCACACCTGAGTTAGATTTTTCTCGCCACACCCAGGCCTGATTACTGCCACACCTGTTCACAATCAAGAAATCTCTTAAATATTCTTGCAAATGTTTTCAAGTAATTAATGGTGTTAATTACTTCAAATTTTACATTTTACATAAATGTACTTAAAGTTTAAATTACAAAAATCATCAGTACACCAAAGGGAACTTTTGCTATGTTTCCACACGGACGGTTTTAATTGCCGGATGTGTGCACCACAGCGGATTTTGGTGTTTGATTTGAGACTTCGCGCATCAGTAAAACAAATGTTTATTGATTAAAAAAAAAAACATTTTGGGGTGGAGTTTATTATATTTTTAATATCTGCGTAAAGAAAGGATGTTGTGAATAAATGTGTGTTGCGCTGAAAGTTTTAATCTCGTCTCTTTTATATTTATTTAATAACTTGGTGGACCGAATGGTGGCATGTCAGAATAGTGAACACTGTAATAGCTCATACACTTTTTCTTTACATGCGGCTTGTTTTTACGTGACTTCCGGGGGGGCTATCATTTGTAACACGAAAACATTTGTGTATCAGGTTTGAAAACCCGTGCTGCTGTGGGTTGAACGGACAAGAATATTTGCACAAATTCTATTCTATGAGAGTAGAAATGGTTTTCCTTTTGTTTCCAGTTGATCATTTCCCCCCTTTCCTCTTTACTAATGTCCCTCATCCGCTAAGCACATGCAGTTCTCTGCATTATTAATGAGCCTGGTGGCGTGTGTGTGTGTGGGTGTGTGTTCTTGTGAACAGAGCACCTGTCTCACACACTCGGTATGATCACTGAGCCCTGACATTATACACACACACACACACACACACACCATCACTGTGAGACACAGACACATGCACAGGAGCTGAGTTTTTAGTGCTGGTTGCCTCTTTGTTTGTCTCTGAAGTGAAATGTAGTGATATTTCTGATCAGTTCAGTGGCTTCAGCTCACAGGGTTTAGTGTTTACTAGTTCTAATGTTCTTCAAAGAGACAGTAATTTAGTGTAGAAGCTTTAAAGGAAAACTGAAGAAGCTTTTTATGGTGCCGTTTGCAACCTTTCGGCTTTTTACAGGATTGACACTCAGCCCGGATTCTTCTTTCATAATTTCTTCCCTCTTTCTCCTTTCATTTCTTTGCTTTCTTTTGCTTTCCATCATTTCTGTCTTTTGGTATTTTTTTCTCTCTCCTTCTCTTTTCCTGCCTTTTCTTTTCTTTTTATTCTTTCCTCTACCATTCCTTTTAATATTTTCTTTGATCCATTCATTTTTCGATCATCCTTCATTCTTTCTTCCTTTCTGATCTTCTCTCTGTCCTTCCTATATCTCTCAATCCTTCCTCTTCTCCTTCCTTTCTCTGTTCCTTCTTTCTTCCTTTCTTCCTTCCTTTGATCCATCCATTTTCAATCGTCCATTCCTCCTTCCTTCCTTTCTAAATCTCAATACTTTGTCTAGTTATTCTTTCCTTTCTTCCTTCCTTCAATCGTCCATATTCTATCTTCCTTCCTTTCCATCCTTCCTATATCTCTCAATACTTCTTTCCCTCTTTCTCTTCTTTCTTTTGTTCATCCTTCCTTCCTTCGTTATCTATTCATCCATTTATCCATCTATACATACATACTCTAACCTGATGCTTTATGTCAGTAATTTAGTTTGTGTTTTATGAGTAATGGATCAGGTGACCTGCTGCTTCTCTTTTTTTTATTACTGAAGGAAATTGTGAATGTATTTATAAGTGCTTACAGGAGAGATTTCCAAAATCGCTGAGTATGTGCTTTGTTCTCCTCCCTCTTCTAACAGTGCTGGATTTCTCTCTTCCAATTACTCACTTTTTCAGCTTCCATCATTGAGCACAGCCACTTATCCTGCAGGAGGTTTCGGTTTCCAGTGTCAGTCGATCTTTGATTGCATGTGACTTGTCGTGCTGCGAGGTGCGTTTTTGATGATCAGATTACCCTTCTGTCCTCCCATCGTCTGTCCAAAAGGAAATTGCTGTCCTTCAGAACGGGGAAAACTCGCCTAAACAAAGATGCTTTGTGGCGCCTGATGCTGGTCAAATGTCGTATAGAGAGATATAGTGTACACACAACGCACAGCGTACGCCAACCTGAATCACACGCGTCGCTCGTCTTTTACGACCTGTGTTTTTTAAATATCTGCAGGTGAGTATTTAAGTCACAGGCACCCTGAGATGTTTTCTTTTTTGTTCAGAAAACGGAGCAGGAAGAAAGCAGCAGGCTTTTTTTTTTTTTTAAAGTGAGCCGACTGAATCGCGTGAAGACGAACCAGCAGGTGCTTCTGCATAATTGCAGTGTTCAGTGTTAATGAGCTCGTCTTGTCGGTTAGCCACAATTATGCTGTTCAGCTTTTTGACATTTGGTAAACGTGAGCCTCGGGCCACAAATTATTCTGTTTGCTCAAAATATGAAGAGCGTAATCATGGATCGGACGACAAACATAAATGACAATTAAGTGACTTTTTTCCCAGTGCGCTGGAACATGCTGTCAGGACTTGATGTCATCCTCTCTGTGTGTGTGTGTGTGTGTGTGTGTGTGTGTGTGTGTGTGTGTGTGTGTGTGTGTGTGTGTGAGACCATATGTTAATATGCAATACTATATTCTTTATACGGATTTAATGGATTCCTCTCTGTACACATGACAGCAGTGAACATATGGCTTTATAACGTCCTCGTCGTGTCACAGGGGACTTTGTGTCTCGCATCTGAGCTCGTGCCCGTGTTCTTATTCTCCGTGTTCCAGATACACAGCTTCTCAGATACACAGCTTCTCAGATATTCAGTCGTATACTGCTTTGTGCTGAGAATATATTAATGGAGCTCAAAATGAGAACCAGGTGTGTGTATGTGTGTATATATGTATATGAGTCTGTATTAAACTGTTTGGGCAGGTAATGCTCAATCCAGGGTGAGAGAAAAACGAGGGATGGATAAGGAAGGGAGGAATGGAGGGAGGAGGTGAAGAAGAGTTTAATGGAGGGATAGGGATGGATTGATGGGGAGAGAGAAAAGTATCGATGGCTGGATGAATGAATGAATAAAGGGATGGATGGATAGGGAAAGAGGAATAGTAAGAGGGATGGATAGGATGGAGGGATAGGGATGGATAGATGATAGGAAGGGAGAAAAGGATTGATAGATGGATGAATACGGAGAGAGGAAGGAACAGATGGCTGATAGGGATGGATGGATGGATGGATGGATATGGAAAGAGGACGGGATGGAGGGAGGAAGAGAGGATTAATGGATATGGAAGGAAAGAGGGATAGAGAGGGGAAAGGAAGGAAGGATGGATGGATGGATGGATGGATGATAGGAAAGGATAGATGTATGAGAGGGTGGGATGGATGGATGATGGGGAGGGAGGGATGGATGAAAATGATAAATAGAGGAAAGAATTTGGATGAGAGGAAGGGATAGATGGCTGATAGGGATGGAGAAAGGGATGGATATGGAAAGATGAAGGAAGGAAGGAAAGGATGGATAGAGAGGTGATATCAACAATATCGATATAAATAATAATCTAATAATATAATAACTACAATGTCTTTTTGAGGTGCCCAGTGTTCTGTTCTGTTCAATTCAGTTTTATTAGTATTGTTCTTTTAACAATAAACATTGTCCCAAAGCAGCTTTATGGAGGTAAATAGGTTATATGAATTTTAGTGCCTTTGAGTTTATTCTTACTGAGTGAGCCAGTGGCAGCATCCAAACATCCCAGTTCACCAAAACACACTATACCCTAAGAAACCTGAACAGAACAAAGTATAATTAGTGAAGGTTCAGCCAATAAGAACTTGACCTTAGTGTGATCTAATATATGTTTAAACTTGTATAATTATATACTCACACCAGAGAGTTAAAACTAATTCCTGCTTTATAATTATAAGCAGTACTCCGCTTCATCAGAAAGAACCGAAACTCCAGTTGAATGAATTAAAACAGAAAAATAAAACCTCTCTCCGATTGAATCCAGTCCTTCGTGCTATTTTGGATGCTTGGACCGGTTTTCTGTGGCGAATTACTGTAATTAAACCCTAACGTTCGTTTTATCCACATGAACTCGCCACAGCTGCATAAGTTATTAGTATGCTAATGCGGCATGGCTTTCTACTCCAGTTCTGTTCCTTTTAATTTGGCTGACAGCGTGTCGTTTCGGCACGATCAGCCCCGTCTCTACTCCGCACACTGGACTTGTATGTCATTAGGTTTTTGAAGCGGTTAATACAGGCCTTTGGCAACGCGCCCTCCTGCTGGGCGTGTTAAAAAGGTGTTTACTGAGTGTGAAGAGACAAAGAAGTTGTTCCATGTGTGTAAAAGCACATAGTTTATCATTTAACTTGTTTGCCAGTTGTTGCTTGTGTTGTAGAGATGTGGCACAGCATTTGTATACATCCTAAAACACCTGCAGGTTAATGACTCTAATGCCTTCTGTGAAAGGTTGTAAATCCGGCCTGGAATTGTATGTTTTTAAATGGTTCTTCTTTAAAGAATAAAACAGGACACACTATTAAAGAAAGCAAATCAATTACCTGATGCCGCATGATAAAAATCTGAGCTAAAATTTCAAGGGTTGATTATTTTCTATTAATAGATTTCTATTAACTCTGTTTGTTTAGGTGAGAATGGTGTGGTTTCTGAGATTTGTCTCATTACAGTTGTGGTCATACACTATTGCAGTTCCCTTTCAATAAGAACGATCTAAATTAGAGGTCGACCGATTCATCGGTTTTCAATCGGTACTGATGGTCGATTTCTGGAACTCTCCGCAAAAATCCGTACCGATAGTTTTTCCGGGTTGCGACTGTTGCTGGAACAGCTGTGAGGGTCCACTGTCATTACGAGAGCGGCCTCTAGAGGGTGAGAGAAGATAAAAGATGATCCACCATGTCACCATCAATAAACCTGACTGAAGTGCCACTAGTTTGGTTCCTTTGCCGTATGAAAGAAGTGAACTAAACTGTCTTTTTGACATTTTTCGTGGACAAAGAGATGAAAAAAATAAGCTACAGGGCAAAACCGAGCCAAACGAAAATCGGCAAATGTGTTATTTTGTGTGGATTTGATATGATGCCCACAAATGATCTTATATAAAGTCAAGTGTGACTCTCTGTGGTCGGGGTACTTGTCTTTTTCATTCCGTTTTGTATTATTGAACAATGAATGCTTTATGTTTAGCACTACATCTACACTCGGTTTTGGAGAACAGTTATCAAATCCATACGTTCGCTTGGGACATATTCGTCCGTTTTATCTGTTCTTCGCTTTACCAATTGCACAACACAGTGTCGATTTGTAATGCTGTGGACTAAAATGATAACCAGTGCTTTAATTATGAAGCCAAAATAAAAAGAAATAAATGATCCATGAAATAAAAAGTAGTTATTTGATGCCTGGTGTCCTTTGGAAGAAGACATTAAGGAGTATTTAGCTCTCACATCTTTGCTTGTGTAAAGAGATTGGAATGGAAATAAAAAACAATAGGTTTTTACTGATTACTCCTTGATATCTGAGGTATAATCTGTGTATGTGTGTGTTGGATGCAGGAAAAGATCTACTGTTGCTAACACGGTGATGGTTCTGCTCCTCTTTAAGAAGGTGCTGTGCAGTCAGCGTCTGTTCAGTGAAGTTTGAGGTGGTGGTAGAGCAGCTGGAGGCGGCTCTCGAGTGGAACTGCTATAAAGCTTTTTCTCCTCCATCAGCTCTGATGAGGTTTTTACCATTGAAACCAGTGGGAGAGAAGCACAGGAAAAGAAAACTGGACTATTAGTGCTTTTATTCCTGCTAAAATAGGACTCTCGCAGGAGGGGGCACTCAAACCTTCTGCCCTTTTGTTTTGGACCTGAAGGAGTGGTTTAGAAAGTGGTTTTTCTCAATTGTGATGGGTTTTACGAGGTCAGTTCAGAGTGGCTTCCTGAGATATGTGTACGAAGTGTGGATGTGAATATATGTAACATTGTGCTGTTTTTTTTTTGTTGTTTTTTGTTTGTTTTTTCCTTTCAAGTTGTCGGACGAGCAACAGGAAGAGCCTGATAGTGACCTCCAGCACGTCTCCCACTCTCCCCAGACCTCATTCACCACTACATGGACATACCGGTAAAGAAATTACACACTTTTATTCTTCACTCCCTCCAACATCATCCATGTAGATGCTGTATTCACTTTCAGTTTCTAAAAAAAAGCAAGATTTCTTTCTTTCTTTCTTTTTTTCTTGCTTTCTTTCTTTCGTTCAACCTCATTTTTGACTTGATAAGAAGAGTATAATTCTGAGTGATTCTTAAATTGTAGCTCTTCTTTCTTTCCTTCTTTGAAACTCATTTTGACTTGATAAGAATAGTATAATTCTGAGTGATTATTTAATTGTAGCTCTTTATTTCAATCTTTCTTTCTTTCGATCTTTCTTTCTTTCGATCTTTCTTTCGATCTTTCTTTCTTTCGATCTTTGAAACTAATTTTGACTTGATAAGAATAGTATAATTCTGAGTGATTATTTAATTGTAGCTCTTTCTTTTAATCTTTCTTTCTTTTGATCTTTGAATCTTATTTTGACTTGATAAGATTAGGATAATCAACAATTCTAAATGGATATTAAATTGTAGCTTCTCTTTCTTTTTTTTTTTCTTTTTTTTTTTCCATCTTTCTTTCTTTGAAACTCATTTTGTATTAAGACCAGTATAATCAACCACTTTGGGTAATTATTAAACTGAAGCATCTGGAAACACCTGCTCATATCAGGGTTCTCTGTTTTTACATGTGGCTGCATATTAATTGCTGATGCACCGCTGAGTTATTCAGCATTCATTAATATTCGATTTTAAATTAAATCTCAAATGATGGAAAGAAAGCAATTGAAAAATAATATTGTAACATGCACAAATGAAGAATATTGTAACAGGCACACTGAAGCTGTCTATTCTACATGGACACCTGACCACATCCCGTTCCACATGAAGTCCTGATTTGCTGATATAATAAACTCCACTCTACTGGCAAGATGTTCTACTAGATTTTGGAGTGTGATTGTGGAGATTTGTTCATTCAGCTACAAGGGTGTTAGTAAAGTCAGTACTGATGTAGGGGGTGAGGAGGCCATGGGTGCAGTCAGCGCTCACATTCACCCCAAAGGTATTCAATAAAGTCGAGGTTAGACTTTCATCCCCTCAGCCCTTAACCCCTATAGCTGCTCAGACATATGAATGAGATAAATGTAAGATAAATGTAAATGCTGCTGCTTTGTAAGGCCTGGTGTCTACACTGCAGGTTAACACAGAGATAAGGATGAGCAGCTGTTTCACATAGAGAAGTGCTGACGTGTGTGTTTGTGCTGCTCAAGTAGTGACTAGATATTCATCATGCTGAGCACTGAGACATCGACAGGATTCATAGAATGCCTTTATCTGTACTTTGTATTAAAATATGCTGACTATCGATTAGAGAGATAAACATCACTTGTTTTTTCATTCTGAGCAAATGCCGTTAGATTTGGTTAAAAAAAAAAAAACATTAACATTGTGTGATCTCTATTGTCCAGTGGTGCTACAGATATCTATAGCCAGTAGGGCAAAGAGATACTCCAAAAAAGGGGGACACTCTTTTTCACTGTCAATCACAGTGACATTAGCTAATAGTGCACATCTATAAACTCATACTGTATAGGAAAGAAAATGGGACTAGTGCACAGATATCAAACTACATCAAATCAACCCAAATATAAATATTTCAACTTCAATTTTGAAGCCAGACACGACCAAATCATATATACAAGATGCCTTTTTTTGGACACTCCAGACTCACTTCCTGCTATGAGGAGGAAAAAAGTCATCACTGTAAAACAAACACTAAAACACCATTAATGGACTGCAATACACTTAAAAACAAAAGGCAGCTTTTGTACTCAAAGTATGTGTAAGAATCTTCCAAAATGTATCATCAAAGAAAATACTAGAATACTTACAGAAAATAAAACCGAAGGAACTCCAT
The DNA here is from genome assembly GCF_014805685.1 of Silurus meridionalis. Taxonomy (NCBI): domain Eukaryota; kingdom Metazoa; phylum Chordata; class Actinopteri; order Siluriformes; family Siluridae; genus Silurus; species Silurus meridionalis. The sequence goes on from NC_060884.1 coordinate 27,058,513, forward strand.
ATAACTACTGAAATCTCATCATACCCACCTTGATCTTGCCATGGAAATAGTCATCGATGCCGGCATGGTATTAATAAACAACAAGCAAACAAACTCATATAGGAAGAAGTACTTTTTTTCTCCAAAATCGCTTTACATGTCTCAGAAGACGCAGCCTCCATCCTTCCTGGCTGATAGGGGGATTGGACGGAGGCAGCTGGAGAACTCGACTGAGAATTGGCCAGTACTTTATTGGCATAAATGGAGTACTGTTGTTAAACATATGTTAATCACACCGCTTGCTTTCGATAATGATGTTCTTTAAAAAAGGTTTGCCAGCGTTAGTCTGATCCAACGATACACACAAACAAGATCATTTAATAATCGTAAACAAATAATTCCCTTGTTTGGAAAATAAAATGAAAACGCAAACACGAATCACAATTTTGCCGGAAAGAAGACGACAGTGTTTTGACTAATATGTGCCAATTGGATCATGTTTTGGAGCAGAGAATAAAGAGACACAAACTGACGTTTAATTTTATGTAAGTTCTAAATATTTAAACAGCATTGATTTTCAGGTAGTTACCCAATAAAACATATAGTTACTGTATTCATCATTATTCACTGTCATCAATAACCCGTAAATGTTTGCCAGATGATTTTATACACACCATCATGTGGATTGTTTCCCGGGGATCATTATGCACAAGTTGCTGTATGGTTTCGTCATTTTCCGAGATCGAGATCGTCGAAGGTCTCCCCGATATCTCGTAATCTACAATCGAGGTTCTTCCGCGACGACCTGTTGCTCCATCTGCGTATGTCAGACGTATGTCATGTCTGACGTCTGTCTCCGATTTGCCGAGAATCGTTCTAACTTGCTGTTCGTAATAAGGTCGCAGACGTGGTCAGAACAGCACCAGTTTAGCAATATTACTCTCGAAACCTTGTGATTCCGATCTGCTGGAAGAGGTTTTGGGTCTCCAAGTTCAAGTAAAGGGAAATTTCACGCTACTGCATCCAAAGACACCTTGCACAATTGTGTGCCTCCAAGGAAAAGTCAGGTGTCCCAATACTATTGTCCATATAGTTAATGTTTTTGACCTATTAACCATATATCGGGGGGGGAAAGAATAAGGACGATCAATATGACAGCAGAAAGTTATTCATACGAGGCTTCACTGCTCAGCCAACGAGGTGTAAAAATAATTTTGTCACTTGTAATTAAACAGCCAGTGACTCGAGGTGTAATTTATTACGGTGTTATGAGAACGCTCACAGATCTGCTCTGTAATGCCAAAAAATGCATTTGTGTTAACGATTCCCGTGACAAGGTGACGATTCGGGTCGTAGCGCTTGATTGTTGCCTGGTTCTCGACCAGCACAGTGTTTTTGCACGCTGCTTCTCACACATACGTTAACACCACTGTGTTCAACACAGACACACACAGACACACAGCAGAGAGAGAAGAGAAGGAAGAAATGAACAGAATAGAAAAACAGAGAGGAAAAAATGGCGCAGAATCTATTGAGACACAGGAGTACAATTGGGGAAAAAAAGGGAAAGAATTAATTAAGGAGGGAACGACGGAGCAGGAAACAGGTGCAGGCGCGAAGCAAATCGAACGAATTTGGCCGCACAGAGCTGAAGTCCGTCCTTACACGGCTGTCAAAGCAGGCAGCGTTACTGCGGGGAGTGTGAAAAGCACACAGAGGATTGGAATTATGCCGGAAGACGTGAGCTAGAATTGAAAAAGTCTTTTTTTTCATTGCCTACCCATGCGCTAGTGAGCAGTACTGCACTCTGTGTAGCCTCCAATCTGTCACAAGCAGGCAGCAGGCTGATTCCTCTCTCAGCATGTTTCCCACACTGCTTCCTGTGCACTGCAGATTGACGTGCATGTGCCCTTTCTTTGTGCATTCATATGCAGTCAATTCCAGAATTATCATAATAAAAGAACTATCTAAAAAATGATGCTTTGTACCACCATGTTAGATCACATTGATTGACAAGCATCGTGTATTGGCTTTATAGTGTCCCAGAATTATGATCGATCACAGCAGGTGTAAAATCTGAGAATAGTGAGTGAGAACTACCGTAATTTCCGGACTATTAATCGCACCCAAATATAAGCCGCACCCACTGAATTTGACAAAGATTTTTATTTTGAACATAAATAAGCTGCACCTGTCTATAAGCCGCAGGTGTCTACACTGAAACTAATGAACTTTACACAGGCTTTAATGAAAGACAGTGACTTTCTTGGTAGGCTACTGTTTAGATACAAGCAGACATTGTTCACTGTCTTCCTCCTTCCTTTCACAACTATTTCTCTCTGGAGTTTATCTTTTGGCATCGTCGTGCGTTTAAAAATCACCATCGGTGAAGCTTTTCTCCCGATGCCGTGCAGCTCAGAACACAGGTGAAGTGTGTTTTCATGCCCGGTTGTTTTCAGCGTGACGAATGATTCGCATTTCTTGTAGACAGTCCGAGTGAGCGGCAGGTCAAACATCAGAGGAACCTCATCCATATTTATGATGTGGTGCAGCCCGATTCAGTGGGAGCGCATCTGATTTAATATAAAGAGTTTCATTGGTTCACCTGAACCCGTTCTGCAATTTCATTAGTCTAATGTTTTGGGGTTCAGTATTTTGGCTTGAAGTTTGTGAAACCGGAAAAACCCAGGAAAAATCCATTAATTAGCCGCTTCATTGTTTAAGCCGCGGGGATCAAAGCGTCGGAAAAAAGTAGCGGCTTATAGTCCGGAAAATACGGTAAAACCCTTATTTTCTTTCCCTTTTTTTTTTTAAACGTACTTTTTTGCTTGTGTTTTATATAAAGCTTTGTGTTTTCCAGTTGCGATAATCATCACTAAGTTTTATAGGACACGTGAAACAGTACAGATTCGGTAGACATTTTAGATTTCGTTTCGGGGTGCCATTATTTTCTTTGACAGAAATGTTTAGCTGAAGAGGAAAGGTTAGTCGGAATCTACCGTTTCAGCGAGAAATACAGAAAATCAAGGAAGGCCGTGGCTCATAATTAAAGTAACGAACCTCCTCCAAACATATTAATCTTAATGCTGGAGTCATCTTCATTGACCTTGATGTTGAATTAAGGCAGTTACTGTGTGTACTGAAGAATAATGGTGTTTAATTACCACCCAATGTGAAATGCATTCACTTTGTCTATGGTTGGCCAAGAAGAGAAGAATAACATGCTTCTGTGATCAGTAGAGGTGTAACGGTACACGTTTCGTATTGAAATTATTCAGTACAGAGCTTTTGGTGTACCGAATGCAATCCCTTTTTTTTTTTTTTTTTTTATTTATTTTTTTTTTACATAGTTAAAATCTGAGTTTCCCTCAGGAACGCATTAAGTGACGGACTGCTAGTTTGTTTTGTCTCTGTCTTGCACTTTCAGCGCATTTGTTGTTATTGTATGAAAGGATTCCCATTTAGTTGTATTTCCACGCTTCACCACTAGAGGCAGACATACAGTTTACCAAGCAATGACAAGCTACCTATGACATCACAGTGCACTGTCCTCCATCAAGAGTATTGTAATGCACCTTTTCGTTGGTCTGCAAAACCGCCGTAAAACATCACAACAACAACAACAAAGCAGTAGTCATTGTCCAATGGCCATTCGACATCGTGCAACCTGTCACTCAGCACTGGTCATTTAGCAGTAGCCTTTCAGCAGCTAACAGAAGATCACCTCAAGAATCACCTCATATACGAGCAATTCAATACCCAGTAAAGTTGAGTGTTCTGAATCCTGTACCATGTTTTGACTGACACGCTGGGGCGAGTACAATCCCGATCAGCGCACACCAGATAGTGAAAATCCTTATATGGTCCTTCGAGCTAGAGAGGAAAACTTCCTAACAATTATAATTGAACTTAAAAACATGCACAACAATGCCAGTGGTATTAAAAGAAACTAGAGTTAGCGCAGAGTCACTGTGGCACCTCGCTCCATACCCGAAACAAGATTTGTTTTGCGACCGCATAAAAATGCTAAAGAATCCATAGCGTTAGCCACTCTTCTTTAGCTTCTTTAGCTTTTATGTCCAAGGGAAAATCCTGACAATTCCACATATCGAGGGAGTAAATGAATGAAGACATTTGTTAATCTGCTTAAATAAGTAGAACAGTTTAGTAAATAATATCTCTAGAAATTTTAATAAGTAATCAATTTGATTTGTGGCAATTTAATTAATTAATCAGGTCAATCGATAGATAATCCGCTGTGGCGACCCCTAGTGGGAGAAGCCGAAAGATGCTTATTCAATTTAATCAATATAATAAAAAAGTGTATTAAATTATTAAATATTCTATTTAAATTTTGAACGTAAACAGTTGATGTTCACAAATATTACCACTAATAATGAAAAAAACGAGCAAAAAACGATAGCTCTGTACTCTACTGTAAATGCTATATATTTGAGAAATGTGGTCAAAATTTATCACACAATTCTAGCAGCCCCTAAAGCAATACTATTCTCAATATAAATTTTCCTCATCGTAGTCTGCTCTCATACCCTTATGTTGCTTTGTATCACGAGTCATTTCCTCCCTGTACTAATAGTCCCTCTGTGACCTGGTTTGTTTTTAAAACCCCCACGTTGGTGTGAAAGATACACTGTTCTGTGTGCTCCCAGCTGTTCCTGGACACTTCTTGACAAAGAAATATGCATCCATTAATATTTAAGATTTCAGCCTCGGCCGCTCGGCAAATGCATAATTAATGCGGGAGGGTGTGACCTCAGCGTCAGACCCTCAGACGGGTGCCGGCGCACACACCGCTCGGATTGACTGGATTGATTAATGACGCCTGAGGATTAAGGCTTTTCCACAGGCTGAAGTCTGGCTTTGGGTTTTTCTTTATAAATCCTGCACAAAAAAAAAAAAACCCAGGCACGGGTTCTGGAAGGTTACAGATTTATAGCCAATTTAGCTCGTCTTTGAGCAGTGTTCTCCGAAGCTTTTTGCCTGGGAGCATAGAACAAATCGATCGCCAGAGAAGCTTTCTGCAACAAATGATGAAAAAGCTTTCTTTTTCTCTCCCTTCTCTCTATGTGAGGCCTCCATCAATAGAGAGATTAGTTGTCCCTTATACTTTACCTTGTGATTTATTTTTAACTGCATGTTCAATTCATGATGGCAGAAGTATTGAGATAAAAAAAAAATACATTTTATTAAAGCCTCTTTTTTTTTTTTTTTTTTTTTTAAACTGTGTAGGTTGTATATCAGTATAAATGAGCAAAGAAAGCAAAAAAAGCATGTCTACTGTAAATCATTGTTAAAAACTAGGGGTAAAAAAGAAACTAGAGTTAGCGCAGTGTCACTGTTTCTACGGATTCTCCATAGGAAAGAATAAAGACATTTGTTAAAGTCTGTTGAAATAAGTAGATCAATTAAGTACATATTTTTAGGAAATTAAATATTAATTCTTAAGTACACACACACACACACACACACACACACACACACATATACCCAAATGGGGCCAAACAAATGTAAATTATAAACATTTTTCTTTTATTTAATCAATTAAATTTTGCCGATTTACTCACTCAATTTAATCAATATAATAAAGTATTGCATTAATTTGATTTAAATGTATTTAAAAAATTTTATCTATTTTATTTTAAATAAGCAGATATTTTATTTAAACTGGTTTTAAAAATGTAACCTGGTGTTCACAAATGTTAATAATAAAACGTGTGAATAAAAAACAAACAATTTTATGCTTTGCATTTCTTCCCCCGAACCGTGAAGTCATGGCTGATTTTCTGTGTGTGTGTGTGTCTGTAGGGAGCAGCCCACTGGACAGCCCACGCAATTTCTCCCCCAACACGGCAGCCCACTTCTCCTTCGTGCCCACCCGCAGGTAAGTGACCCACACAGCACCGGATATCTCTGTACACATTCAGAGAAATGACACTTCATCACCTTCTGTCATTCAGAGTTCAGCGGCGGTCTTTGTGTCTCGTCTGCCAGCCGTTAATCAGCCTGTTGTAATTATGTCGTAGCATTTCTCATCTTTCTGTGTAGCTTTGAAGAACGACGAGGCGCAAGTTAATGAGTGAATCTGTTCAGAGCTGCAGACAAGATGATAACGAATTAACACTGGGAAAGAGGGCAAGACAGAAACGCTGTTCTCATTGAAAGGAAAAAAAGAATCGTTTAAACTGCATGCTGTGAACTACAAAAGCACTGTAGTGTCGGTAGAGCAAGAGTGCCACCTAATGGAGAATGATGGAACTCACCTAGGGGGAAAAAAATTAATTATTTTTATTTCTCTAGCGCTTTTAACAAAGGACATTGTCTCAAAGGAGCTTTACACAGTTACTTTGTTACTTATAATTGTAAGTTTGTCCTTAACGAGGAGAGCCATTGGTGACTGTGGCGAGGAGCAACACTGTCTAAAAAACTCAAATATAAAGCATTACATTTACACACACACACACACACACACACACACACACACACACACACCAGTTAATCCTGTCCTCTTTCCCTCACAGTCACGGGCACAGGGCTGACAGGTATCTTTTCCCATCATTCTACCCGTTTTTCCAGCATCACTCTCACGTGTCATCCCCCTTCACTTTATTAAGCCACTAAGTCACGCTATTTACTTACACTACTATTAAACCTGCATTTGTTTTACTTGTGAATGAACTATAAGTTGTAGTTATTATAGATAAATGTAATTGATCTCTGCATGTAGCAGTAGTGAAAGTGTTAACTGGCATCTGTATTCATCTGCTTCATGGTAATATAGAAGAGAAGAATAGCCTTTATTGGTCAGATATACATTACAGCATAGTGAAATTCTTTTCTTCGCATATCCCAGCGTGTCTGAAACCTGGGGTCAGAGCGCAGGTCAGCCATGTTACAGCGCCCCCTGGAGCACAGAGGGTTAAGGGCCTTGCTCAAGGGCCCGAGAGTGGCAGCTTGGCGATACCGGGGCTTGAACCCCTGACCTTTCCATCAGTAACCCAGAGCCTTAACTGAACTTAGAGAATGGATCACCTGCTACAGGGTTGTTCCAGTATAACTTTAGTCTTGCTGTTGAATTCAAATGTACAGATGCTCATGATTAAAAATATACTTTTTATTTACACATTTTTTCAAAGAATAGATGTCCAGTGATGAAGCCCATTTCATAAGTTAGAGCAAGCTCAGTGTTTGCTTCTCCCTTTTTCTTTTATGCACATTTAATAAATTGCATTTGAAGATTAATATAAATGAACCCCACAAACCCTGCTTTCAGTTTTTAATTGTTCATTAGGCACCCGGTAGTACTAAAAGTATCAGTTAGTAAATATGTCCCTGGCATATTAAATACTAAAGATTTTAGCATATGCAGATATTCAGTATACACATGATATAACAGTTCACTGCACTAATGAGTGTAGTGATAAGTCATGGGAATTTGATCAGATGACACAAAAAACATGGATGAAATGTTATTAGACAGTAAATGACGTTACTGAACCACCCGAGGGATCAGATACTCGTTTAATCCTGTTGTGTTTCGGTTTATAGTTTGAAAATGGCTTTATTGAATTTTCGTTCGTTATTCTTTTTAACGCAAGTTAGCCTCGATCTGAACATCTCTGCACAGCTTTCAGATTCTAACACGCGCATGTGCGAGTTTTGTGTTCCATCGTGTTCCATGTTAACGTTTCCGTCACTGTCACGCCACTGTGTATGCAGCACGTTATAAAAATGCTTTTGTTTGTGCTAAAATCATGGAACCATAAAACCATTGTTTGGCTTTAAACATCTGCTTTATATTTCTAATGTCTGGTATCTGGTCCAGCTGATTGTTATTTAGTTGTCAAGAACATCAATAAGCTTATGTAGGTAGTGATATTGCACTCGGTTCATCGTTGTTCTTTGAACGTGTTGTAGGACGGATGGCCGGCGTTGGTCTCTTGCCTCACTGCCCTCTTCAGGGTATGGAACCAACACCCCCAGCTCAACAGTCTCAGTGAGTACAGCACTGTGTGTGTGTGTGTGTGTGTGTGTGTGTGTGTGTGTGTGTGTGTGTGTGTGTGTGTGTGTGCTTTTGAAAGTTTTTTTTTTTTTGTGCCGCACGCCTGTAAATAGCCTTTAGACAAATACATCATAGTTGCATTTGATTTGCCATGTCTTCCCCCTCGTGGTGTATCTCTGAGTGTTTTGGGAAAACCTGCAGCTTTGATGCGGCTTTCCTTAGCCTGATAAAGCACCACCGACTCGTATCGATGCGTCTTCTTCGAAAGCTCTGATTGTAAGACTGCTCAATTCTCAAACCGCATCAGTCTGGCTCAGCCTGCTATCTATTAATGCCCCCCCCGCCACCCCATGTGCTTTTTTTTTTTTTTTTTCTCCTTTAAAGAAAAGCTTAAGATTTAAACACGACATGACGTCAATATGTTTCACATGCACAAATTAAAACCAATAATAAAAAAACAGCTCACACAGGAGCCTGTTTTGATGAGATTCCTCAGCATGGGGTATATGATTCTCCCTGTCGCTCTCAGATGACGAGTTTAATTGCTTTGGATGGGATGGACAGCGTGCTATTGGTTTCGGCGCTCAGATGGTCAGGTGGCATTGCGTTAGGAAAGCGGAGCAGTTAGTTCTCTCACTGAGCTGACCTGTGTCGCATCAAGAGCAGTAGTTCAGCAAGAAGCAGTGACAGATTTCATATCTTCGAGGAATTGCGTGTCAGTCCTTACCCTCTCAGATGTGACCAATGTTGTGCAGTGGGGGAGAACCAGCTCCTGTAGGTGAGACAAAATTGAGTAAAAAAAATAAATAAATAAATCTCAATCTGCCATATCATTTTTCTATCTAAATTGCCTGGAGATATAAAAGAAAATCCTGTAGACATTTTGCTTGTGTGTGCTGGCTGTCCAGCTTTAAGCCGGCTGTATAAAATGATCTTGTACTGATGATTGGAGACAGATTTCTGTTTACTCCAAATATTCTCAGCAGGGTTTAAGTTTTGGATTCTGTGTTGGCCAGTCCATATGTGTGTACAGTAACACACTCACTGGTTCAGTGCTAGAAAAGGAGGAGAGACAGGCAAAAGTTCACCCCCTCCCCCACTCGCGGACCGCTGGCACAGTGTGAAAGATGTCTCATGCCCTCTGAACCACTCAAATATGGGTTGTTCCATCAGGAAAGAAATTCATGTAGTCAGCTGACCTCATTTCTTGAGCACAACACTTTGCTGAACTTATACCTGACCAACTGAAACAACCCCAGATCATAACACTGCCCCCGCAGGCTGGTACGGGTGGCACTAGGCACGATGGAACAGAGTAAATCTGGACTCATCAGACCACATGACCTTTTTCTATTGCTTTAGAGACCAATTATATGCTGCCTAGAGATTTTATTTTAAGATTAGCCCCACTGATAAATGGTTTTCTCTAAGGCTATACAGCTGTTTAGTTCCAATCCCTTGAGTTGCGTTCGCAGTAAAGTGGAAACGTTCACAATTAAACACAGCTGCGAGTTCTCCTGTACCTTTTCTCAAACTCGACTCCACCAAAGGTTTATTCAAGATCATTTCAGCCACATTTCTTCTACAAAGTTGATTGTTCACCATTATCCTTTCAGACTTTTTTTAATGCATTGGACAGTTCTTTACGCCGTTAGTCATCGCAGTCTCGACCCATAATTTGACCCTTCTGAAACGGAGTCACATCTTTTCCATGACCACAGGATCCGTCTTCCACCACGGCTGTTTCAGAAATGAGAAGCTGCTCCGCTCTAGTCGTTAGTGTTTTAAATAACTTGTCAGCTAAAAAACATATTCATCACTGCAGTAATTATCCAATGGAAGTTTCTTAGGTACAGTGCCGTGAAAAAAGTATTTGCACCCTTCTCGATTTAGTTTTTCCATATTTGTCACATATTGAAACGATTCAGATCATAAAGCAAGTTTGAATGTTTTTATAAATATAACCCGAGTAATTCATTTAAGAGGGGGAAAAAGCTGTCCAAACCTGCCTGGCCCTCTGTGAAAAAGTAATTGCCCCTAAACATATACAAAATAACTGGTTGTGCCACTCTTCACAGCACTGTCTTTTGCATAGCTAAATCAAGTTTATATTTATAGATGTTCTTAAGGTAAATAACAATAGAAAAAATAACGTCTATAACACTGACAATATTTGCTGTTTGGAGACGATAAATACTATCACAAAGATGCCAATCCTCTATACTACTAACATGATCTGGCTAGCCTGTTGATTTTTGAAAACAGTCGAAGATGACCGTGGACCTCCCTGTTGCAGGTGAGGTCCAGCATGCCGCATGTTCGGGGTTTATTTTGCCTTTTGAAGAACGCGGTCCATTTTCTTTTTAGGCGCACGTTTGACTATCGCCGCAGCTTGCACCGTGCCTTCTGCCTTTGTAATCCCTCCCTCTCTGCTTCTCACAGTCATCATGTTCATCCCAGGAAAAGCTGCACCAGCTGCCCTTCCAGCCCACCGCCGACGAGCTGCATTTCCTCACCAAGCACTTCAGCTCAGAGAGCATCACTGACGAAGAGGGCCGAAGATCGCCAGCCATGCGGCCACGCTCCCGCAGCCTCAGGTACACACACACACACACACACACACACACACACACACACACACACACACACACACACTTCTAAAATCTTTTTTAGATATCAGAGGCACCTAAAGGCCAAACACTTGTGCTTTGAATCATCTCACACTTGTTAAAGTTTCCTCTTTGTTTTTTACCCGTTCATTCTTTCTCCCTCTATTCTTTCTTTCTAAACCATTTTCAGTTGTCACTCCTCCTTCTTTTCGGTCGAAGATGATTTATTCAGAAAAAAAAAAACGCGGCCGTCCCCGCTGCTCGGGGGTTCTGTGGATCAAGATCCATAAATATTAAATGAGCGCACTAGACTGGCTATTAACAAATTTTATCCATTACATATTTCCAGAGCTCTCAGTCATCAGAAAAAAATCTCTCCTGCTTAATTAGAGGCAAGGAAATGAAGCAATCATATGCTAATTTTACGACGTTCCTCCGCCGAACGAATCGGTACAGTGGTGCACATCGGCCCGTGTTTCTCCTATAGTTGAGATTTTCACTCAGTCACACACACATGCGCACACTGTTATTCACTTGCAATAATGAGCTCAACATAGATGTCATCATCCATCACGGATATGCCAGGCCTGTTTTTTAGGAACTAGTTTCCCTGCCGGAATTTTGCCGGAGTGGTGAAAAGATAGCTGTCAGATTCCCAGTTCGTCTCGAGCGTAGCCTCTTTTTTCCAATTAATTAGTTTGTCAAATCTGATTTTAAATTAAACAGAAAATATCTGCAATGTGATTATTTTTTTTTTTTTAGAATGCACAGTGTATATTTTAGCTAAAACTATAGGAATAAGGTGTAAACTGTTTTGTAAATGATCAGAAAAGAATGATCAGCTCGGACACAAAGCATTTATATTTTAAATTGGCGAGCCGAAATGGTGCCTGTGGTCAATTCTCCTTTTCATTATACTCTAAATTACACCTGTGAGCTATCGGTGCCTGTGTGGGGAATCGTGTGTGGCTCTTTTTTTTTTTTTTTTTTTTTTTTTTAAATCACTATGCTGACAGAAAATGACTATTACTTGTTCATTGTTCATTTTTTTCTTTCCGTGGTGATTTAGGTCTTTCTTTCTCTATATAATATAATTTGCTGTATTACGACTTCAAATGAGACCAACAGCCAATCAGCTTTCCTTTTTTAGCTCAAATCTTTGATGGATTGTACCACAGAGGGCTATGGGGAAGTGCAAGTTTAGCGATACTTGGCTTGTATAAAAAAGATTCTAGGGCTCGATTAAAGCCGCTTGTGTGTGTGTTTTCGATGCTGTGATATACTGTAGGTCTTTAATTTAATGGTATTTAAAAAAAAGTCTTAAATTTGACTTTGTGAACCCTGCAGAAACCCTGTGTAATGTGTGTATGCCGACACCTGGATAGTTTTTCCAGTCAGTAACTGAATAAACACAGTGCACAGCTGAGATGTGCTCTGATTGGCTGGTCATTCTTACTTCTGAGCTCATCAGACTACTGAGATATTGGAGATTCTAAATCTTTGAAGCAAAACATAACTTGATGACCGTTCTTTTTTTTTCTTTTTTTTTTTTTTTTTTTTCTTTTTTTAATTGTTCAAAAATGAGAAAAAAAAAAAAATACGTATGTTTGTGTGATGTTCCTGGTCTTGTCTCAGGCATTATGAAAGGACACACACACAGACACACACACAATGCTTTTTGTTTTCGGTGCTCCCAGAAGCACCTGGTGGTCTGTTGAGAATTTGTCACCCTTTAAACCAGTCATTACTATGACAACTAGCAGTACACACTTTCCATTTAACTGTATATAAAAGAGGTGTTTCTCACACACTCACTCGCTGGCTTTCACTCTCTTCTCTCTGTTTCTCTAAAACACAAAACACACAATGCCTCCACAGGTCTGCTCTATATATAAATATAAATAATAAGCTTTTTAGATTGTTATAATGAGAATAGATTTCAGGTTATTGTGTATAATTGTGTAATTTATTTTTTCTTTGATTATAAAGAAATAAAATCATTGCTTATTATTATTTGTCTAAATAGTGGGGGACACTGTTCCATCAAAGCAGCCACACTGATCCTTTTAACTCTCTGAGATGTATTTAATAAAGGCAAAAATCACTCGGAGGCTTTCTTTTATAAGACACGCACACGCTGTCAGGAGCTGAAAAATACACTCGCTATGATTGTTAATGCGGCATCCTCGGGCTATCAATCACCGTGTCGGGTCTAACCTTTTCTTTGTGCCTCGGTTGAATTGCAGCTCTCTTATTGAGATATTTTTCATGGAGACATTCCTGACGTTAGGACACACCTGTTGGTGGTTATTGCGCTGGTGCGCCGAGAAACAGCACCCTTGAGGTTGACCTAATGTGCCAGTTTGAGTGTGTTCTCATTCAATTAGGCTTTCTAATAGACCGGCCAAGCTGTCGATGGATGACTAACAGCATGACCTCATCCACATAGTCACATGACCACCTTCTCCCCGCTCACTAGTGTGACTCACTGCATAAACACACACAATCTGCACACACATCTGTACACTTAGAGTTGTAGAAATGTCTTTGTTTTTAGGATCAGGATACAGAACTGCATATCTAGTGCTATTTCTTTTTCATGATGAGTATGATTTTAAACTGTCCTTCTGTTTTGTTTTGTTTTTTGTTTGTTTTTTTGTCCCCTCCCCAAGCCCTGGGCGTTCTCCCATATCCTTCGACCACGAGATCGTCATGATGAACCATGTTTACAAAGAGCGTTTTCCGAAGGTGAGCCGCATCTGCACAATGACGGTGTAGTATAAATCTATCACAAAATCCAAATATCAGTGCAGCCTAATTTAAATGGAATACAAACACATACTCATATTGGAATAAAACCAGTGTTTCTGCAATTAATAAGGATTCAGTATCAACACAACAGACATATACCGGAGTTTTGTGCATCACGGACCAGTTTCATGCAAGACGACTTTTTTCGTTGTATCGTCACATGCAATACCGTTCATATTATATTACTATTATACATATTATTTGATTTTATTATTCATTCCATTACATATACAGGGTGGAATTCCCTTTGTGCTGCATTCACACTATCATTATTCTTATAAAGGTGTTACATTCAAACCTAATTGCGCTTATAATACTCTACTTATAATAATGGCAGTGGGTTCGAAACGGGGTTTGCACCAGCCCGTTTAAACTACTGCCAGCTCTTCAGGGTCGCCAACTCCTAGTTCCTAAATTTCCCTTTTCCCTGCGCCATGCTGTATAATAAAAATGCAAATAATTTATTCATATACAGAAAAAACGAATTTCATGCAATTTAATAATTATTAATAGACATTATATAACATTTGTTAATTATATAATATTATATTACGTTATATAATATTCGATTTATAAATATATAGACAAAGTGCAACTGAAACAAGTGCAGGAATTTTGCAAGGCAGGAATGTTTTTTTTCTTTTTTTGTTTTTTTATTACATTTACTGTGAAAGGCAGAAAAATTGATCTGGGAAAAAAAAATCTTTCCGTGTGGCTCGGTCCCAAATGATCCACAGCCCGGTTTCCAGTCTTGTGCTCGGTGGCTAAAGACTCCTGGGTTAGAGGACGTGGACGTGGACGTGCACACTGAGTCTGAGTGTATTTAAGACGTTGTGCAAGACTCGTGTGTAGTTGCCACAGTTCAAGATCAAGTTATGATGTGATTGGTTTTGAAGTTGTGCTTAGACTGTTATTCTTTAGTCATCCATGTAAATAGATAATTATTATTGCACACACCAAAAGATACAAATGTAATCGCTATTCTTTAGAAGATCAAGTTACAAGCAGTACCTAGTACAGGCCGCATCATTCCTATCTAAATACCTGTCTACCTTCAGTAGTAAGTAATCTGAGTGTTTCTCCTATTTCCACAGGCCACGGCTCAGATGGAGGTGCGACTGGCCGAGTTCCTGTCCTCCTCAGCTCCAGAGAAGGTCATGCAACTGGCTGACGGTATCCTGAGCTTCATCCATCACCAGGTGATCGAGCTGTCTCGAGACTGCCTGGAGAAATCACGCGAGGGCCTCATTACCTCTCGCTACTTCTATGAGCTGCAGGAGAACCTGGAGAAACTGCTGCAGGATGTGAGTATCGATGGATCTGAGGCATGGTTTTACTTATCGTACACTATATGGACAAAAGTTTAGGGACACCTGACTTTGCTTTGAAATCGAAGACCCAAACCTGTTCCCAAACCAGTATGACAATGCAAGCTCCATGAAGATATAGTTTGAAGTGAAAGGTCTCCTGCTGTAGAGCTCTGACCTCAACCCTCCTGAACTCCTTTTGGCTGAAGTGGAACGCTGACTGCACTCCTTATCCTTCATCAGTACCTGAATTTACGAACACCCTCTGTGGCTGAATGAGCACTAATCTCCACAGGCACACTCCAAAATCTAGTGTAACATCTTCCCAGAAAAGTGGACATTCCCATAACAGAAAATGTTGAATGTGATGTTCAAAAAGCACATATGAATCTTACGGGCGGGTGTCCACAAACTTTTGTCCACATAATGTAATTTTTTGTCAACCTTCAGTTTTCATGAATGTATAGTGATGTCACCATTGACATTTGGATCCTGTCATACGTCTGTCATGTGACATGCTGCTGATGCCTTGATTATCTCAGTGATGGAATCATAGGGGCTTTAACTAGCTTTATCGCTCCCTGTGGTCCTATTGAGATGCACATTGTGTGTGTGTGTGTGTGTGTGTGTGTGTGTGTCATTGTCTGTATATATACGGTGTGTATGTTTGGGAATGGGGGAAGCACCTCCTGATTTTAATTTCACACCTCAGTAACCAGCGCTGGTGACTGATGACTCTCCTAAACAATCGAAAGGAGGGGTACAGGAATAAAAAAAAACACAGAGAGAGGCTAATAGAGATAGGAGGAGAAGGAGGAGAGATCTGGCCAGACCATGCTCTCTTTTGGTTGGCCGTTTCTGACCAACGCGTCAGCGTTGCACTGATCTCGATGCAGTGGAATGCTAGCACACACGTTCATACCCATAGGATGCAGGCGAGTAAGGATGACATCATCCAGCCCAGGCTAATTGGCTTGATCGGGTTGGGGTGAGCAAGAGTGACAGGTGGGATAGACTGGCGTGGAAATCGAGCAGGTGTGTACAAGCCCAAGCTCATTCTCGGTGCGAGGATGGCACGCGTTTCGTGGCAGAGGAGACTCGAGGAAGAGGAGCTTCTGCGGCGCATTTTGGAGCAGAGGGTATGGGAAATACTTCAGTACCACACGGACCTTACAGATGAGTTTGGTACTGATGTTGTGTCTACATGGATTTTTTTTCTGCTCTCGATTTTGGCGTCTCTGCTCTCAGAGGCTGGTGCTTTAGTTCTGAGGATTGACCTTTTTTGCATCCTATAGTACGATTTTGTTTAGAGGATTTTGTTATGTTGTGTTGAAGTGTCGGTCTTTTAGTTGTAGGTGGCATTAATGCAACCGAATCGATGTCTAGGATTTTTTCCATTGTCTCGTTTTTCATTCTGGCGTTACTAAAGGTCAGAGGATGACCCAAGACTGAAGCTATCTCTTTCTAATGACCAATCGCTATAGTTCAGTTTCCAACAGCGTCCGCATTAGAAAACACAGAAACCAATCTAGTTGTTCTACCGTCCTGTCACTATATGATGCATCCTGAGAATGTGCTACTGACCTCAAACCCCCCCCAGGGCAGATCGCTAGTTTTTTAAATCTCTCTTTTCTCTCCCTCTTTTTTTTTTCTTCATTCCCTGGAGGTTCCTGTGTGCGGCGGTGAACTCCGTCTGGAATATCTATTGGTTAAACCATTCAGTGGCCGTGCATTTCAATGCAGGTTTCATTACCTGTATAAATTATTCAGGGGATGATTAGAAATCCCCTCGAGGGAAGAGTGTTGTCTGTGCTAGACAGCTCTATTAGCCCAAGTCCATCCAGTGTTTATTAACCACCCAGACTCTATTACATATCCCCCTGTGCCATTTCATCAACTCACTATTTCCTTTTCGATCACTCCACATCCCCTCATTCTTCACAACCGCACATTTCACACTGATCCTACCTATTCCAGAAGCGCATTTCTGAACATTTCTAGTCAGCGTATTCAATTCAGAAAGGATTTATTCATGTGCTGAGAGATTAGAAAAATCTATAAAACGTGTTTATCAATTCTGTTCCTTCCAATGCAAATTAAAGGAAATTATAAAACTAAATGTATTTTTTTTTTTTCAGGCTCATGAGCGTTCTGAGAGCGTGGAGGTGACCTTCGTCACCCAGCTCATTAAGAGGCTGATGATCATCATTGCTCGGCCTGCTCGGCTGCTGGAGTGTCTGGTAAATGCTCTGTTCAGTCTTTTTTTTATTAATCTTGCTGATTTTCTTAGTCTGCATGCTAAGCACCGTTTCAGTAGCTATGAAGCAAACGAATCCACAAAATGCACCGCGAGCCCAGAATAATCCATCAATCCTAAACGACCCATGATTTGGCATTGGCTAATTTGCCAGAACATTTTCTCCTTGTGGGTGTGTAATGATCGTGTACAGACAGTCACTCATAAACTATAAAAGCTTATTTCTAAGTTTATGTCCATGTGTATGCATTGCTTCAATTTTACACTTATTTTCAAATGTACGGTTGTTCTAGTGCAACAAACGCACAGACTGTCAGCCCTGTGCTCGTATATGTATTAAGTGATCAGATATGGAACTTCATACAGCTGTAACTAGGCTTGACTGGGAACTTTCTATGGAAGTTAATGGGAATAAACTGGGATTTCACAAAATTGCAGGTTAGCTTATAACAGGGAATGTAAATGTAATTGGAAAACAAAAATCATGCAGGCAAATGTTGGTTAAAACACCCAGATAAAATGCAATTTCAGACCCAATCACAAGCACACAGCACACTTCTGGCAGGGCCACTCAGGTCACACCCCCTACAGATACTTACTTTACTTACAGACATTACTCCATAACATAACGCAGATCTTTTCTTGAATCTTGAACACAAAACAATGTCACAAAATGCCCATCTTGGTAAGTATTCACATAAATGACATAAATGAAACATTTATGTTCAGTTCAATTTCCTCACACTGTGTGTGAGCTACTGTGCAACAAACTTATACTAACAATTAAATCAAAGTTAAAATATATCATAAAAAAAAGAATAATCTATAGTTTGCATTTTTGTCATCTTATGACCAAACCAAATGTTTATATTTATGGTCGTTTGAGATACAGTTTATATCAATTTGCCAAATATTCCAATTAATTTCCATAAATTCCTAGTAAATTTCCAACTTTTGGAATATTTCCAAAATTCCCCAGATGAAGTTTCCGTAAAGTTTTCCGGCAATTTACCAGACAATTTTCCACTCCTTTGCAACCCTAGCTGTAACTAGTGTAATTAATCAAATCTCTTGGAAAATATAAATGTATGAAAATAATGTAATATCTTAGATTTTTTGCGTTGCTCGTGTGCAAATGCTGAGTGATTCAACACACTGACTCTTAAAGCGGTGTTCCTCATGTAGCCTACTGATGATAAGATACAGTACTTTTCTCCACGGTAAGGGTACAAAAAAAGTGGAATAGTTATCAATTTAACATGGTCGTTATTAATTATGTATTAATAGATAGACGGACATTTATATTTGATGTTTGAAATCTCGACAGTGTGGTTTTTCACACTTCAACAAAGAAATTTCCACACTCAGAATTGGCTGATTAGACCTGAATGCCACTCTGTGCTTTACTCTTTGTTAGAAATGCGTCCACTTTCTTTCTTACTCCCTTCGGTGTGTGTGTGTTTATAGGAATTTGACCCTGAGGAGTTCTATCACCTGCTGGAAGCTGCAGAAGGTCATGCGAAAGAAGGCCAGGGAATCAAAACGGACATCCCCCGTTACATCATCAGTCAGCTGGGCCTCACTAGAGACCCACTGGAAGGTAGAACCAATTTTAAAGGTTTACATTTAATGATCTTTAAACCGCATCAAATCTGTTTTTTTCAGTATCTGTGTTTCGTAGTTACAGTGTACAAATTAATTCATTAATGGGACATTCGGTGTCTTGTTCACACTTGAACTAATATTTACATGCACACAAAAATACATAGAACAAACACAGCCTAAGGCAGTATTAGAATGCTATGTAGCCTTAGGTGTTATATTAAGATCACACTACCTCGTCTGGTTTTCTTGAATGTTAGTTCAGAGTGAGAAGTTGTTTCAGGGTTTCAGCATCACCGCATTATTACATGTTCTCTGTTTAGAAATGGCCCAGCTGACCAGTTATAACAGTGGAACCTCAGAACCAACAGAGACTGACTCTTGTGCTGCCTCCTCTGAGGTAAGTCTTCCTCTATGACTATGAAGGGTAGGAATTGAAGAGTTTCAGTTTATAGGTCTGATACTCAGGTGGCCTGTAATTGTTTGCCTTCAGAGTCGAGGTGCAGCTACGATACAACCACCTCAACCGCAGCCTAAACATAAACCACCAAGAGAAGAGGATTTTGAGACCATCAAACTAATCAGTAATGGAGCTTATGGGTATGAAAAGCAGCACTTTAATATATTAAATATATATATAATGCTCATAAATGTTCTAAAGGACTTTTACTTAATTGTATGTATTTCTTGCAGGGCCGTGTTTTTGGTGAGGCACAAGGAGACACGTCAGCGTTTTGCCATGAAAAAGATCAACAAGCAGAACTTGATTCTGAGGAACCAGGTCCAGCAGGCGTTTGTGGAGAGGGACATTCTCACTTTTGCCGAAAACCCATTTGTTGTCAGCTTTTTCTGTTCCTTCGAAACACGCAGACACCTCTGCATGGTCATGGAGTATGTGGAGGGTGAGATTCACTATTATCAGCGCAAGAGACAAAAAGGAATGCTTAAATCTGGCATTTATGTTACAGACATTCCATGTCTAGCATCACCATTTTTATACATTGTCTTAAGTATCAGGGGACTTCTGTTTTAGACCAACATAAAAGCAAACATAACCTGCTACTACATACCGATCCATATAGATATATTTGCGAGTGCAATATTTATATATTTTGTGAGAATCAATGTCTCAGATTTAATTTGATATCACTTTCAATTATAAGCAAAAAAAAAAAAAAAAAAAGCAAACATTTGACATTCATACACTCGATCAATTATGTGATCAATTTTTTTCAGTATTTCAGCTAGTGTAAACTATGTCCCTTGATATCGGAAACATTTTTTTATTTACATACAGATCATTTCTCACTTATTATTCTGTATTAATGTACACTATATGGACAAAAGTATTGGGACACCCGAGTTTTTCTGCCATATGTGTTTCTTCTCCAAACTGTCACCACAAAGCTGAAGGCGCACGATCGTACAGGACGTCTTTGGATGCGCTATATAATACAATTTTGCGTTCACTTGAACTCGGAAACCCAAACCTGTTCCAGCATGGCTTTGTTCCTGTGCACAAAGCCAGCTCCAAGAAGATTTGCGTTACATGGTTTGAATACATGGCTCTCGAGGGATGAAATTTAAACACCGACTGCATCCAAGGCCTCCTCACCTCATCTACATCAGTGCCAGACTTTACTAACACTCTTGTGGATAATGAAAACAAATGTCCACGAGGCACATTCCAAAATCTAGTGGAACATCTTCCTAGAAGAGTGGAGGGAATTATAGGAGTAAATTGGGACTAAATGTGCAATTCGATGCTTAGAAAGTACATATCATACTTATGAGCAGGTGTCCACAAACTCTTGTCCATGTAGTGTATATCCGTAGCTCATTGTACTTCGATTCTCATTAGTTGCTTTCAATCTCGTTAATTTAGAACATTGGAGCGGTCAATAAATAATGAGTTCCAGTGAACTTGTTCACCACTGAATGTCAGCTGTACACATTGGTACTGATTGAAGTTGTACTGATGCCTGATTGTGATTGTTCTCAGGTGGAGACTGTGCCACACTACTGAAGCACATCGGTGCTCTTCCTGTGGATATGGCACGCATGTACTTTGCTGAAACTGTACTTGCACTGGAATACCTACACAACTATGGCATTGTACACCGTGACCTGAAACCTGACAAGTAAGCTCAACACACACACATACACACACACAAAAACACACACATACCCTTTCACCTACACACACTCAGACATGGAAACAGAAATTGACAGGCACATAGACTGTAATGCAGGTTGAGGCTGTGGCACACACATACAAACATACAGAGATTGACACGTGCATAGAGACTGCAACTCACACAGACTGATGCACACAGAGAGATGGACACAATTAGTCAGGCGAACATTTATAGTATAGACGAACATTAGCAGACAGTAATTTGCTAAGCTTTATCATTTCCCCCTATATGTTTTCTGAGGAAGTGCACTTTTGTTTTTATTTACAACCTGTATTATTATCATTGTTGTTGTTTTTGTATTTTAGTCTTCTGATCACTTCAATGGGACACATCAAACTCACAGACTTTGGCCTGTCAAAGATCGGCCTCATGAGTCTCACTACTAACCTGTACGAGGGCCACATTGAGAAAGACACCCGTGAGTTTTTAGATAAACAGGTAAAGACATTTTATATCTCTGTGAGTTTCCATTCCTTTCTTTCACATGGCCATTCGCTTATCGACTCTGTTTAATGTTTGCCTGCTAGGTGTGTGGTACACCTGAATATATCGCCCCGGAGGTGATACTCGGACAGGGTTATGGGAAACCAGTGGACTGGTGGGCCATGGGAGTCATCCTGTATGAGTTTTTGGTGGGCTGTGCTCCTTTCTTTGGAGACACCCCCGAGGAACTGTTTGGACAAGTCATCAGCGGTGAGTGGCACAATTATTATTAGACTAATAAATGTAGAAATATTACACACTTCCTTTTCGAACATTTAAAAGAATTATTCTATTTTGAATAATGTCCAGTCAAGTTGCTTGTGTACATATGGATAGCATGGAGGAATTTTAAACATATTTCCATTGCAATATTTAATTCAAGCTTATCTCTATTGCGCTTTTCACAATGGACATTGTCTCAAAGCAGCTTCAAAGAATGTAAGAATTATAGAACAAAACATACACATAATTCCCTTTTATTTATATTGGTCCCCAATGGGCAAACCAGAGGGCAACTGTTGCAAGGAAAATCTTTATTATATGGTATGAGGGAAAAACCTTGAGAAAAACCAGACTCAAAAGGGAACCCACTCTCATTTGGGAGGCACCAATAGTGTGATTATAAATCATGAAAACTTTATAAACGCCAGAGAGTGAGAAATGTCAAACACCAGAGGGCATGGTTATGAGTAACAATACTACACATTTTATATCCTGCCTTTAAAATTCACAAAAATATGTGATGTGTATACATGTATTGTAAGAGGCAAAGATTATGATGACATTAGAACCTGGATCATTTGAAGAAACAAACAAAAAGAGACAAAAAAAAAAAAAAAAAAAAATTTAAGAGATGACATTACCTGCTACTATGATCAGGTATTGAGTAGAAACTTTATGATCACATTCATGAGCAGTATTTTAAATCATACACTGATAGAAGACATATCTTTAAGTAATTAGAGCGAGTGGAGACGATGTGAAAGGGATGTTGGACCATATGACCGTGACATAGGGACAGAGATAATCCTGCAGTACTGAGATTGGGATGAGCTACTGTAGAAATGGTGGTGAGCATAATGAAATGGGGAAGGGACAGTGACTAGGGCTGTGTGGACAATCTGAGAAGGTATTAGGGAGGACGGTTGGAGCAGAATAGTCCCAATGACAATTCTGCTTCCCAATTCTACTCCATACTGATCAAACAGGTGATTAATGAGTTGTCTGTTTGCTTTTTGCTGCAGATGAGATCATTTGGCCTGAGGGGGATGAAGCTCTTCCTACAGATGCTCAAGATCTCATTTCTAAACTCCTCAGACAAAACCCACTGAAGCGTCTTGGAACCGGTATGAACTCATACCTAACACATGCAGGGGCTGAAAAACTTTTTTCTTCTATCTCTTGAATTACTTGTCCATGGTTTTGTTTTGATATTCTGATATTCAATTTTTTTTTAAAGATCGGGTTTACTCTCTACCTGTTTGTTTAGGAAGTGCATTTGAGGTGAAGCAGCACAGGTTCTTTATTGATCTGGACTGGAACAGTCTCCTGAGGCAGAAAGCTGAGTTTATCCCTCAGCTTGAGTCTGAGGAGGATACCAGCTACTTTGACAGTAAGACTCCAAACAAACCACTTTTCTTTTCCTCTCCAGGAGTCAGACGAAGTGTACTCTACTTTTATCTGTCAGTCTCACTCATGCACAGCCAGAGACCTTTTTTTTTTTGTTTATAAATACAGTCTTCCTTTTTCTCCCCCTTAGCTCGCACAGACAGGTATCACCATGTGGACTCTGAGGAAGAGGAGGATACAAATGATGATGAACATGTGGAGATTCGTCAGTTTTCCTCTTGCTCACCACGATTTAACAAGGTATAGAATGCACTTGCACACCTAAATGCTGGTTAATCACATAAACCACTATGTATGTTAGTCCTGGTTTTCTTTTTCTTTTCCTTTCTTTTTTTTCCTTCAAATGTACTTAAGTATCTGACTAAGTACTATGATTTATTATGGCTGTAATGTTCCTATTATCATTTTTGTCTCAAGACTTCTGCTCAATCAACTCAGTTAATGTGAAAAAAGACTATAATTTTACTTTTAGCACACTAATCTATTAATAGAATGATATTAAGCCCAAGCAAAAAAAAAAAAAAAGAAATCGCACAATTAAGTCCACAGGTGTTGTAACAAATTCGAGTCAGGAGTTTCCTCCATCATTTAATACTCTGTAAATGTTCTGCTTGCTGTTGAACTGATGCTGAACTGTATGTCTGTGATAAATAGATAGATACCACCAAGCGCCAATCAAAGCAAACTTTTTTTATCCACTCAAATAAAAAGGAACGACTGATTTTGCAAACCGTAGTTGAGTAAAAAGTTAGATATTTGACTTGGACATTTGCATTGTTATTGTCCACCTCTGTGTTATACACATCTCTTTAACGCTATATAGCTATAAGACACAGTTCTCTGTATGAATACATGTTAAATGGGACCTGGTATACACTCTTTGCATGTGTATTGATCAGGTGTACAGCAGTATGGAGCGTCTGTCCCTACACGAGGAGAAACGAACTCCTCCACCCACCAAGCGCAGTCTCAGTGAGGAGGGAGCTGAGCGGCTCGATAGTCTCAGCAGCCTTAAGTCTCGGGACCGTAGCTGGATGGTCGGATCGCCTGAAATGTAAGGAATCAACTTTTTATCTTATTGCTGTACTCATGTAGCAGTGCATTTTCATTATAGCAATTTAGCTAAAAAAAAAATCACAAATGGGAACAATGTTATGTTGCGATTATGTTAAGTATTAGTTTTTAGTCAACAAAGTGTTTTCAAACAGAAACCTTGCACCTGCAAGCTGTAAACCCAGAGATTCAAAAAGGGCTGTGAAATCTAATGAACACAGATTTTTAGGAATTGTTGGGCAAGACCGCATGACCCCCTTATCCTTCACATATTCCCCCTATTTTAGCTACAGATTTTACACGTGTGTATACTTGTGTGCTACTGTGTATAAACAGATTGCTTGTTATTGTTTTCAAATCGTAAAGCATTTTTTTGTAATCCAATTTGAGACTTAAGTAGTAACATATACGGTATGTGTGTTTATGTTCAGCCTGCGTAAACGCCTGTCGGTGTCCGAGTCTTCACACACCGAGAGCGACTCCAGCCCCCCTCTAACGGTGCGCCGTCGCTGCTGCTCTGCGATCATCGAAATGCCTCGGTTTGCCATCTCCACCGAGGAGGATAACGCCAGGAAGACTCCAATCAGGGCTCAGCGCAGTGAAGAACTCCCTTCTGCTATCCCCGAACTCCCGGTGGAGAGAGAGCTCAGACTGGACGAGTCTCCCATCACACCAGGCTCCACTTCCAGCCAAGCCACTCGTGGCACGCTGACACGTCAGTGTTGTCTCTACAATCCATTACACACTAAACTTAAACTCACTATGAGTCACTAACACTTAACGTCTGTATTGTGTCTTGCGCTTGCTTGCAGCCGGCAGTTGTGGCGAGTCCGTGGATCGAGCGTCTCCTCGCTGCAGCACTACCGAGGGAGCGGATATTTCCAGTCCCAAAGCCATCAGCGACTTGGCAGTCCGTCGAGCTCGCCATAGACTGCTGTCAGGAGACACGGAGAAACACACATCACGGCCCCTCAACAAAGTCATCAAATCCGCCTCGGCCACTGCGCTGTCGCTCATGATTCCTACAGGTGAGGACGTGCATCAGGGGCCAAGGGGAAGTGGTGGCTTAGTGGGGGAGACATTGGATTTTAGATCTGAAGGTCATGAGTTCAAATCCTAGCCGTAACAGCAACTCCTAGGCTTCTGTGTAGCGTGGCAAAGGGGCAGAAACTTTCCATGGGAACTACTTTCCTCTTTTTTTTAAGATGGATTTTTTTATTATTATTTTGTGTGCAGGATTCAAGAAATGATTTGTTGTTATGGAGAAATGCACAGTGCATGTGATTGATGAATGTGCAGGGTAGAAATTCAATTGAAATTGCATTAAATCTGGTTGTTTTAGCCAATATTATCCTGCAAGATTCAGTGTTATAGGCCAACCTGCAATTTTGTAAACTCCCATTCATTACTGTTAATTCCCATATATTCCCCTTAATTTCCATGAAAAGTTTCCAGTCTTGAAAATTCCCTGAATTTTACAACCCTACTCCTGAGCAAGGCCCTTAACCCTATAGCTGCTTAGTTGTTTGAGTTAAATAAATGTCAAAAGTCGCTCTGGATAAGGACGTCTGCCAAATGCTATAAATGTAAATGACCAGAGGAATGGACTTTGTTATTGTGTGGACTCACCATGTAAATGGTGAATTTGTTACACTGACTAGATGTATGGGGTTTATCATTTCAGCAGACGTTATATCATGTTTTTAGGCATGTTCATGTCTTCTATTTAAATTTTTTTAATTCCTAAAACTAGACCAACCTTAAACTCACATCTCTTGTTGAAATAAATCAGTCCACATATTTGCAAATTTTTTTTAAAAAATGTTTCAAATCTGTTGTGTTTTGCAATTGAAAATGAAGACTTTACTTATTTCAATGTGTAATTATGTAATTTCTTTACATTCTTCCAGAGCACCATGGAGCATCTCCCCTGGCCAGCCCCATGTCTCCTCACTCGCTGTCCTCCAATCCGTCGTCTCGAGACTCATCTCCCAGCAGGGATCTGTCACCGGCTGTTTGCAGCGTGAAACCTGCCATCATTATCCACCGAGCAGGCAAGAAGTACGGCTTCACACTGCGCGCCATCCGTGTATACATGGGAGACACTGACATCTACACTGTACACCATATGGTCTGGGTGAGTATCTCCTAATAGAGATCCTTTTAAATGTTTGGATCCTGTTAGAACTGTATAATTAAAGTGTTGCTGCGGACTTTTATTCAGCATGTGGAGGAGGGAGGACCAGCTCATGAAGCAGGTCTGAGAGAGGGAGACCTCATCACACACGTTAATGGAGAACCAGTCCATGGTCTTGTTCACACAGAGGTTGTAGAGCTCATTCTCAAGGTACTGTAGGTACAGACACAAACATATGCTCTTGCCAAGTAACAAACCTGAGCATGTTTGGGCTAAAACTAGCTGTTATTTCATGCAGAGTGGGAATAAGGTTTCTATATCAGCTACTCCTTTTGAGAACACATCCATTAAAGTTGGTCCAGCTCGTAAAAGCAGCTGCAAGTCGAAAATGGCTCGGCGCAACAAAAAGACCAAAACAAGAGACGGACAGGACAGGTGAGGTCCATTCATATTCATTTTACTGATTTCATTTTCTGTAATAGGGATATGCGATATTGACAAAAAATTATATCTCGATATTTTTATATATTAATTATTATAGCGATTTTATCGATAATTAGATTAGAGTTTTTTTTGTGCTAGTACCCTAAAGACCACGGTGGATTGCTGACTTCTCTAATATTTGATATCCTTGATATTCTGTGTGGTGGTCAGTTCACAGTTATTTTTTTGTTTTGTTTAGTTTTTTTGTACTAAAACTGTGCATTAATATTTGAGTCAGATTCTTACATTTAATAAGTCAATGATAACCAATAACCAAGCAAATGAAATCAGTATCAACAAACTTCATTGCATCTAAAGTGGCCTTTAGATGTTTTTTACGTTTAACGCAGCTCAGAGGGACATGTAATGAACCTGCAGTTTCAAACGCATAAATAATATTTTGATATTTTCAACATAAAACATCGAATTAGAATATTTCAAGTTATTTTAAAGAAACGAGAAAATACTTTTAATGTGAAATTAAATCTGCAAGTCACTGTTTAATAAGTGACTTTTTTTTTTTAATTGCAATTGAACCAAATCATTCAGGAATCAAACACCGCCATGTTGCTCAGAGACGTTAAAAGGTGCTGTTTTTTTTTTTTTTTGGCGAAATAGAGCAAAAACAGGCAATGTGGTGTCTAAAACAACTCTCAATATTTACTTCTTGTTTATTGAACTGTTCAATAAAATCAGTATCACATTTACACCAATCAGGCATAACATTATAACATTACGAATAACACTGATTATCTCATCATCATGGCACCTGTTAGTGGGTGGGTAAGGGCCAGAGTCTGACGGCTAGACGACTGGGTCAGAGCACCTCCAAAACTGCAGCGCTTTGTTGCTATCAAAAGCGGTCCAAGAAAGGAACAGTGGTGAACCGGCGACAGGGTCATGAGCGGCCGAGGCTCATTAATGCACGTGGTGAGCTCCTGTAGCTCAAATAGCTGAAGAAGTTGATGCTGTTTATGCTCGAATGGTCAGAACTGTTTTAGCAGCAAAAGGTGGACACAATATTAGACAGGTGGTCATAAATTTATGTCTGTAATAGTTGAACACTTTATCTGTATTGATTTGCAAATGTGTGAGATTTGTGCATGTGTGGACCTTCCTGCAGTAAGAAAAGGAACTCCCTCTTTCGGAAGATCGCTAAGCAAGCGTCTCTCCTGCACACCAGTCGCAGCTTGTCATCTCTGAATCGTTCGGTGTCATCGGGTGAGAGCGTGCCCGGATCTCCCACACACATGTCCCCTCGCTCTCCAACGCAGGGCTACCGGTCCACACCAGATTCAGCTCACTCTGGTAAAGCTTTCAGCAAGTTCCACTATACTGTTACTGTTCACATCTGAGCATTTTTTTGTTTCTAGTGCTTAATGACGCCATGAACTGACAAAATGACTTCTTTAAGCTGTTAGCAGTGTAATAACAAGTTGTTAATGACGTTCTTTCTGTCTCTATGCAATTTCTGTCTCTATTGCTAATGCGTTGGGCCATTTGTTGTGGTATTATATAATTGTTTCCAGCTCTAAAGTTAACAATTAGCTACAATAGGGTTGCACCAGACACTCAAAACACACTTCATATTATATATAATATATGCACAAAAGTATTGGGACACCTGAATTTCCCAGTCATATGTATTTTTTTCTCAAACTGTAATCGCTAAACCGGAGGCACACATCTGTATAGGGTCTTTGAATACGGTAGCATGAAATGGTTTCTTTCATTTGAACTTTGAGACCCAAACCTGTTCCAGCAAGACAATGCCCCTGTGCACAAAGCAAACTCCATGAAGATATGCTTTGCATAGGTTGTAGTGAAAGATCTTCTGCGTTAGCGCTCTGACCTCAACCCTATTGAACGCCTGTGGGATAAATTGGAACTCTGACTGTGCACCCCAGGCCTCCTCATCGCCCCTAAAGTCAGTACCTGACTTCACTAACACCCTTGTGTCTGAATGAGCACAAAGCACAATCGACACATGTACAATCCAAAATCTAGTGAAACAGAAGGGTGGACTAAATGTGAAATGTGATGCTCAAAAAGCACATAGAATACTTATGAGCAGGTGTCCGCAAACTTTTGGCAATATAGTGCATCTTTACTGTTAATTTACTGTTTATTTTGTATGACAATTTTTAAACAATTTGTGTTTTTTGTCTGTTTTTGCAGTGGGTGGAAATTCATCTCAGAGCAGCTCTCCCAGCTCCAGCGTGCCAAACTCTCCTGCCAGTTCCGGTCAGATCCGCCCCAGTTCCCTGCACGGCCTAGCCCCAAAGCTGCAGCGCCAGTACCGTTCCCCTCGGCGCAAGTCTGCTGGTAACATTCCACTGTCGCCGCTGGCCCGTACTCCCTCCCCAACTCCCCAGAGCACCTCTCCCCAGCGTTCCCCTTCTCCATTGCCCAGCCACGCACTCCTAAGTTCCTCCATTTGTCAGTCCTTCCCTGTCAAATTGCACTCTTCTCCTCCATTAGTGCGC
The DNA here is from genome assembly GCF_014805685.1 of Silurus meridionalis. NCBI lineage: Eukaryota > Metazoa > Chordata > Actinopteri > Siluriformes > Siluridae > Silurus > Silurus meridionalis. Next base: position 27,087,567 of record NC_060884.1, read on the forward strand.
CAGATTGCTCGTCCGAAGAGCGCAGACCCACCGCGCTCCCCACTCCTAAAACGTGTGCAGTCAGCTGAGAAACTAGCAGCCTCGCTCTCATCGTCCTCCTCATCTCCCTCGCCTTCGTCTGCTGCGGATAAGAAGCTGCCAGTCGGTGCTGGGCGCAAACACAGTCTGGAAATCTCACATACAGATTTTAAGAAGGAGATGCTTCAGCGCGAGCCAAGTTTGCAGAGCTTGCAGGAGTGTGCTAGCGAGACTATTTTGGGTGGGAGGGTGTCCCCAGCAGAAAAGGGCACTCTGCAGAAGCCTTTAGCTCGTAAACTAGGTCGGCAGGAAGGCCCCGACTCTGCCACTGGATCGTTAGGGCTGGTGCCTGGTAAGAGCAAGCTGAAGGACAAGCTATCAGCTATCCGGCAGGACCGTGCCGAACGCAGAGAGTCTCTGCAGAAGCAGGATGCCATCCATGAAGTGGATTCCTCAGAGGATGAAACAGATGAGGGTTCAGAGGACAGCCAGGATGGACGCAGGACAACTTTTGTCCCTCCCAGTCATGTGCTTCGACCCACAAGTGTTATTGGATCCCCACCTATCAGGACAGGACCTGCTGCTTTAAATGCTCCATCTCTGACCCCATGCACAGTAGCTCAGTCCGTCTCCTCTCAGCTCAGCCAAGGTCTACAGGCCCAAAACCAGACACAGGCCCAATCTTCATTATTGTCTGAGCAAAAACCCACCCAGACCCTGATATCTACTCCCGCCGTGGCTTCTACCTCAGCACTACCAGAAAATTCCAGCGAGAGACAGGGAACGTTTCAGGATTCTGTGTCCAGCAGTAAAACACCCGGGCCTCAACCCAGCTCTCTGACCAGCACTTTTTCTACACCTGGTAGTGCATTCACCTCTGTCAGCAAGGACCCTTTCCTCAAACCCTTAGCACCCTCTTCAGACCGTAGGACTGCCAAAGTGAGCAGCAAGCCAGAGCCCAGCATGGTCCGCATCATAACCCGGGAACCCCAAACCCCTACTCCACCAACTGGAAGTATCACCAAGGAGATGAAGGAGGCGGACAACAGGAGACAAGCAGCAGCTGCTGCCGCCGCTTCAGCATCCTCCTCCACAGCAGCTGAAAGTGGAGTGGATAAAGTGGTTTCCCAGCTGGCCACCGTGGCCAAGAGTGTGCTAGGGCCTGTAAAGCTCAACATCCCAGGGACCAAAGAAGCTACTGAGCGAAGCAAGGAGGCCAAACCTCAGGCAGACATAGTGCACCCAAAAAGCAAAGATCCACATTTGAACAGTTCTTACTCTCCTGAAAAGACATTTCCATCGGTTGCTTCTGTCCCCCAAACCGGGCGACAGTCAGAATCAAACACTCTTCAGTCCCCTGCCACATCTGAGTTACCCTCGACTTCACAGAGGCTCCAGGAAACAGCTGGAGCATCAAAGAGGCCTTCCACTCCAAAAGACTGCGCATCTGGCCCAGAGCCCCAAGAGGGGCCAGGAACTCCAAGGAGCAGCGCCTCCCAGAGGCCCAGCACTGAAACACATTCCCAGAGCCAGGCCAAACCCAGTTCCTTCACACAGCAAGACAAATCCAGCAAGAAGACATAGCAGCCTTGCACAGAAAAAAAAAATTACATCACACCTGGCATGCATGTTAAAAAATACAAATCTACTTCACTAACCATGAGATGAAAAAAAAGTGAAAGAAGAAAATACAAGCAAAGGAGCTCCCCAGCTTTAGGGTGAATTGCTCTGTATTGAGGGCTTTGGATTGCTTTGATTTTCCCCTTTATCACTTTTTCGCAGCATTGTTTTAATAAGTTTAGGAAAAAAAAGAACATATGGGGCTAGAAATAAACTAGAAATTTTTTTAAGCATCCTCTGTATTCACTTGAATTCCAGTTTCTCAATTTATTTACAGTTTTAGATCTAGTGGTGCCTTAATATAAACTTAAAAGTCCTAAGTTTGTTTGCCATACATTAATGGAGGTAAGATGTATCTCAGCAATAAAATCAGCGTATGCTTAGCAATTTCTATAAACATGCTAGAATCCTGCATTAGGGTGGCTATATCTGTCTGATTTAGTCCATCACACACTTCTCAGTTGTTCTCAAAGTAATTAAGTTTTATTGTGTTCTTTATTTCCACAAAATAGCCAATATTATTATTTCGATCGGGTTTCCCAGGTAAGACCGAAAGGTTCGATTAGCTCACATCTGTCGTTTTTTCCTAGGGTTTTCAAGTTGTTTAGCTGTAGCTGTTCATACATATCTGTAGAAACGTAACTATTTCACCAGGTTGCATGTGTTATTAGTGATGGTTAAACATTTGGCCACATGTACTTGCTTGAAGTCTAAGATATTTGTGTAAAAACAGCATCGTCTGATTTTAATGTCTGTATTTATATCCCCAGAAAAAAAGTGCTCCAAATTGGAAGGGTTTTATTGTTTTTATTTCTAGCCCCTGCTCTCTTTTTTTTTTTTTTTTTTTTAATAATTATTAACAATAGCAAGTAAAATGTTTTTAATTTTTAGGAACCGGACCAACTTGCTGTGTTCTGTGTGTATTTGCCACTAATTTTTCAAAGTCCGAGAACTTGTATAGGCTTGTTAATAATTGAGCGAGTGGGTGTGTGTGTGGGTGTGGGTGTGGGTGTGGGTGCGCATCTATAAATGAATATTAAAAGCTCTATGTCGGTTTTTATATCCGAGTGTATTGGGAGTGTATCTTAGACTAGATTCTGTCTTTGCCATTTCAGCTGCGTCTGATCTAGACATGTATTGCTAGTGGGCAAGGATGTATTTGCACAATCCCTTTTTACTTTGTGAAACTGAAAACTAATAAAATACAGTCCAATCAGATACCAGGGCTTGTTGGGGGTCTTAAGGGGTTTGACCAATCATTTATCTCCTTGTTACCCTTCATGAAATGTGGCGTCATTTATGTGTTTACACCAATTCGAGTGAATCAGATGCCTGTGGATGTTTAATTGCACTCTCCTGTTTTTAGGGTTTTTAAGCCTACTCTTGTCGGCATTTAGAGAATAATAATCGATCCAGTTTAATCAATTTTTTATTAATAGCAGAAATTCATGAATATCATTTGGCTGCGAATCGGATTAAGAAAGATCAGTCCTAAGTCTTACAATCTTTAAAAAAGTTTTTTTCTTTTTAATAAGGAGAGATTTAGTCACAAAAAGGTCTTTGCTACGTTTCATCAGTGTGAAATGAAAAGCTCTTGACGGCCCTTTAAGCCAGAAGCTTCGTTTCAGGCTCCGCAGTTTCTGCATGTGTTTTACATTTCGTGTCTTATTGCCGTTTTGCTGTTATTGCATCTAAGAAGCTTTCACTCGAATTTACAGCTTGATTCACAGGAACAAACGTTAAGCTGCGGCAATCCGTTCCATGCAGAAGAGATCTGACGTAAACCTTTTACCTCTTTGTTAGGACTGAGTCTAAGGTGGAGGATAGAGAGTAGAGGTGGGTAGAGCTTAATAAAAAAGTGTTAGTGGCTTATTTTAACCATAAGGTTTGGACTGTAATAGTATTACAATGAATCTGCTGTATATCATCGTTTTCATTTCTCCAAAATGACACTAATCCAATATAATGCTTATAAACAGCTAATTATTTCATTAGAAATCATTCATTTAAAGTTATATATCGTATATAGAAAATCAGCTTTTTACTAATTTTTTGGTGTGTGCCATCATTCTCATTTAAATCAGAATTATGTATCATGACCAACCGCACATACAATCTTCATGACGGGGAAAAACCATCTGGTTAAGCTCAGTTTCTCCACCAGGAGGTTCAAGCAGGTGTGTTGTAAGTTGGAACTAATGAATGTTCTCTACATTAATATCCATTACAGTCCACATCTCATGGTTTAACTTAATTCCTTGGTATTGTAATCTTATTATAGCATAATAGCCAGTAAGATTAAATCTGTAATCATTTGGAGCAAACTTTGACTTTTGAGACTAACTGTGGTATGTTATTGTACTCTTTCACACTCACACACACACACACGCACACACACGGATAGTTCTGCTATATGTTCAGATTTAGTTAATGTGCCAGAATCCTGTGGAGTTGCTCGCTAATAAGTCTTGCAGCCATATGGCATCACACAAACACACTGTGGGCGTGTGATATTACAGCCAGCCCTTCTCACCTTCTGTCTGTAAACCGAAACCACTAAAGCACCATTAAATAACGAGACTGCCATGACAGTCACCCTGCCTACAAGAAGTATGTGAAATAGCAGCTGGACAGAATCGGTGCTGCACCACTTTCCTGTGGGATTTTCCCCAGTACATGGAGATGATGGCATGTGTTCTCTGTGGGCTATATTTCCATTTTCACACAAGACAGGTTGTACAGTAATGAACGAACAGAGATGGGATTTGAAATAAAGAAAAAAAACTTAGTTAAACCAGTGCAATATCTTTTTCATTTCTGTTGTGGTAAGACGCATGTTTGTTGTAAGTCCTTCCTTAAAAACAATAAAGGTTTTTTTTTTTTTTAAATAAAATTTGCTTCTTCGTTTTTCTATGTATCTGTTTACTTGTAATTCTGTAGATGATGTGATGCAGGTCTTTTAGACCAGTGCACTCATTTTAACCTTCAGGTTGTATTTTTAGCTGTGAATCTTTAAATGGGGTCTTGGGAGAGTATATCATGTAATGTAGGTTTGGAATGAGTAAATATTAGTGAATTGGTGTCATCAACTGTCACTTCATCTTCTCCGGGGGGAAATGGTGCAAAATATTTGGTGGTGGTTGAGGAGAATCCCCCCCCCCTTTCATATGTAAAGCGCTTTGAGTGCTGCAGAAAAGCGCTATATAAATGTAATGTGTAATAAAAGAATGACATTCAAGTTTTTTTAAAAAAAACAATTATTTAAACATTCCCATGCATGCAAACTAATGCAAACAATTTTTTACTTTTATTTAATTGTTAGTACATTTTTGCTGCACAATAACACAGCACAAGAAAAATGTAAACAAATTACACAAATATTACTCCAAACTCCACTATGGCCAAGACCAAAGAGCTGTCAAAGGAAACCAGAAATAAAATTGTAGACCTGCACCAGGCTGGGAAGACAATCTGCAATAGGTAAGCAGCTTGGTGTGAAGAAATCAACTGTGGGATTATTAGAAAATGGAAGACATACAAGACTACTGATAATCTCCCTCGATCTAGGGCTACATGCAAGATCTCACCCCGTGGGGTCAAAATGATCACAAGAACGGTGAGCAAAAATCCCAGACCTAGTGAAGGACCTGCAGAGAGCTGGGACCAAAGTAACAAAGGCTACCATCAGTAACACACTACGCTGCCAGGGACTCAAATCCTGCAGTGCCAGACGTGTCCGGACCCGTCTGAAGTTTGCTAGAGAGCATTTGGATGATCCAGAAGAGGATTGGGAGAATGTCATATGGTCAGATGAAACCAAAATAGAACTTTTTGCTAAAAACTCAACTTGTGTTTGGAGGAGAAAGAATGCTGAGTTGCGTCTAAAGAACACCATACCTACTGTGAAGCATGGGGGTGGAAACATCATGCTTTGGGGCTGTTTTTCTGCAAAGGGACCAGGACAACTGATCCGTGTAGAGGAACGAATGTATGAGGCCATGTATCGTGAGATTTTGAGTGAAAACCTCTTTCCATTAGCAAGGGCATTGAAGATGAAACGTGGCTGGGTCTTTCAGGATGACAATGATCCCAAACACACCGCCCGGGCAACGAGGGAGTGGCTTCGTCAGAAGCATTGCAAGGTCCTGGAGTGGCCTAGCCAGTCTCCAGATGTTAACCCCATAGAAAATCTTTAAAGGGAATTAAAAATCCATGTTGCCCAGCGACAGCCCCAAAACATCATTGCTCTAGAGGAGATCTGCATGGAGGAATGGGCCAAACTACCAGCAACAGTGTGTAAAATCCTTGTGGAGACTTACAGAAAACGTTTGATCTCTGTCATTGCCAACAAGGGGTATATAACAAAGTATTGAGATGAACTTTTGTTATTGACCAAATACTTATATTCCACCATAATTTGCAAATAAATTCTTTCAAAATTTTCTGGATTTTTTTTCTAATTTTGTCTCATAGTTAAGGGGTACCTATGATAAAAAATTACAGGCCTCTCTCATCTTTTTAAGTGGAAGAACTTGCACAATTGGTGGATGACTAAATACTTTTTTGCCCCACTGTAGAACATAGTTCACCTGTGTGCAAATTCCTCCACTCTTATACGTCACCATATGCCTCTACTTTTTTTTTAAATAAGTGTTTCCCACTGCCATTTCCATCCTTATAGCTAAATCCACCACCAACTGCCCTTCCACATTCCTCTCCTTAAAGCCATACCTACCCATCACCTCCTCATCACCTCTGTTTCCTTCACCTACATGCCCATTAAAGTCTGCCCCAATCACCAATCTTTCGTTCTTAAGTACCCCTTCTACCACTTCATCTAACTCACTCCAGAACATAAGCACTGATAAAATTTATCATCAACCATTCAACTTCCAGCTTCACGTTCATCACCCTAACAGAAACTATCTTCACCTCCACTACACGCTTAGTAAACTCTTCCTTAAGAATCACCTCTACACCATTTCTCTTTCCATCCACACCATGATAGAACAGTTTAAACCCACATCCAATGTTCCTGGTCTTACTACCTTTCCACTTGGTCTCCTGAATACACAACAATATCTACCTTTCTCCTCTCCATCATATCAGTTACCTCTCTCACTTTACCAGTCATAGTACCAACATTCAAAGTACCAACTCTAACCACCACTCTCCTACACTTCTCCTTTCCTTGCAGTCTCTCTAGACATCTTCCTCCTTATCTTCTTTTTTTTGCCAACAATTTCCATCGGTACCCTGTTGGCTAACAATACTTGTGGGCGTGTCATTGGTTACCCAGGCCTCGACCAATCCGGTAGGAAAGTCTGATTCATGATTTGCATATTTGATTTTGGCACATGTTTTATGCTGGATGCCCTTCCTAACGCAACCCTCCCCATTTATCTGGGCTTGGGACCGGCACTAAGAGTGCACTGGCTTGTGCAACACTAATGGCTGGGTTTTATTCCCATTAACTTCTGTTTATTCTCATCTAAAGCTTCCAGTCTTGAACCCTTTTAAACCCTAGATGCTAATAATTATAGTGCATCTGGAAAGTATTTACAGCGTTTAACTTTTTTCCACATTTTATGTTGTTACAGCTTTATGAATTGAATTAAAATGAATTAAATTATTTTCCTCAATTTCACAAACAATATCCCCAAATGATGAGAAAAAAGTTTATTAAAAATCTTAAATATTCACAGATACATAAGTATTCACAGCCTTTGTTCAATACTTGGTTAAAACACCTTTGGCACCAATTACAGCCACGAGTCTTTTTTATTATGATGCTATACGCTTGCCACAGATTTTTGCGCAGGTACTCCCATTCCTATTTGCAGAACCTCTCAAGTGCCATAAGGTTGGATGCGGAGCATCGGTGTAGAGCCATTGTTTAATCTGATTTGAGGCTGGGCTCTGGCTGGACCATTTTAAGACATTCACAGTTTGAGGTCCAGAGCTCTCTGTAGCAGGTTTTCATCAAGGATGTGTCTGTACATTGCTCTATTCATCTTTCCCAAGATCCTTATTAGTTTCCCAGTTCCTGAAACGAAAAACATCCCCACAGCATGATGCTGCCACCACTATCTGGCAGTTCTATCATACAGGCCTTATTGGTGAAGTGCTGCAGAGAAGGTTGTTCTTCTGGAAGGTTCTCCTCTTTCCACAGAGAAATGTTGACGCACTTTCAGAGTGACCATCGGATATTGTTCACCTCACTGACTAAGGCACTTTTCCCCCGATCGATCAGTTTGGCCAGGCCCGTTTAGTAAGAGTCCTGGTGGTTCCAAACGTCTTCCATTTACAGATGATTGAGTCCACTGTGCTCATTGGGAATTTCAATGCTGCAGAACCTTTTCTGTACCCTTCCTCAGAGCCTTAATACAATCCTGTCTTGAAGGTATTCATACAGTACAATTCCTTGGACTTCATGGTTTGGTTTGTGCTCTGACATGCACTGTTAACTGTGGGGCCTATAGTGTCTCTTTCCAATTCCTGTCCAATCAACTGAATTTACCACAGGTGGAAGTTATAGAAACATCTCTAAGCTGATCAGTGGAAACAGGATGCACCTGAGCTAAATTTTTAGCCTCATGGCTAAAGCTATGAATACTTATGTATGTTAATAAATTTGCAACGATTTCAAACAAACAACTTTTACGCTGTCGTTATGGGGTATTTTTTGTAGAATTTTGAGGAAAATAATGAATTAATCTATTTTGAAATTAAATGTGGGATAAAAAGTGAAGTGCTGTGAATACTTTCCGGATGCATCATATAAAAATAAATGCTCCTGGTTTTGTTAGTATGTCAGAATAATTTTGATGGTTTTGATTTGAAAAGTTATATAATTATATCTGTCCAATTATTAATATTTGAAGTGTTTGACAGAGACATTAAAGCATGATTTATCCCCTTAGCAATAGGACTGTACATTACACTAAACTGTGCTGGAATAACCATGTTTTGTTTGTGACATTTAGCAGTAATTTATCACTTTTTATATCCAAAGTCACATTAATGCATTGTGTCTTGTATTTTTTTTTTTATTATTGAATTTAATATCAGGAACCCCTGTAATAACACAATGAAGCCCAAGAGGTTTGGGCTTTCATAAAGCGAAAGGGTGGGTAAGCGAGGCATAAGATAAGCTACGAGGTTAATTGACACGGCACACTGAAAATAAGCTGTGACAAGGCTGACGATAATGGAGCCTCATTAGATTAGTGTGTGCATGTGCTCGCTCTCTCGGGACCCCTGATGTGGTGGGGGTGTGATGGCCAGGGATCCATCCAGTCAGTGGAAAGGGTCACAGGTTATCCTTTCGGCTTAAAAGGCGCCTGCAGTGTGGGATAATTGGTCTCTGGTCCGGCTTCACTTAACTGGAATTTCTATCATTGCAAGTGTTGGCAAGTTTGTCTTTAAATCTCAGACCTTTCCTGAGTGTTGTACTGTACATGTTAGACAGAATCCTCCACCTTTCAAAAGTCTTTCATGGGGTATGGTCCTCTTATTAGACATAGGGGGATGGGTGCACTTTGACAACTTGTATGTCATCACAAAACACCCCCAAACCTTCTTCTTCCCTATCTCGGCATCCTTCTGTGACAGGTCGCTGGTGTTTGATGATGAATTGCTGCCCAAGCCTATATCTGACGCCTTCGCTACATGACTGGGGCAAATTCATTTCCATCCCAAGCAACATGGCCTGACAGGGCTGTGAGCTGAAAAGGCGCCGTGGGGCCTTGATAACTTCTCTCACGTTATTGAATTTATTTTACACCCACCGTCTCAGACTCCTGTTTGAGTTTCCAGATGGGAGCAAGGAGCGGAGGTTACCTACTGAACTATAACATGATTTCGTCCTGCCTTTGCATACCGCTCCTGCCTCGAGCTTGATGTTTCCTGAACAAAGAATGTCCTCTATACTCGTGCTGCCAAGATAAGCTGCAGACCATCTGTTCCTGCTTCAGCAACTTTTCCGTTTATCTCTATTGTGTTAAACAGAGCACTGAAAAAAAAAACAGGTGCATCACCCTTTATTTCAAACTGGTTTACATTAGGTTGGAGTTAATAAGTGCTTTAATTCACCATTAGCAATGAGCTCCACCTGGCTAAAGCATGACTGAGAGCAATGCTGTGCTGTGGGCTAATTGTTCTCCGTGGCAGAAAGTGCCAGATATTTAATGAACCTTATTCACTATGATATATGTTTGCTCAATACATACACATGCACCACATGCTTAGCAGCGAGGCCTGATGAGTGCCAGGGTAAATAGTCTGTGAAAGTGTGGTTCCTTGGGAGTAGGAAAGCCATAAATTAATCCAGGGGGCTGAGGGAAAGGTGCAGAAGAGTTGGCTTTTCTGCTGTTCTGCTGATATGGCATATAAATTGGAGAAAGTGTTGGCTGGAGTTTAGGCTCCCATGAGAAATTCATTCTTTGGCTGAATTGATGCACGTAATCTGGTGTACCACGGCCCAACAATGCACAGGGGTTGAAAGTGAAACACTGGCCAGTATCGCATTTGAGGTTTTCCTATAGATGAATGCTCTGGTGGAAAATCTTTATTGATCGCACTTTCCATGACTTAGAGCAGAGTGAGAAGATTAAATTAACAGGCAATAGTTAAAAAAGAATGGGAGACATACGAGGTGGCATCAAAGTTTCGAGATTAGCGCAGTTTACAAGAAAGTACTTTATTTATCTATGTTTGCACACCATCACCTTTAAAATAGTCCGCTTGGACAGCAATGCAGCGCTCCCAGCGTTCCTGCCACTTCTGGAGTGTGTCCTGGAAGTCTTCTTTTCAAAGTGTGGTCAAGAAGATTTGCGATTGCGCTGGATCTTTGCAGGACCCCTCTGGATCGCTGGACCTTTTCAGAGCTTCATCCCTGGGAAGATAGCAAAGTCCGCAGAAGCCAAATCTAAAGAGTAGGGTGCGTGCGGAAGCGAGATCTTGCAGATTATTTTCCAACACTTATTATAACTTAAAGTTATCAGTGTTTAATCTGAGTTGATTAAGCAAAGAGACTTGTGACAAAAAATATATAACATTATAGCCATAATAAATCATAGTACTTTGGATACTTGTACAGTTGAAAGCAAATACATTTGTACTTTTATTCAAGTTCAGTTCAATAAATTTTTGTTTATATTGCGCTTTTAACAATGAACATTGTCTCAAAGCAGCTTTACACAGATAATGTGGTGATAGAAAATAAATAGGTTCTCTACAAGTGTAAGTTTGTCCCTAATGAGCGAGCCTGTGGCGACTGTGGCAAGAAAAACTCCCCGAGATGGCATAAGGAAGAAACCTTGAGAGGAACCAGACTCAAGAGGGAACCCATCCTCATCTGGGTTGCACCGAATGTCCATTTATTGCAGATATACGATGTTGCGGGGTGCAGTCAATGTAGCTGACTGTTGATATTAACTACAGTCCAAATCCATCCTCAAAGCTCCTGATCTTACTCCGGAATTTCATGGAACCACCTCAAGTTTCAAGTTTAAAGAAAATCTCTACAAATACATGGTTTGTGGACTTTGTCCCCCACTGGTAATGCACCAATACACACAGCAAGACTGGTGAAGGAGTGGATTGCTGTACAAGAATGTGAAAAGAAGAGATTTTCCATGGCCTTCTGCTTAGCTGTAGATTCTGTCAGCTAGCTGTTAAGATCTTTTGTTACATTTCTTTATAATACAATTGAATTATGTTCTTTAATTCATGAAAAAAAGACCCTGAGACCAGTTAGTGGCTAAAAGAACATCAAAATTTAGTTTCATGAAAAACTGACTTGATTTACATTTCCAGAATTTGGCAGATGCTTTTATCCACATGATCTAATTTATACAACTAATCAGTGGATTAAGGGCCTTGCTGAAGGGCCCACTAGTGGCAGTCTGGTGATGCTGGGATTTGAGCTCCAACATCGTGATCACTGATTTACCGCTTCCCATTTTGTTGCTTTGTACTTGAATTCTGTGAACAACTGTGACATTGTTCCTACGTTAATTGAAATTTTCATTGTATGTGGCACAAATGAGCTACATGTTTTAATTAAGGATCTTTCAAATGTATGTAACCGATTTTCCCGCCTGCTCCCTTTTCCTTCCCTCCTCGTCCTCCTCTTCCTCCTCACGACGCCACTATGCTGTTTTGATAAGTCTCTCTGTAGAGTAGTGTTTCCTGAAGCATGTTTTTTTTTCCCCACCAGTAGCTCGTCAGCTCATTACACAGTCATTATTGAGCAGGGCCTGAATCATTTATGAGTATCTGTATACTGTAGCACAATGCTAATTGTGCATATTTCATATTGTTTGCCAGATAAGTACTGCTAATAAACATCCCTTCGGACATGCAATGCACAACTCCAGTGCTGGAGGGCCAGAGTCTGGCTGAGTTTAATGATCAAAGACACCTGATTCAGCTCAGCGGTTAATTATCAGGGTTAGTAGGTGTGTTCATGCAGGAAAATCTCCAAACACTGCCTGACTCAGGGGCTTCAGGACTACACTTGTGCACTTATGCCTGTGGGTTTAATTTAAATTTGTGCCCCATGTTATCATACTGTGGCTTTACACTACCACATCAAAAACATTTCAGTTTCCAGGAACTGTTGCAGGAACCAAGAAATTTCAGAAGCATTTCCACAGGAGTGGAAACCAGTTTTAGTTCATAGACTGGGAATAAGGATTCACATAGTCGTATCTAATTCTAGGGCTTAATTCATTAAAAAACAAATACAAAACTATTTTTAGAATAAAATTAAAACAGAATATACAGTACTTTAAAATAATCTCCCAGATATTAATTATTTCAATTCAATTGAATTGAAATAGTTTTTTAACCAGAGAACGTGAAAACACCCAATGAGTGAAATGATATGCTGATTTGTTTGTTTTAGGCTCAACAAAATCTGAATTAAAAAAAAAAAGGATTTTTTGCCTAAAGACCACACTTTAGTTTTTTTTTCCAATTGTTTACCATTGGAAAGCCTCTGTTTTCACAGTCCACACTGCGAAGGTCTCCACTTTGGAGAGCGTTTTTCAAACTGCTTTTTTTTTTTATTGACTGAGAAAAATATGCCCGTGTTAATGTGGACAGGCCCGTAGTAGACTGTAATGGTGTGTGGTGAAGTGAAGGAAAGTGGGCAGAAGGAGCCGAGCCGCTGGGGGTCTCCGTCTTTGTCACTCTGATTGATTGGATCGTCGGCGAAGATAAAATATCTCATCCTGCATTCGGCTGGAACCAGCACCCTTGGGGGAGGTGAATGGTCAGCCCTACACACACCTGCATAAACATTTGTTCACATACGCATTCACTTACACACCTGCAAGTGAGCCAAACTCTCTACCTCATGAAACACACACACTGCTAGTCTAGTCAGTACTGTTACCTCCATAGAGATTTAGTCGGCCTCTGCACTTATCTGTTAGTCTTTCTCTCACTGTGCTCTGTTTCTCTTTATCTCCTGAACTTGTTTTTTTTTTTGTTTTTCCAGGAAGGCGAAGATGAGGAGGGTGGGCTTTGATCTTGGTCACACACAGCTCAATCAGAGCAGAGCCTCAGCATGAGCCTTGAGCGCACTGCTCTACTGCAGCTCCTCTTTTTAATATAAGGATTTACTTCTCTCAGTGGAGGGACAGCTCTCATCTCCTTAAGCCACACTCGAACTATCAAATGTTGATGCCCAGCATTCGGTGCGTTTGTTTGTGCACGAGAACAGGCGGGAATGTTGAGCGTGGTGCCTGTTTATGCCAGCCTCTGCAGGTTCATCAATAATTCAGCACGGCTCTGTGCTTCTGAGAATCCCACTTGCGCCTCTGGCTGACGGCTGACTACCAGTAATGAAGGCATAACTTTTTTGCGAGGGAAAGTTTTCTCTTCATATCTCGCTCTCTCTCTCTCGGCTTCAGGAATAAATCCACATTTTTTAATCATCTTCCTCGTACATGTGTAACTGTAGGAGCTGCGTGTCCATGCTTTTCCCCGCAACGCACACACCATTCTATCCACCTTTCATCTGTTTTCTACCTGCCACAAGAAATCTGATGAAGAAAGACAAAGAATGCGCTTTCATTCTTAATAATAGTTGCTAAATGGAGCCATTGGAGGGCAGCATTTGATTAAATTATGTCTCCATAAACTCTGCTGGATTTGGATTTGGTATCGGATTATTTGTGTTATTTAACATAGGGGTTTAATGGTATACAAAATTCACCGTTCGGTCTTCAGTTAAGTCAGGGTTCGGTTCAATTTTGGTACAGTTAGGGGGAAGAAATGCAAAAATTGTATAAATGAATGAAATTTCTTGTCCATTTTTATCAACATTTGTGAACATCTTGCATTTTAAAAACAATTTAAAACAAAAATGACTGCTTTGTTTATATAAAAAATATAAAAATAATAGAACTGAAATAAATGCAATACTTTTTTTTGGATTATATCGATTAAAATAAGTAATCAATTAAATTGGCACAAATTAAATTGATTTAATAAAATTAAATAAATGAAAAAATGTCATTGAATAGTTTACATTTGTTCGGCCCTCTTTGGATAATACAGGTGTGTGTGTTTACATGTAATATAAAATTTTCTAAAGAGATGTCCTACTTATCTCAGCATACTGTAACAAATGTCTTAATTCCTTCCATCCTTCATTCATTCGCTCCCTCTGTATGTGGAAATGCCAGGATTTATTCCTTTTAAGAAAATTTTTTGAAACTGGACATAAAACGCAAAAGAATCCATATTGCAAGTCTGTCATAAAATGATGATGGAAGTGGCAGCGATTTTGCACATGTGCAGAACAAATTGTATTTCCGGGAATGATGCGAGTAGTTTCTTTATTTAATTTTTTCTGCACTTAAAGTGCGAGGCAGAGAATGAACAAACTTGTGGTCCGACACTTAATATGTTCATGAGTAAACTCAGATTTTAACCATGTTCCGCACATAAAAATGATTTCAGTTTAATACACCTGCACCAAACCGAAAGCCATGTACCGAAAAGATTCGGTACGAATGCGTATACCGTTACACCCCTAATAGTGGCCACAACTCTATGTCTACTCAAGGTACCTCAAATGTAGTTTAGCTTTTTGAACTGTTCTGCTTATTAAAAAAACAGCCAACAACCATTTTAAAATCATCTCTGTTCTCGGCATGGCTTCAAGACGTGGAGGAAAGTATAGTTAATTACGTATTTTAATTGTATTATAAGAAATTAGGTTAGTGCCACAGGCTTTTGTTTGATATGAGTGTGTAATTAAATCTTGTGATTATTGTGCTGGGGAAAATAAATTATTCACACACGTTATTCCACGTCCATGCGAACACATAAAGAAAGAAAAATACTGATGCATACTGAGAGAAAATGTGAAAACACTGATGTATTGTGGTTTTGAATGGTTCTCTCGTTGCCACCTTGTGGTGAGAAGCAGAAAGGGCCAGAAAGAGAACAAAGAGGAGGACTACAGAGCTGATGAGAGCTGAGAAGAGGAGAAAATCAGGAATGTTTGGTGAGAATTTCATGACATCTACACATGGCAAATCAAAGGAACAAACTGTCTTTGCCTCTGGGGGTGTTTATTTCTTTATTATTGGCAATAGGTTAGGTCAACTGTTAAGTGTGGATACAAATCTCTTTTCACTGATCAGTTGTTTCCTACATTGGAACACTTCTATTCTGATGGGCGTGGTCTCTTTTATGATGACTCCACCCCCATTTACAGAACTCGAGACCTTACTGAAGGGTTTAATGAGAGTGAAAATCTTGCGATGATACAGTATGCTGTGGTTCCAGCTGCTTTGTTTTTGTTACGGTACATGGTAGCTCAGTGGTTAAGGCTCTGATTGGAAGGTTGGGGGTTCAAGCCCAGGCATCACCAAGCTGCAACTCTTGGGCCCTTGAGCAAGGCCCCTAACCCTCTGTGCTCCAGGGGCGCTGTAACATGTCTGACCCCAGCTTCCTAACATTACTGCGATATTATGCGAAGACATTTTTTTTTACTGTGCTGTAAAGTACATAAGTATTAAGCTTCTTTCTTTCTTTTTTCTTTTTCTTTCTTCTCTCTCTCCACACTCTCTTGCCACTCTCTCGCTCTCTCTCCCTCTCTCTCTCTCTCCTCTCTCTTTCTTGCTTTGTTTCTTTCTTTTGACAGAACCAACTGAAACTCAATACCAACTTTGCCTCATGTCTCTCTCAGTCTAAAGCGTTCTTGTTTAGATGGAATGGCTGTAGTTTTGAGTTTATTGATTGAGTTTAACTCCTGCCTCTCTTTTATAGGAGGAACATGTCGAAACGTTCATGGCCATCAACTACAGCTGTGCTACTCAGAGATAAGGGTCAAAAATAGAGTTCTCCTTTAATGGTACACACACACACACACACACACACACACACACACACACACACACACACACACACAGTAGTTCTACACACAACATATACAACACACTCGTACATGTTGCTGTATAACACAACACATACAGCATTTACACGTTACATATACAACACACACCCATATAGCATTTACACACAACATACAATACACACATGTACAGCAAGTAAACACACCATATACACACAACACATGCATAAATATAGCAAATACACAAAACCTATAGAGAAAACACATGCACACATATAGAATTATATATATATATATATATATATATATATATATATATATATATATATATATATATATATATATATATACATACACACAACACATCCTTATAGCAAATACACAAACATACGTGCAACAAAAGCTCATATAATCTAGACTCTGCACACAGTGAGTGAGGAATGCAGCAGTTACTGTACACCAGCACTTATTGAGAAGTCTAGCAGCAGCAGCACTAAAACTTTTTCTTTCATTCTTTTTCTTTAGGTTTCATTTTCTCCTTTTCTCCTTCTCTTTTCGCTAGCGTTCCGATTTGGGTTGTTGTGTAATGTGTGTTTAAGAGAATACTGAATATATGGAGCATGTTTAAAAACAGATGAAGTGCTGGTGCTTTTTTTCTTGTCAGTATTCAGTGATTGAGTATCAGTGATCAGTGTAGAGAGAAAGTGAAGTTGGGCTCGGTTCTGACAGATTACACAGAATATTTGATATACAGCTCATCTTGTGCTCATGAGAGCTCTGTAACTCTAAAAATACATCCATCAAAGGCAAGAGAGAAATGAAAATGGGGTAAGCTTTGATCAGGACTTTCTGAGAGAGAGAGAGAGAGAGAGAGAGAGAAACAGTTTTCCATCACTTCCTCTCCACATTTTGACACAACGATGTCCCTTTGTTTCTGCCTGTGTGTGTATTTTCCATCAGTCCACCTTATACATACACAGTCTTTTGTCTTTTTAACCCTCTCTGTCTTTGTCCCTCCTTCGCCTTTCCACCTCCACCCACTGTTTGTAATGCTATACAGCAATGCAATCTATATGTCCTGTCCTTTTCCCCTCCTCCTCCTTCATTTCCTTCTCCTTTACCTGCCCTCATTTTTTTTCCAGCCTCGCTCTACTGGTCTCTTTTGTTGTCCAGCACTACACTACAACCGCTTAAGGTCCTTATCTCACACTAATGGCACTCATCTTGCATATCTACAGAACGATCCGTTGTTGTTCTATGCAGCGAATGAATGGCTTATTGCTTCATCCAATTACTTTAACACACAGCAGACGGCTCGAAGAAAGAAATGTATACAGTAAGAAGCTCATCATGACTGCCTCATTTCCTGCACTGGATCATTAGGACCTGAAAAGCTTTAGTGTTTATCAGCTATTAGAAAGACAAACCTGTACCTGCCTTCCAATACAATAGCACTTACCTGAGCTCTGATCATACAACCCTCGTGCTTGTGCATTAAAGCTTATATTTATAGTAACGTATGCATTATTTTATAGTAATTCTGTTCTCAAGGGGAGGTGGTTGCCTAGTGGTTTAGGGCATTTGTCTTTGGATCTGGGGGTTGTGGGCTCTTGGGCCGTTGAGCAAGAGCCCTTGGGTTCTCAGTTGTGGGAATAGGGATAACTTTCTCCACCATGGACGGTCCCAAGCCTGGCTGCGTAAGAAGGAGGGAGGGTGTTGAGTTAGTAACCCGACCCCCTAACAAAAACTGCTACGGAAATGGCAAGTAAGCCATCAGGCCCTTGCCACCCAAAAGAAAAAATAGTTAGTTCTCAAATCTAAATGGACAGACGTTTTAATAAAAGAAGTTGTAACAGTAGGCAGGGCCTTTTGTCACATGTTCATTAGAAATAATTTTTGCGCATATCACATTAGAAAGCTGAGGTGAGAGCGCAGGGTCTGCCTGCGACCTTTTGATCAGTAACCCAGAGCCTTCCCCAGCTAAGCTTATTTTTTGCTCTCCAAATATTTATTTATTTATTTTATATATTTTTTTAAATACTCACTTGCCATTTCCTATCCACCAGCCAGCTCTCCACCTCAGATACCTCTCTCATCTGCATCATGTTGTATCACAGGGCAGCATAACACACAGAGCTCAAACATGACCTCTCAGAAGCCCATGATTTGTAAGTTTCACTCTGATTGACAGGGATTAGAGCTTTAAACCCTCGCTTCCTCCCTGAGGACACGGACAATTCACACTCTCTTTTGGACTCCTGGGAGGAATATATAGCAGCTCTAATATAAGTGATAACTAACATAATTTAACTTACTGTAATTTCCGGACTATTAAGCGCACCTAAATATAAGCCGCACCCACTGAATTTTACAAATATTTTTTATTTTTAACATAAATAAGCCGCACCTGTATATAAGCCACACTGAAACTAATGAACTTTACACAGGCTTTAATGAAAGACAGTGTCTGTTACACGGTGTAACGGGTGAAATATGTTGTGGCTCCTTTAGGAGCATAGCGGTATTTTGGGAATAGCCTGCCGCCGCATTTTTCCAGTATTACTGCATGTGTGCAAGACAGAGGAATATGTCCTTATTATTTTCTGATGCTCATTTCTAAGTTTCTTTGACTAACCCGTAACGCTGTTGCCAAGAAAAATAAAAAAGCACGAGTTTTGGAAACCTGTCTGTGCTTATATGATTTCTGTTGCAACTGGAGTTAGCGAGCTCTCCCTTCACCCAGACTCAACACGCTACAACGGCTTGTATCTAAACAGTAGCCGACCAAGAAAGTCATTGTTCACTGTCTTCCTCCTTCCTTTCACAACTATTTCTCTCAGAAGTTTATCTTTTGGCATCGTCGTGCGTTTAAAAATCACCATCAGTGAAGTTTTTCTCCCGATGCCGTGCAGCTCAGAACACAGGTGAAGTGCGTTTTTTCATGCCCGGTTGGTAATTTCATTGGTCTAATATTATGGAGTTCAGTTTTTTGGCTTGAAACTTGTGAAACCGGGAAAAACCCAGAAAAAAATCCACAAATTAGCCGCTTCGTTGTTAAATCAAAGCGTCGGAAACAAGTTGCGGCTTATAGTCCGGAAAATACGGTAATAGTAAAAAAGCATGATTTTCATTAAAAATGTTGTAATCAATAGTAAACCTTTTTATACACAAAAAGGAGCTGTTGAGTGTGTAACAGTACCTGTTTTGTGTTGACATGGCATTGTCTCATCCACTTCATACTCCAGTTTTAATTTCACTCTGGTCAGAACAGTTGCTTCAGCGTCTACAGGATGGTACTGGACCAAGGCCCAGTTTTCTGTGACTTGAAAAACGTATCCGGCCCATAAAACGTTTCACGCACGTAGCTCAGAAATCGTCCTATGTCACATTTTCCTTTTTCCCAGATCTCCTATTTATCACTGTTCTGTCCTGGCACAACGCTGCCTTCTCCGCTAGTTCAATGGAAACATTAAATGACTTTTTACACGGACTGTTTACACTGGCTGTGCTCAACAGCTTGACTACATGTAAACTGATTTATTAAGCACTGTAACAGCACCGCGACAACACACTTGACTTATGCGGTGTCCGCTACACGTTTACAGGTCACACAGAGAGACCTTTGGACTGAATACGTTTTCAGCTTTGTTATAATTACAGAATTTACACCCATTTTCGCAACAAAAGTGACATACATAGAGGTCTCATAATATCTTATAATGCTTTAAGCTTGTGAGCTTTGGTTCACATTATTGTTCAAATCATGTAGTCACTAGCATGTGCAATATTGCCTTTTGTCCTGTGGTCACGGTTTTGCATTGAGTAAAAGACAGGATGTGGAGCTGGAGGTAGCAGAGCTGAAGATGTTGAGGTTTTCGTTGGGAGTGACGACGATGGACAGGATTAGAAACAAGTTTATTAGAGGGACAGCGTATGTAGGACGTAGGACATAAGACGTATCCTACATACGGAGGAAGGTAGTTCTGAGGGAGGTGTGATCATATGGTTTGGACATGTGCAGAGGAGGGACATGGGGTATATCAGTAGGAGAATGCTGAGGATGGAGCCACCAGGAAGGAGGAAAAGAGGAAGGAGGAGGTTCATGGATGTGGTGAGGGGAAAGACATGCAGGTAGTTGGTTTAAAAGGTGAGGTGGTGCGAAGAAAAGCGGACACTAAGCAGAGTTTTGTTCTGATCGCACACACATTTTCTGCCAATTACGTTTCTTTTTTTGTATTTTGGAGAACAATGACACTGGCTTTTCATCAGCTTATAGGTATGTTTTTGTGAGATTGTGAGACTGTTATCTCTGTTACAGCAGCCACAAACAGCAAGTCACTGAGACACCAAGGTTTTTCCTTTCTTCAAGTCTGGGTTAGAGAGGGTCAGAAAACAGGTTCAGCCATGATACAACATTTCTTTCTTTCTTTCTTTCTTTCTTTCTTTCTTTCTTTCTTTCTTTCTTTCTTTCTTTCCTTCCGTCTCTTTTTCTTTCTTTCTTTCTTTCTTTCTTTCTTTCTTTCTTTCTTTCTTTCTTTGTTTCTTTCTTTGTTTCTTTGTTTCTTTCTTTCTTTCTTTCTTTCTTTCTTTCTTTCTTTCCTTTCTTCCTTCCTTTGTTTCTTTCTTTCTTTCTTTCTTTCTTTCTTTCTTTCTTTCTTTCTTTCTTTCTTTCTTTCTTTCTTTCTTTCCTTCCTTCCGTATCTTTTCTTTCTTTCTTTCTTTCTTTCTTTCTTTCTTTCTTTCTTTCTTTCTTTCTTTCTTTCTTTCTTTCTTCTTTCTTTCTTTCTTCCTTCCTTTGTTTCTTTCTTTCTTTCTTTCTTTCCTTCCTTTCTTCCTTCCTTTCTTTCTTTCTTTCTTTCTTTCTTTCTTTCTTTCTTCTTTCTTTCTTTCTTTCTTTCTTTCTTTCTTTTCTTTCTTTCTTTCCTTCCTTCTTTCTTTCTTCTTTCTTTCTTTCTTTCTTTCTTTCTTTCTTTCTTTCTTTCTTTCTTTCTTTCTTTCTTTCTTTCTTTCTTTCTTTCTTTCTTTCTTTCTTTCTTTCTTTCTTTCTTTCTTTCTTTCCTTCCTTCCTTCCGTCTCTTTTTCTTTCTTTCTTTCTTTCTTTCTTTCTTTCTTTCTTTCTTTCTTTCTTTCTTTCTTTCTTTCTTTCTTTCTTTCTTTCTTTTATGTTCTTACTTCATCCAACAGGAGTGTGTAAGAAAGGAATGCTCCCCATTATAAAAATGATGTCTCACCCTCCTGCTTATGTTCTACTGATTATCGAAAATGATCTCTTTAGCTCTTTAATACTCTGACAAATGAAACCATTATTTATGATATCCAATTATCATGTCTACTTCTTTGTCAGAAGGTCAGCTCTTTAGGTGGTCCAGGAATTTGGATGTAATTTCTATATGCCCAGGTGTTTGTATTGTACTGTGGATGTGTGACCTGTATTCCCTGCATGTCCTGTGATTCATCACCGATATTATAGTAGCAGTGAGTCATGAACATGCTGAGCTTTAATGCATTATAATCTTATATCTTACATCTTAAAGCTATGGCTTTTACATTCTCTGTTTTATTTAAAGAAGAAGAAAGTTTGGTATGATCTGTATAGTGTATTACTTAAAGCATCCTAGACTTGTAAATTATTTAAGGTTACAGTGAGTAGATTACATTCATAATTCATCGGTTTTGATTCAATTCCATCATTTTTTGGAGGGAAATCAAGAATAATTCATTCCCAAATATTGCTGATTCACTATCGTGGTTTGTAAAAAAAATATTCCCAA